>NC_049258.1:3795000-4427500 GCF_011100685.1 Canis lupus familiaris
CACTTCTCCAAGACCTTTATCATTTACTTAAAGTCAAGTGATTATAGATGTTAATCACATCTATAAAATAACATCACAGCAGCATCTAGATTAGTGCTTGACTGAGGAAATGAGACTGTAGTCTGGCCAGGTTGACACATAATACAGACTATCCAAGCCTCTTAAGCATTATATATTTTAGTAGATTTCATTTAATTGATATACATTTCCTATTATTATGAAAACAATTGTATTAGATATGCAAAGTCATTAGATTCAGAAAACAAGTACAGTAGTAAAGCATACAACTTAAGTCACTGATTAAACAATCTCATAAAGCTCATCTAAAATTTGATTTGTATGTCTCAGTCTCAATATCTTAGAGGCATGAAAAGTTTCCCAATGATGTAATGATGTTGATCAAACTGCCCAGCAATTCACTACCAAATATATTCAACACACATGAAAAGAAAAATCTTGAAATTGCATTAAATGTAAGTAAGCCTAAATGAGCAACAGAATTGTTTTATGATGTTGCAGTAGGATTGGAATGAGCTGAATATTATTTGTAAAAGATTTCACAACAAATAGCCAAAGCAAAATTGCCTCACACATTGCTATGCTAGGTTTCAGACCAAAAAGGTAATGAGATAAGAGTAAGATTTTAAGCAGTACCATCAGTTAATAATTGAAGGCATTCAAGTTTGAATTAAGAATGATCAGGAATATTGTTAAATCAAAACTACTTATAACAGATTGATAAATCTATAGATACTAGTGACTGTATTCAGTCAAGAACACAGACTAGATTTTCTGAAGATAGATACTTGTAAAAAGTTCTATGAAGAAATACCAAAATTATAAAAGAAGAAATAGTCAAATACCTAGGTAAATCCTTGGAAACACATAAATTTTAATAGCAACACTTCATAAATGTGTGTAGTGAGGGGTCCTAGCTCGAATCCTAATCTTTTTGCTAACTCTTTCTAGGATACTGTTAAGAGAGGAAATGTAAAGGATATGCCAAGAGTTTGTTCTAAAGAGAATAACATTCAAGTTATATATATATATTTTTAATTCATAGAAAAGCTCTTGTATGCAAATGTCTGTCAAGTGATCCCAAATCTGTCAGTGGTGTTATCTACATGGAAAATCTAATAGAATTCTGATCTCCATAGTCCTGTGTGTAGGAGGAAATGGAAACAGAGTGGCCCTTTCTGTCTTTTAATGACTGTATCTCTGTTGCACAAAGTTTTCCTATATGATTATGAACTAAAAGAAAAAAATTAAATATATTTTACACCCAGCTCAATAACTTATAACAGAATCGTACTGCATTTATGAGCTCTAAGAGGCACTTTTTATTTAACTCAATGACTCATCTATGATTTTCATTAGGCACTGCTGAATCAGTGCACAAACTTAGTTCATACCACCTCAGATTTGGTAAAACCTCTTCATTTTATCAGCTAGTAATCATTCTACCTTTCCCCAGTGGTTTATAATATTCCTTCATTATAGGTACTTTATTGTTATGTTTTGATCTGTGTTGGAATTTATTTCATATATACAGTAAGTATATCCATTATCCATGGTTTTGCTTTCCACAGCTTCAGCTACTCTGAGTCAACCATCTTCTGGAAGGAGATGATCCTCTTTCTGATGCATGGTCAGGTCAACGGGAGCCTATGGTATGTCACAATGCCAGTAGCATCACCTTACTGCACCTAATCATGTAGGCATTATATCATTTCATATCTTCACAAGAAGGAAGGTGAGTACAGTATGATATTTTGAGAGAAAAAGAGAGAGAGAAAGAGATCACACCCACACAACTTTCATTACAGTATATGGCTATAATTGCTCTATTTTATTATTAGTTATTGTTACTCTCTGTGCCTAATCTATTAATCAAACTTTATCAAAGAGATCTATGTATAGGAGAAAACACTACATATGGAGATCAGAACTATCCATGGTTCCAGTCATCCGCTGGGTATCTTGGAATGTAGCCCCCACAGATAAGGGGGGTGGAGAGCTACTTATTATGTCATAAAATAAATGGTGGTAATTTTTTTCATCATATTTCACCACGTTGTTTCAATATTTGTGATGACCTGTAAAGATCCTCACCCAGTGACTGATCCATTGGCACTTCTCTGCTTCTCAACCCTCTTCCTTTTCATTAGTCTGGCATTACACTGATAAGGAGCTTGGCATCATTTAAAATATATGAACATCGAGACTAATACTTATCTTAAAAGGCTGTCTTTTACTTAAAAGGCTTTCATCTGGGGGATCCCTGGGTGGCTCAGCGTTTCGCTCCTGCCTTTGGCCCAGGGCGCAATCCTGGAGTCCCAGGATCGAGTCCTGCGTCGGGCTCCCAGCGTGGAGCCTGCTTCTCCCTCTGCCTGTGTCTCTGCCTCTCCCTCTCTGTGTCTATCATAAATAAATAAATCTTAAAAAAAAAAAGGCTTTCATCTACTTTGAAGCTATAATAGCATCTCCTTAACTTCAATACTGTAATTCCTAGTTTATGTCTCTCAAGAAGGCCATTTGAAATTTTTGAAGAAAACACGATACCTGGGTTTTTCTACAAAACAGTGACTATGAAATCACTTTGGATCACTAACGAGAATGTTACTCTTACTGCTAATGCTGACTTTTAAATTCTGAGGTTAGAGATGGTGGAAGTGTCTCCTCAATGACCATAGCTATGGATAACCTTCTGGATGCAATGTTCAGATATTTCACAGTCTCCGAGGCTGTGCCAAGGTTAGTGAAAGTTTTCATCACTACCTTTTACCTCCCTTTTCATGTATCTTGTTTTCCCAGGCACCCAGAACTCTCATTCACTGTCTGGAGTTCCCTTCTTGGATTAAAGGCTGATTTTAGCTTCATTAGGCCATCTCCTGCTCTAAAAAAAATCTCTGATTTCTCTTCTCAAATCACACATGTTATCAGGCTCATTCTCTTAGGATTTCCTGAAAAATTACTTCACAGCCAATAAATGGTTGATAATGAATACAACATGCTGTTCCTAGGAGGAAGCATTTACTATTTAATGAAGGACTTCTGGAATGAGCATGATTAACTCATAGGCGTAGAATGTCAAGGATAGGACTCAGGACGCTGGGGCCAGATGGCTTACTCTGCTTCTACATGAGGACTGCACTGAATCAGAGACTCTGAGAGCAAGGGACTGGACAACTTGCCCCTGAGCTGTCTCATTTTGAAAAACCAGAGAAAGAAGAACCAAAGTCTGAGATATCAGTGGAGCATAATATTGGGATTGAAAAATATCAGGGCATTTAGTTTCAGGCACATCTCAGCAAACGAAGTAGATAGAGGTTTAATAATGGGTGAAATAAGAAGCAGAGATTGGATATAATTGGAACTTTCCTCTCATTAGTTATTCTCTACTCTCCTTCTCTTTCTAGCACTCATACAAATGCCTCTTCGTAATCTGGGACACATACTCTTAAATTGAATGTCAACAGAGGAAGTGCTAAGGGGTACCTGTGTCAGTATGAAAATGTTAATAGCACCTCATGCCCCAGGCTATTTGTGGTTCTAAGTACATGCAGTTCTATTAGAGAATAGCTTGTATATGATTTGTGCTCCGAGTTCTTGGTCACTTTTCAATTCTAAAGCAGAAGCAGTATTTGAGGGATTTTTTTTTTTTTTTAAGAAAGAAGTTTTATGTGACTATTTCCCCAGGAGTTTAACATTTCAAATATTTTAGTTTTTTCATTGATTAGTATCTGAAAAGATCAAGTATATGTACAGTAGCTTTCAAACTGCTGTTTTGTGTTTTGCGCATCTAGAGTCCTACAGATCAAATCCATGTTAACTGACAATTTCCTGGGGGAAAACTGTATATATCTATATAGATATATATACTATAGGTTTAACAATATCTACTTTAGAAACATTTGTTATATAGGCTTCGCAAAGAAGAATCAAGGACTACTTAAAGTGATGAGAGCACTAGATTATTTTTTAAATCGTGCTTGACAAAGCTTTGAATCTGCATGGAGATGTTGATGTGAATGGGAAACTAGCTGTTGGAGAAGATTAGGCATTAGGAGACTGGAGATGGCCACAGGAAACAATTTGGCAAGGAAGGAAATAGTGCACATCATTGGATTAACAGTCAGTTAATTGATCCAACTGGAAAATATGCATCCTCTATTACTATTAAAACTATTAATGTGTGTTGAAATGCATGTGGGAAAATAAGATTCAAGAAGCCCACATAATAACTTATTGTATATAAAAGTATCTTCGTTTAAGAACAAGTTATATAGAGTGATTTTTTTTTAATTTCTCTTTGAATTCATTTATCTTACCCAAATTTACCCCTGAGAATAGACACATGCACATGCGCCTACTCACGCATACATTTGCAGACCATTTCTTCCTAACTTATTTTGGAGCAACAGAAAATATTAGTGGCTTTTTTGGGGGCAACAGAACTGAGGTAAGACAGCATGTATTGAGGATGATTACAGGTGATCTTCTCTACAATTTGGGCTAAAGACATAGGCAAATTGTTTGACAAAATATTCAGGGCTAACAAGTATGCACCCCTTCTTCTTTCATTTCAGAATACAAGACACAACTGGAAAAGAATTTCTCAAGTATTCTTTTTCACCCAGTCACAAAGAAAGACACTTTGTTTGCTTGTTCTTTGATTGTTTCATCTATTTTCTTGTTAAGGATTTTGCTTGTTGTCTTCTGACTTTCAGGTCTTACAATTAGAAGGGTTTTTTTTTTTTTTTCTTCATCAGGATACAGTATCACGTATGTATTGATATAAAATATAAGGAAGCTGATCAGTATGACAATTTATACTTATACTGATTTGATGGCAAAAAATTAAAAGTCTCTTTTGATATGTACTTTACTGAAAGATTAATTTTGTGATCTTAGTCTGTGTGATGGCTTCCCAGAATTTTAAGCAGGATTGTGTACAAATGAAGTAATGGGTAAAGAATCATATAATTTGTCTTTTAAACAGGGACACTCGCAGTAATGAAAAGGGCACAAAAATAATTACCAGGTGTCAAATGATCTATAAAAGGCATAAACTGAGACTGCCTTGGAAGAATCAAGAATAGTGATAGGATACTATGTAGTAAGACCTCAGAATTCTCCAAGATTTCCTCATATATAACAAATATATTTCCTTTTTTAAAAGATTTTATTTATTTATTTGAGAAAGAGGGAGAGAGAGAGAGTAAGAGGGAGCATGAGCAGGGGGGAAGCACAGAGGGAGAAGCAGACTCCCCATTGAGCAGGGAGCCCAATGCAGGGCCCTATCCCAGGACCCCAGGATCATACCTGAGCTGAAGGCAGACGCCCAACCAACTTAGCCCCCCAGGCGCCCCACAAGTGTCTTTCCCTACAGCATACTTCAAGACTTTAAACAAACAGCAGTATAGCCATTCAAAGTGGCTGAAAAATCAATGTGGAATTATTTTATTTAAAAAGTCAAAATTATAATGAATAAACATTATTAGCATACAGGTAGTCTACTTTGCATTTATTAGTGTGGTTTTTTTAGATTAATACATCAGATTGGAAAAATGACACCCTTGAAAGCTCAAGAAATCTGCTCTCAAAGACAAGTGTGAAATATAGGATGGTTTCATGGCATTGACACATGGGGAGATGGAGCACAAATTATCCCCATGCAATGGCAGAGGCTAGTTAATCTAGCTGCCCAGATGACTGTGTCAGTTCTCAGACTTGTGAGTTGTAGTACAACTTGGGAAAGAGACAGCCATCACAAAAAGAAGTACACAAATACCCATCATCTCACACATTGATGTCAGGGACATTGCAGGTTACTTCAGAAGTAAAAGACAATAAGAATAGAGTTGGAAAGATGATTAGAAATGACTTACTTGAAATTCCTATTTTTGCAGATAAAGTTACCAAAAGTGAGAGAAGTGGGCAAGGTTAAACACTTTCAAGAAATTTTATTATTGTCTTATAGATTGAAAGGAATTTTAAAAATTATTCCCCATTCAATTATGAGATAATAGGAGTGTAGTAGAAATGAGAACAAATATGAATAAGAAGAATATTCCTAAAGGATTTTTAGATCTTAATATAAATATGTAGGTTTAGAAGAATAAGACCCCCATTGATTACTTGTCATTTGAATTGTTAGGACAAGAATTAATTACTTTTATTATTTTTAACATTTTGATATTCAGCAGTAACAGAATTTAATACCTAAAATATTCTTAGAAATTTAGTAGAGTTTTTTACAGCTTTGACCTTTCAATATTTCACATTAGGATTGGTTGGGAATTCTTTCTATCCCCACAGGTTACTAAGGCCATAAAAAGAGAAGGGAATTGAATAACTAGTGAATTAGACACATTATATGAAAAGGCCAAAGAGGAAGTCTATGGATCCATAATTTATGGAAAATACAAGACATCAAAACATGACAATAAGCCATGTACTATGTGGGAAGGTAGAGGAATGTTTTTAATACTTGCTAAAAATAATTTTCTAAACTTCTAGAATTCAACCTCAAAACAGTGTTTGACATTTCAATAATCTAGGGTTAGAAACAAAAGTGTGTGCTATTCAGCAGATAGCTGATAACAGTTACACCCCTTAGGTTGCTGTGTAAACAGCGCTGATGCACGCTGCCTTGTGAAGACTGTTCAGTACCGGACAGAAGCTAACTCTAGGTGACATAACGCAGGAGGGTCTGTATTGGAGCATATATTGATTCTGATTTATTCTAATTAAAGGCAGTAATTTTGGTTCTTACTTACAAATAACCCGCCAAAATAATAACCTACTATATTAGTCATCTGCCTTCATCTACATCCCTGGCTCACTCTGTCATAATGAAAGGACAGCATAAAATAGTTTAAATTTTTTGCTTATATGGCATATTTAGCTAACTTTTTAGTAGATGACTTGATTTGAAGATATTCCCATAGCTTAGGTATTTGAGTCGTTTTTGCAAAAAAAAAAAAAATGTTTACATAACAATACAAAGAAAATAGGAGAAAGATCAATGCAGGGACACCTGGGCGGCTCAGTGGTTGGGTGTCTGACTTCAGCTCAGAGTGTGATCCAGGGGTCTGGGATCAGGTCCCACATCGGGCTCCCTGCATGGAGCCTGCTTCTCCCTCTGCCTGTGTCTCTGCCTCTCTCTCCCTCTGTGTCTCTCATGAATGTGAATAAATAAAATCTTTAAAAAAAAGAAAGACCAATGCAATATTTAGCTAGTAAAACTGATAGAGCTTTATATGTAACAAAATTTGTACATTCTTTATATGCTGAAGAACAACAGGGAACTACTAACCACATATTTCAAAATAGACATTCTCACTTAGATCACATATTCTGACAGGGGAAAGAATTATTATATGGTAATTGTACAATTAGACATATAAATGTATTTGTAAAATATTTTCCAAAAAATAATAAGTTGCTTGAGAGTGAAATATTAAACATGAAATTATGCAACAATTATTCAAGGAAATCCACATATTGACAGTCTACTTTTCAGTGTTGGTTATTAAAAGTTGGGGTAGTTATCTTAATACCAATGATAAGCCATTAGAAATTTTAAGTGTTAGCAAATATAATGCAAAATTTTATAAGTGTATAAATGAATGTGCATTCCATAGATATAGAATATATACATCTATGTAAATATACTTATATCTATGAAATATGGTACATTTATTGCACTAAACATAATTATTAATATAAAATATATGCTAATGGATGTTGGCCTTATTCTCTTATGGACATTTAGGTTAAATCATAAATTTAAAAGAATATCAGAAAGGGAGACAGAACATGAAACACTCCTAACTCTGGGAAATGAACTAGGGGTGGTGGAAGGGGAGGTGGGCGGGGGGTGGGGGTGACTGGGTGGCGGGCACTGAGGTGGGCACTTGATGGGATGAGCACTGGGGATTATTCTGTATGTTGACAAATTGAACACCAATAAAAAATACATTTATTAAAAAAAAAAGAATGAGTATAGCCATACCATGATTTTACCTGAAACAATAAAAATAAATTGCAATATTAACAACAACAACAAATAAAATAAATAAATAAATAAATAAATACAAGATTTTGGGATGCCTGGGTGGCTCAGCAGTTGGGCAGCTACCTTCAGGTCAGGTGGTGATCCCAGGATCCAGGATCAAGTCTCACATCGGGCTCCTGCGAAGAGCCTGCTTCTCCTTTTGCCTATGTCTCTGCCTCTCTCCTCATTCTGCGTCTCTCATGAATAAATAAATAAATCTTAAGAAAAAAACACAATTAACAAAAGATCTTATACAATAAGTTATACATGTCATTTATGATTGTTCTCAGTGTAGGCTTGTATTGGATATTGACATATAATAAAAGCTGGCCTAGAGTTTTATAATATAAGACATATTATGAACAAGAAGAGTAATGTGAATGGTTATTTCTAAAACATAAGAAAACATCATAGAATGTTTTTATAAGGAAAATGGAGAAAGTAGAGCAATCCCCCCACCATACACACACATACACACACATGAACACACACTACGCACAATCAATATATTATATATGGTGCAAGTGCTGGGTACAAAGATGAGTAAAATTTAGGCCTGTCCTTTAAATCACAAACAAATAACTTTTATATGTAAATGTACCACTTAGTGTTATAATTCTTTAATCCTCTTGAAATATAGTTTTAAAACCACAATTGATTTGGCTGTGTGCGTATACAGACACATGCACGCACACACGCAAACACACAGAGTTGTCTCACTAAATTGAAATCCTTCACCCATATGTAAGTGCACTGTTGATTTCTAAAGGCAGAACCTGTCTTTTGTCTCTGTATCCCTAGCACCTAATACAGTTAACACAGCACATATCACACAGAAGGAAACTGACTATTGCAGATTTATAAATAATGAATTCATGATAGAAAACCTAAATTTTAAATGAGTCTTGTTTTTACCTTTGATTGTAAATCTTCATTTCTCTTTATAATGTTTCTCCAAATATCATTGTTCAGCATTACAACTCTGAGTTTCCATCTCCAAGACATATATTCTTAAATAACAACAATCCCTAAAAATGCAACTCAAATCTTAAAAACCTCAAATATGACTTGATGACTTTAGAAAAAAAAAAAATCAAAGCAATTTCTGTTTCCTTCAATGTACATATTTGAATTAAGTTGCATTTAAGTAAGTTTTCACATTCTAACAGAAAATCTTCAATTTTAAATGCAAAATATAAAAGACTTCACATCTAGAAAATAGGCCTTTGGGATCTAAACTCATTATCATCAAAGTGTGAAGTTCTAATTGTATCACCTTTAATAATATATCTTCTACATAGATATTACTCAATGCTTGCAAATTCAGGAAGTGGGAAGTGGAGAGGTTATAATGCAGGGGAGATTTATGCTAAGAAGATTCTGAGTTGTCACGATTAAAAATTTTCCACCCATTATGTGAATCCTATTGATCATTGCAGGAAGCAGAAAAGTGTGTTGTTCATTGATTTTCTTTGGCTACTGAATGCATTAGGCCTGACACATTTGATGGGTAGGCAAGTTTTCAAAGGAAGCTCAGTTAAGCTAATCTTAGTTCAGAGGAATATACACAATGGAATAAGAAACCTTGTAATTGCAAGAGCAAATAGAAGAGTCAGAGGACTATATTATGAGCCATATCAGCATAAAAATTAGACATGAGCCTTCCCAAGAGACTACAGTAAAACACATCAAGGCTTTGATGCTGTTTTTCACAAATGTAGCACTTACTGGATAAATTGGGTTTTAGCTCTTCACCCTTCAGCCAAGACGGTGAATGCAAAACAATTAGTTGTTTGGCTTTTTTAGCTAAGGAAGAAGATCAGAATTCCTTCAAGTTTATAAAAATACAAATGAGGACATTAAATGATTGCATCCAACACTGAGATGAGTAGCCACAATCAGTAGCAATGCTACTGCCTATAAATTCAGTATTTTGTTTCTAATGATCTATTACTGCCTCCCTTTGTTATTATACTGATTCTTTAGAATACAAATTCACCTATGAGTTGTAACAGACTACTAAACTAGAAAGAATAATAGCAAATGCAATCATAAAGACTGTTTTAGCCCGGGAATTAATTCCCAATTAAAGCATAAAGCTAGAAAGCATGATCTTGAATCCCTGTTGGAAGCTGTCTAGTGACTTATTAATATAATGTCAGAGTACAATGTTACCTCTCAGTAGTACAGGATGGTGTCAAAATGCTATGTATATTTTTCCAGTACATTAAGTACCAGGGCAGTGTGTATGCTTTAGGTGAAGATTAATTAAATTAGCATAAACCGAGTGGTCTTTTATGACCACAAACAAACATTGGACTTTTTACAATCACCTTTCTCATTTTTTTACAGACCACTTGGCCTATAAGCAAACAATTCAAATTTATAAGAATAAATGGAGCCATGTAAACTATTAATATCATGTTCTGGTTTTAGGAAATCCCATAAAGAAGGAATCCTCCCTTCCCTTGATACACTAACATGCCTTTGGATATCTTTGGAAATTTGTCTTTCAATAAAGAAAACTACTGTGAGCTATCACTCATGTGTGGATTATTTGAATTTTAACAAACTGATATATTATCAAAATGGCATAAGGATTAAGTATTTTAAAGTATTACAATAGCCATACATTGGCCCCTGTACACAGAAGGCAAGATGAGACTGAATAAGGAGGCAGGCCAGTTCAGGTCGTTAGGTGGCAAATTAAATAAGCAAGGGAACTTACATGTGAGGCCTGTCTTGGGAGGCTGCAAAGTGAGTAGATCTCCACACCTGCTGACCAGAATCTTCAGTTTTTTTTTTTTTTTTAAGATTTTATTTATTTATTCATGAGAGACACACAGAGAGAGAGAGAGGCAGAGACACAGGCAGAGGGAGAAGCAGGCTCCACGCAAGGAGCCCAACGTGGGACTCGATCCTGGGTCTCCAGGATCAGGCCCTGGGCTGCAGGTAGCACTAAACCACTGCGCCACTGGGGCTGCCCCAGAATCTTCAGTTTTTATAGAGGCTTTTACTAGGTTCAATCCTATGTACCATCTAGACGGTCTCAACAACACCTAATCCTCCCAAGGCTTCATTCCTGAAAATAGCTCCCGCCCCCACTGTGCGGATGTTGAGCACAGGGAACATTTCAAGGATAGAGGAGAGGAGGGGCCTTTGATTGTTGGGGGTCCAGCTCACAGGTCAACCAGGGGTCACGTTCTCTTGACCTCCTCCAACACTCCACCACTAGTAACTGGCTCTCTCGAACTTACATGCACCCGCCTCCTCCACAATGCGCCCTAAGTGATAGCAAGGAGGTTTATTATCATGCACGTAGCTTATTTGACAGCTAACTGGCTGTATTGGAGGCAGATACTTAGCATCAATACTAGACCCTTTCGAGTTGACAGGGATAGTCTTTGGCTTCCGAGTTCCCTCTCTACTTTGAGTCTTTCCCATAGTATATATCTGCTCTGAGGATCTGTCAGTTTCCTCAGATCAGCAATGGATTGCCCAACATTGTCAATGTCTTGTCTCTTGATGGGGCACAGCATGGATAGCAGCATCCCATACCAGGTAGCTTGGCTTCCATTCCTGTAGTGAATGTATCCTGTTCAGGGCCTTCAGAGGCAGGGTGATAAGAGGTCTGTCTCCTTCCCAACTCCCTAAAAATTTGTTATACCTTCTGTATAGATTTCCAGGGTTCCATGTGCCCAGGGGCATCTCCCTCACCAGGCCAAGCCTCCCTAAAGCTAGAACAAACCAATCCATAAGGGAATGGATCCCCTGAGCCCCCAAGTTCCATGCAGGTGTTTCCAGAGGATAAGGTGTGTGGTGATGTTGATTCTTTTCTTTGCCTTTTACCCTGAAGAGAAATGCCATTGCTCCCTCTTTCCCACAGCCCTACCTACCGTGCCTGGATTCTCTCCCTGGCCTTTCACTGGGACTCGCTACTATATCAATAAGCTCAGTGGAAATCTATTCTCTTATCAGGAACATTTCCCAAATTGAGGACTGCCCTGCTGGTTGGGCTTGCTGTTGCTGTGCTTTTGTTTGCATTAGGGGGTCAGAGAGTGTGAAATGTTCCATCTGTTTCACTGCCAAGCACCACAACATCGTCCCCTTCACTCCCCTCACTTTCTCAAGGGCTCCACCCCTTAACGTCCCAATCCGGTTTTGTCACAAGTGCTTGGACCTTAAGCTGCAGCAGCTTGCAGCCTCCTAGCTTTGCAAAATGGTATGCTCAGTTCTCCAGTTTATCATCCTGCTCTCCCACCTTGTCTGCCATCCCCAGAGCTAGTAAACTAGTGGACACCCACAAATCCTCTATAATATCAGTTCTTCCTCCAACCTTCTAACTTAAATTTAAGCCTCTAAGTGGGCATGGGCTGGCAGCCAAACTCCCTACAGCAGTCCACAAGCCTCTAACATACAGACCACCTTTCCTCACATGGAAATTGATGGGCAACTTGGGATTTCTCCTGTCTCCTCTACCAGGGACTATTTATTTAGTCTTCTGTCTGGCTCAGCAATTGTTGGTTCACATGTTGGCCCCCATACAGGAGAGTGAGGATAGAATGAAGAAAGAGGCAGACCACCCAAGACTGGTAAGTGGCAGTTTTAATAAGCAAGAAGGATTATGTAAAAAGCTTATCTTGGGTGGCTGCAAGATAAGGAAATCTCTGCATTGGCCCAATAAAATCTTGAAAGTTTATATAGGGGCCTGAATGGGGTTCAGTCACATATACCACCAAGATAGTCTCAAAAACACATAGCTCTCTCAAGGCCATGTCCTTGAAACTGTTCCCACTGTAAGAACTATAGGCAGAGTGTACATTCCAAGGACAGGGGCGGGGGTAAGGAGCCTCCAGTTGCCAATGTCCACTTTGTGGGTCACCTGTCAGTCACATCCTCTCAATGACCTCTTCTGACATTGCATTATCTCATAACATGGCTTTTGGGGGCATGACATCTGTGCAGAACAAAAAGAAGTTCGTGGGATTTTATTCACTGGTGTTCTTTTGAACAATTTAGTTATAGTGTCAAGGTTTGAATCTAGAACTTCATATTGCAAGTCTAATTTTCTTTGTTCACGCTTTGAATGCCTCTGGTCTTTCTTTTTCTCTTTCTCTCTCTCTTTTTTTTTTCTTCTCTTTCCCTTTCTTCCCTTTCCTTTTCTTTCCTTTTAAGTGCTCAAGAAACAAAGAACCATGTGATCTAGTTGATTAGATGGCACTTGACTGTGATTCCCAATAGTCTATTAAAAGGTGTATAATTTTGGTTGCCTGGGTGTCTCAGCAGTTGAGCACCTGCCTTCAGCTCAGGATGTGATCCCAGGATCCAGTCCCATATCAGGCTCCCTCTGGGGAGCCTGCTTCTGCCTCTGCCTGTGTCTCTGCCTCTCCCTCTCAGTCTGGGTCTCTCATTTTAAATTAATAAATCTTTAAAAAATTTTTTACCCATTTGGAAAGACTTAACTCTCTTCTTTCAGCACTCTACCTACCTCTGAAAAAATAATTCCTCTGACATTTTATTTTTCTCCATGGTCCTTAAACCTTCTGTTTTAGAGGGCCAGACTCCATTTTCCTTATAGTTTGCTTCAAAATAAACATTTAAAAATTTTGCCAGAAATAGTGACATTATAAAAATACAAGTATGGTAAGGAAAATTAAAAAATGTGAATAAGAGAAGTTCCTCTGGAGAGTGTATGGTTTGTGAGAGAACATATAATGCTGTACTGAACATGACCAAAAACTTACCAAGAAGTCAATATTATGTTGCACTACTACGTGCAAAAATTTAGTAAAGAAAATGATAGTAAAGCTTCATACTGTTTTCCAGTCTGGAAATTGGAGGTAATTTGGAGTTTTGTTTAGAGGATGAAGACCAAAGTGCAATGTTGAAATTGGGAAACAAAAAAAAAAAAAAAAAAAAAAAAAGAAATTGGGAAACAGATTAAACCAGAGGCTTTAATAGTTTTCTTCAAATATTTGAAAGACTGTCTCATGAAAGTGACTCAATCTCATGAAATATGATCTTACATATTTCCAAGGCACAGATATTGCCACAATGGATAAAAGTTACAGAGAGATTTTGTTTAAGAAAAAGGATAAAATATTTTAAGACTTAGACAATCATAATGAGGGAATGATCTGACCCTAATATTGGAGTTATCAAAGTACTTAGGCACTCAAGGAAGGATCTTCCCCAATAAGATGGGGTGCTGTTTTCTTAGACTGATTATTTAAAACAAAAAAGAAGACTGGAACAGTATTTAAGATTTCTTAACATCAATTTAATACAGAAAAAAAAGAGTGAGATCTAAAATTTGATGCTTTGATGAAATTTTAGCCAACCTCCAATATGTTCCACCTGAAGTTTCAATATATTTTTAAGTTATTCTTACAAAAAATAGTTTAAAAAATCTAAAACTGCCTTTCCAATGTAAAGTTAAAATGGCACCTTTGGTAGCATTTATCTGCCCTCCAGCACCCTTCTTTCTTCTTCTTTTGGTAGGTCTCAGAAATCATTACAAAGTAATTATGGTGACAAGGACTAAGAAGGAATGGTTGAAATGAGATAAAAAGTAAGTGATGAAAGATGATTCTTAAGCAGTAGGGTGTAATCTAAATGGAACCGTGAAGATATATAACACGAGCTACATAACTACTCCTTTGAATTTCGATTTGCTTTTTGTTTTCTTGAATGTGCTGAAACCCCAGAGACAAAACCCAAATATGTTATGGGTACACATTTTTGCCTCTATAAAATGTGAACACATTCTGTGAGAGCGGCCATTGAAAATATAAACCATGATCTTTCTTTTCAGCAATACAGGTAAACACACATAATTTTTTTTTCTCTTTCACTATGTGAGATATTTCTATTCAGCAAATCAAATAGTCCATTCATGGATTTTCCCATCACAACTCTCAGCAGGAAGATTCAACAGGCAATAACCACTGTTTTTTTTTAACATGTATAACTGAAGATACTGGTGTGAACATAGTGAATATAGCAAGAATATAGTCAATGTCACTCTGGGTATGTTATAGAGGCCACCTTCATTTATATCAATCATCTGGTATGTCTGAGATTTGTGTCCTTTCGAATGGGTAAGGTTACTGCTTTAGCAATAAATTAGTAAAATAATATAATTTTGGAATAAAAAATGATGAAATGAAGATCCTAACTGTGCTGCTCATACAAAAACAATATTATTCATTATTTATTGGTAGGCAATTTCACTGCCTACCATATGAGATCAAATGATGTATATTTTAATGTAGGATTTAGTGAAAACTGTAGAAATCATCCTTTCTCTTGAATATTTTTCATATATTAACATTAAATATTAGTGTTTCATTTCAGGTCAGATAAAATCCACCCCCCACAGGGGAAAAAAAAGTCATCCCTTAGCAGACTAATGGGAGTGAATTGAAGAATTTCTCTAGCAGGAATATGAGGAACAGTATCATTTTCAAAAGGTAAATTTCTATAATGCTTATACATGTCACATTGCTCTGATCTGGAATACAAAGAGAAAAGTTAAAGAGAACTTAAACTTTCTATATCTGTGTCCCCAAGGAATAATATACATAAAACAATTGTAATTTTATTTTCTTAAAATCAGAAAGACTTTTAGTGCTCCCTGGATATATGACAGCATACTAGGAGGGCTCTAGAGCATATGTAAAATATGCTTATTATGTACTGGGACTATTTTCTTTTCCAAAGAATATTTTGAAGTGAACTACTTTTTTCCAAATTTTGATTTTTTACTCCAAAGCAATATAGATGGAATGTTTGTATATATGGGGAATAAATGTACATAAATGAATTAAACAAATGGACTCATCTAAGAGGATTTTGCTTAGTATAGAACATTTAAGTTATGTTGCATTAATCTTTTAAAATAATAATTTATATATACATACATACATATATAAATCTATACAAATAAACAAAGTATATATACATACATACTTAGTGAACAATAAAGGGTAAAGCAGAGCAAAGTACTCTACTTAGATTTCCTTATTATTCAGAAATTACATATGTATTTACTTATACTCACATAAAAATTCTGCACTCATACAAAGAGACTATTATATATTACGATGAAGATCTGGAAAGTAGGGATGGAAAAGAAAAGATTGACATTTAATTTTATTTCCTCCTGTGCCTGAATTATTTCATGACTGTACATCACTTTTACTATGGCAAATGAAGAATCATAATAGTTATTAAATTATGCTCTCTAAGATAATTACTCATTAATATAAATTAAATGAAATTTACTCTGTCATAATAATTGTAGACAAATGTTTTTGTATCATTTTGGCCTACAGTAAAATGAAACAAAAACAAACACAAGAAACTCTGATTATTAATTAACATTTTTATTTGTTTATCATCCTGGATCACCACAAGATGTAATAGGTGCGATGTATCTTTTTCAATGAAATTTCTTGCCAATGTTTATTTCAAGACAGCAGAGCTTGTTATTTGTTGGAGCCTGACATAAATTTGGTGTTGCTCCAAAATAAGGAGCTTTGTCTTGAAGTATCTTACAAAGATTTATCATTGTTACTGAACACATGATACACAGTTTAGAAATAGTCTAGTTAGTTATTAACTTGGAACAGAATATAAACATTTGTTGTTACAATTTGAATAAGTGATGTCAACTGCTGCAAAATGACTGACATGTCTTCTTACATTTTTAAGTTACTTATAAAACAATCACTTCCTTTCTACCTGCTGGCAAGGTCTGAGGAAAATTCCAAAATTGTTAATATATTTTTAAAATCTAAGATATTGTTAATGTTTTTGTAATGGTGAAATTCTTTTGATAAATGAAATTCTAACTTTAAAAATAAACCACCACTCTTCTTGTTAAATAGAGCATCTGAAATTCTTAACAATGTGTCTAATTTACTTTATTAAAATAATTTTATAATTCATTGCTTAATAAAGAACATGCAAAAAAAAGAACATGCATTAATGTTATTGGTAAATCCAGTAATTATGACCCATTAACAGAATAAAAGATTTAAAAAAAATGTGAAAATGTCAGAATGCTAAAAAAGCAGTTGACAAAATTCAACACTCTTTCATGATAAAAACGTTCAACAAAACAGAATAGAAGGAAAATACCTCGATATAATAAAGACCACACATTAAACACCTACAGCTAACAGTGTACGCAGTAGTAAAAAAATGAGAGCTTTTCCTCTTAGATCAGGAACAAGGTGAGGAGGTCAATTCTCACTACTTCTATTCACATAATTCTGGAAATCATAGCCCGAGGATTGAGTAAAAAGAAAGAAAAGCATCGTAATTGGAAAGAAACAAAACGGTCCCCATTTGCAGATGTCATGATCTTGTATTTTAAAAATCCTAAAGACTCCACAAGAAAAAGTGAGGGCTAATAAATGAATTCAACAAAGTTGTAGGACCTAAAATCAACACACAAAAATAGTCTTTCTATACACTAACAAGGAACTATCTATAAAGGAAATTAACAAAACGTTCCCACTTACAATAGCATGAGAAAGAATAAAACCCTTAGAAATAAAGGTAACCAAGGAACTGAAGGTTTTATACACTGGAAACTATGAAGCTATTGCTGAAAGAAATTAAAACAGACATTAATGGAAGGACATTTTGTGTTCATGGATGGAAGATTTAACATTATTAAAATACCCATACTATTCAAAGTGATCTGCAGATTCTATAAGATCCCTATAAATATCCCAGTGGTATGTTTTTGTATACACAGAAAAAAAAATCCTAAAATTCATGTGGAATGTTAAAGGATCCCAAATGGCCAAAGCAGTCTTGACAAAGCTGCAGGTCTCACACTTCCTGATTTAAAAATATGTTAAAAGCCATAGTAATAAAAACAGTATGCACCAGCAGTAAGACATATCCAACCAATGGAACAGAATAGAAAGCTCAGAAATAAATCTTTTTATGGTCAGAAGATCCTAAATAAAAAGCTTCCAAGGCTACTCAGTGGGGAAAGTATAGTCTATTCAACAAATGATGTTGGTAAAATTGAATATCCACATGCAAAATAATGAAATTGACCCTGACCTTGCACCATACACAAAAATTAACCGACAATAGGTTAGAGACCTAAATATAAGACCTGAAACTACAAAACTACTAGAAGTTGGGGAAAAGCTTCATGATATTAGATTTGGTAAGGTGATTTTTTTGTTGTTGTTTCTTTTTGTTTTTGTTTTTAGCTTTGACAGCAAATACAATGGCAGTAAAATGAAAAAGAGACAAATGAAACTACAAACAAACTTAAAATTTTTTCACAAAGCAAATAAAACAATCAACAATGAGTAAAGGCTATCTATGAAATAGGAGACAATGTTTGCAAACCATATATCAAATAAGGGTTTCATAGCTAGAACATATAAAGGACTCCTACTCTTCAACAACAATAACATTATTTGATTAAAAATGGTGAAAAGATATGAGTAGACATCTTTTAAAGATAATATACAAATGGTCAAGTATACAGAATTTGCTCAACATCATTAATCATCAAAAGTGAAAAAAAAAGTGAAATCAAAACCATAATCAGATGTCACCGTATACCCATAAAGATGGCAACTATCAAAAGAAAGAAAGAAAACAATGAAAAAAAAAAAAAAAAGGAACAAATAATGCCGACAAAGACGTAGAGAACTCTTGTATATTTAGGGCAAAAGAGTGCAGTTGCTATAGAAAACATTATCAAAATTTCTCAAAAAATTAAAAATAAAATTAGCATATGTTCCAGCAATCCAACAGCCGACCCCTGAATAATGCAGGGGTAAGGGCAGCCAAGTCCCCAGCAGTGAAAAACCTGTATATAACTGACTCCTCCCAGACAGCCTACTTTTGATCAGAAGTCTTGACTATAATATGAACAGCCGAGTAACATATTTTGTATATTTTATGTATTATATACTGTATTATTAAAACAAAGTAAGCTAGAGAAATAAAGGTGCTATGGATAAAATGTAAAAAAAAAAAAAAAGAGAGAGAGAGAGAGAATACATTTATAATACTGTACTGTATAAAGACAAAGAATCTGTATATAATGGACCCATGCAGTTCAAACCCATATTGTTCAATGGTCAACTGTATATCCAAAAGAACCAAAAATAGGATCTCAAAAAGATATTTGCACACCATATTCATTGCAATATTATTACAATAGCCGTGGGGTGGAAGGAATTTAAATATCCATCAATAGATGAATAGATAAAGAAAATGCAATATACGAATACAATGGAATATTATTCATCCTTTAAAAAAATGGAAATGCTGTTTTATACTACAACCTGGATAAATTTGAGGACATTATGCTAAGTGAAACAACTCAGTTGCAAAAAGACAAATACTTCATGACTATGCATATAAGTCATCTAAAGTAGTAGAACTCTTAGAAACAAAAAAATAGAATAGTGGTTGCCATGGGATACGGGGAGGGAGAAAAGGGGAATTGTTTCATGGACATAGAGTTTTAGTTTTACAAGATGAAAGATTTTGGAGATCTATTGCACAACAGTGTGCTTATAGTTAATACTACTGTCCTGTACCCTTAAACATAGTTAAGATTGTAGATATTGTTATGTGTTTTTTACCACATATCAAAAATTACCTCAAAATTATCTTAAGATCAAGGAGCCAAGTGTAAGAGCAAAAACTATAAAACCTTTAGAAGAAAACATAAGAAATATCCATGATCTTAGATTTGGCAGTGATTTCTTAGATAGGACATTAAAAGAACAGCTGACACAAGAAAAAATAATATGTAAATTGGACTTCGAATTAAAAGATTTGTGCATCAAAAGACACTATCAACAGAGAGAAAAGGCAACTCACAGAATTGGAAAATATTTGCAAATTATATATTTGATAAAGGATTCACATTCAGGGTACATAAGTTACTCCTACAACTCAAAGTCAACAATAAAAACAAGCAGCCTGATTTAAAAAAAAAAAAAGCGTTAAGAACATGAACATGTATTTCTTCAAAGATATACAAATAGCCAAAAAACATATGAAAAGATGTTCAACGTTTGTAATCAGTAGGAAACGGCAAATTAAAAGCACCAATAGATATCACTTCCTGTCCATTAGATTGGCTATTATTAAAATGCACACATACACACAAACAAGAAACAGAAAACAGAAAAAACAAAGTGTTGGTAAAAATGCACAGAAACTGGATCCCCTGTGTATTATTGCTAGTGGATAAGTAAATAGTGTGGTGCAGCTGCTTTGAAAAACAGTATGACAACTCCTCAAAAAATAGAAGTACAGTACCATATGATCCAGCAATTCTCCTCTGGATAAAGCAAAATAATCAAAAGCAAGGAATTGAGCAGAAAAGATATTTGCATGCTTACACATTCATAGCAGCATTATGCACAATAGTTGGAACATGGAAACAATCTGTGTGTCCTTTGATGGATGAATGTAAGAACTAAATGTGGTATAGACATAAAATGGAATATTATTCAGTCTTATATTTTTAAAATATCCTCTCACATACTGCAGCATGGATGAAGCTTGGAGACATTATGGTGAGTGAAATAAACCAGTCACAAGAGACAAGTGCTCTATATGTTCATTTTTAGGAGCTGTCCAGAGTAGTCAAGTTCATAGAGACAAAAGGTAGAATGGTGGTTTCCAGGGACTAAAGAAAGGAGAAAATGGGGACTTAGTATTTAATGGGCATGGCATTTCAGTTTTGGGAAGATGACAGAAATTCTGGAGATTGATAGTGGTGATGGCCGCACAAAAATGTGAATGTCCTTAATACCAATGAACAGTGCACTTCAAAATGGTTAAATTATAAAAAATTATGTTATGTGTATCCGATCATAATTAAAGAAAAAACTCATTTGGGTTGCCAGGAAATTTGTGACATATCTGTGCTCTCTGTAGGATCAACACCCCCCTCCCCCCCAAAAAAAAAAACTTTTGAATTGAAATTTGAGATTCAAATTCATGCATTGTTCAAATTTATACTACCTATAAATGATCATAAATCTTAAAGATGGGCTCAACTGGCAAAACTGAGATACTTGTAAACCAAAACTGAAGTTTTTAGAAATAACTTCATAATTGTGGCATAGGGAAGTATAACTGAAAACCAAAAACCATTGGATATTATCTTTAGAAAAAACTAAATCATATGAGAAGATAAATCACTATGTGAGACAGCAGATGCAACGGACTTAGTTTCAACTACCAAAAAGTATAAATTTGAAGGAAATTAAAGAACAAGATAAACTTTATTCCAGAGGATAAAATAATTAAATACATTTTAAAATAATATAAACTATCATAGAGAAACAGAATGATTAGAAAAAAAAGAACATTCATAATCAACAAAAGGAGAAAAGCAAATTTTACATAAAAATATGTAAACTGCGATACATAGGTTTATTACCATATAAGCAATAAAATTCCATAAGCCACAGGAAATGGGGAAATGTAAAAACATTCAATAAAAATGGATAATGGAATGAAAAATTACAACCTAATTCAAACTTTGCAATAAAATTTTTTAACAAAAGAAAAAAAATTAAATTACAGGTGTGAATATATTTGAAGAGAAATTCGATCATAAATTTTCAGAATTTAAGCATGATATGAATCCCCAAATTAATAATGATACGGCTCCCCAGGGACCCAGTGATTTCTGAGAAGTGTTAATAGAAATAAATTCAAAACCATACAATGAAACCAACATACTGAAAAGAGTGAATATCTTAGTATCAATGAAAATGAAAGGACAACTAAAACATGACAATGAGGCTGAGAGTAGATTTCTCATCAGATAATTCACAGATTGAGTAAAAAGGAAAAAATAATCTAGTTTTATGTACAATGTATTCCTAAACATAATGATATAAACTGGTTGAAAATAAAAGAAATAGAAAAATATGCCATGATACTGACAAAATGTATGAATAGTCATCTAAAAATCAGGGGGAAAGTATCTAATAACAAAACAAAACAAGAATATTGTTATGAGCAAGAAAGATTGATGGAGATTTTGTTTAGGTGAGGCCCTATCTTTCCAAAAATACATCAGAATATTTGAATGCAAAATTTAGCAAACTTTTCGGGAGAAATGTGAATGCAACTCTCTCAGAAACAAATTGAACCAAACACTAAAAAAAAAAAAACACAAAAACAAAAACACCGATTACTAGATCAATGTTAAATTTCATTCACTTAAAAATATTCTCAGTATTCTCAGAATTATCAAATTATTCAGGATGGTTAAATAATCTATGGTTCCTTAATCAAAAATCATCCTACCTTTCCTTCTATAAAAAAAAAAAAAAGAAATTGAGGTTTTTTGTTTTTTGTTTTTAATGTGAAGATTGGCAAAGTACACATCTAAAGCAAAGTTGGAAACGCTACACATCTAAAACAAAAGAAGAGAATGTTCATATTTCTTTTCCGTAAGGAAAAATATGGCAGAATTTTGGCAGGTTAAAGATGATTTTAAATTTTAAGGCTTCGCTCTTTGAAAACACAATTTATTATGAAATCATTAACATCATAAACATGTTCTTTTCTGAGGCTAATCTGCCTTAGAAGGTGACCCTGAGGCTGAATTGAAGTGCAAGTCATTTCTTTAAGAGCTGATTATGGGAGCTACTGTAGGAAGAGTAGAGGCGGAGACTGGAAAGGAGCATTAATGCTCTGGGCTGTAGGAGTTCCATCCCAGGTGGGACCTCTGGGACTAAGTGGAAATCCTACCTCAGGCATGTCTCCTGAAAGGCATGAAATTCCCCCCATTTTTGGTCAAGCACTGTTACTGGGCTGGTAAATTCCAGCCCTTGGGACCTGCCCGGTATGAGGATAAAGCATGTTTTGGCCAGAGAAAAAGTACCCAGAGTGGGAATCTGTGGTACGTAAAAGACTTATGAGTGCTGGCATAATGAGCCAGAGCACCAAAAGCATCTTCACCAGTTGTATATTTTCCTAAAATGTGGATCCTTTATATTTAGATGAATATTATTGCGTGACACAAGCAGCCACAACTTTTCAAAGGGTCAGTGAGCTGACTTTAGAGTAGAGCTAACCAAGCCAGCAGATAGCCGGAGTCACTGCAAGTGGACTAGCTGGTGCTACTGTCATGTGTGTGTTCTTACCAATTATTAGGTAGGACAAGAAACGTTAAAAATGCAGGAAATTTTTTAGTAACTATTTATACTTGTGATTGTCTGCATAAATGGGACAAATTGTGTAACAAAAATACATTTTGCATCTGTTGCTTTAGATATTTTATTTGGCATGGATGGTTTGTCCATGTTCCAAGGCTTTGGTAGACGTCATCACCACTTCAATTACTTTCCTCTCCCTTTTAAGTTTGAAAAGTTTTTTTTTTTTTCCCCCTTCATTACAAAAAAAAAAAAAAAAATCCTTTAATTACTGATATGGAGGAATGGGGGTTTAATATACAGTTTTGATGTTATCTATTATATATTCTATGTCATGACAGATATTAGACACTCATAAATGCTTATTCGAACAAAATAAGTTTCAGTGAAACATATTTCAGTTTGATGTTATGCTCTAAGAAGATATTTATATTGTTCAAGAAATTAAAATCTCATATGATCAAATTTTAGGTTTAAATAGCTACTTATTATAAAAATAAATAAATAAATAAATAAATAAATAAATAGCTAGCTACTTATTGATTATGAGTGTGTATTGCTTTTATGTATTTATTTGACTATGTGTTGCTCTTGAATGTGTAATTATAAAAATATTTTAGAGTGAGCAAATAAAAGTTTGAACAAAGCAATGCCAATATATATTACTTACACAATTTTAAACTGATGTACCATCTTAGATCAAGCCATAACCACACATTTTTAGTTTGCTTCCTAAATTTCATGAAACATCCCTGTGAATTCATTATAATTATAAACTTTTATTTTGATTATTTCATTCTGGATTAATGTTTCAACCTCCCGGCAGGGGGAAAAAAAATCTAAATTTGTCTTCTGACTCTTTGCAATATTTCTGCTAAATGTAGTGAGGAAAAAATAATTTAAATTTTAAATTCATTTTAATTTCATTACTAAATACCCTTTAGGGAACACATTTTTTTCTCTGTAAAGATAATTAATAATTTTACAGGGTGTTTTCAATATGCATTTGCCTGTAAGAAAATATATAATACAAAGGCTTGGGAAAACAAAAATTATATATTTCTAGATATGATATGCTCCATGTATCTACTGGGAATGTGACTACATTAATATCCAAAATTAAACATAAAAGATACATACTCTTTTCAGAAAGTCAGTCTCTGAGATAATAGCCTATTAATATCAAAAATAAATAAAATATTCTGCTTCTATTTGCTTAACCAGTTTCTAATTTGTTTCTCAGAACCATAGTAAGATTCTTTCTGACACAAATATTTTGCTTTGTAAGCCCTTTCTCTCTTATCTTCTCATACATATCAAATGTATAGTGACTGTTTTCTGTGATGAATTACTTTTTACCTCTCTTGGAAAACATTAAGTTTTTATGGAAAAAGGCAAACAAACCAGTGCTAAATAAAGTGCATACCCAGTTAAACTCAAGCACTGAGCATGCAATTTTTTTTTCTTTTACAACAAATAGCACAAGATGAGTGGCAATTTTATTTCCATATTTTATTTTTTTAATTTAATTTAAAAAATTATTTTTAGGTGATTAAAAGATTCATAGGTGTCACAGGGTGGTTGGAATGTGATGGATGATGATGGTGTGGGAAGAATGTAGCCAAGAGAAGCCTTGATCCCAAATCAGCCTACAGGACTAATCCATCTGCTAAAACAGAATAATCTAATCATGAAACATGAGTTAGTGTTAGGTAGGAAATAACCTCTTAATGAAAATCTAAGGCTAATATCAGAATAAAACTGAGTTGTCATGTGTAAAACTTTATGGATTATATTTGAATAACCGTGATGAGAATCAGTGTGGCATAATAAAGGGAAAAAATGATTATCATGTTAGATCTAACTGGATTTTAGCCTTGAGTTTGTCATTGAAGAGGTGACTGACTTTACCTGAAATATTTAAATACTCTGAAGTTCCCCTTCCTACATACATGTGTATACTAACCAATATTCAGTTATGTTCTGATAGTTAAGAAAAAAAATGTGAAGTTCAAATAAGTGAGCTGATCCATTGAAAGTGCTCCTTGCCATTATTATCTTCCTAATGTTTATTTTAGTAATAGCATAATTATAGTATTTCTCCTGTATCTATGAGGATACATTTCAAGACCCCAGTGGATACCTGAAAGCACACAGTACTGAACCCTATATACGATGCTTTTCCTGTATCTACATACATGTGATAAAGTTTCATTTAAAAATCAGGCATAATAATAATAATAAAGTACGATAATCAACACAATGGTATCAAAGTCATGTGAAGGTGGTCTCTCTTTCTTAGAATATCTTATTGCACTAGACTCACTCTTCTTGTGGTGACATAAGATGATAAACTGCCGACCTCATCAAATGAAATAGAGTGAGTGTCATAGGTGTTGAAGTTATTATTGAACTAATGATCTTCAGAAGGAGAATTATCTGCTTCTAGACTGCAGTTGGCTGCAAGTAAAAGAAGCCTCAGAAAGCGAAATCATGGTTAAAAGTGGGGGGACCCCTATTATCTGGTTTGTGTAGGGAATTCTCCTTCAATATGTAGACACTGATGTGGGTCTACTGATAACCTTTAAGCTTTGGCCATCGCCCATGATGAGAAGGTGGATGGAGCAAAAGACAACATGAGCTTTATTGAGGCACTTGCAAAATTAAAGTTCTCTGAAGCCAAACTTTATAGTCCATTTTTTATGACCTGTCAAAACCCAATTGCGGGATGCCTGCAAATTCAGTGGCCAACTACATAACTTAAACACAATGCCTTTTGCACTTAAATGTTATCCTTTAGTAAGAACTGGCAAGTATTCTAACCAATTATATAAACGCTGCGCACTGTTATTTTGGTTTGGTTAGAGTGGACTCAGAGAATATTGCCACCAAATGAAGTTTTTTGTTCGTTTGTTTTTGGAATTCTATTTGGCAATGTAGATTGCCATAATGACATAAAGAAACAGCAGAAATCGTTTTACATGTTGCTATAGCTTCATTAAATCCTATAACCTAAGGCGGTCGGTGGGCATGCTGTCGCAGACCCCCAGGTTGGAGGCTGTTCTTGGAGGCTCAATGTCAAATGAGGGAGATCTGAACAGTGTACCTCCAGTGCTGGCACGGGATTATCCCGAGCAGTGAATTACGACAGAGTGGTGGATAATTGGTGGATAACACACTTCAGATAATTAGTAATCTTTGTACCTTAAGATAGGAGTAAACAAAACCACCTCTTTGAGCATAATTACATTGCATTAACACACACTAATTAAATCTTATAATGATATTTGAATAGCCCCGAAATTTAAATTTATATCCCTGGCAGCCCATTAATTAATATTAGCTCCCTTTTCTGAAAGTGCTTTACCATGGCCCTCACTGACACCGACATCAAACTTTATCAAGCAGTTGATAACAATCTACAGAATAACTTGATAACAAAGAATATGGCCAAGATCCTCGTTTAAAAATGTATTCAAAATAGGCCTTACCATGTGAAAGATGAATACTATTTAAGAGACGTTTCTTCAGTAACATTGATGTTCCCCAGGACAAGGAGACTATACTCTACTTTGGGGAAAATTGGTGAATGTTTGTTGATATACTGACTGATTTATTAACTTTTTTTTTGTAAGTCGGTATCAAAGTCATTAACTTGTCGACTATTCCAGAAGTAAAGCACGTACGCATATAAAATCAGTTTTCCCATAAAGCCCAGTATCACTGGAATAAATAGCATCTGGAACAGTACATGGTTCAACATTTTATTAGAATATGCGACATATTATGGTATAATTTATCTGTCCACCCCATTAATTGTTCCACCTCTTCTTATGGTTAAGTTTACTCTAAGCATCTATTAGTGCTTTACACATGGTAATTAATATTTGTCTGAATAAAGAAACACTGATGGGTAGAGTAAAACACAAGAATGGAGAGGGCAAGCTAACTCCTCCTCTTTGTGCAAATTGCTCACAGGGATTACTGGGGCATTTCTTCATCTGAAAGACACATGTGACATGGTTTTTACTCTGTATTTTTTGAATATTCAGAACTATCCCATGGCTTTGGAGACTATATCAGAGTACAAATCAAAATGAAATGTTAAAGATTAAATAATTTTCAAGAATAATTTTGAAGGCTTTTTCCAATCAGGGCATTAAAGTTCTATGAGTATTTCATGAGTACTAATTTTAATTTCTGTTCTCTACAACAAATCTGCTCAAGAAAAGTATAACTTCTGCTAGGTTTCTTTTCCTTTTTTTTTTTTCCTAGAAAAGAATGGGCAACAATTAAGAGAAGGATAAAATCCCAATACTTGATCTCTGGTCATGGCAAAAACCCAGGCAGTAGGTTTGTGCCTGAGGTATTATTCTCTACCAGAAACTTTATTAGCTGAAGCATTTTCCTCTTTCTAAAAGGTCCCTTGAAGTAATCGCTACTGCAGAAGCATCCATTCTGATCTGCATTGAATTTCAATATTTCCCGCAGGCATGCAAGACCCTAAATGCAGTTTTTCTCATCTAAAAATATGAGTTTATAGACACTAGTTTATTGATCATTTCTGCTATTGGGTAGATATTATTGATCTATATTGGACATTCTTTCATAATGCTCTCCCCATTAGGCAATCTGGACTAAGAGTGAAAATACACCATGCTACTTCCTTGATACACAATTTCCATTTTAAAGATGCTGAAATTAAAGCATACTGAGATGTTAACTGTGGTGGATAAAATTACACATAGAATGAATATTACAAATTAAAATTGAGTTCCATAAGAATTCAAAATAAAACACAGCAATAAAATATGTACAGCTACTTAAATGAAATGTTTAAGCTCAGACATTACAGAAGAGCTTATACAATGGGGAAAAGACGGTGTCTTCAACAGTGGTGCTGGGAAAACTGGACGGCTGACATGCAAAAGAATGTTACACAATATACAAAAAGGTACTCAAATTAAAGATTTAAATGTGAAACCTGAAATCATAAAATTCCTAGTAGAAAACAAAAAGACTGAATGGGAGAAGATATTTGCAAATGATATATCCAATGAGAGGTTAATATCCAAAATATATAAAGAACTTATGCAACTCAATACAAAAAAAAAAAAAAAAAAGAAACAAATAATCTGATTAAAAATGGGCAGAGGACCCACATAGACATTTTTCCCAAGAAGACATACAGATGACCAAAAGACATATGAAAAAACTCAATATCACTAATCAGGGCAGCCTGGGTGGCTCAGCTGTTTAGTCCCACCAACAGCCTAGGGTGTGATCCTGGAGACCCGGGATCGAGTCCCATTTCAGGCTCCCTGCATGGAGCCTGCTTCTCCCCCTGCCTGTGTCTCTGCCTCTCTCTCTCTCTCTCTCTGTCTCTATCTCTGTCTCTCATGAATAAATAAGTAAAATCTTAAAAAAAAAAGACATAGGCAGTCTTATGTTTATTCAAGCATTATTACAATAGTCAAGATATGGATCAACATAAGTGTTCATGGCTGGATGAATGGATAAAGAAGATTACCAATATCTATATTATATCTATTACCCCCCCCACACACACACACAATATAATACTACTCAGCCATAAAAAAGAAGGAAATCTTGCCATTTACAACAACATGGATAGAATATCATCATGAGAGTATTATGCTAAGTGAGATAAGACAGAGAAAGACAAATGCCTATGATTTCACTTATATGTAGAATCCAAAAACAAGACAAACAAACCAAACAAAACTAATAGATATAGAGAAAAAATTAGTGGTTATGAGAGGGGAAGGGTTTTGGGGGCTGAGTGAAAAGGGTAAAGGGGGTCAATTATATGGTGACAAATGGTAATGACTTATTGTCATGACATTTTGTTATATAACGTATGCAAATATCAAACTATTGTCTGGTACACTTGAAACTAATATGTTATGTACTAATATTGCCAAAAAGGGAGCTTAAAAATTCTTTGCCTGTTTCCTACTGCTGCTGTTAGAAATTAACACACAACGCAAATGTGTTCTCTCATACCTCTAGAGTTCAGAAATCTTAAAGCCATTTCACTGAACCAATAGCAAAGCTATAGTTGGATGTTAAAATGTTCTATAAGTCTAAAAGTACATTCAATTATTTTCTTAAAACTTGATTCTGGTTCTTCCTATTATACTTCAAACTGTACTCTCATTACCAATAAGTATCAATAATCCAATGTCTGTTGTTTTCTCTAAGGAATCTTTCTGGGACAGGCCTCAATTGAAATATTTTATCTCTTTTTTTCCACTTGCTTATTGTTAAAAGTTAAAGCCCATCCTTTTTCAATGAACATTTAACAAGAATCTGAAACATTTATGAAGTGTGCCCTTTGAGGAGCATGTAGATTGGTCTATTTTACAGATAATATTCTAATTATCATATCTTTATGAGCATTCCTTTGGTGTTAAAAACAAGTAAATATATTAAAGGGCATGTATGGACTACTCATGTTAATATGGCAAGAAACAAAGTTTAAGATCAATTTAGAGTTGTCTACCATAAGACAAGACAAAGTGTTCATTTCCTCTTTACCTATTTTACATAATATTCAGAACAGTAGCTAGAGTTTCAACTAAAATCATTAATATTGAAGCCTCAGGATCCTTACTTAAGCTGCACTGTTTTATTTATGAAATAGATCATTGTTTCAAAAATCCCATTTCAGAAGACAAGTCCAACCCTATTTACAGTGACTACTATACTCTGACTAGATGATTATAATTTATATTATAATTAAAATGTTCAGATTGGTTTTACTCTCTGCTAGATTGTAATGAAGCTTTATGAGTAGCTATAATTAACCTCCACTGATATTAATTATGCACATTTAGGGATTTTAAAATTGCTGATCATGCAGTTATCTTAAAGACGCATGGGGCATTGTGGATTAAAAAGTATATACAACTCTTTAAAGACTTCCAGCCATAGTCTATGTGGTGAGCAAAAATAGTTGTTAGAAGTGACATGCAGAGGTCATTCAGTTCGTGTTCATTATACATTATTTCACTTTTCACCTGTTAGGTATAGGAAAACCATACATGGTGTCATACATTTTCTCCAAAGGAGCTCAGGCTCTCAGTAGCTCAAGCTAACCCAGCCAATCTGTAAAAGGTAGATGACACTGTTCAATTTTCTAACAGTGACTTTGGTCCTCTCCGAAGTTAGCCAAAGAGATCCAGCAGGGTTCTGTTTCAGAAGAGAACATAATGGGAACTAAATCTTTATGCAGTGTCTTTATGTTTAAAATGTCAGGGCAGGTGCACATTCATCTCTCCTATCTCTTCCGTTATGCCTTTTCTTACAATCCCCTTCTAAAGTGCTTTCTTTCATAGTTCTAATATGGTCCCCGATTTTGTGTTTACTGACAACATCAAGAACAGAACCACAATAGGAAGTGTGGGTGCATAGTGCAGCAGTAGAACTACTGCTTAAAATATAAGAGCATTATGCGGAGAAAGGGGAGCCCTCTTACACTGCTGGTGGGAGTGCAATCTAGTGCAGCCACTCTGGAAAACAGTATGGAGGTTCCTCAAAAAGCTGAATATGGAGCTTACGCTACGACCCAGCAATTTCATTACTAGGTATTTATCCAAAGGATACAAACATAGTGATCCTAAGGGGCACTTGAACCCCAATGTTTACAGCAGCAATAGCCAAACTATGGAAAGAGCCTAGGTGTCCATCAACAGATGAATGGATAAAGAAGATATGAGGGTATACCACATATATATATATTATATATCTTATAAATTTTATATATTATATTTATTACATATATAATATATGATATTACTCAGCCATCCAAAAGAATGAAATCTTACCATTTGCAATACTGTGGAGCTACAGGGTATTATGTTAAGTGAAGTAAGTTAGTCAGAGAAAGACAAATACCATATGATCTCATTCTTATGTGGAATTTAAGAAACAAAACAGAGGATCATAGGGGAAGAGAGGAAAAAATAAAATAAAACCAAATCAGAGAGGGAGATAAACCATAACAGATTCTTAACTCTAGAGACAAACTGAGGGGAGGAGGATGGGGGGGATGGGGTAATTGGGTGATGGGCATTTAGGGGGGCATGTGACGTAATGAGTGCTGGGTGTTACATGCTACTGATGAATCCCTGAACTCTACCACTGAAACTAATAATACACTGTATGTCAATTAATTGAATTTAAATAACATAAAAATTTTTGACAAGAAGAAAAATATATAAGAGCATTATGTTTTAGAATCGGCATAAGAACCTGGATCACCCACTTTCTTTTGACCAAGAACACTTAAAAGTCTTTTCCTTGTGTTCTTTCTCTATCCTCCCCCTTCACTACTTCTAATACCTTATTGGAATACCTATTTCACTCAATTCATTTAGTCATCATAAATGGAGTATAAGCCACCACCTTTAGGGGTGGCACAAAGGCCAGGAAACATCTAGAGGAGGTATGACTATTACAAACGTAACTGTGAAAAATTCAATTTAATTTAAAGTACCTTCAACCTTAACCCCAAGCCATCTCAACACAATTTGAAATGTCATGTTTTTCAAAATTAGCAACTCCAACAGCCAGAGAGCATTTATTAGTACCAGGTAATGGGATTTTTCCTATTGTTATGGATCAAAAATTTATATTTATCTCCCTAAGTGGTTCTTCCAGTAGGCGATATGGTATTCTTTCTATATTTCAGGACCTCCGTTTTTTTTTTCTTTCCTTGGACTATTCTCAATAGCTTAAAATCATTAATATTGAAGCCTCATGATCCTTACTTAAGCTGTTTTGTTTTATTAATGAAGTAGCTCATTGCTTCAAAAACCCTATTTCAGAAGACTAGTCCAACCTTATTTACCGTGACTACTACTCTGATTAGATAATTGATACTAACAGGTCTGAAACCAGGCGGGATCTTAGGTATTACTGCTAACAGGATAGCTCGCGGCAGTTTTACACACACACACACACACACACACACACACACACACACACATAGGTATTTTGTGATTTTCAAAAATCCATATTAGGTGACTGCTTTTATGAGAGACCTGCATCCATACATGTTTTGCTAACTAAAAGAAATATGAAAAGGATTTTCCCTTTTACAGGAAAAGGTGAAAAGCAAAAATGGTGTGTTTTGCAGCAAACCATTGTAGAGACAGCACTCACTCCCTAGCAGTGAGTGGCCCCTCAAGTTCCTTCCCCAGAAACTACATGCAGCATCTCAGCATCTCAAGCCACTGTAACTTTGAACTGTGTCTGTGAACATCTCCATTAATTTTATGCATCCTTAGCAAGCTGTGTCCTAAGTTTTCAGAAAAGCCCAAGAGGGCTTTTTTTGGGGTCTGGAAATGTTCAAAAAATTCCAATATAAATTAATGATAATTGTTTCTTCACGTAAGCCGTTTCAGCTTACAAAAATCTTCATAGGAAAGCTCTACTTTCAGATAGCAGGAGCATCCTGTATATACATATATATGTATACACACATATGCATATACACATTTGTGTATTTATATAGATATGTATTCATATATGAGCATATACACAGAGTATGTGTGTCTATCTCTCTATAATAATCTATACCCTTATAATCTATATTCCTATGTATCTATATCTATTGATAGGAACTCCATATTTCCAGATCAAGAAAACAGAGTTTTTATTTATTCACAGAGCAATCTGAGCAGCACTGATTCCCCATGCCCCAATCCTCCATAGGACAATGCAAGGAGAGCAAAATGTCAGTGCATGCAGTGGTTGCACCAGAGGAGATAGAATTATAAAACCTGGAGCTTGTGTAGGGCAGCTCATACATCTGATGGCTCTCCCTCTGGGGATAGAGTGTAGGAGACTTGCGTTCTGGAATACAGACAAATTCTTTCTGGAGAAGGATGGGGGAGGTGAGAAAAAGGTCTCTAGCTCTATTTCACGAGTCTGAGACATAAAGAAATGACTCAGAATGTACTGTACTTAGAATCTAAGTAAATGGATCCCGGGGAAAAGCTACTTTACCTTCCCTTAGAGCAATAAACAATGTCTAACTTCAAAGTCACGTTTACCATTCAATCCTCCTTAAAACCAAGTGTCACTGTTCTTTGCTCTCAAAGCTCTGACCTTGTAGAAACATTAAAAAAATATGTTCATAGAGTGTTGTTTCCAAATGACAGTATGGGGCGTTTCCATAGATAGCCAGTAATTATGGTATCTAAACTCCAAGAGAGCATTTCCTTCATTCCAAACTATTGCCCTTAAGTTAACAGCCCTCTCTTCCCTCTGATTATCCTGGTCGCCTAGCATAACTTCTTCAAATAATCTTAAATAATTACAACCCAGCGGTTTTTATTACTGAGGAACGATATTTTTGCATCCCACATCTTGCAGAAGTTCTGATACGGAGACCCTCAAATGTTGGTCTAAGTGTTGAGACCATCTTCTCTCATTAAGAGAGACCATTGACATTTTTGAGCAGGAGTGTATCCATAGTGTTAATTTATGATGATTATTTCAGTAGCAATTGGTTTGAAATATAAATGTGGAAAAACAGGAGACTGGGAGAACACATCAGAAAATATTGCAATAATTCAGGTATAAGATGATATATTCATGAAACAGAGTAGCAATGAAAGTGATGAAAAGCAAGCATTTAAAGCAAGACGCATTCGAAGGGAAGAGCTGATACCTGAATTTGGAAGTATGGGTATAATAAAAAGTCAAAATCATCAACACTTAAGTGATGGGGAAAATGAAAATATCTTTACATATAATTAAAGTCAAAGGAGAATGTTAGATTTGGTGGGAATAAAGAGCTTTTAGAAACGTTATGTTTGAAATGTTAGAATAGCCAAGCAGAAAGGTATAATACTCTAAGAGTGTCGCTACCAGAACAACGGGCTGTATTGATCGTGAGCAAGGCAAATGCAATTATATTTATGTTCTTTCTGTTAGAACAGCTAGTTTATCTCTGGTCTTATTCACTTAATGAAGCTATTTTTCTGGTAGAAACGTAGTCTCATAAACAAGTATGGCATGCTTTTCTTATGAAAGTCTTCACACATCTCTAGCTGTGTCATTATTTTCAGGAACATTAACTGTCACAGGTGGTATCAAAACTTTACAGTTTTTTTGTCCTCTAAAATCTCCGTAATATATTTTGAGTTTGTGTTTCAGAGGATACCTCTTTTAGTCCTAAAAACTGAATTACACACAGTTCAATGTCATTCCATCAGGGATATTAAGTTATGGGTGTTTCCTATCTCTGTGAATCAGCTATATGTTTAAGTTAAAGTGAATCAATATAATTACACTTCTAATGATTTCTCTTTTCCTGTGTAATATTAATGTATTTTATGAACGAACAGAAAATGCACTTCTAAGATTAACTGATGACTAACTTGTTCCTTTTAGGTATTATCCCCAAAAATACTTTCAGTAATCATTCAATGGTTCTCTTTTCTGTGACTTGTGGGTCACGATATGATGTCAACATGGACCATTGCAGTTTTTACCTCCTTTTGATACCATTTCATGTGAATTATAGACACTAGCACCTTTAAAAAGCTTTCACATTATCCAAAACAACACAACTAATATTTCGTTGTAATTCAAGAACAAAAATGTATAAAACTTTGAGCTAATCTAATTATCTGATTTACTTTACAGGAATTAAAGCCATTTGACTCAGGTTAATATATCAGGCTCCCATTAGAACTCTCCTGGTGCTTTTTTTTTTTTTTAATTTTTTATTTATTTATGATAGTCACACAGAGAGAGAGAGAGAGAGAGAGGCAGAGACACAGGCAGAGGGAGGAGCAGGCTCCATGCACCGGGAGCCCGATGTGGGATTCGATCCTGGGTCTCCAGGATCGCGCCCTGGGCCAAAGACAGGCGCTAAACCGCTGCGCCACCTAGGGATCCCCTCTCCTGGTGCTTTAAGGCAAGGTGTGGTGCAGATCTGCATGCTACATCTGAACCTAACAATAGTCTCAAGGAACACAAGCCTTTAACTTCTTGTCTAGTTGCTATATTTTGTTGAATCAACAAATAACAAAGATGAACACTTCAGTGATATGTAGTAAATTTAACTTTTCAAAGGAGGTACTACTATAGCCAAGCAGGTCAAATCAACAAACTGTCATATTTTTCAAAGTACAGACCAATAAAAGGCATGTGACAGGGGTTCCTGGGTGGCTCAGTCAGTCAAGTGTCTGACCCTTGATTTCATCTCAGGTCATGAGTTTGGAGTCATGAGACTGACATTCTCTCTGTCCCTCTCCCTCGCCTCCCCCGTCTAAAAAATGCATGTGACAAAAGATTTAACCTGGGCATTGCATTATTCTGACAAAAGAAGAAGGGGGTGAACACAGTAATTTCATGTGTCTAGATAAATTATTAATATAGCTCTGTCTTAATGATATGCTTTTGTAGCTTTTCTGGTGGGTTTAAATGTGTATTTGGGGAAAAAAAATCTCTTAAAATACCCACATTCTAATAATATGGCTCGTACTGAGATGAAGATATGCAATAATAAACTTCCATGGCTCAGATTTGGAGATATTCCAGTTTAAAGAAGAAGCATTTTAAGGGGCATCATCTTGATGTTGGAAATCTGCAAAGAAAGCTGGATCATATTGATATATAAACTCATAGCAGAGTTAGTGCAAAATCAAATCTTATCAACCTATATTTTTGAGATACAAAAATTGTTTGATTAAATTAAAGTGTATTTTTTAAGGAATCTTTTACCGTATATTTCAATGGTGTGGTCTTTCTTTACAAATAATAAGCCGAATGAGCTAGCAGAGAATTAAATATCAATATACTTTCCTCTTTTGAAAACCTTATTTGTGGAAATGACTTTAAGGGACTAATATGAAGAATGCCATGGAAGTAACCTTATGATAAGTCATTTGTTTTTCTGTAATCTGCCTTATTGTTTATCTTGTTGAGAAACTTGTTGAGCAATTCTTCTGGATCTTCTGACACCTGACAGGAGCATCATCAGTCACTGCACAAGCTTTGGCCTACAAACTCTTTTACGGGATTCAGGAGGGATATGGATTTAAATTTTAAACTGGTTTCTGTCAGTGTGACAAATGAACACCAGAAAATTGTAGGACAATGGTAGAATGTTGAAATGCACGCCAGAAGTAATGGGCCAATCTTCAAGTGGAATCGACAAAAATAGCCTTAAAGCATCTCCAGGTTATATACCATTACTATCATTCTATGTCCAAGCCATAAAGACAGCCTATTACTGAAGCTTTGCACCCTGCATTGCATTCAGAAGTAACATACACGACTGCTCAGAGTAATTAAACCTTTCAAATGAAAAAATCTTATTCATAAAGCACTAAATTCTTAGCATCAGTTTTTTTTTTTTTGAAGAGTCAGAATAACAAAGAAGAATCTAACAAAGTCTTAATATAATGACATCTAAAATTTTCTCCCAGTTTATTTCTCCTGGATTCATTCGCTTTATCCCTTTACTAGTTACATATAATGGTGACATTCCAAAGTGTGCTCTCTCACTCAGATTTTTAAAAAATATGTTTCTGCCAGAAAGAACTAGAAAAGATTCATTCCTGAATTTGATGAAGTGCATTTTAATAGATCCAGGGACTTGTAACAGAAATAACCGAAGCAGTGACTGGTATGCCATCAGATGGAGCACAGTGGGGTCTGTCTCAGGATGGAGATTCTATACTTAGAAGTCAAAACTAGAAAAATGCTGGGCTTCAGATGCTTCCAAGTCCGAGCAGCTTTGCTTTGTATCCTTTACGAAGCTGCTTAGCTGGTCTCTAGTAATGAAATCCAACTTAAGAGTGGTTCGGTGTTGATATGCTAATACAAGTAACTTTAAGATACTCCTGGGAGTATTTCATATGGCATTTCAATAAAATATTTATTTTATAAAATTTCTAAACTAAACGCTTGTTCTAATTATTGTCACACAACTATGAAGATGAAAATCTAATGAAAATGCCAATTGCCTATTCACAAATGTGGTTTGTACATTAATACAATTAAAGATTCTCTGAATATTTGCCTTCACCAGAATCTCAAAAGTTTTGTAAAAATTGATTCTAATTGTTTTAAGTGAAAAAAAATGTCATTTTGCTTTCAGATATTGAGTTCAAGTCATTTTTATGAATCGTTCATCATGGTAAATTTGCATTCATTAAAACTAAGAGGATTTTGTGTTGTTTTTAAGAGAGGTGGGGGAGGACAGAGGGTAAGGGAGAGAATCTTGAGCAGGCTCCATGGATGAGATGCTTATCCTACTGAGCCACCCAGGAGTGCTAAGAGTTTGAATGATCTGTGATGATAACTATTTTATTTACAGATAAGGGATAAAAATATATCTGATGGAGAGAAATAATGTGTTTGCTTTTATTAACTTTTTTTAGCCATTAGAGTAATGAATACTGTAAATAAAAGTAAGCATTCACATTGTGATGGCACAATTTAATACTTTGCTGAAAATGCAAGGTCGTTTATTTTCTTGTTTATTATACAAAATTATATTTCTTATCTGGATTTATCCAAAATAAAAATAAAACAATATATTAAATAATTTAAACGATGGAGCCATCAAGTATATTAATGATGTCAAGTGCTATTTTCATATATATGTATATATGTATATCTATGTATATATATAATTTATAAGACACTGTATAGTGAGCTCTAAGTTGCTAAAGGATTTGTATTATTATATTGATATCACTGATATTCTTGAACATGCCAAAATGAAAACTACTAAACAAACAATAAAGTAGGCTTGGTAAGCTAATTTTAGCAATCTTGTACATGCCTAATCAGTTCAAATCTGTATGACTCACAGATCAATCTCACCCTCTGGGGAGTCTGAGGGAATATCACCACTTTATAATCATCATGATAGCTATAGAACATATTTATGTAGTATTGCTAAAATATTATAAGGGCTATAAAATGTATTACTAATCAATTTCATACAGAAATAATAATAGCAAATAGCCAAGGGAACTCTACTCTAAAAAATGCACGTACTAAAGAAAATTATGTTAACAGAGCAATGAATCGATATAGTGAACTAAATACATTTGAAATATGTTGTTTAATTTTTCTTTAAAGTATGAGAACATATGTAAATGTGAAATATAAACTCGTGAAAGAATAAGGGAAAAGGTTTGGGCAAGGAGCAAATTCAAATATTAAGGAAAGTAGAATATAAAAGAAAGGAAGGTAATAGAACACAAGACTGTAAAAATTTCACCAGAAATATAGGTTCGAGTAAAACAAACAAATGAAGGTAATAAAGTGAAATGAAATGTGCTTTAATTTTCTTTCAACATCTTGGAGTTCTGAGCAGAATTACAGCACCTACCCCATAAACTTGTTTAGCAAATATTCATTAAAATGAAATATAATGATGATGGTTGCCAAAAGTGAATAGAATTGCTCTTCTTTCTAAATACTGTGGAGTTGATTATATTGGAAGAGTCAGCATCTAAAGCCAAATTTTTCTTGACAATCAAATAAAGGCGCAATCATCTTTGGCAATCCCAGTGTAAAAACCAATGTAGAAATCACTTAAACTCGAATTACCCTTCAAAGTTCCTAAAAAGTTGTGATGTTACAGACCTACACACTTTTTCTCATATGTTTGGCTCTAACTCAACTAAAGTTTTTCTCTAGCATTGAAAGAGATCGATCTTGTCTTGCAACAGCTAAAGAAGTTGTGTTACACTGGGAAGCTTTATAGTAAATTCAAAAATTTCCTTAAGTATCTAGAATCATATTCAGCATTAGGAGATATCTGTCTAATTCCAGGCCAGGGGGTTCTGAACCTAAGGGAACAAGCAAATTGAAATATTTCAACTCACTTTTGGGCTTAAGTTCAGTAAATGCTTCAATAATAAGAATTGCCCAGACTATTTAATTGTTATTTCTATTTTGTTTAATCCCACTCTGTCTTTTTTTTAAAGTCCCTACAAAGGGATCCCCGCAGTGGTTTGGCGCCTGCCTTTGACCCAGGGTGTGATCCTGGAGACCCGGGATCGAATCCCACGTCGGGCTCCCGGTGCATGGAGCCTGCTTCTCCCTCTGCCTGTGTCTCTGCCTCTCCCTCTCTCTGTGTGACTATCATAAATAAATAAAAAAAAATAAATAAAAAATAAAAAAATAAAAAAAATAAAGTCCCTACAAATACAATTAAGAATATTAAATATGTTAACTTGAATATATATGATGTGATTCCAGTATATAATTCTTATAGTACCTTGTCCTAACACTAAATTTCCATTACTAGGATTAGTTATTTCATTATTTTTAACTTCAAAAAATATGGATATGTTTTTCCTCCCTAAGTTGGTCCTAATGACTGCTTTGAATAGGATCAAGAGAGAGTTGCTTATTTCCATATATGATATTCTAATTAATCCTGACAAAATAAAGTGCTGGAAAAGATTGGGATATTTTAAGGGGATTATGGTTTTAGTTAAGTCAGTAGAGATGTGTAAAAATAATTTCAGTCTCATTTGGGACAATGCAATTTACTTTATTTTCAAGATGCCAGGTGGATATGAACAGTCTTAGGTGAAATATTTCTTATGCTATATCCTAAGCATAAGCATTGGTTATAATTCTTGCTCTTTTATACCTGAGTCACTTACAACAGAAATTTCTATCTGCTTTGCACTTAAGAGTATTAAAAAATCCATCTTTTACAAACCTTATTTTACATCTTATTTTATGAAAACCTAGATGTATAAGAGATATACAATTAAAATCTCATTAAGTTTCAATTAAAGACTACAAATAACCAATTGATGAATAGTAGAGACACAGGGCAGCTTTAAAACATTTTAAATGTTGATACCAGTTTTTCTCGAGCATTTCACAGACTGATCTGACCATATTCTTCTTGATGAAAGCGTTGGCTTTAGGGACTATGATGCATCTGCTGTTTCACGTTTTCTTCTAGTGAGACCCAGCAACGCTGGTGTGGAGGGATTCTGGCTTGTTGCAGAACAAGGGCTTTATACTGAGGAGATAAGTGGAGACTAATTAAATAAAGGGTTCAGCATGAGCGGAGCACTGGTGCTGGATGAGAAGAAGGAAAATATCAGGAGAGCTGGGGAGAAAGCTTTCAGGTCTGAGGAACTAGGGCAGGAGAAGGTTAGCCTCTGCGACTGAAATAAAAAGGTAAGTGATGAGAAAATAGCAGCTAAGAGGATAATGGGGGAGAGATAGGCTGGAAACATATGCAGACTTGAAAGTTCTAGTCCTAGTGAGTAGTTTAGATTTCATTTAAAGACGAATTCATGGCAGAGTGTCCTCATTTATAAAGCTAGGATAATGCTCTGACATATTTCATCAGGTTGTAATAAATATTAATAGCTAATGGTTGCACAATAGATACTGTTTAAAAGTGTGTTTAGTATTTAAACTCCTTTTGATATAGAAACTGTCACCCCCATTTTATGGATGAAGATATTGAGGCAGAAAAAATTAAATTGTACAAGTCACGTACTTTGGACATGCATCTACCTCTTAAATGTCAGAACCAAAATTCATACTGCAGCCATCAACTTCTAGCAGCTGTGCTCTTAAGCACAGATATACTAGACTCCATTTCAGAACTAAATGAGATTATTCATGTGATGAAGGAATGTCACCACTCTGATACTGTTTGTGTCCTATGCTCTAAAATCTTCACTTCTCCTTTCAAGTCTTAAATATTTTAAATCCTAATCTTGTTTCAAAAGCTATAAGCCCTTGCTTCATTTTCTCAGCCTCTCTAGTCTTTAATGTCTCGCATCTCTACCCATGGTTAACTTCCCTTCAGTTTCAACATCTCACCCCTCCTCTCATTTTTAACATCAAGTAAAATAAAATACAATAAAGTAAAATAAATAAATAAATAAAAACAAAACAAAACAGAAGTGTGTAAATATCCTCAGCTTCCTGTCTATTAATATTAAAATTGTGTCTTTCACTCACAGTAGGTAGTCCATTTCATATTCTAAGGATGTTTAAATAATTCCTATGATTAGATTTTCTGACCATTCCAATTAATGCACTTAACACCCAATAGAATTTTTCCTAAAGAAAGGTTATTACTAGAGTTTATAAAAAGCTTAAAAAATATATCAAATGACTGTGGCAGAAGAGTAAAACATTCATCATGTTACAAATGTCAAGAATGTGTATATTCCTTCAAATATTTGAAGAAATTCGGTGTAGAGTTAAGAATTCATTCAAAAATAAAACAAAAATTAAACCACATTTTTTTGAAATCATGTCAAATGCAATTGTTTAAAAAGTTCTTCCTTTAGGTCTAATTCTATGAAATAATCTTCTTGGCATGAGAAACTTTTTTCCCCCTTGCTTCAGTTTCATATCCTTTAAGCTGTTAATTTCATTATTATGAGTTTTAGTGGTTCAGAAGTATCCTCATTTTTTTTTTTTTTTTGGTAATATAATATGATTTTCATCCTTTAGTGTCATTGTCAGCAAAAAGTGTTTTGGTATGATTCTCAATATACATGTGAAAGCATTTCCTCACACGAAATAAAATAGCTTATAAATTTTAAGTGTTGATTCTATTTCGTGCATATTTCTACAGTTTTGATCATAATACTTTGCAACTATCCAGACAATAACATGTACCTAGGTTTTTATGTATGCATATTTTATTACAGGGACAAAATTCTGTCTCTAATCATAGAAGTTAACAACTATATTAGAGTTAGTGTTAAAACATGTAAATTCCCATATTCCTGAGATTATGCAAATTTTAGAAATAGCTACCTACTTCATAATATTTATGAAGTTTCCATATGTATTTGAAAAACATTTCCAGAGTTTCAAAATTATTTAATATGTTAGAGTCACATAATCCAGACGACCTCTCTTTTATTGTTTTTAAAAAATCTTAGTCTTTGGACTAAATATAGTTTCACGGTTGGAAAAGTTCTTTTTGTCAATCTCAGGCAACTGCTTCTAGCATGCAATCTGTCATTTGAGAAGTAAGTGGAGCATGGCCCAGGTGTGAAGTGAACTGATGGAAAATTATGAATCAAGTTAGCAAGAAGGAGAAATCCAAGGTTGGCTTGAAATATCAGGAAGACCTATACTTCAGGAATCATGGGCAGAATTATGGAAACAGTTCATGTAAGGCATTAATAAAAACAGTCCCAAGAAATGACACAAAGTTCTTATGCCATTTTAAGGCTTGTAAAAGTAGGGCAGATACTGAGAAAACCTTCAAAGGGTAGAACTGACAGCAAAAAAAGGAATGAATCATTCAGTCCTGCTCAAAACAAATTGTTCTAACTGCAAAGCAATATGTTATTTTCTGAGGACAAAAATAATAAATAAAACAAATAAGGTCCATATGCTTATTAACTTAGAGTCAGTAGTGCCAAGATCAAGTCTACATTTTTTCAATCTTGAGTATATATGCTGGTCCCACTTCATCTCATTCTCAACTCTACATCCAGAGTGAAGAAGCTTGAGTTAAGTCTAATTAGGTCTAAGGGGAAGTCATAAATACATGCACTAGAGCCAGAATTCACCAATCAAAAAAATCAGGTATGAGGTATGCTGAGGTTTAGGTTGCCTGCTCTAACAACAACATTCATTATTTTGATTAGAAAAGTGTTATTTGAAAAACATCGCATAATAAAAGACAACACATAAAGAATAAAGCCAAAGTCATCTTTCATACTATCACTGATTGCTCTGTTAACATTTTTATGTATTTCTGTTCAAAGTTATTATTCTATTTATATGATACAAATTTAGATACGCTGCTTAATTTCACTGCTGTGAATTACTTTTAAAAATTTTTATTGTTATGACCTTTTACTTTTGATCAAATGCAAAAATCCTTAGCAGGATTTAAGCTTGACCTTCCCTTCACTAAAATGGACAACAGTCCAGACAAGCTCCTCACAATGACCCAGCATTGAGATAGGTGTTAGAGGTGCTTGATATGTTCTCACAACATGCCAACTTTAGAGAGGGCAATGACCAGAAGAAATGGCATCTGGAGGCTATTTTGAGTCCTATGTTATACTGTTCTTTCATTTTAACATGAAATAATAATATTTTTATATATTCTTAGTTTTATGTTGAGTTTAAAATTTAACCCTTTGCTCATAAACGTTCAAGGCAACTTGTTTAAAATGATGACAAAATAATATCAGTTATGGCAGTAATAATAAGTAGCAACAGTGGTATTAGAAGTAGAAGGAGCAGGAGTTATAGAACTGTCACTCGGAATTTGGCAGTCGGTGCTATTCTATTGCAGTAGGAACCCTTAAATATACATAAACATGTCCTATCTTAACATTAAGGATTATTAAGGGCTAAAATGAACATCTAATGGAAGTCAGGAAACCATAGACTATGCAAATTATTTTATAAGAAAAGCATATACAAAAGAAAATAGAAAGTGTTCTTCCTGTATCTACTAACTTCTCAATCCTATTTTTTCCTTAATTCTTTGAATATATTCTACTGTATTCCAAAAATATGCATTATTTACTCATTATAGCAATTATAATGTTCAAAATTCTCTCTTAAAACTATGGTCTTGGGATGCCTGGGTGGCTCAGCGGTTGAGCATCTGCCTTCTGCTCAGGAGGTGATCTCAGGATCCGGGATCGAGTCCCCCATCCAGCTCCCTGCAGGGAGCCTGCTTCTTCTGCCTGTGTCTCTGCCTCTCTCTCTCTCTCTCTATCATGAATAAATAAAATCTTAAAAAAAAAAAGACTATGATCTTTCTTTACTTCTTTTCAGTAATCTCTAAAATACTGTAATCACTGAACAAAGAATAGTTACAGTGCTTTACAAACGGGAAGCTTCTTTTCAGGTTAAAAAATGCATTACTAAATAATTTCAATTTTATTTCTCTGGTATGGTTAATATTTATCTTTGAAATATATTTGTATGGTATTTTTAAAATGTCAGTAATCACAGCAAACGAAAATAACTTATTTTTTTAAGTTCTGATTTTGTAGAGAAATGAAATAATTCAGGGATGCAAATAAAATGAGGGATCTGTGGGAAAATTAGTACATATGTGTCCAATTATATATAAAAACATATACATGTAAAACACAAATTTGTCCAGTATCTACAAAACAGAATCCAGAGTACTTTATAAAATTAAAAAAAAAATTAGGACCTATTAGTGGAGCATGGAGTTCTGAATAATTCAGATTGATGTAGTAGAATTTCTGTTTGGGCATGCTTATACGTCTTCTACTAAACAAAACTTTTAATACAACCATCAGTTACTTTATTCAGTATTTGCCTCTTCTTTAAATACTTAGCATTTATATGCTCTGTTAAGTATGTATTTAAAAATAATAAACACATGGCCTTCTTATAGTGTAGGCATTTTTAAAACTTTGAAGTTCTCTGAAGAAGCAACGTATTGGGGCTCATTTCATTTTGATTCATGTTATAGATGCTTTATACCATGATATTGACTTTGGTCGTGAGCTGTTCTCCTGGTAGAAATTGATTTATGATACACTTCGTTGCTACCCAGACAGTTTCCAGTGAAGTGACAAAGAAGTTCTGCTCCCATATCCATCTAATCAATGGAAAGCAAAGCAAGACCAGACAAAACAAAACCTTTTATTCAAGGGGACTAGATACTAAATGTCATGTTGTGTATGCTCTGTGTGACAATAAATAGTGGACATATGTACTTTGTTAATTGGCATTGTTACATGCTTTCTAAAAGACCATTTATACCTGGTACATAGATTATAAAAACAGTTGTTGCATCAAATGATTATTAAAAAAATAGATGCCCATACATTTTATATGAAATTCGATACTTCAAAAAAAAAAAAGAAAAGAAATTCGATACTTCTGCTTATCTTTGCTTTTTATATTTGTGAGGATATAGTTGTTAAAACGTGTAAAGAATAAACAGTAAGTGACAAAATGAAAGAAAATATATATTAAGGTAGGAAATTGATATTATTTTGCCACACTGAAGACCATGACACATATTATATGTCATCTTTATAGTCTAACACACTAAATATTGCAGTGCACTGTTGTTAAAACATAAACCTTAAAAGAAGAGGAAAGTTACAGTGAGGGCAGATTTTAGTGAGCCTTGGGTGCCATGATGACACGTAAAGAAAGTTTAATTAATTAAAAAGAAATTTGAATGTCCCATTTGTATTTTGTTTTAGAAATATGTTTGCATGCAGTGTGTACAGGAAATGGACTGGAGATAGGATGGATCAAGAGACGATTGCTGTAGGACAAAGAATATTAGCAAAGTTTCTGGGAGGGACAATATCATAGAGGATGAATAAGATGGAACAGATACAAATTTTACTACTTGGTTACTGATAGAATGTGGATACTGAAATACAGGAATGAATTAAGAGTGTTTCTAAGATTCTAGTCCAGGTATGTATGTTGAAATGTAATTAAGATCTGGAATGAAAACAGAACACCTGGAAAGTGGATGCAGGGCTTAAAATGCATTCAATCATAGGTTTCTTGATTTCTGAAATGAAGGCAGGTAATCACTGTAGAAATTGCAAATCAACTCTCACTATGCCGCGATTCCCGATATAGTACATTCTGGTGTCACAGTGGCAGGTTACATTATACCGCTTCCATCATGGCAGCAATTTTCCTCCCAGTGATGGACTTATATTTGGGGAGTAGATTTGCCTTCTCTGTCTACAGCATCTCTGCCAGTAGCATCACTCACAGATTTATAGAATATTGCGATCATTACCAAGGTATTCCATAAAGCAGTGTCTACCAGAGAACCTATGGCAAGGCAAATGCGGTAGCGTACTTCTCTGCATGGAGTTTTCTGGTCTCATCACATGTTCCATCATCCTGAAGCTGGGAGAGCAGTACAGTGACTTTCAGGGGGCTCAGTTAAGGTAACAGGTGGCCAATATGAACATGCTGCATTGGGATATTGGCTTATAGGATGAGGCATTCGACTAAAGTCAACAAACAACATATGATGCAATCTCCCCCATGGCCAGCAATAATACCAAACCCAAAACCAAGAATAGAGATAGGAGTGGTTTTTCCTATTACTAAACTAAATAATTGATTTGAAAAATGTTTGTTTCCATTCCCATGACTTGTGCCTGTAGTGCCAAGGGAAGCCTGCTACCATCAGAGAACCCGGCAATAATCCCAATGAATTGGAAATGAAATTGTCTCTGTCATTTGACATTTCTCATTCAGATTGAATAACAGATCAACACAGAACCTACCATGTTAATTGATCCTGATTACTAGGGAAAATTGTGTTGTTGATATCTAACAGGGAATAAGAAGGCTGATTGGAAGTCAGAATGAATTCACTATGATTCTTCTAAGAACAATCTTTCCTTATAATTTTGGTCAGTGGAAAACTGATTTCTCCAAAAAAAAAAAAAAAAAAAAAGAGTCAGCAGTAACTTATATTGTACAGGAATAACATTTTGAGTTATTTCTCCAGGTCAGGAACTCAATTCATCTGTGATGTAGAAGAGGGTATGGGAGATATGGAATGATTAGTGCCTATCATTATTTAGACACATAAATATGTCTATTTTTATTAACATACTTCATGGCTACCTAGAAAGCCCAGGACTAAAGCAGTTACATATTTTATATTATGCATTTTTCTTCCATATTCCCACAACCTTATAGGAAGAATGACAGTGGATACAACTTGGTGCATGATGACACACTTGCTAACTCATGATTAGACTTTGGGTATGCCATGAGATTGAGACACAAACTTTTACCTGAATGAAGGATAAGAGTGGAATGCTAAGGGAGCAGTGTTGGACTTTGCCAAATCTTCTATTTGTGGTTCTATTTAAAAAAGAAAAAAGGGATCCCTGGGTGGCGCAGCGGTTTGGCGCCTGCCTTTGGCCCAGGGCGCGATCCTGGAGACCCGGGATCGAATCCCATGTCGGGCTCCCGGTGCATGGAGCCTGCTTCTCCCTCTGCCTGTGTCTCTGCCTCTCTCTCTCTCTCTCTCTCTCTCTCTCTGTCTCTCTGTGACTATCATTAATAAAAAAAATAAATAAATAAAATAAATAAAAAAAATAAAAATAAAAAAGAAAAAGAATTTACTTATTTGAGAGAGAGAGAGAGAGAGAGAGAGAGCATGTGGGGAAGGGGGAGAAGGCAAGGGGCAAGCTGACTCCCCAGTGATCAGGGACCCCGACATGGAGCTGGATCCCAGAACCCAGAGATTATGACCTGAGCCAAAGGCACATGTTTAACCAACTGAACCACCCAGGCATCCCTCCATTCGTGGTTCTAAATCCACTCCCCTTCTTTCTGCCCTCTGCCCTACAAAGCTGAGCTTATTGGCTTCTGGTTCTGTATAGCCAATGCAGAGTCCTTGCAAAAAATCATGGGGAAGAAATATATTAATATAAATCTATTTACTCCATTGTATTTGTCCCTAGAAGGGATTTGGTCTGTCCATGTCTCTGCATGGATGACACTGCTTCATTTAATATAACCTTCTTTACCCACCTGTCTTTCCAGGTTCTGTGAGCAAATTCCTCCCCAAACCCCTACATGCCAGACACATTTAGAGTTGCTCTGCTTTCAGGTGAATAAAAGCTCCTCTGCTGCTATTTGTCATGGATTCCTGCACTATTCCTTGTGGTTCAAACCATCCTCACACTCTGCATGTTTTCTTACTGTAAAGAATACACAATGAAATTCCCTAATTTGAGTATGCCATGCATTTCCTTTTAGGACCATGAAGCTGATGCTGTGTGAGAGCTTTCTAAGACAAGCCATATAGGAAGCCATGAAGGCACTACGGGGAACATTAGAAATATTGAGGTGATCATTGCAGGCCAATCTCATAAATCTTCAACGTATTTGTTGAGAGGCATCTTCTGTGAGCAAAGAATGACTGATCAAAGCAGAATTGTTGGTAGATGCAGAGAAAGTTGCTTTGAAATAATCTTGATATCAAAAGCTATAGATCTCATAGATCACCAATGAGATACAAGCTGTAAAAATGGATAGAAGTTGGGACTGGAAAAAGCTCAAGAATACACAAAGAACCTTATTTTTAAGTCCAAAAATAGTTTGGGTATCCATTAAAAATAGTAATCAGGTTGGCATCATACTTCTAGAGGGGGATATTTCTTAATAGAAAGCAGTTGCTACGTTGACAAGATATTTAATGAAAGGTCATAGAAAGCAATGTATTTATTATCTAGCCAACTTTTCCCTTGGCAAAAGAATGAAGAAAAATCTTTGAGTTTAGAACATTGGAACTTGAGTTGAGAAGTCTATATAGAAGATTACTCATAAAGATTCTAGAGAAATTTTAGCCAAAAATTGATGACTGAGAAAATGTGCAAAATATATGAAGGTGAACATGGAGAATATTTAACTGTAATATTAAAAGTAAAACAAAGGAAGGGTTAGGCGGTTCAATATCATAGAATGTAATTGATAAATATTAGAAAAAAATATGTGGCACCTGGGTGACTCCGTCGGCAAGCGTCTGCCTTTGGCTCAGGTCATAATCCCGGGGTCCAAGGATCAAGTCCCACATTAGGCTTCCTGCTTCGCGGGGAGCCTGCTTCTCCCTCACCCTCTCCTACTACTTCCCCACCTTGTGCTCTTGTGCACTCTCTCTCTCTTTCTCTGTGTCATATAAATAAAATCTTTTTAAAAATTAGAAAAAAATATAAATGGGAGGGAAAGGATACGAAAAGGTAGAAGTAATCTGATCTCTCTAATTTTCTTATATGTAATAGCTGAGAATTAAAGCTGTCAAATCAAGTAGTAGAAATTATCTTAAAGATGCAAAGGTAAAGACTAGAAATGGTAATATTGATGGAAATGATAGAGGGGTTAGGATAAAGGTATTGCAAAATGGCATACATAAAAGATGGCTATAAGAAGAAATAAAATAGAATAACTTTCCCTAAATGTAAAAACTACTATAACAACTACTACAAAACAATTAAGAACACAAAACACATTTTGAGCCATACATATGCAAGTGGTTAATATGCCATAAGATATTATCATAGGACTATGATCAAACATATCTATCATAGGATTAAGGCAAATAGGTTTAACTCTATAACAGAAAGAAAAAATATCTTAAAAGCACAATATTCTTTAGAAGTTATTTTTTCAATTATATCATAAAATGGACATTTTCACACATCATTACATATTATTCTACAAAACTATTTCCTAAGGCTGTAACAGTATGCCTGCCTTATTTAAGTAACTCCAATTTCTTGCTATTTTATATATTGTTTCCAACTTACTATCCTTTTTTTTTAATTTTTTTTAAATTTTTTATTGGTGTTCAATTTACTAACATACAGAATAACCCCCAGTGCCCGTCACCCATTCACTCCCACCCCTCGCCCTCCTCCCCTTCTACCACCCCTAGTTCCTTTCCCAGAGTTAGCAGTCTTTACGTTCTGTCTCCCTTTCTGATATTGCCCACACGTTTCTTCTCCCTTCCCTTATATTCCCTTTCACTATTATTTATATTCCCCAAATGAATGAGAACATATAATGTTTGTCCTTCTCTGACTGACTTACTTCACTCAGCATAATACCCTCCAGTTCCATCCACGTTGAAGCAAATGGTGGGTATTTGTCATTTCTAATAGCTGAGTAATATTCCATTGTATACATAAACCACATCTTCTTTATCCATTCATCTTTCGATGGACACCGAGGCTCCTTCCACAGTTTGGCTATCGTGGCCATTGCTGCTAGAAACATCGGGGTGCAGGTGTCCCGGCGTTTCATTGAATCTGTATCTTTGGGGTAAATCCCCAATAGTGCAATTGCTTACTATCCTATATGGTACTTAAAATAACATAGTTACCTATATGAAACCAACATGGAGTTGTGAAAACTCAGTACATAGTCTAAGTGAGACTTATCAGCCAAAAATTATACACATTTAAGGATTTCCATATATTTAATCAAATTGAAAAATATGTATAATAAATATTTTATAATAAATATTTTAAATCCTAATAACACTATATAAGAATTCTCAATTCCTGACAGCTTTGAAAAGGTGAACATTGAAAAATGGTATATCACCATTTGTGTGACAACATGGATGGACCTAGAGGGTACTATTTTAAGTGAAATAAGTTGGTCAGAGAAAACAAATACCATATGATTTCTTTTATATATAGAATCTGAAAACAAAAAAAGCAAAAAACAGAAATACAACTCGTATAAAAAGAAAAAAATGGTGGTTGCCAGAGGGTAGGTATTTTGAGGGGATGGCAAAACAGGTGAATAGGATTAAAAAATATAAACTTAGAGTTATAAAGAAGTTGTGGCTGCACCAGTTCACATTCCCACCAACAGTGTAAGAGGGTTCCCTTTTCTCCGCATCCTCTCCAACATTTGTTGTTTCCTGCCTTGTTAATTTTCCCCATTCTCACTGGTGTGAGGTGGTATCTCATTGTAGTTTTGATTTGTATTTCCCTGATGGCAAGTGATGCAGAGCATTTTCTCATATGCATGTTGGCCATGTCTATGTCTTCCTCTGTGAGATTTCTGTTCATGTCTTTTGCCCATTTCATGATTGGATTGTTTGTTTCTTTGGTGTTGAGTTTAATAAGTTCTTTATACTGGAGGGTATTATGCTGAGTGAAGTAAGTCAGTCGGAGAAGGACAAACATTATATGTTCTCATTCATTTGGGGAATATAAATAATAGTGAAATAATAGTGAAATAATAGTGAATATAAATTCAGTGGGGAAAATAAGGGAAGGGAGAAGAAATGTGTGGGAGATATCAGAAAGGGAGACAGAACGTAAAGACTGCTAACTCTGGGAAACGAACTAGGGGTGGTAGAAGGGGAGGAGGGCGGGGGGTGGGAGTGAATGGGTGACGGGCACTGGGTGTTATTCTGTATGTTAGTAAATTGAACACCAATAAAAAAAAAAATTAAAAAAAAAAAAAAAAAAAAAAAAAAAAAAAAAGAAGTTGTGGAAATAAAATCCACAATATAGGAAATATAGTCAATAATACTGTAATAGCATTGTATGGTGACAGATTATAACTACGTTTATCGTGGAAAGCATTGTATTATATAGAATTGTTAAATCACTGTTGTGTATCTTACACTAATATAATGTGGTATGTCAACTATATTTAAATATTTTTTTAAGGTACCAACTGAAACATACTCCAAAACTACTAGCTTCCCACGCCCTTATTTTATAGAAAATAGAAAGAATATTTCTTCCCCAAGACTAAGCCTATGAAGGTCATTTATTTTTTAATTGCTATTATTCTTTTGTCAAAGAAAAAGTAATCAACATGTCAAATTATGCAGAAACTTTCACAACCATGATAATTTTCTAGAATTTCAACCTTTATATTTGAGTAGGAAATTGAAAAACTACTACTGACATGGCATCTTTAGATAGAATTAAGGAACATAGCCCTCTGGAAAATAATCCTCATTCAAATTAAACAATTAAATACACACACACACACACACATGTACACACAAAATCTACATATTTTATATATTGTTTAATATATGTATGCATAAATGTATATATGTGTGTATCTGATTATTTTATGGGTATGGGTATGGATTTATAAATATATACATATATGTGTGTGTTTTTACTGCCCAATTTATGATTATATATATATATATATATATATATATATATATGCCATAGAATGTCAACTATTAGCAAATTCTTGAATTAGAATGGATCCAGAGCCACAACAACAAAATCCTTAGACTGGGAAAAGCTCAACCTAAAATATACTTTTTGGAAACAGGGCAAAAGTATGTATTGAATTCTCCAAATCTAGGTATGCCACACTTGTCAATGAACCAGAGTCTCTAGCATGCCTTTTAGAAAGGGAGAAAAAATTGTAACTTGAGTATTCTTCCTATTATGTTCAGCTGTATTAGTTTTTTATTGATGTGTAACATATATTATCTCTGTTTCCATGGAAGAGAAGTCTGGACATAGTCTAGTGAGGTCCTCTATTCAGCATTCCATCAGGCTGAAGTCTAGGTATTGTTTAGGCCTATGAACTCAACTGAGGCAAAAAATCATGCTGGGATACAATACAGTGATTACCTTCAATGTCTCTTACTAGATAGAAAACAAACATTTAAAATACAAGATTTGTAAGCTAATGCCAGACAAATTCCAAATGAATGATATTCATCAAGAATTAATTATAACTAGTTTTTAACTAAATGATGAATTAAATATAACGATGTTGGTTACCTAGAATATTATGTAAGGGAGTCTAAATATCCCTCAAATTAGAAACACACAGATTTTGTTTTAATAATTTGTTTGATTGTCTAGTTTTGTGTATTATATAAAAGTTATAAGGAGACATTAGATTTTTCACTAGAGACTGTATTGTACAAATATTCAGATTTACTTTTCCTCCCAAGTATCCATGAAAAATTAACAATAAGTTCTAGCTTAATATTTGGTTCCCAAGATATCTTATTTTAACTTATTATATGATAATGTGTGCTTATTAAAAGAAACATGTTAATTAAACAACAAAAACAGGAAAAGGAAAAAAAAACATTGTATAATATAACCATGAAAAATAGCCCATATAATTAAAATGTAAATATAAGCTTTGCTAAGTTTATGTCTGATGTATATTTGTAGACAATGAAAATCTTTATCTCATTAAATATAGAGCATAATTCAAGGAAATTATATAAAATGATATTCACATTTATAAACTTTTTGTTTTGAAAAGAAGTTGAAATAAGCTAACAAAGCGTTTTAGTATAAAACTAATTTGTTGACCAGTATTATTAATTTCCTAGAGTCATGACAAATGTATATCAAATAATTATGTTTAAATTTGCTATATTTAAAAACTGTCATTTGTAAATGCCCTGTATTATTTATCCTCAGGTTAATGTGTGTGTGTGTGTGTGTGTGTGTGTGTGTGTGTGTGTTTGTGCACGTACCTTTCATACTATTGGATTTTATATTTTATTTTGGAAAAATATAGCCAGATTTTTTATACAAAACTAAAATATCTGGTTTATTTAAACTATCATTTACTTGGCTTAATATCTTAAATTATCTCTTCATTAAATTGCACTCTTCCAGTATGTTTGTTGCCACTTTTTTAGTCATTGATATTTCATATTATACAGGCAGATTCATTAATTCAGGTGAAATGATACTAAATTTGCTTATCCACACGACTTTATTTTTGTCATTTCGAGGCATTTTATTTTACTCTCTGTTATCTCCCCTTAGAGAACAAGTGGAATAGCTGTCTCCTGAATACTCTGGTTTTCTATAAAATGCCCAGTCTTGAAAAATAACTTATTTAAGCCTGTTTAAGCTATAAGAGCAGCACTTTTTGACAGTTCTAGGTTAATGTAACCTTGGAGAGTTTGAGCAGAACAAGAGTTCAACTAGGAAGAAACTTTATTTCTTTCCTCTAATATTTGCTCCACTATAACACCAAGCTAATTAAATTTACTTCATCTCTAATGAGACCATTTGATAACTCCCTCTCCTCAGCCAGCAATTTCTTTCTAGTACTAATCTGAAGACTGTATGTTTTATTCTTTCATTAAAACTAACTTAATGCAATATTACTTACAAAAACAATAACTTATAGTCATAAGCATTTTCTTTCTAGAAACTAGGAATACACAGTACTTATAATAAATTTGCATAATTATGAAAATAATTTTCCAGTTGTTTCAGGTAAGCATTTAATAGAATTATAACTTAATGATGTATTTAACCATAAAAGTCAATAAAAAGTATAGTTCATGGAAAGTATAATGGAAAAGTATACACCCCAATATACATATATAATTCTTTATCTCTCTTGGATTTTGATGAGATTTTCTTTGACACAATTTTCTATGATTAAATGACACATAGAATGGTGAAAAGGGTTGAATTTGCAGCTTAAGATACTAATATAAACTGACAGAACTAATTATATTAATTTCAGTGCCTCTCAAAATTTAGGAACATAATAGGCAAACAAAATAATGTGTGTTTTGAATAAAGGAAAGTGAAAGAGACATTTGCAACTGGGTCCTCAATAGGAATTCCAGGCATCCTCTCTTTCACTGCAAGAATTTGAATTGGGAAATTGACCACAGCTCTAGAGACCTGGGGTAGGGAAAAATAGTCAAAGTCCATCATATTTCCATTCTCCTTGATACTTACTGGTTCAAAGTCTGACTGAAATAAGTCAGTTACTCTTGGTAAGGAAACATTAACTATTTAAAGACAGCAACAAGAAACAAAACTCTCTTTTTCTCTTGTACTTGAAATGAGTGATAAGTATTGATATCCCTCTTGCTTTTTAAGACATCTTGCTATAACCACATATGAAGTCAGTGATAGGATAGAGCCAACACTGTAGATGGCAGAACAGAGAAAAAGAAAAAATTTGGTTCTTGATAGCACTGTTGATCTCTTGGACCAACACTGAATGTCTGTTATTAACAGCTACAAAGCACTCTATTTGAAAGAAAAGAAAATATAGTAAAATTGGAAGAAGAAAAAATCTTTAATGGAATATTAATATTGAAACCAAATATAAGCAACCAAATGCAAATCAAACCTAAGCATATAACAAAAATAATAAATGTAACATGTCCTTAAAACATTATTTGAATAGAGAAATAGAGCAGAATGGAGGGGATTCAAAGACAAAAATATTCTGGCTTTGCTCATTGGCTTAAAGAACGATACATTTTTTAGACCAATCTTCCTTGTCTTAAGAAGTAGATCCTAACTCTGGGAAACGAACTAGGGGTGGTGGGAGAGGAGGAGGGCGGGGGGTGGGGGTGTATGGGTGACGGGCACTGAGGGGGGCACTTGACGGGATGAGCACTGGGTGTTATTCTGTATGTTGGCAAATTGAACACCAGTAAAAAATAAATTTATTATTATTTAAAAAAATAAGTAGATAGAATTTTAGAATTACACGGAAAGCCATTTTTGTGGTTTATTTCACTAAATTTTTAAATCATAATTATAATTACTGCTTAAGCAGGTGCACAATCTTGATAATGATAAAGAAGATGATGTAATGGTAAAAATATTACTAATAGCAAAAATATTGATCAACATTGTAAAGTTGATAATTTTGTTGGATAGTATGGATTTCAGAAAAACAGTCCCTGTCCACAGTTGTGGAAAAAAAGATTAGGCATAAGAAGTATTAGATAAGCAAAATTACATACATAGGAATGAATTATATATTGACATTACTAAACTAGGAAGTTCATATAAGGTAAAATAAGATAGAATTTATTGGTATGCTAATTATGGAGTACCAGTAATAATTAAAAACTATTAGAAAGAGATTAATTTTTGTTAAACGTGCAATAGGACACTTTAGGCCACATCTAACTTTAATTATTTTAACCATTTAAAAATACGTTATGCATGCTAATTCTGAAAATTATGGCACTTAAAATGTTTTATGCCAATTAAGTTTGAGAAATATTGCATATTTCATTCTCTAAATCCTATTAGAGGTTTAATACTTATCAGCTCATTAAAGGCTATAAAAATTTACTGTAGTAAAAAATAAAAGATAAAATGCCAAGCATTTTAACGTCTTTCTAAAAAATAAATCTTAATTATTTTCTGAATAGTCAATTCATTCAAAAAGTACAGAAAGCTATGAAAAAAACATTACTCTTTCAGGTTCTTCAGTATCGTGAAGCAACCACAGCTGTCAGGTTTGTTTATATACTAGTAGAGAGCCATTCTTTTTTTTTTTTTTTTTTTTTCATTTTTCTCTCTTATCAAGCATCAGGAAAATCTCAACTAAAATTAAAAAAGAAACAACAAAACCTGAAGTAGTACATATGATAGAATTATCTGACAAGAATTTTAAAGAAGTTATTAAAAAAATTCTCCAACAAGCCATTTTGACTATTTGTGAAATAATGAAAAAATAGTCTCAACAAAAGAAAATGTAAATAGGAATTAACGTTTTGAGTTGAAAAATATAATAACTAAATTAAAATACTAATTGTAGGGGCTCAGTAGTAGAATGGAGATGATGGTGGAAAAACATCTGTGAAATTAAAGACAGATCAAAAGAAATTATCTATTTTGAACAACAGAAAGAAAATAGATTAAAAAAATAAACCTGCATGATGGAGTGCTAATAAATGGGGAAACTGCACGTTGGGGACAATGAATACATGGGACATCTCTATACCTTTTCTCAATTTTGCTGTATATTTAAAACTTGTAATAAAATAAAGTCTTTAAACTTCTCTTAATTAAAATCAATCAATCTGTGGTATCTGTGGACTAAAGTTCTAGTACTCATGTCATTTGAGTCAAAGAAGGGAAAAGTAAGAATATGGTACTGAAAATTTTAGGAAATGATAATGGTCAAATTTTTCTCAATCCAATGAAAGACTTAAATCTGCAGATTAAGGAAGTGGCTATAACCACAAAATAATAAATTCAAAGAAACCCACTTCAAAGTATCATAATTAAATGCCTGAAATTAGAGATAAAGGGGGAAAAAGTCCTGGAAGCTGCCAGAAACACTGCTTTACACTTTGAAGAAAAATGATTTAAATAACAACGGATTTCCCACTAATCCATACAGGCCAACAGGCCAGCTAGAAATGGCACAATATTTTTAAAGTGATGAAAAAAAAAAAACAAACCTGCCATACAAAAATAGTATATCTATTAAAAATATCCTCAAGGACTAAAGATGAAATTAGGCATTACTAGATTCATGGAAACTAAAGTATTTGTACTTGAAAAAAAAAATTGCTAAGGGCAGTTCTTCAAACAAAGAAAACAAAAACAGATTCTTAAAATGCCAATGGAGAAAGATATCATAAGGGTAAATATATGCTTAAAATAGTAGATTATACTTCTCTTCTTGAGTTTTTAATATATCTGATTATTAAAAGTATAAATTATAACTATGTAATATATATCTCAGAATATGTTGAAAAGTATTTATGACTGATATTATGAAAGGAGAGTAAAGGATCTAGGTGTTCATAAGGTTTTCATATTCTATTTGAAATAGTAAAATGTCAATATTTTTAAAATTGTGGTAAGTTCCACATATATATATTGTGATACCTAGAGCAACTACTAAACTTAAAACAAAATTACAATGAGATATTTTAAATATTTTAAATTTCTAGAATTCATGTTTCAGTTAAATTAAAATAGAGTCAACACTGGAACATTAAACAACTGTAAACATGACAATTTGTGTGTGGTAAATTCCATGGTAACAGATGAGATCCTATTAAAGTGATATATGTGCGTACAGAAATCTGAAAAAAAATACATACCAAAATGAAAAAATCAAGAGTACGCTCTTCCATCTGAAAGACGCTGTGAAGATATGCTTTCTGAGTAGAAATTTTGAAAGAGTAAGGTATTCGAATATAGCTGTTACATTTAATCCTCAATATTTACTACCTATGTTTATGTAGATGGATGTTATGTTGCTGTGCATTTCTGTTTTTTATGAAAAATAGATTTTTAAAATTTTACTAATAGAGAGTTCTTTTTTTAAAAGAAATCTTTTAATTTTTTTTTTTATTTGAGAGAGAGAGAGAGAGAGAAGGAAAGCATAGAGGGAGAGGAAGATGGAGAAGAAGACTCCCTGCTGAGCAGAGAGCCTGACTTGGGGCTCAATCCAGGACCCTGAGATCATAGCCAAGTTGAAGGCAGATGTTTAACCAACTGAGCCATCCAGAAGCCCCTGATATAGTCTTGAGCCTCTTTTCTGGGGGCAGGTGAAGTAAAATAAGCGCTAAATAGTTTCAATTAGAAAAATAGTCAATACTGAAATATGTAATTGGGATTAAGAGTACACTAAACATGATGAGCACTGGGTGATGTACAGAATTATTGAATCGCTATATTGTACATCTGAAACTAATACACTGTATGTCAACTGTACAGGATTAAAATTTTAAAATAATAAAAAATATTTTAAAAATTGAAAATAGTCAAATCAAGTCTTTGTGTAAATCTGTATAAGGGGCAAATATGCTTCTAACATTAGGCAACTGGCAAGTTACACCCTATAAATTTCAACTTTTTATTCCTGCATGTTTGCTTTCATTGCTAAATTAGGTTTGAATTTCAAATGAATGCATAATTTTCTTTACTAATTTCTTGCACCTCCAATTCCTTTCTTATCCTTAGTTCAAGTTACTTTCTTTTTTTTTTTTTTTCAAGTTACTTTCGATAGCCTATGAAGATTTACAAATAGAGATTTGTAAATGAATTGTAATTGAAGATAATTCAGAAATGAATACATATAGTGACAACTAAAGTTATGGAGCTTCCTTGTAATTATTGGGTTAATTATTAGGGTTAGGAGAAAATATGTACATATTATTTTGGGTACTTGCACAATGTTTTTTTTTTTTTTTTTTAAGATTTTATTTATTTGACAGAGAGAGAGAGCACAGGTAGGCAGAGCAGCAGGCAGAGGGAGAGGAAGAACCAGGCTCCCTGCTGAGTAGAGAGCCTGATCCAGGGCTCAATCCCAAAACTTTGGGATCATGACCTGAGCTGAAGGCAGATGCTTAACCCACTGAGCCACCAGGCGCCCTGCTCAATGATATTGTAATATTATACAAGTGAAATTTTTTGTGTCATTAGGAATTATTTGTAGCTTCTTAAAAATATAGTTATTATTATCTTCAAAATTATGCCCAACCTCAGGGAATCTTTCAAATTATTTTTCCAAATTATTATTATTCAGACTTTATTCTGAAACAGGATTATTATTGTTTTTGGAAAATTTTGGCAAAGAGTAACCAGATCTAAATGCTCTGGGTTTTTTGAAATGTTCTTTTAGGCATATTAGTGTATGTCCACCTTCTAGTAATAAGAGACAAATGGCTTCCCACTGAATGTATATTTCTGAATCTAAATCATCGTGCCTCAATATTTATATTTCTTGATAAGTAGAGATGACGCCTGAACAACATGAGTGTCAACTGGTTTGGTCCACTAGTATGTGTGGGGTTTTTTAATATATATATATACACAGCACTTATATACAAAGCACTATAAATGTGTTTTCTTTTCCATCTGATTTGCTTGACAGCATTTTCTCTAATTTACTTTATTGTAGTTGTACAGTATATAGTGCACATAAACATGCAAAATATGCGTTAATTCATTGTTTATATCATTTGTAATGCTTCAATCAATTAGTAGGCTTTCTGCAGATAAGTGTTTTGGGGGTCAAAGTTATACATGGATTTTTGACTATAACACGGTTGGCTTCTCTAATCCTCATGTTTTTCAGGGTCAATTGTTTTGGCAATGTTATATTCTGTTATATTATTTTATTATATTATTATTATATCATATCAAATTATTATATTAATTATATCATACCTTGATATATTAGTGCTATAAATTCTAAAGCAGAATAGGAACTATCCTTTATAAATTTTCATTAGAAATGTATATTTAATTGTACCTTAGTTTCTCTCTCTTTTTTTAAAGATTTTATTTATTTATTTGAGAGAGTGAGCAAGTGAAAAAGAGAGAGAGAAGCAGGGGGAGAAACAGACTCCCCACTTAGCAGGGAGTCCTATGCAGGGTTCGATCCCAGAACTCAGATCATGACCTAAGCCAAAGGCAGACACTAACTGACTGAGCCACTGAGGCACCCTATGCCTTAATTTTTCAAGTATTAAATCTCCATAGATAGTTGATAACCTAAATTAAAATATTTTGTAACTTGCATGAGTTCATTTAGAAGTTTACAAGATATAATTTTGTATGTGTCAAGTTCTTATTCTTATAACTTTGATAAAATCTATAAAATTGCAAATTCAATAGATTGCATTTGGAATTTTAAATTTAGCTATTTAAAGAAAGTAAAAAGAATATAGGCTGGACTTCTTGCAAAATGTTATTACATACATAATCTTTTGTAAACTTAATAAAGCATTTTGGTACAAAAAAACAAAAAAAATGCTTTTCAATAACTATTTCACCTTAATTTAATTTTATTATTATTTTTTAGAGATCTTTATTTATTCATGAGAGACACAGAGAGAGAGGCAGAGACATAATTAGAGGGAGAAGCAGGCTCCATGCAAGGAGCCTGATGTGGGACTCGATTCCGGATCCTACGATCATGCCCTGAGCCAAAGGCAGACACTCAACCACTGAGCCACCCAGGCATCCCTAGCTGATTATTTTAAACAAAATATTGTTTAATACTATAATGTTTTTCTTGCCTTTAATACTTTAACAAATAAAACTTCATAAATATACAGTCTTATTTTACACATCAAATGAAACCTAATTAGATGCACTGAATGACATCTACTATAATATTTTTTAAAACAGAGTAAACTGTGTACTTTTACTTGGTAGTAATCTCTAGTATATATATATATATATATATATATATATATATATATATATATATATAATTTAGGATAAAACAAATAGGGTACCATAACATAAATGTTTCTACCTTGCAGAAAACAGGTGATTTCTCATAAAATAATAAAAATAAAATATTAAACATTGCAAAAATGACAGATTACATAAGATAACTAAGGGAATAAAGTTTGTGTTTTTAAATATATAGAATTTTATAACTTTTTAAGGCAGGTGATCTTATTATATTGTATTGTCTATATTTTCCAGTCTTAATAACTAATTTTCCTGCTTTTTATGGTGACCTGTGTTCATCTATATATTTTCCAGTTACTATTACTTATACTAGAAAGTTCAGTATTTGTTTACCTTGATAGTTTTTGCCCATACTCACACAGGTTGTTGTTTTTTGTGTGTGTGTGTGTGTGTATGTTTTCCTTGGTCAAAGTTGGTCTATTGTTTACATTTTTCCAATAGACATTTTCTATAAAATTACTTAAATTTTTTCATCATGATCTCTATGATCTCATGAATTATGTTTCTGGAAGAGTCCATTATAGAACCTCTCAAAGTATTTATACTATATTGTTTTTTTTAAAATCCTAATAAGTTATTTTTGGTGGTTGTTTCTTCAACTACTAGGCTGAGAGTTTATAGACATTACCTGGAAAAACTCATGAAAAAATAATTTGTGCTTCCCTTGAGTTTCCAATCTATCAATGTCCTTTTTCAAAAGTTTCAGATCTTTGATGCAGACAATTAATGAACCAAGCAATGTGGATAAAAGTAATCTAAATAAAATATTAGCTAATAGTATTGACATATATAAAAGACTTCCCTATACATCAATGGTCATTTGGTAAGTGAAAATTCTGATCCCTGCTGATCTCACTGTGACTTCACCAAAATAACTGATATATTGAAAGGAAGTCTTAAAATCTGTCATCTACATTTTTTGTATGGCTAGTCCATGGAAATTAGTTTAATATTTACACAGCTAAAGCTTATCTAGCTGTATTTTCAAAAAGAAATAGGCATGTATGTAATCCCTTTTCTTTCTAATTGTAATGGCTTAAGAGTAAATGAACTCTGTTTTTTTTTTTTTTTTATCTGCTACAGAATTTTTACAATTTTCTTTTACTTCTGCCAACAATTTTATTTATATAATTATTCTGTTTGCTTTGGTTTGTTCTGTTTTTCCAACTATTTTGGTCTTTGTCACTGTATACATGCTATGTACAATTTCTGAAATTTAAAATAAGACCAAATAAAAATTTCCTAGAGGCACTTCCCTATTTCCATTCTCCTTCCTTCTGTTACATCAGACATGTCACAACTTAATTATACTTTCTATCCTAGCTATGTAGCATTATTCTTTTTTCATCTTTTCTCCTTCTTCTTTAATCTTGAATACTTACTTTTGTGTTTAGTAAATCCAAGTTTTCCTTTCTTTTGCAATTATATGATGGATTGAATTCTGAATCACGCAGATGGTGAAGATTTCCAAATTAGAAAATAATTAAAATGACAAAAGCTTAACTAACTTACAATTTAACATAAGGAGAAAATATACAGTTAACTTAATTCATTCTTTTGGTATTACTAGTTATCTACACATGATTACTAATGATTTAGTAACTACAGTCACATGTAATGATCACATCAAAACTTATATATTTGAATTTTTGTTTGCTGTTGAAATTTCTGATTCCATTGTTCAATGTGGTTGGAGCCTGGCAGAAACACAGTAGAATAAATAGGTGATGATATCAGGTAAAACAGAAATATGTTCTGTTGTTGATAGAAAATGGCTCAAGAAAGGAAAAAAAAAAAAAAAGGCTGGGACATTGCCAGAAGGATAGAGAAATCAGAATTTCATGCTGAATAAAGAGAACAAGAGGAATAAAACCTATGAATGACAGCAAAGTCCAGGGAGGATACCAAATGTAATACAGAAGTGTAGTCCAGAATTACAAATGAGAATAGTGTATGATGAGAAACTGATGAGCATTGAAGCTTGCATGCTCTAAATTCTGGGTGATTTTATTGGTTCACCTTCCCATGGGCCTCTAATATTCCGGAAGAGTCTGAAAAAAGAACTTCCAAAGCCAATTGCCCCCTGTTGTCTTTATTAGAAATTCAAAGACATCAGCTTTGTTGCTTTATTATCAGTATGTTTTGATCATTGAATTAATTCTAGATAAAGTTCCAGAATTACTTTTGACCTTTTGAGATTATTTGTTTACTAAAGCATGCAAAATTTAAAATTTAATAAATATGGATCACAAGTCTCACATGCCATCTTTTAAAACAACTGTAGCTATTTTACTGTTCTCATCCAATCCAAATATATTTACTCAACAAAGAGTCGTCTGCTAACATTTCGATTTGTACCGTAATTTTTATAAAATGAGCAAATAAAAACAAAAATAAACAGAAATAATATCTGCCAAGGAGGGTTCATTCAAAGGAACTAATTTGCAAATGTGATAACATCCATTTCACTATTCAGGATCTAAGGTTAAGCTGAAAAATTTATTCACTACTCTTTTTACTGGTTAACGTTATAAGATAACATCATTTGCTTTTGTGATTTTTTTTTCCTTCTACATTAAACTTTTTTTTTTTTTTTTCGTGTCTTGTTAGAACAGGGTGAAAAAAAAATTTCACTTTACCGGCACAATAGAACATAAATGCTAACTCATATAAAAGAATAAGGCTAATATAATGTTTTATTTTTTTATATTACAAATCACAATTACATTTGAAAACAGAGCTGGGATAGACTTCCATAGTGTATAAGCCCTTGTCGTTTATGTTAAGGTGGACTAATGCTTAAAGTGTCCAATAGATGATTATCTTTCTTTTTCTTAAAAAAAAAAAAAAAAGGAGACATTTGAATCTGTGGGCATGGGCTGCTTTGTAATCCTAAATAGGGTGATTTATCTTCTTTCATGGATATAAATAGCATAGTAAAATTGTAAAGAATAGAAAGAAATATTTAAATTGAGGATATGTATGTATCAAAGCACTTTGAAAAACGTTACTTTCTAATACAATACAAATATGACTTTCAGTTTAAACCTGATATTGATTTTCAAAAATTTGTGGAAGGCCTAGTATTTTGTAATATGTGATGGTACATTTTTCTTTGTCATGGCCAAGATACACGACAGACAAGGAACAATAGAGTAAAATATCAATACATAAAACCAGGAATACCATCTGAAAAATGTCTACCATCAGAAGCAATAGACTTTAGAATGGAACTTCACATCAGTATATGATGGCAGGGTTTATATTCCTTTCTTGACTTATCCTTCTAACCTTACACTATAAAATTAGACTCTTATAAAATCAGAGCTCTAAAACTCTCCATTTTCCACTGTTCTTCCTTTCTCATTTTTAGTCTTTGCATCTAAAATTATCTGTGAAAGAATAAAGTCATACTTCAGCTGCTGCTGTGTTTAATCTATCAGCATTCAGACATCTCTCCAATGACATTATTCACAGAGTCAAGAAATAAATGCAACTTCAAAGTATGAAATCTGGTCTCTCTCTTTTTAAATATGATAACATTTTCAAAGGTGAAAGAGGTCTTCCTTGAAACTAGCAACTGATTTCATGCTATAAGTTCCTCATTTTATTTGAATTTGATACTAAATAGATGGGCGCACAACCATATCAAATATGACTGCCCTACTTTGTTAAAGTCAAACATATTAGAAAGCAAGAGACTTATACAATCATTATTGATCAGAAGATGACAATGTGTCACAACATTTATTGAGCACCTATTTTTATTGGACATTAGTGTCTAATATAATATCCATAATTTCTCAATATGAATGAAATTGTAGTATATGAAAAAAAGATAGGTCATGGATATGGAAAACTTCCTACTTTAACTCATGGTAGATTCTACTCAAATGATTTTGGTGAATTACCTCATATATCTCTCATTTTTCTTACTTTTAAGATGAGGGTATTAATCTACTTCACAGTTTATGATCTTTCAAAGGATTACTTTATGATAATTTGCTGTAAATCATAAGATATTAAACAATTATAAATAATTTATGAAGGCCCTATCATAAGATAGAAAAATTATAGAATTTCAGAAAGCATGGTTATTCTTCAGAGTAAAGTTGGTCAGATACCTTTTTACTTAAATCTTTCTAATAGAATCATGAGTATTGGGAACCAGATTGCCCATAGCCATACTTACTCATAGAGTAGTGGTTCCAAGCCAAGACGACCACAGTACCAACTCCCGCCCACCATGCCCACTCACTGACCAAGAGTGTCATTCCAGGAAAACAGCCTTAGTGGTGCAGGATACTGCCCAGAAGAAAGCAGTCTATAAAGATCTTGATGAACAACAATTAAGAGAAGACTGATAGCTCCATGATATAAACAACAGGCAGCTAGAAATTTAATAGAAAAAGCCAGGAAAAAAAATAGCCAAGAGAAACCCTCCTGGGATCAGTCAACTTGGGGATCTAAAAGGCTGTGGCTGTGCAAATGTCCTAGGCAGCACCCACTCAGGAGTGGTTAGAAGGATATGGGGCAGACTTGAAAACACACAAACCCATCAACACAGACAAGAAGCTTCATTGGTACAAGGGCTTAAAATAGCCTTTGAGCAGTTTCTGAACATGAAGTCACTCTGACCTAGGGCTAGCTCCTTGGAAGGGAGGCTTAAAAATAGAATCATATGTAGCCCTAGCAGGCTGAAAAGTTCTTTCAATGACCAAGGATGGACCCCTTGAGATCCTAAAAGAGAACTTCCAAGCTAAAAGTCCTTGGCTAATGATGGGAGCAAAAATAAGTAACAAAATAAATAAGAAAAATAAGTAAGTGCATTATAACGACAGCATAAAAGATGATAAGAAGGGATGAGGGGATCTGGTAGGGGACATGAGAGACAGCAATACTGTGATGGGAGTCAGCTTCATAGAATTAATTTGATCAAGTCCCTTAACAGATGACAAAGCAAATGAGAAAAGCAGTAATTTCTGAGCAGGATCAGGGACCAGAATTACCATATGACCTAGCAATTCAACTTCTAAATATATACCCCATAAAATGAAAAGACACATCCGTCCAAAGACTTGTATGCAAATAGATCAGAGCAGTATCACTCATATCAGCTAAAAATGGAAACGACTTAAATGTTCATCAGCTGATAAATTAATAAATAGGATGTAAATCAAATATGGTATATCCTTATAATGAAATATTATTCAGCCCTAAAAAAGAAATAAAGGAATAAAACATCCATCCACATGGATGCAAGTTAAAATCTGGTAAATCTATAAGATTGTGGTGATGGCGTTATAACTCTATGAACGTACTAAAAAGCACTCATTTGTGCACTTTAAATGGCTGAATTACACCTTAGTAAGAGTGTTTTTAAAAACATGAGCATGTGGTAAAATTAATGCCACAATCTACAGGAGTTAACACTGAATATTGGATCAGTAGGATTAGATTTAAAATGTCTACATAAGTAAAGCTGGGGTAGACATATTTCACCCATTTCTGTCATTTCACATCTCATTCCTTAAGACACTTCTCCAGCAGAAACTCAGGCCAGAGAAGTGCCATGGAGGTATTTTTACTTGGTGATGCTGTCCCTAGGTGCCATTGACTTGATCAGGGACTGACTCCTCCTCTCCCAGAGTCCATCAATGGACAAACAGGCAGATTAGTTTCCTTGAAAATTTCAACAGAGAGACACAGAATTTCCAATCAGTTACAGGTATTTAAGTAGCTAGAAAAGCCATTTTAAAGTTGTTTGCAACTGTCCATCCCAAAGAAAACTGTTTGCCAGAAAGAAACACACATATAGGGTAGACGTAGATGTGCAGAGCTACGTACAGATGACCAACTGAGAATTGGAGTGGGACAGAGAATGACTCAGAGAGAATAAATGAGTCATTGCTTAGGTTACTGGGGACTCCTTACTCCCAACATCTACTCACATTGCTTCAAGTCTGACTTTTTCTCCTGAATGGCCCTACACACTCCATTAAATTCTACACAGCTTTGGGAAGTACTGGTTCTTACCAACAAAGGAACTCTACAAGCAAATAGAAATTGATGGCAAAACCTAGTTTATATGTAAAATATCATCAGTGAAATGAAGATGTGGCTGTGGAGATGCTGTCGGCTGGACTTAGGGCCCGGCCTAGAAGTAAAAGTAAACAGTCTCGGATATGATGTGCCAATAAAGGCATTTAAACCTGGGGAGGTTGAGGCACCCATGCCTGGAATGATGATGGACCCTGGAGAACTTAATTACCAAAATCAGAATATATAAACTATAATAGTATTAGTGGGCCTAGAGAAATGACAGAAAGTGAAAGGTAAACTCAGGTGTGAGATATATGGGCAAGAAATATAAAATGAAGAGCAATTATAGAAGTCTTTTTGGCAATAGTCATAGCTTTCTGAGGAGAAAATAAAGCTGGAAAATAACATTTCACCCAGATATACTAAACTACAACTACAGACAGGTGTTGAACCTGATGCTGCTCAGTAGCAAGTGCAGTGCCTGTAAAAACCTTGGCTCTTAATAATTTCTAAATAATGAGAGCTTCAACAATTTAAAGCATCGTTTCTGTAACTGGAAACAGACTGTATATTCACAATTTAGGTTTTGAAAATATGTGTTGTCAGCAAAGGGAATGTCATCTAGAAATACAAGGGCAGAGTCATAATCCTGGAACTTGCTAAGGGGTAGATGTAACTGTTTTGAATTAAGAATATGTTGTTTCACTATTCAATGAAAATTTTTATTTTGTGTATATTTATTTGTCAGGAGGACTAGTGACACATAACAAATTAAAGCTCTGGCCTAGATTTTGACCTTCACCAAATGTCCACTATTTGATTGTTTTGATACTTAATTCTTCAACATTTTAGATAAAGGCAAAGGTAAACATCTTTAAAGTTTCTGAGAAGGCACAGTCCTTAGATAATAATCTTAAGAGTAGAATGGTCAGCCTGCTTATCAATCTTCACAAAGGTTTCCTTTTTGTACCAAGACATCAGGGAGAACCAGAAAAAAACGATAATACACAATAACAAAATATTATTTAAAAATGGAAAATATGAGCTCTGTTTTTCTTGAAAATATGAGCTTTGAATGGTAATTTAGAGTTTATGCAATGTCAAAGAAACCCCCAAGAGTAATAAGAGATGAAAATAAGCAGGCGCTTTTGTAACATAAAAATTCCCCATGAGACACTATCATTAGACAGATTATTACCAGCATTTTTCCTTTTCTCTTCATATTCAATAAAAACTTAACAGTCACTGGGTTAATGTTTTACATAGTAAACTATAAAATAAGAATTTATAGTTATAGCAGAAGCTACATAAAATGTGTTTGTGATGCTGTATATTCTGTATCGGCTCTGGAGACTTGTAAACTTTGGTCTCTCCAGAATTCTTTGTGAAAAAGAGCAGTGTTAAGATTGAAGCACAGAACTCTGCATGCACAGGATTGGGGCTTTTTTTTTTTTTTAGCACATTTTGTCTGGTGTGATGACAGTTTTTAATTAGCTTTGAAGTTATTTAGCTTTTTAACATATGAGAAACTTTTACAGTCAAATTAATAATTCAAAATTCAAATAAAGAGTAAACTTTGGCTGAAACATTGTCTTCTTAATTACTTTGTGTACACAAACACACAACATTTTTCAAATCTCACATTTTGTCCAGTAAATTATTGTAAACTGGCATTTGGCTTCACTGGTTTATGAACACTTTGAAATTATATATAAAATGATATGTGCATCTGTATACTTGTCTTCCATTGTGATGTGTGTTTATTTAATTTTCAAAATAGTTAAGTCAAGAAAGTTGAGGGAATCAGTACTGTAATTGTTGCTAATAATGTGGGGTAAAAGATATAATTTGAGAAAATACTTTTTAAACTTTATCAATGTTGTAAAAAAAAAAAAAAACCGCCAAAAATAGAAAAACAGGTTCCCTGTGTATTTTCTGTTTAAATGCCACATGTTCCAAATGTTAAATCTATGAATGCAATTTATCACTGATGCTTTGACATTGCTATACTGATGATGGCCTTTAAAAATACTTTGCTTAACTAAATTCATCCTGTTAGAGAAATGCTTAGTCAAATTATAATGTCCTTGTGCACTGAGAAGAGACAGTCATAAATCATCTCTAGTAAAACAAACATTTCTCAGCAACCTTTCCATTTTAATTAATAATGAAGAAGATAATTCTGCTCAGAGGATAACATGACAACTTTGTCTGTAGAGACCATGAAAATCTTTTTTAACAAGGCTCTTCTGAAAGAAACCCATCCATCTGTCCATCCATTCATTGACCCACTGAAGTTTTGTTTTATTCAGATATATCATGTTAAAATCTCTATAATCATTTAAAAATAATTCTGGCACTTATATTGTGACAGTGTTGGGGATTGAATATCAAAACAAAAACAAAGCACCAAAACACATTACTCTTTTCCACCTGAAATTTACATTCTATGAAAGCAATAGATATTTCTCCAATAGTTAAACAAATATATAATTACAAATTGTCATAACATCCTTGAAGAAAATACAGGATGCTGTAGGAGTATATAAGAAGAGGACTTGACTTATCTAGAGGCAGATGTTATAACAGAATTTAAAACTGATTTTATCAAGTAAAGAAGAGTCCATTGACAAAACTTACCCACAAGAAATATATAATAAAAAATTCAGCGCTAAACAACATAGTTTCTTTTCATGTACTTTCTCTGTTTTCTGCAACTTTATTTGTTTAATAGTTGGTTGATCTGGGCAATGATGTTAAGATTCATTTTTATTGAACTGACTTAGGAAACCGACAACTTCCGAGCTAATCATTGTGGACAGGAGAATTAAATATGCTATTTGGAAATGGTGAATCAAGACAAGAAGTTTTCAAAGAAGACTCTCAAGATTCTTGTTCTTGGGACGCGCCTGGTGGCTCAGTGGTTGAGTGTCTGCCTTGGGCCCAGGGCGTGATCCCAGGATTTGGGATCGAGTCCCGCATTAGGCTGCCCTGTGAGGAGTCTGCTTCTCCCTCTGCCTGTGTCTCTGCTTCCCTCTTTCTCTCTGTGTGTCTCTCATGAATAAATAAATGAATTTAAAAAAAAGATTCATGTTCTTCAACCATATTTCAGTACATGATGTCAACTTTCACTTACAAAAAAAAGGCAAAAAGAAAAATTTTAAACAGAAATAAAAAGAAAATTCAACACGGACAAAATAGTATAAAGATAAGAGGGTCATAGATTTAGTTTTTTTTGAAATTTTGACTATAAAGAGCTTATCATAGTCCTGAGGGGAAATTTTGAGTAGGCAGTTGGGTTTAGCTGCATGAAATTCACTGGAGTAGAATCAAGGAGATAGAATTGGGGTTCATAAATGTATACATACATAAAACCATAAAATATGTGCATTATGAAATCATCTAAGTAAAAATTGGAGTGTAAGAGGGGCCTAGGATTAGATGCTAAGGCTTATGTATAAAAGCCAGACAGAGGTTTTGGTCAAGACATTAAAAGTGTCAAGTGTTACTAAAATTTTGGCTAGAAGCTCCACACAGGAGAAAGTAGAAGCAAAGACTAGAGGGGATCATGAACATGCAGCTGTGGAAGGATAAAACAGTTGAAGCTCCTTAAAGGGTGGTTTCCGTGAAAGCAGCTAGAGGGAAGTGAGAGGCTATAGTTAGAGGGGTATGCCTTTGATGTTAAGATATGTGCATATGACTTTTCGTATGTAAATACGCATGTACACACAGGTGATGGTCACAGTATTTAACAGCTGGTGCCACACTAGAGCAGAACAGGGTCTTGAAGGCCACCTGCAGTGCAGACATCTATACTTTAGTTGTTGGACTGAAGTCACCTTGAGGGCTGAGGGTAAAGCAACTCCTCACTAATACATGGGGAAATATTTAAATATTTTAATAATAATTTTTTAAATAATATTTAAAACAAGTCTTTGAGTCTTGCTTATGGTACTTCTGAACATGCTGGCAATACCTACAAGGCCATAACAACAGATTTTGTAAAAATTTACTATTATTCCAAATATATTTATAATTCCTAATACATAATTGGCAAATACTCAGGTCTTCAAGCACGGTCATGTTTTACTGCTTTCATCATTTTCATTTAGCAACTTCAAACTACTTTTTATAGGTACCAGTGATTTAGGCACCGAGTGTTGGTCATGACCGTTTCTAATTCAAATGTATCCATTGTTCTATGTGAATTCCACGTACACAAGTCCATTTGTTCATTGTAGCAATTCGATTCCTTAATTCTAATTACCTTTTCTTTCATTCAACTTAAGCCCCCACATAGCTGCACACATCGTGTATAGTAAGTATCTCAGATACTACTCAACCTCTAAACTATTATTTAAGTCATATTTTGACCAACCAAGTATCTATTTAGTCCTTTCATTTAGTTAGTTCCCCTAAACCTCTTCTCATACCTTTATTTATCTTCTAGTTTTTCTCTCCAACTCTCTACAGCGAGGATGTCTTGCCCCTCTTCTACTTTTAATACTCATTCCTTCATTTAAAAAAAGCAAAAAAGCCACACTTGAAGATCATGGTCTCTAAAGTCATCATGACCTTTATCTTGCTTGGAAATTTCTTAGTCAATTTTTTTTTTTTGATTTTTGAAAAAAAAGAACTATTTTCCTTTCCTTTACATATACTTAAATCCACTTAGAAAATATAATTGATAAATATATAGTGGTATAAAAACTGGTAAAATAAGGACTACTTTTCTGCACGCAGCTTAAAAATGGAACATTACTACTAGATAGATCCTTGCATGTACCTTCTCAATCTTATTTCCTTCCCTTTCCCAGAAGTGGACAGTATTCCAAATTTTGAGTTAATGTTAACTTGTTTTTGTTTTTACTTTTGCGCATAGCTATATATTACTTGTTTGCATATTTTAATATTTAATGTAAACGAAATATTTATATATATATATTTCTATCTTTCTCAATATTCTCAATATTGTGTGCTAAGATTTTTCTATATATTGGGAACTGTGAGAGGTCTGAGACTTTCAGCCTACTTGCTAACTGACAAGCTCCTCTGCTGCAAGTTCAAAGATCTTACAGAACACAGATGACTCCGAGGTGGAGACAAAGGAATCGATTACTCCCAGCACAGCGAGCAGCATGACCTCCATGCTCTCCTGGGTGCATCTTGCCTCCCAAGCCCCACGGGGGTAATGTGATGTCAAGGTAAGGTGGATCCTGCATGCACAGTAAGTCTTGTTATAGCTGAGGAACCCAGAGCTTAGAAATCCATCATCTTTTAAAAGAGGCTGCAGGCAAACCTGTTTAACTTTTGCCCTAAATGGAGACATTATCTTTATGATCTTAGACAGTAAACAAATCTGCCCTCTGCCTGAAAGACACTCTATTTTCCAAAGGTGTTTGCTCTGTAAATATGCTTGAAATGATAGTTACACAAGATGTGCAAAACCAAAACAGAGAATTGTCTCCCAACCCTATATTAATGTGTGCAAATGCCATTCACTTATTTGTATGGTATGGTATTGTTTTGCATAAATAGACCCTATTTATTTATTGAGTTGCTTTGTGGCTGTTAATATCACAAAAATACCAATAAGTGAATTTACTGAATGGAAGCATTTGCTTATCTTCAAATTTAAGAGGTGATACCAAATTAATTTCAAAATTGATTGAACCAACTTACATCATCAACATGCAGTGTATAAGATTCCCACTAAACCATATCCTCTCTCGTGCGAGGTTGTACAAATGTTTGCAAAATCGTGGTGACACGAGATCTCATTTTGACTTGGGCTTGCATTTCAATTATGATCTGTGAAATAGTTTTTAAAAATGTTGATTAGCCATTTGTGTTTTCTGCAAGCCTCTTCTTTATATCTCTTGAAGAGTCTATTCTACTTGATATTTTAATGTGCTTGATTAACTTTAAGGGAATGTTCATGTGTGTACATGTGTTTATGATTATTTGCATATATGGCCATATCTGTATCTGCATGATCATTTTTTGCTTATAGGTATCACAAATTATAACTATTACTATAGGTATCATAATTGCAACGTATAACAGATTATATTATTATAATAGCAGTGTGCAGCCGCTAATGTCTTGGCTCAATTTTGTTTTGAATATTCTCTCTTATTTTTAAACCTGGCTTCCTTTCTAGTATTTCCCCATAGTTTAATGATCAGCCAGTGATTATTAAGCTTTGGGCACAGGAGTTGTGCTCAAATAACAGGAGCCAGCATCTTCTGCTAATGAATCTGTGTCAGGGTGAGAAAGCACATTCAAAATTTAGGGTTGGTCAGGGCTTGGCCCTCTCTGACTTCTCCTTTGTATGTACGCAGCCAAGCTAAGAATATGCTTGTTTCAACCATGACCATAATCTCAGTAGACTCAAACCCTTCCTTATCTGTTTCTGAAATAATTTTCCCCTTGATAGGCTATGACAATGGGCTTAAGTGTTGCCCAGTACTCCAAAGAGAGAGCCTCCTTCAAAGACAGCAAAAAAGATTATGATCCATACAACCTGCTCTAGTTTGAAAGAATCTTCCTTTTAATTTAACTGGGGGTGGTCAATTCAAGGGTGGGTAGTGTGGGAGAGGGGGAGCAACTCCAGACTAGCATATTGCAGATTGCCATCACCTTTACTAGAAATTCAGCAATTTCTCAAACCTAAAGTCTTCTTAGGTTCTGTCTTTGGTCATTTTCAAGCTATTTTATTTTTAATTATTTATTTTTAATTTATTTTAATTTTTAATTGTGGTGATGGGGTTGCACTTTTGTTCAGCTTGATAACTGCCTTCTGGGCAAAAATGTTGCTTCTGCCCTGCCTCTCCCCCTTTGCTATTTGCTTTATGCTATTAGGAAGAAAAAAATCTGAATCTAACCACAAATGTTTTTTAATGTAGATTTTTTAAATCATTTCATTTTTTTTTCTTTTTTAAAAAGTACTACTACTATGACAAATGTCATGTTAAGTCCTTTATTTGTTTGGAAATAGTTTTGATTATAAAGATGATGATAATTTTCATTCTATTTTTGTAGGAAATTTTATCATCCCAGGTAAGCCTTCTCTATGGCCAGAACAACTGTTAGAGATATTTACATATATATTTGCTATAAAATGTACCATTCATTTGAAGCATATCATTGCCTCCAATGGAGATATTTTCTGAAATTGTTCAACTTTCTGGGACAAACTTATGGGAGTAGATTTTTCTACTAGTCCTTAGATTATCATATATTTTAATCTTTGGTGAAGAAATTTTCATTTGCATTATTCTCTTTTTTCCTAGTCCTTGAATCAAGATCTATCCAGGTATCTATTCTTCCAAATACCATTGTTCATGATTAATTTTATCTCATTTATCTTTCATTTAGATCTTCAACAATTCTGTCATAGAGCAGGGATGCATTTTCTACCCCTGTAAGCTTTTACATTTTGAGGCTCTACTTCTCTGTATAATATTGTTACTGTTTTGTTCACTAATTGTAAGGAAAAGAATGTCCTTTATGGAAAATCAGTGTCTCTCTCTTTAGTTCTTACTACTTTAACAAATGAAGTTGAAATAAAAATCATTCTGCTACATGTAAGGTAGGATAAGATAGTGATTATGAGATTTTTATATTCAGATAGACTTAAATCCAAATCCAAATCCTCTATCTGCTCTTTGATATTCTGAAAGTTATGACCTCCACCAAGTTTAATTTCTTTGTAAAATTGGGCTAAAACTTTCTACAGGGCTTACTACAAGATTTCAGTGAAATAATACATAGCATAGTCTAAAGCACAAGATAGAGATTCAACACAATTAGCTTTTATTGTTTGCATAAGGAACTCTTCCTGAAGGCACTATCTATCCCAGGACACAATGTGTTATTGCCAGTCCAGCTCACTCTCTCATCTGCTGCCTCAGGAATTGGAGCCATTGAATATGGACCACTGGCTAAGTGATTCACAGAGTGATTGTCACATGATAGGAAGAATCCAGCAGAATTTAAATCAATTCAATCCCTACATCTTAGGTATAGTATGGCCTCGCAAGAGCCAAATACTAATTATTTCTTAGATGGCCATGTCATTCTTTTTCAGGCTAGAGTCTCATCTACTCTATGACATGTGGAAATAGTCCACTCAGAATTATAATTCATTGTTCAGAGTGTTATTGTAAATAATGACCTTATTTTGTATTGGTGACCATATAAGTATGATAATAAAAAAGGGAATCACAAAATGTTAGATTAGCCAAAGTATATTTCTTGGGCATTCAGAATTTTTTTCTAAAACTTGTATAAGGATGCTGGAACCAAAGTGGTCTGCCTTAGAAACAGAAGTTATGAATGCAACATAAACCAGAGCTGCTTATCTGCATCTTCTTTGTTTGTAAGAAAGAAGAGACCTCACACAAAATAGTGACATAGAAAAAAAGCATTCTAAAAATGTCTTCATATCCTTGATTCATCAATGCCTGAAGTTGGTATCACCTTTCATTTTTCATTGCATGAATCCATTGATTCTTATTTGCCTTTTTGTGATTTGCATTTAATTTAAGCTAGTTTTAAATAAATGATTACCGAGGTCAGAAAATATGCATGGTATGATCTCAATCTTTCATATTTGTTGAGGCTGATTTGTGACCCAGTATGTGATCTATTTTGGAGAATGTTCTACGTGCACTTGAAAAAGATGTGTATTATGCTGCTTTCGGATGAAATGTTCTGAATATCTGTTAAGTCCATCTGGTCCAGTGTGTCATTCAAAGCCATTGTTTCCTTGTTGATTTTCTGTTTAGATAATCTATCCATTGCTGTGAGTGGGGTGTTAAAGTCCTCCACTATTATTGTATTAGTATCAATGAGTTTCTTTATGTTTCTTATTGTTTTATATATCTGAGTGCTCACAAGTTGGGGCATAAATATTTATAATTGTTAGATCTTCTTGTTGAGCAGATTCATTTATTATGATATAGTGCCCTTCTTCATCCCTTCTTATGGTCTTAGCTTTAAAATCAAGTTTATGGGACATTTGGGTGGCTCAGCAGTTGAGGGTCTGCCTTTAGCTCAGGGCATGATCCTGGAGTCATGGGATCGAGTCCCCCATCGGGCTTCTTGTGAGGAGCCTGCTTCTCCCTCTGCCTATGTCTCTGCCTCTCTCTGTATGTCTCATGAATAAATAAAAAATATCTTTTAAAAAATAAAAAATAAAAATAAATAAAATCAAGTTTGTTTGGGGCACCTGCGAGGCTCAGTGGTTGAGCATCTATCTGTGGCTCAGGTTATGATTCTGGAGTCCTGGATCGAGTCCCAAATCAGGCTCCTCACAGGGAGTCTGCTTCTCCCTCTGCCTGTCTCTGCCTCTCTCTCTCTCTGTCTCTCATGAATAAATAAATAAAATCTTTAATTTAAAAAAATAAAATGTAGCTTGTTTGATATAAGTATGGCCACTTCAGCTTTCTTTTGATGTCCATTAGCATAAAATTTGATTCTCCAGCACTTTGCTTTCAATCTGGAGGTGTCTTTAGGTCTAAAGTGAGTCTTTTAAAAGCAGCATATACATGAGTCATGTTTTTTTTGTTTTGGTTTGGTTTTTAAGAAGTTTTTTTTTTTTTTTTTTAAGCAGTTTCTCCTTGCCTCCAGTGGAGTGTTGGGACCTTGTCTAGTGTGGAGAGTTTTAACTAGGTGTTCTCTCCCAATGTGTTTCAGTGAATCCTCAGAGTGTATTGTCTGCTCCTGGGCCTCTTCTCTCCTTCTCCACAGGATCAACACGGCACCCACCAGGCTCCACACCAGCCATGGTGAGGATTTCTTAAACTCCAGTCTTTGAACTCCAATGGTTATAAAAATTCCCAATAATTAGTCCCTCTCCATTCCCCAGTCAATGGCTTAGGGAAGATGCTTTTCTTGTGTGATCCTCTGTGCACTGCTTTTTCTCTCTTTGGCTCACCTCTCTCTCCATGATCAGGGCTCCCTCCCTTCTGAATACCCGTGACCCTTTTCTCCCTCAAATCAGTTTCTGCACCTCCTACCTCCCATTATGTGTCCTCTCCTTGCTGTCTCTAGTTGTGCAGATTGTAATGTCAATCCTCAGAGCAATATCTTGGGTATTCAGAATGATTTGATATTTATCTATCTGTATTTGAGAAACAAGGTAAGCATAGGGTCTGATCATGACACCAGGAAACTTGAGGTTAACCACAAGAAAAAAATTAGAAAGACCACAAACACACGGAGGTTAAAGAACACCCTACTGAAGAATGAATGGCTTAACCAGAAAATTAAATAATTTAAAAAAAAATACATGGAAACAAATGAAAATGAAAACAGTGGTCATAAAAGGGAAGTATATAGCAATGCAGGCCTACCTCAAGAAGCAAGAAAAATCTCAAATATACAACCAAACTTTATCCATAAAGGAGCTAGACAAAGAACAGCAAATGAAACCTAAAGTCAATAGAAAACGGGGCATAATAAATATTAGAACAGAAATAAATGATACAGAAACAATAACAAAATAAAAAACCAGAACAGATCAATAAACTAGGAGGGGGTTCTTTGAAAGAGTTAATAAAATTGATAAACCCATAGCCAGACTTATTAAAGAGAAAAGAGGAAGGACCCAAATAAATAAAATCATAAATTAAAGAGGAGAGATCACAACCAACACTGTAGAAATACAATTATAAGAGAATATTATATTATATGCCAACAAATTGGACAATCTGGAAAAAAATGGATGAATTCCTAGAAACATATAAACTGCCAAAACTGAAACAGAAAGAAATAGAAAATTTAAACAGACCCATAACCAACAAAGAAATTGAATTAGTAATCCAAAATCTCCCAACAAATTAAAGTCCAGAGCCAGAGTCCCAGGGGAAGTCTACCAAGCATTCAAAGAAGAGTTAATAGCTAGCTATTCTTCTCAAATGGTTAAAAAAAAGAAAGAAAGAAATGGAAGGGAAACTTAAAAATTCATTCTACAAGGCTAGCATTCCAAAACCAGACAAAGACCTCACTAAAAAGGAGAATTAGAGGCCAATATCTCTACTGAACATAGATGCAAAAAATATCAACAAGATACTAGCAAATTGAATCCAATAGTATATTAAAATAGTCATTCACCAAGATCAAGTGGGATTTATTCCTGGGATATACAAGGGGGGTTCAATATTTGCCAATCAAGTCAATATGATATACCACATTAATAAAAGAAAAGATAAGATCCAGACAATCTCCTCCAGAGGCACAAAAGAAAGCATATAATAAAGCACAGCATCCATTCTTAATAAAAACCCTCAGAAAATTATGGATAGAGGGAACATACCTCAACATCATAAAGCCATATATAAAAGACCCAATGCTAGCAGCATTGTCAATGGGGAAAAACTGAGAACTTTTCCTATAAGGTCAGGAACAAGACTGGCATAACCACTCTCACTATGTTTATTTAACATAGTACTGGAAGTCCTCAGTAATCAGACAACATAAAGGAATAAAAGGCATCCAAATAGGCAATAAAGAAGTCAAACTTTCACTATTCACAGAAAACATGATGCTCTATGTAGAAAACCTGAAAGACCCCACCAAAAAATTTTAGAGCTGATACTCGAATTCAGTAGAGTTGCAGGATACAAAATCAACATACAGAAAATCTGCTGCATGGCTATAGACCAACAATGAAGCAACAGAACAAGAAATCAAAGAATCAATTGTGTTTACAATTCCACTAAAAACCATGAGATATCTAGGAATAAACCGAACCAAAGATATAAAAGATTGTATTCTAAAACTATAGGACAGTTATGAAGGAAATTGAAGAGAACACAAAGAAATGGATAAACACTCCATGCTCATGGATTGGAAGAACAAATATTGTGAAAATGTCTATACTACCCAAAGCAGTCTACACATTCAGTGCAATCCCTATCTAAATACTACCAGCATTTTTCACAGAGCTAGAACAAACAACCCTAAAATGTGTATGGAACCACAAAGTCTTTGGATAGCCAAAGCAATCCTGAAAAAGAAAAGCAAAGCTGGGGGCATCACAATCCCAGACTTCAAGCTGTATTACAAAGCTGTGATCATCAAGACAGTACGGTGCTGGCACAGAAACGGGCACAAAGATCAGTAGAACAAAATAGAGAACCCAGAAATGGACCCACAACTATATGGCTAATTAATCTTTGACAAAGCAGAGAATATCCAATGGGAAAAAAGTCTCTTCAACAAATAAGTTCGGAAAACTGGACAGCAACTTGCATAAGAATGACACTGGACCACTTCCTACACCGTAGACAAAAATAAATTCAAAATGGATGAAAGATCTCAATGTATGACAGGAAACCATCAAAATCCCAGGGGAGAACACAGGCAGCAATGTCTTTGACATTGGCCGTAGCAACTTCTTACTACACAGGTCTCTAGAGACAAGGGAAACAGAAGCAAAAATGAATTACTGGGACTTCATAAAGATCAAAAGGTTCTGCAAAGTGAAGAAAACAATCAGCAAAACCTAGCAGCAATTTATGGAATGGAAGAAGATATTTGCAAGTGGCATATCTGATAAAGGGTTGTTATCCAAAATCTGTAGAGAACTTATCAAACGTAACACCCCTAAAACCAAATAATCCCAGTTAAGAAATGGGCAAAAGACATGAAGCCTTGGTGTTTCTATAGAAGACACCCAGATGGCTAACAGACACATGAAAAGTTTCTGAACATCACTCATCATTAGAGAAATGCAAATCAAGCCATGATGAGATACCACCCTACACCTGTCGAATGGCTAAAATTAACAATACAGGAAAAAACACATTGGCTAGGATGCCGTGAAGGTGGAACCCTCTTTTACTGTTGTTGGGAATGCAAATTGGTGTGGCCACTGTGAAGAACAGTATGGAGGTTCCTCAAAAAGTTAAAAATAGAGCTTACCCTATGACCCAGCAATTGTATTACCGGGGATTTTCCCAAAGGATACAGACATAGTGATTCAAAGGGGCACACACACCCTTTAGCATGTAGCAGCACTATCAGCAACAGCCAAATTATGGAAAGAGCCCTACTTTCCATCAACTGATGAACTATAAAGAAGACGTAGCATATATATAACATTATATATAATGGAATATTACCCAGCCATCGAAAAGAATGAAGTCTCGCCATTTACAATGACACGGGTGGAGCTAGAGTGTATTATGCTAAGTATGGGAAATAAGGCAGTCAGAGAAAGATAAACATGATTTCACTCATATGTGGAATTTAAGAAACAAAACAGATGAACATAGGGGAGGGAAAAAGAAGAGACAACCACAAGAGACTCTTAACTCTAGAGAACAAACTGAGGATTGCTGGAGGGGAGGTAGGCTAAATGGGTGGTAGGTACTAAAGAAAGCACTTGTTGTGTTGAGCACTGAGTGTCATATGTAAGCAAAGAATCACTAAATTCCACTCCTATAACCAATACTATACTATATGTTAACTAAGTATAATTTAAATAAAACCCTCAAATGTTAAAAATGTTTAAAAAAATAATGCAGAACAAAACCTCAGTCTACCTGCCATTTGTTCTAAAAAACTTGTCACTTTGCTAGAATCTGAGGATAGAAAAAATAAATTGCATATTCTTTTTTTCTCAAATGAAATTGCATTCATATTCAAACTAATGAATTTTGGATTTGCCAGAATTTGGGAAGTCCAACCAAGTATCCTCTTTAAAAAGTGTTCATATTTAAGTTTCAGGTTACTGTGAGATCAGCAAATGCAAGAATTTAAAAACAGAAAGTTAAATACAGATGCACTGATGACTAATCAGCTAAATACATCAAGGATAAAACAAAAATATACAAAAGATAAAAATAGAGACAGAACAAAACAAAGGAGCAACAATAACAAAAGAAAGAAAGCAATTACCCATGGGAGAAAAGTTTGATACTAAAGCATATGCACAACTGTTTTATGTGTCAGGTTTGCGAGGAAACAATATTCAAAAGTAGAGAAAGGCTGAGAGGGGTTAGTTGAGTGGGAAAGATATGCAGGGTCAAAAGTTTTCTGGTGAAATGGAATGCATTGTGTTTTTATTCCAGATGAATTGTACAATCTATTTTTTTAATCTTGTGTCTAATATATTTTCTTTTAACGAATGTCAGTCTTATGCACCAATCTTCCCCATCACAGGTTCACGGCAGAAAACAGGCTGGACAATAGTACAAGGCTCAAGTAAGGACAATTAAATATTTTCAGTCATTTTGTTTTGTTTCATTTTTTTTTCTGAGACTAAAATAGAACCAGGGACAGAGAGAAGGGGGAGCACTTTCCATTCAGTTCTGCCCTGTAAGCACGATATAAACTTAGAACATTCAGAGCATCAGGTGGTTGCAAAGTTACCTTCACATGAAGAGATCTGACTAGACTCTCCTGGGAAAAGAAGAGAACCAGGAAAACAGAGGCACATTCCTGACAGTGTCATCCGATTGCCTCCATCTGACTGTCCCTTGGATTTTCCGATTACACTAATCAATACATTCCCATGTCTATCTAGCAAGTTTGAATTGTGTTTATGCCACTTGAAACTCAGATATTGCTAACTAATAGACTGTGTGGTTTTTGTCACAAAATAGGCAACATGTTCAGGAATAATTTGCAGGAAAACATTTGTTGGAAAGGATGCCTCTTGATCTGGAATATATTTGTATGTTGAATAATCTGCACAGTGTTTTAAAACGTGCCATTTTATTGAAGATATGTTATCAAAAGTTCTCCCCTCCTAATTAGAGGATAGAAAAGTTTGTGAAGTACTGGTTCTGATTTTGTAAAAATAGTTGCCAGGGGAACAGTCCAATTGTGTAATATTTATCTTAAAGCATTCCAAACCATTGTTAGATTCATCTCAATTCCATGTTGCAAAAAAAAAAAAAAAATGTTTTGGCAGCTCTTTTAAACCATACATCATTTGTGTAAACACTGTGCCAAGCAGTCTACGCTACCTTTCAAGTTTGGGGAATATGCAGATGGGAACTTCAGCAAGATTATTTCAAAACCACTAGCCATTTGGGAAAATTGTAAAGATAAGCGAAAAAAGCTAAAGCTGACTGTTGGAAAAAGTGGTTGACAAAGAAATTGTACAACATTTTGATTGCTTACCGTGTTATTTTGATTTATTGACAAGAGGAATTCCTGTTAAATTATAAATGAGGTAATTTGAGACTTTATATAGGTGTATATATATGTATATATAAGAAACTGATGAATTATAAGAACAATAAATGTATTTGAATGATGGTCAATCTACATATTCATGCTTTATAGAATGCTTATTTTTGCTAGGAATAATAGTCCAAGATGGATTCCTTCCAAATTAAATATTGAGGTCCCTGGATTTAGTCCACAATATAGATGGACTGATCTTGTTTGGCCATGTTGATCGTCTTTGAAAGGCATCTCCCAGGTGACTCTAAAACAGTAAAACCATTAGAAACATCTCCCCTAGAGCTGTCTGGTATTGATTTTTTTTTTTTTTTTTTTGCTTCAACTGAGACATGAATCAATAACACTTCTTTGACAATCATCACTACTAAAGTGGGGTCACGTTGTATTCCAACACTTCCTAGTATAACTTAAGAGACATTGTAAAAATCTATCTCTTAACCCATCATAAGATTTTTTTTTTCAGTTAATAAGGAGGACTGATATGCATGATACAGTATACTCCTTTGGGGGGTGGCTTTTATTCAATCGGGGACTTTTGTTAAAGGTCATCTAATTCCTTTTAAATTTACTGGTACTCCCTCACAAATGGTAACAGCTACAGAGTAATTAGTACACAGGAATTGGGAGTAATCAAGGTATATTAAATTATATATATATATGTATTGTTTTATGCATATATACCTTTTAATTTAATAGAAACATTCACATGTCTGTATTCATCATTCCAATAAACTAGAATAGCATGATGATTCTAATATTTTTAGCAATATAGGGAATGTTGAGTAAAGGTAATATCTAGACTCAAAGAAAAAGAATTGATCATAAAAGCTGTTTGAACTAATGTTATTGAGCCATTGCAAATTTTGCCTAAACTTTCCATTCTTACCATGTATCTCTCTTGGTAAGTTACTCATTGCATTTTATTCCACTATACTTCATCTCTGATATAAATACGATACTGGTAACTTCATTGAGAGTATTAAAAATTGTCATTAGGATGTGTACTTATTAGTCAAAAGGCCATAAATTTCTATTTTATTCATTTATTGTAAAAAATAAAGGATTATCTTTCTAAAATTCAATTTTCACCTATGGAAAATTAGTTGCTCCCAGTCATTTGAAAAACTTTTATAGGTTAGAGCAAAGATAGCTTAATTTTCTCTATTATTGACTAAACATATTTTTTACTAGAATAGATGACATTAACTTGACACTCTTGTTTACAAGTAAATTTTAAATGTTTGATTTTTATGTGATTATAAACTGCATCTAATAGTCTAAGGAATATAAGCATTCACACAGACACAAAGAAACACATAGTTAGGATAGTGTTCACATGTATTACAGGTACATTGCCTTGGACTTTTTGTTTGAGAGACCTCAAAGATTCTTTGTTAAGTAACAATAAACAAACACATGTGTATTTATATAAACATAGTGATTTTTGAAATTGTCTGTATTCATTGGTTGAATTATTTCCCCCATGCTTTGTAGACTTATACAAATGCCTTTTGAAATGGCAGGTTTTGCTGTCCCACACGTGTCCATTAGAAATATATTAAAATAAATTTGATGGTTAATTTGGGGTAATATTAACATTCATATTTGGATATATACTTATTACATGTACTACATACTTATATAGTAGAATATAAATTTTAAAATAAATATAAAATGTATACATGCATTACATTTATATATATAAAATATAAATACCAAATATAAATATAAAGTAATATTTATGTATACATACTACACACACATACCAGCACACTATATATGCGTGCAAACACACACACACACATATATTTCAAATTTGTAGTGATAGAAGCCATTTGTAATCTCAATCATTATGTGTGTATTTGTGCTTATAATTATATTTATGTGGAATATATTTAGTTTTATTATTTAACAACATTATTTTCTGTTAAAGCTCTAAGATGTACTTAAAATACTGCTTCCAATTTTATGTTTTTATATCCATACTTTACCCATACACATGTAGTACGTGTACACATTACAATATGTTAAATTATTCACAGAAGGCATATTATATCTGTATTTCATTTTTTTTATTTTATATGTTGAAAAGATTTTATTTATTTATTTATTTATTTATTTATGTGTTCATTCATTTGACACAGAGAGAGAGAAAGAGCACAAGCAGGGGCAGGGGCAGAGGGAGAGGGAGAAAGAAGACTCCCCACTGCACAGGGAAGCCTGACATGGGGACCCTGGGATCACGACCTCAAGCAGAAGGCAGATGCTTAACCGACGGAGCCACCCAGGTGCCCCTATGTTTGTATTTTGAATAGCATTTTCTTATTATATCTTCTCTCTAATAAGTATAGATATTATATAAGGCTAAATATTAAACAAAATTGGTTAACTTAAGTGAAAAGAACAGTGGAGGCATGCAAAACAACATAAATACATTTAGAAAAGATACAACTTCTTTCAGACCTAAAGCCTCACCGGAACCCCAAATGGTCATAACAGCACTGCAGAGAGCTACATCTCATTTGTTTTATGTATCTTAAATCAAAAAGCACACAGTGAATAATAATTAGAGAAAGAAGTCATGGAATAGAAACATTATCCTTTAATGTGTTCTCCATGAAGAGAAAAAAGGTGCTATTATTTTACTTGTAGTCCCTCTATTAGTTTGGCCTAAAAATAGCCATTGACTTGTTTTTCATTATGTGCAATGTCAAAGTGAACTGCCGATTTTGCAGGTGAAATGAATAGCTGCTTTGCTCAAAAACACTCTGGCAATCAGCCACACATTCTGCTAAACCAGCATGCTGACCACCTACTTGGCTTGAGTCAGATGGCTATTTGGAAAGCTTTTCGTCGTTATCTTTTATGTGCTATAACTGCCCACTTTTCAGCATGACTCATTTATCATTTTATGCCAAAGAACTGAATTATCTTGTATTTTTCTTGTTATCTTTCTGGAGAGTCTGACATGACTTTAATGTCAGTGTATTTCTTACTAGAAAAGAACATGTGATATTTTGAAAACTGGCTGAACTTGACAGCGTGCGGATTGACACTCAGAATGTGTAATTTTCTAACATTGCCTTGTGGGATGTACGTGTGTTTACTTTTAGGGTCCGGAAACGTAAAGCTTTTGATATAACACCTCCTAAGATTGTTTTTAAGATTCTTCAAAATAAAACACAGGAAACTTAGGTCTATCTGGAGCTCTCAGATATGGAAAGACTTTGGTAAGCAGTTACTCTAAGCACTATAGAGGCGTATCCTATGCAGTCTTGCAGAAGCTCTAATAATTATTATTACTTACACATGGGAATTAGAAAACTGAAAACCCAGTTATTAACCCCCATGAAGTAGCAAGGGCAGGAATAGGGTTCCATTATGGAAAGGCACAGAGTGCCGAGGAGAAATACCATGATCTAAACCACTCACAGAGAGAGCATCTCCTGTAGCCACTCTATCGACTATGCCTTTACCCTGTTTTTCCTCCTGCCATTCTAATACACTCTCCTAGCAATATCTTTCTCTCTTTTTAAACTATGGCTCTGGTGTTAACTTCATTTGGAAGGAATAAACCTAATATCTAACTCAAGGTGTTCATTACTTCCTCACCAACACCCACCAGCAGCAAAAATCACACTGACAAAGGTGATACAGGTAAAGAGATAGGACTAGTAGATGTGAAAGAAATACATCCGCTGATATAAGTAATGCTTGAGTCAAAAAATTGCTATAGGAACCCCCTGGAGGGCTGAAATTAAAAAAAAAATCACTTTCAAGATCTTTGTACCTAAAGGCACAGTGAGTGTCCAGAAGCTCAGGCATTTATTTTTATTTTTTTAAAACCAATGGTAGATTAAAGGTTACTTTGGAATCAACATTAAGGCTATAACTTGATTTTTTTTTTTTTACAGAAGTTACTGTGGGCTTAATTATCCTTTCTACAACTCCTATTTTGAAAGGCATTCAATGTCGAGAACATGGCATCTTATGTAGAAGCCAGGACTGAGCGTATATTGGATGAGAAAGTGTTTTGGAGAAAATCAAAGGGATTGCCTACTTGACTTCTAACCTCTGCTATCCTTCTTACTTGCCATATGATCATATAAACAAATGACTGGACAAATAATGTAGCCTGAGGTTTAAGTTTTGCGTTGGTAACCTAAAGATTATAATGCCTAAGTCACAGGGTTATGTGATGGTTAATGGGGTAATGTATATTAAGTCCTTAACCTACTACCTTATAAAGAATATTCATAAGGAATATTCAGTGAATGATACAGATTTATTTAATAGTAAACTTTACCAATTTAGTTAATGATAATGTCATTGTGGATATTGAATCCTTTACTCCTACTTTTCTAAGTTATAGTGGTTTTGTTCATCTTAGTCAAAATTTTTTTGACTAACATGAATTTTCGGTGAAGATTAGCAAAAAGACACATTCTATGAAATCACAGAATTGTGGTTTATCCCAAGATTTAACATGAAGGAATAAAAAAATCCCTATTTTAATAATTTGGAGAACCTTGAATATAACAAATCTATAATTTCTTTGTAAAATTTAAGTTGGTGATTATGGTAAAAGTGGCTAAGGATATATAAATATTATTTATCGCCATGAAGTTTAAAATTCAGTAGCTGGAACTTGTAGGAAGGTATGTGATCTAGTGATAAATGAAAGTTTTGTCAATGATATCAGAGAAATGTTTGTAAGATTCAGATGGTTCTATATCTGTCAAACAGAATTTTGCAATGCATGGAATGCTCAATTTGAGGCAAAATAAATCTTTTAATTGATTTTCCAAAACACTGATTAATTATACTTAGAACACCATATAAAGGTTGATTATGTCATAAAAATTTAAATTATAAAGGAGTGATATTTTAGAAGGAATGGTAAAAATGAGTTGGAGAACAGAGTTGTAATGATGTGCACATTAGCGAACAGATTTCTCTACTATCACTCCTATTCAAATCACCAGTCCACAGGTGATCATTCCTTTTGAGGAAATTTAGAGCTATTGGGGGAATCATATTCTAGTTTCATATCCTTGGATCCTCAGTTTCTGGATGTATCTACAAAGCACATACATACAGGCACATAAATACACACACACACACACACACATACACGCTAAAAAAAAAAATCAAGCGTGGGACCCACTATACTCTCTACTATAGAAACATTGAAGTTAAATCATGAATAAAAGTAAATTTTATAAGTTCAAGTAGACAACATTTAAAAAAATTATTTCTATTCATCAACTTTACTTCTTGATAATATTGTAAGTTAATGCAGAACTCAAAGATCTTCCTCAATCTCTATGTTAGTATTGGTACAATTGAGATATTTGCCAGAGTGACCAAGGAATACATTTTTCATATAAGTTCTTCTATTACTCTGTATTGTTCCTCCCCACTTGTCAAGAAACAAACTTAGTCCAGACTGCATTTTCCAACAGATTAGTAGGTGGCCAGGGAGCATAAAATTCCCATGCAGCCATTTCTATAATCATGGCATTGGCAAACTAGCTTCTAGAAACCATTAAACTCATATCATAAATCTGGTCATAGCAAATCTATATGGGAATTGATGGGACATAGAGAATGAATTATGCATCACAGAACTGCTGAACGGCAAAGGAAGAATGCTCACTCAGACACATATTGTATAAAGGAGAAATACATATTTTTATGGTACCTTTGTATTCTCAATATTAAGTAGCTGAAATTGTCACAGAATATGAATGCTTATTTAATGTATGGCTCAATCAATTCAAAAGAAACATTAGAATTCATAATTGTAGAAATAACTGCATTTTTTGTTTGGGCAAAAATATACAGTGATTTTATAGGTATATATTATAGAAAATACACAAAGTATAATATTTTCAATTGGATATGACTAATTAAAGTGATTACCATTCAAGTATCAAAAATAAAGCTTGGTTTATAATTACAGTGATCTCTGATCAGCTCAACTAGTGAGTTGTAGTTAGAAAAAACTCATATTTAAATGCAGATGTAAACACACGCATTTAGATTAGTATTAAAATTGTAACTAATAGTCTCATAATGCAAATGATGTTGATCTCTTTTTAAAGGTTCAGAAAGTATATATTTTAGAAGAAATATCTATCTACTTATAAAAATTTTCCTGAACTACACATTTCATGTAAAATGAACACAAGAATTATAGTTCCTGATGAAGGAATGAGGCTGATGAACAAGCTGATCAAATATAGAATGCCTCGAGACCTATAAAATTAATCCTAGTTATTCAATATGCTTTAATTGTGTATATTTTGTGAACATGCCAGTAATCCATTTAAAGAGGCTTTATCCTTACAGTGAGGAAGTCTTGACTACAAGACATTGTTTAAGCAGAATCAGTAATTTCCAAGCTTTCATACATAGTAGACCTTTTCTATTAATAAATTGATGCATCTTTAGAGAGAGGACAAAGAATTCATTTGCTATTCATTTTAAGTGAATTAATTCAGACTGTTGAGGTGCCGATGAACATATATCTTTGACCATTAGAACACGAAGAATGAGAAAAATGATATTTAGGGGACATTCATAACATATAGGAGATAAACTTTATCTAGTTAAATTGAGCCAGTCTCTATTTGGGGGACAATAAAGGGGAGAACTGGGAAAAAAAATCCTATTCTGGAAGCGGTGGTAACTTGATAAATAAATAAAACCAATGCTGAGTAGATGCTTAAAGTTACTGCCAAAGAATATGTGTGCACTGTTTTAAGTACGGGATGACTCTGTAACACATTTTCCTTTGTGTAAGAAATTACTTATTTTTTACTCTTTAAAAACTGTTTTTAAAAGTTAAATTTTTTTTACATCAAAAAGAAGCCTAACTGTGTTCTTTTCATTATGCTATAGAGCTTAGAGAGCTTCTTCCCTCCAGGAACTCCACTTTTCAAATTCATGTGAAAGCAGATGATGAAAGTGCATATGTAATTATCAGTCTATACAATGAACTTTAGAGCACAGACTTTAGTATGTACCATAAGCTTTCTTTTAAAATTTTATCTAGTGGTGACTATTTTTACATTATATTATGAAGAGATCTTTTTTTCCTATTTTACTAGGGATAGGTAATGTAAAAGAGTATAAATCTAGAAGTACAAAAGAAAAAGAAAAATATTTCTTACAAATAAAAATAAAAAGCAGGAATCTGATAGAAGTAAATAAGAATAAAATCAAAAGTATTTAGATGCAATGTCATGGAGCTAGAAACTTTGTGATGGTATTTTAGTCATCCTGTGTACACACTGGTCAGATATCTAGCAGTAAAGATCACTTTTGCACCTTAGCCCTATAGCATCCTTCACCTAAGAATCCTTTCTCCCTTGCCTAGAAAACATTATTTCCCTCCCAAGCATATGCTCATTAATGTAAATTGACCAGTTACTGAACTACATTGTAATCAGAAGTCTTTTGCAGCTAAATTCATGTGCACGCAAGTTTGCTGTACGCAAACTTTCTAAAAGTAAAATGGACTTTCTGATCAAAAGCTGGTGAAATACGAACTTAATGGCTACCAGTTAATAATACACAATGAAAGAGTTTATTTCCCTGGGGCTAGGTCAAAGTCAAGAAATAATGTTGGTTTTGGACCTTGAGAGCATTATGCTAAGTGAAATACACTGAGAAAGACAAATACTCTAAGATCTCCCATGTATGTGAACCCTAAAATAACTCCCCAAATAAAAACTCACAGATACAGAGAACATATTGGTGGTTGCCAGAGGTGGGGGCTAGGGGTGGGCAAAGTGGGTAAAGGGTCAAAAGGTACAAACTACCAGTTATAAAATAAATAAGTCCTGGGGATGTAATGTGAAATATAGTGACTATAGTTAATAATACTGTGTGGCATATCTAGAAGCTTCTAAAATAGTAGATTTTAAAAGTCATCTTTGCAAGAAAAAAAATTGTAACTGCATAGTGATGGATGTTAACTAGGTTTACTGCAGTGATCATGTCACTATAAATACAATAGCAAATCATTATGTTGTGTACCTGAAAGTAATGTTATATGTCAATTATATTACAATCAAGAAGAAAGAAAGAAGAAAGAAAGAAAAGAAAGAAAGAAAGAAAAAGAAAAAAGAAAGAAAGAAAGAAAGAAAGAAAGAACAAAGAAAGAAAGAAAGAAAGAAAGAAAGAAAGAAAGAAAGAGTGTTGGTTGATGTCACCCACTTTACAAAATTATCTTTAAAAAATCTTTAAAGGATTCTTTAAATTTTGGATTTCAGAGCACTTACAACTATTATTTGTTAAAGGAAAATAATTTATGATTTTTTTTATATTTCAGGTTTTTAATTAAATTCTAGTTAGTTAACATATTCTAAGAATTTTATGGACAGCTTAAAATTTTCTAAAGTTAATATAAACTTGAATTAGTTACTATCAGTTATCATTACAACTTGCTTCCAATATTAACACAAAAATACATGGTATCATGGTAGAGTACAGAGTCTCTGAATTGAATCTAGGATTATGTTCTTAACATTTCAAGAATTATTTGAAAAAAAAAAGTATGTGGATACAGGCACATACACACATATATGTTGCATGCTTATAAACATGCATGAATATATCTAATTTTCTTTTTTATGTCATTTGTTTTTAAAATGAAATGTAAAATGAAACATGTTTTATAACTTATAATTAAGACATAATTTTAGGAAAAGACCATTTCTTATTTTTTTAAACTTGGAATTGAGATATAATATTGTGAATCCAAATTTTTCATTTTAGGGGCACCAAGTGGCTCAGATAGTTAAGCACCTGACTCTTGATTTTGGCTCAGGTCATGACCTCAAGGTCATGAGATTAGATCAGATCAAGCCCTGCATCTGGCTCTGCACTGGATGTGGGGACTGCTTGGGCTTCTCTTTCTCCCTCTCCCTCCCCTCTGCCCCACTCTCTTACACACTCTCTCATAAATAAAAAATAAATAAATAAATAAATAAATAAATAAATAAATAAATAAATAAATAAAATATTCCATTTAAATATGATCCAAAAATTACTCTGGATTACTAACCACTTGTGAGATGGAAAAGCAGAACAATATTTGGAAAAAGCAGGGACTTGAGAGACAAGATTAAAATCATAACTTGACACCTGATGTTAGGGTAGATAGTCTCATTTTCTCAATTATGAAATGGAAATGCTAACACATAATTCTTTACGAAAGAGAGTTGGTATGCTATAATTTTTTGTATCTTTCCTCAATTTCCATTCCCTTATCATGAGAGAAATGGCAAAACTGATATGCAGGAGAAGCTGAGAAGCTGTGAGAAGAGTCAAAATTCTTCTGTATTCTAGTTTGTGTCATTCATCAGCTTTATCCATGTCTGCTTCTCAGGCTGATTGTACTGTCTAATATTTAGGCCAGGATGCTCTCCGTCACATGGTTTGAGTTTGCTCAGGCTTCAGGATCCAGAAAGATACCTGGCACTGACATCCTTTTTATTTAAAACTATTATGGTCAAAAGTCTTCAAATGTCTATGAATCCTTTCTATACTATTCCATTGAAGGAAAGTTGTATTTTATGTATCCCTAAAGGAGAAAAAATAATATATCTGCCTAGTGGAAGACTTTCTCTCTACCCTAATGTTTTTCCTTTATGACTGTTTAATCTTTCACTGTTAATATACTCTCTATAATAGAATCATTTGTGGGGCACTCAGGTGGCTCAGTTGGTTAAGCATCTGCTTTCAGCACAGGTCATTATCCCAGGGTCCCAGGATCAAGCCCTACACTGGGCTTCCGGCTCTGTGAAGATTGTGCTTCTCCCTCTGCCCCTCCCTCGCCTCACCTTCCTCATGCTCTCTCTTTCTCCTTCTCTCTCTCAAACAAATAAATAAGATCCTTAAAAATAATAGAATCATCTGCTAATGGAGATAGAATTGGCCAAATCTACAATTTCCTGCATGAGTCACAAGGTAATGAAAAATAGTGACTCCAAACTTCTAAATAAATTATTTCTTTAAGTCACCCCAAAGAAAAAACTATATATAGGAACATACTTATGTAAATATATATATAGACTTATATGTATGTATATGTGTATTTTTGTTAACAGTTCATCTGAAAGTGTATACATCATGATTGAGATAATATATTTAAACATGAATGAATATGTGACAAGGTTCAAGTATCTTTCTTTTACATTTTCATTATAATTACGTGGAAAAATTCCCCAGAAGCATGTTGCAAAATGTGCCTTTAAATAGAGTATGAGTACATTTTTGCTGAAACATTTGTGCTTTGGTTAATTTTCATAAGCCTCACAAGAGTGAGGGGGACAGGCTGGAAAGCTCTGGTGGCAGGTGCTTTGCCACCTGCCTCACTGTAATATATGGCTAGCCATAAAGTTAATGCTTTCTTCACTCACTGATCACCATTCACAGAAAGACTGAAGCTTTGGATGAGGTACAATATTTAAGGGGATGGCATTTCAGATTCATGAATGCTTATTCTGAGAATTTAACAGTTTTAGAAACTGCCATTTCTCAGTTCTTGTGTAAAGAGGGGAAACACATTTCTCTATGGGCTATAGCAATCATTTATACATAGTGTATAAATGTACATAGTGTATAAATCCTTATAAAAGGATTATAAATAAATCGGATATGCCTTCATTACACGCACATGCACACATGTGTGTGTGTACACATGGCACAGTTGGTCAGACATTATTTCTGAGGTTTGTGATACATCAGTGAATTTTATGAAAAATTATGGTAGTGAGTTCATTTTTATTTAGAATAACTGTCATTTTCATTTTCAATTCAATAATCATTTTATTTTTGAGAGTATTAGCTCATATGGCCAGTGGGCAACTCGAATCAGATCAGATGGTAGCTAGCAGAGCAGAGATTTATAGTTATATTTTGACTCTAGAACCTGATGATTAACTGTGCTATTATATCACAAATATAGACTTATATAAATCAAACTAATCAAGAATTATTTAACCTTCCCTAACTTAAGGTTCTCTAACCATATATTGGGAGGGGGAAAGTATCAATATTGCAAGATTAATTTGAAATTATATGCAAATTATCTGTCCAAAAAACTTTATCTGTTCAAAAAATTCCATCTTTAGTGCTAACCTCTCTCATTAGTAGTTGCTGAGACGACCAACGGAGCCCTCTGTACAGGCAAGAATGTCCTGATAAAATATTGAAGTTTTCTGTAATCTAAGGGAAGATATTTTTCATTCCTCTTATAAAGGCTAAGGTAAACGATTGTAAATTCAATTTCTTATTGTGTCAGTTGTGCCTTGAATTTCCTCCTCCTAGATTTGGGACTTTGAGAAAATTATGACTTTTCTGGATCCCTTTTCTTTCAGGTGAACAGGAAGATGAAAATGGTACCAATTACAGAGCATTATTGTGAATGTGACATGAGATGACAGACACAAAGCTACAGGTTGAACACACACATCTTAATTTGCTATCTCCCAAACTGCAGTAAAAATTCAGCATCCTGAAGTCAATCTGGAAAACACAAAGCAAGTAGCAAAGAGACTCTAGCAATGTTTTGTCAACTTGAAGGTCAAAGAGTGATTTGTAACTAATTCAGAATCTTGAATATTGAATCTATGGGTGGTACACATTAGAACTAAACAATAGAGCAGGTATGCAAATTTGTTTTCTGAATGATTTATTTTTTTTAATTCTCAGTTTGACTCCATCTATAGCTTTTTCTTTTTGAGGATATTTATGATAGTTCTGAATTATTCTTCTACCTGCAAAAATCTATCTTTTCTGCCTAAGATATTTTTAATTACCTTTCATGGTGAATGCTTTCATCAAACGTCTGGTGATCCTGGACTTCATCTTTGTGGTTCAGAGTTCACTGTTAAAAATCTCATTAAAAACTAAGAAAATTGGTTGTCATCACTGAGACGAGACCTTTTCTTGATGGAAACTCCAAAATCAGATGCACTAGAGAATCACCATTCCTTCTCCTACCAGAAGACAACAGCTCTGTTCTGTGAGGATCTGGAAGCCAAGTAGGTGAAGAGCTTTGAAGTTGTCAACATTTAGGATGTGTGTATTCACTTAGTTTCCCTGTTTCTTATACAGTCTCCTGCTTACCTAACCTCAGCATCCTCTCTGTCCAACCATTCCCTATTTCACAACCTCTAGCGCTCCCTTCTTCTGAAGTTGCTCCCTTCTCTGAATAAAGAGGATCAAAACCCCTCTAACAAATAAAAAATTTTGCATCCTTGTTTTATTGTTTAGTCTATCTGAAAATCTTAGCTTTTCAGGGGGAATCAAGTGAGTAAATGCTGATATTGCTGTCTTTCCCTAGGTTTCAGATTCAGTACATGTTTTTGCAAGTTAAAAAATGGCCATCGGAAAAATGAACAAACAAGCAAACAAGAAACTAAAGCAAGAATTATACCAAACAACATCACAAAACTTTGGATAAAATTTAGAAGTTGAGAAAATTTCCTGTACATAGAGCATTAAGAAAGAAAAAAGGAGAATGTGACATTAAAGGGGATAAAAATAAAATCTAGCCTAGATAACTATAACTAAGAAAAAATTGCAAAAATATCTAAGAGAAAGAAATTATCAAAGAAATAACTCAAGAAAATTTCCCAGAACCAACATTTTTTTTCACTGCAGATAAAAATTGATTTCCCTCACTTTTCTGTAAAATCATCCCTAATAGGATTGAAAGCTGCATGAGTTGTTTAAGTGTCTCCATATGCTTAGGTAGATAAGATATTTAATCAATAAAGATTATTTTGTGTTTGGTAAACTCTGTTAATATATGTGATATATACATTGCCTGTAAATAGCATTTACCTGCTCATAATCATGTAACTATGGAACATGAACATAAACAAGATGACAATATAAGTCATTCCAGGAATTTGGGAAGATGGAAAGGTTTCCTATATTGTAGAGGGGAAAGCTAAACAGAGATACATTTTCATTTCCTGATGTTAATTTCATAGCTAAAACCGAACTCTGAAAAATCAAGAAGTAGCAGTATTAGCATAAGGCTATAATTCTTAAAAATGAAGACAAATAGGAGCACCCAAGTGGCTCAGTCAGTTAAGCTTTAGACTCTTTTTTTTAAAAGATTTATTTGTTTATTCATGAGAGATAAAGAAAGAAGCAGAGACACAGGCAGAAGGAGAAGCAGGCTCCCTGTGGGATCCTGGGATCATGACCTGAGCCAGAGGCAGACACTCAACTTCTGAGCTACCCAGGCGTACCAAGCATCAGACTCTTGATCTTAATTCAGGTCTTGATCTCATGATTTGGGGTTCAAGCAGTTAATGAGCTAAAAGGCATTGCTGTGGGGAAGAGGAAATACAGACAGAATCAGGGGAGCCAGTGTATTTAAAACTCTAAAATATTTGCACATATGCTTTAATCAAGATACAATATATGAAATGAAACAACCAATGACTTTGGCCAATGTCTCACATATATAAAAAACAAATGAGATGATGATTTTTCCTTATCATTATCCTCACCATAGACCAATATTCTTAAATCAGCATGATACAAGTATACAAATATGTGAGGAAGGAAATATTGGACAAATACAGGGAGCACATAACCAAGCATACTGGTACAGGGGAGGGTTCCTCGAGGAAGAGCCATATTTTCTAGCTACATGACAAGACCTGAATGTGGGCTAGCTGTTCTCCAAATGAGAGTTTTGAAGACAGAGAAAGTGTTGCAGAGGCAATATTTCTTACACAAAAGCTGGAGAGCGCATGACTCACTTGAGAAATTTTAAAAATATACATAGTATGGCTAGATCACAGAACATCAAATGAAAAAATGGAAGAGATAATAGGAAAGAGGAAGGCAGAAGCCAGATCTGTTTTTGTTGTTGTTGTTGTTGTTGTTGTTGTTGTTGTTGTTGTTGTTTTAAATTTAAATTCAAGGGGCAGCCCGGGTGGCCCAGTGGTTTAGCACCGCCTTCAGCCCAGGGCCTGATCCTTGAGATCCGGGATCAAGTCCCACATTGGTCTTCCCACAGAGAGCCTGCTTCTCCCTCTGCCTGTGTCTCTGCCTCTCTCTCTCTCTCTTTCTCTCTGTCTCATGAATAAATAAATAAAATCATTTAAAAATAAATAAATTTAAATTCAAATTGTCAATATCTAGTATAACACCAGTGCTCAATCATGTGACCTCCTTAATGCCTGTCACTCAGTTACTCCCTTCCCCCACCCACCTCCCCTTCAGCAACCCTCAGTTTGTTTCCCAGATTTAATGGTCTCTCATGGTTTAGCTTTCTATTTAAATTTTTCCCCATTCAGAAGCCAGATCTTACAGAGCATTAGAAACCATTACTCTCGGGAGTTGGGAGACATTGAAACAGTATACAACACGATAGTGACTGTCTTATAAACTCTTTCAGAAAATCTGAATGTGGCATGAATAATAAATTAAGGGACAGTATTGAGACCAACTAGAGATTTTTTTTTTTTTTTCAGAAATCCTATGAAACATGATTGTAGTCTCAGCTAGTGTAGCAACAGTGAGCATGGAGGTAAAGTGATCACTTCAAGAAGGAGTGAGGGTACAGAGATTTTATCTGATGTGAGTGGGCTTCAGGGATGGTGAGAAAAAGGATGCAGGACAATTTCAGAGTGGCTGGCATAGACACCTAGGTGGATTGTGATGCTATTGACAAAGTGGGAAATGGATGGAGCATATTTGGCCTGTGGGAAGAGCCAGGGGAAAAATGATGATTTGGGTTAAATTGTGCTGCACTTTCAGTGCTTCAAGATAATCTAAGCAAAATGCTGAATTCATCCAACTAAAACACCAGAAAAGGTTGAAGCTATAACACATATTTGGGAGTCATCAAAATGTGGCTCATAATCAAAGCCACAGAAATCTAGTATCTTTCCCAGAGGTGTTTTGTGTGGAAGAAGGAAAAGAAACTGGGACAGGATGCTGTGGAACAGAAGTATCACAGCCAGCTCCAAGAAGAGTCTAAGAAAAAGAGGTCAGTGGAAAACCAGGCGTGAATAATTTCAGAGAAGCCAAAGCAAGTGAGTAATCTAAAGAGAAAGAGTTTTTACTTAACATTTTAAAAGCAAAATTTTTCCAACTCCTTTTATTCATCCAATTGATTTTAGATTTTGGTTTCCTGCATATATGTGAGATGTTGGAAAGGAATATAATCTATGGTTTGGTCACCTCTCTGCCTCAGGTGCCTGAAACAATGTCAAGTGACTCAATGACTAAATAAAGGTTAGTGCTTTTTAGGATCTATTTATAATATATCGTTGCTTTAAAAACTGATAGGAAACCTTTAATATGCAGACTCAATTTCATTATTCAATTCTATTAATATTATTAAATTGGTGTAACATAATTAGAGCAAATGTAGACTCAAATCTTTAGTGCTTGATTAAAATGCTCTTTAATTTTTCTTTAATTCTGCGAATATAATCCCTCAACTGTGAAATAGTTCTGCCATCAATCCACCTGGGTAATCTGTGCCTCTACTTCTTATCAGAATAAGCTTCTCGTGATACAATGAAAAAAAATATGCATGATGCATGTTTATCAAAGATTTGATTTGCAATTTTAAAAAACCGAATTATTACATAAAACTCAAAAGACCACCGAATGAATAACCCACTTGAATTCTTATTAACCAGCTCCCAAAAGTTTCTGCGTGTCTATATAGATTCATGTCACTTTACCACGAGTCGATCTGCCTCGCCACGGTGCCAGCTAAAATACAAAACTATTCCACGAGCAGGGAGATCTTCCTGTTATCCTGGTATCATCACTCCTCCCCTGCTCCTCTCTGATTTCTGTACTTATGCAAACACTCGCCTATTTTCCATCTTCCTGAGTAATTTTGTCGTTCTGATATGCAAATAGAACCACATAATCTATGATTTTTTGAGATTGCTTTTTTACTCAACCAAATGCCCTTGAGATCCACCCAAGTTACATATATCAAATTCCATTCATTTTTATTGCTGAATAGTATTATCATGGTAGGGATGTGCCGCAGCTTAACCGTTCATCTACTAAGGAGAATATTGGTTGTTGACCCTAATAAGTAAGCCACTATGAACAACTGAACAATTGTGTGGAGGTTTTGGTGTGGACATAAGTTTTTATTTCTCTGGGATAAATGCCCAGGAGTACAATTGCCAGGCCATATGGTAAGTATATATTTAAATGAAGCTGCCAAACTATTCTCTTTTAGTGACTCATTTAGGGTAGTTCTTGTCTTTCAGCACTTGAAACATGCAGTGCCACTTTCATCCCGCCCCATGGTATCAGATTAGAGTTCCACTGTTCTTCAAATTATTCTTTTTTCCCTATTTGTAAGGTGTCGATTATTTTCTCTTATTTCCCAGTTGTCAAAAGGCCAGTTAGATTCAAAAGGCATTTTTAAAGAACAGAACTAGTGTTCTGTTCACATTTGCTTTTAATCAATAGTGAAGCCTTTCAGCTTAGGAAACTATGGAAAAACATGTGTGTTTGCAGCACTTTTTAATTGGCTCTTCCACCACACATATTCTATGCTAAAATAGATCCCCAAAATTTATGCTAACTTATTATAAACATGCAAGCCTTTATCTTCTTGGCATAATGTAAAAGGCAGTCATCTCATGAGACACTGTTGTTTTTTCATCTCAATGTTTTTTCAAGTGATAAACCAAAACTGTGACTTTTTATCTGGCACCAAACTAACAGTGTGAGTCACAGGAGAGGAAAAAACTTGAGGTGCTTATGACAGGAAGAAACATGAAATGAATTTACTGACAGAACTTAATGTTACAAGAAATAATGTTATCACTAGTGGGCTTCTTTTTATTTAATTTATGTTTTGATTTTTTTTTTCGATACTCCCTCCCATATACTGAGGTCCTTACCACAAGGTTGCAAATACACAAATATCAATAGAACTTCAAAATATCAAAAATCTTTATTTTTAAAACAACCGCATTACTAAATTAATAAACAAAATTAAACTAAGGAATCCATGACCATTTGAGATTGTTAAAATTAATTAAGGAGGGGTAGTTCAATGAATTTCTAAACTATGTGTTTAGGATCCAATCCCTTGATTAGTAATGAGAAAAAAATAATCCAATAATAGATATTGGAGCACTTAGCGTGGCTGGTAATTTTCTAAGAAAAGTGCAGATGTTACATAAAATGTCATTCTCTCAACAATCTTGAAAATTTCATTCTCTCAACAATTTTGTGATATATTACAAATAAGGAAACTTAGGCAAAAATAAGTTACGTAACTCCTTATCTGAGAATGATGAACCGGATAAGTGATATAGTCAGAAATCAAGCCCAGGTAGTCTGAGTCAAGATCCCAGCTCTTAACCTCTATAGTCTACAGCGTCTTTAAGAAAGATAAACAGGCAACTTTACATAAGCTCTCACAATTACGCCCTGAAAACATAAAGAAAATAAACTTATGCAATAATCGGGAAATAGGTGATATGGGAAAAATAAATGGTTTGAACATTTCTTCAACTTCCCTAATTATTATAACAATGGGTTATGGCAATACGTCCCACAATTACTAAAATTTTCTTTCACCTTGTATTCCCAAAAGCTTTCTTTGTTTTGAAGTGTTTGTATTGTAAAGTACAAGAGCTGAAGCAGCCAAAATGATTCAGACCACAGAGAATAGGGTTTTATTTTAGTACTTAAAAGGTCACTAAGGCTGAGCAGCACTAAATAACATTGCTAGAATCACAGTGTCTGTCAACACAACACACTTTCACAGCTGGTTTTCTCAATCTGAGTTAGATTTGCATTTTGGAAATCATATTAAGGTACCAGTAAGGGGTAAATTGGGCTTCTTATGTTGATTGAAAATTTTGGAACTAGAAGGAGTACTTTGTGTTCTAAGTATACTTTCAAAGATTGCCTTTAAAATTATTATAATCCCCCAAAATACTTATTGATCAAAAACAACATAACAAGTTCCAGATAGCAAAACAGTGAAAAGTTTACAGCTTAATAAACAGTAAACTATATATGCATACACACACACACACACACACACACACACACACACACACACACGCAGAAAGAAAATCACTTGATGGATTCTTATTTGTTTCTTCCTGTAGGGGGAAAAATATCATGTGTGGTTCTTCCACTTTCTGATTATCTTCTGCTTAATCCTATACAGAGAGAGCAGCCTCCCCATGGTGAAAGAAATTGAGGCCAGTCCTTATGATTAGGCTATTGGTATTTGAGAAAACAGATTTGTCGCCAATAGAAGAATGCCATAAGGATTTTATGCTCTTCTATACTGGAACAGCCTGCTTTGCTATTTAAAGTTTAAAGACTTTTAATCCAATCTCACACTGGGTGTTTTAGGCAGGAGGTGAGGGGAGTTTGTTTTAATTCTATTTCATTAGAGCTGAACGAAAGGAAGGGGAATTCCAAAAAGTTGTTTAGAGCTATACCATGCTGTTATGCTCCAGATCTGAAACAGAAATCACCTAGCAACATGTCAGGACCAGGTGACAGGAATTTAGAATGGAACAAATGATACTACTTAAAAAGTATCAGATGCCCTACATGTGTTGTTACCCATTACCTATTCTTAGAGTCTAAAATTTCTACCCTTAGATTTCCTGTTTGACTAAAGTATTATCTTTAAAAGGAAAGAAAGAAAGGCAAGTACGAGAATGTTAATATCCTAGTATCACTAAAGTCAAGTACATTTTAATGTTCTTATGGAAAACAAACAAACAAACCCTAAAATGATTCTGAGAAGGAGAGATACAGCTTGGGCGGCAGGCACATGCCTTGGATGCTGCACAGATATAAATCATGATAGGCTGGAAGTTGATTTAGGTTGATGTTTACCTTTTTGCAGTTGGCTTAGGATCATTTTAGGGACTAAAATTTCATTATGACACACTGACCCATTGTTTTGATAATTATAATAAATTGCCATCCTTCTCAGGAGATACATATTAGTTTCAGAATTGGAAAGAAGGCCATGTATTATATTTCATTGTTTTGAAGGTGACCTTTGACTGTCTAGGCCATTGAGTATTGGAAAGTGATGTTTGTGTAGCCAATTTAGGTTTAAAAGTTTACCAAGTGGGCTTTAAATTTGGTAAGTACATCTCCCCATAGATGTTTCTCTGATAGGATACTAGCTCATATACAAATAATGTCTGACCTTACTGTTTTAGGGATCAGTAAGCAGTTCAAATTTATAATGAAACCACCAATTTGAAAAAAACATTAATCAAATTTCTTTTTTTTTTTAGTAAACTGAGATAAGCCCACCATGATTGTATTCTTCTTAAAACTCTATCTACATAGATGGAAAATAATATAATTGACATTAGATATTATAAATAAATATATTCTGGGATGCCTGGGTGACTCAGTGGTTGGGCTTCTGCTTTTGGCTCAGGGTGTGATCCCGGGGTCCTGGGATGGAGTCCCACGTTGGGCTCCCTGCAGGGAGCCTGCTTCTCCCTTTGCCTGTGTCTCTGCCTGTCTCTCATGAATAAGTAAATAAAATCTTTAAAAATAAATAAATAAACTAATTAATTAATTAATTCTTGGTGACTGGAGCACCGTCTGGAACATAGTAAATGTTTAATATATATTAGTTATCTTTTATGTTCTACTGTATGTAAAGAATTTAAGTTAATTATCATAGCTCATGGTGAAAAGCACAAAGATAAAAACATTGAATTGTATTCAAGACCAAAGCTTAATATCAAGGGTGAAGGAAAGCCCTTAAAAGATTATCTATTCATTTATGCATTAAATTCATTTATCATTAAACAATTAATTATGGAGGATTTATGCTAGGAAGGTAAAAGTCATTTATACCAGGAGATGTTTGTTTTTTTGCAGTGAACGCATATATTAAATTAAGCAACCTGCCTTTATGTAAGTATTAACTAAGTTCCTTAAAGTCGAAATCCATTAGAGAAAAATAGTGATGGAAAGAATGAGATATAGTACTGAAAAATTATATTTTTGAAACTGGTAGATGTAGTCTTTGCATTAATAATTAACTAAGACTGCTCAGTAGCTTTCTCAGCCTCGGTGAAGTAAGGACTCATTGGAATGGGTTCATCATGTTTCATTTGGTATCTCTCTCATTGTTATGAAACGTGGGCCATATTAAATACGTAGCTCTAAGTCTTCATTTGCTATGGAAATTGTATGCTGAATGAAATTGTCCCACATATCAAGCTGTCCCTACTTAACATTCTTTTTTTAGAAAAAGATTTTATTTATTTATTTGAGAGAGAGAAAGAGAGCATCAGAACATATGGGGGCGAGTGGGACGGGCAGAGAGAGAAGCAGACTCCCCTGTAAGGGGAGCCCAATGCAGGGGGCTTGATTTCAGGACCCCAGGATCATGACCTGAACCAAAGGCAGACGCTTAACCAACTGAGCCACCCCTCAGTTAAGTGCCCTCTACTTAACATTCTTGAAATAAACATTTTGTCAAAGGGCTAGTGTCTACACCATGCAAGAGCCTCACATATTTAAAAAACAAACGATTTTTTAACTCCACTTATACAGGGAAATATAGCCAGCCACTAAAGGAAACTGAATTTTTAAGGCTTGTTGGATATCATTTTGGGAGTATGAGAATACTCCTAGTTTGAAAGTCAGAAGAATCTAACCTTAACACAGTAAACAAAGAAAAATGGAATATCAGTGAAAGAGATCGTGATGAGAATTAAGATACAAAAATAATACATTTCAGGAAGTAATAAAAAAGACAGCAAGCAAAGAAATAGGAGAGACTCTTCCAAATGCCTGTCTTACTCAAGCTAAACATTCAAGCATGGACAGGAAGTCAGATAGCTATGAGACAGAACCAAAAAAGAGAAAGAAGAATCAACAATGAAACACGCACTTAAAAGGTATACAGTGCAGTAACTGGAACGTATAAGGTAATTTGTTTAAAAAAAATGCACTTCTCCCTTTTGTTACAGTTTTCCTTACCTCCTGCTAGAGCATTCATTAACACCTAGCATTTTCTTTCCATGTTTGCAGTCGTGAATTTGCGTGTCCTTGTTAGCCCCCAATCCCCCCACGTGACTTTGGCCCACTATAGAACTCCAAATCTCAGCAAATCCTTAGACATTCTCAGCTTTTCATTTTAAAAGCAAAAAGGATAACTAATGTCACTCTTTGACATACACAGTTGTTAGCATTTAACACATTTTTTCTTAGTACTTGGAGACGAGAAAGATCATGGCTGGTCTTTTTTATGTTTAGAGCTAGAAATCATAAGTATGAGGAACATCTGAGGGAAAAAAAAATGTTCCTGAGGCTTTTCTACATTGTCAGAAGTGCATTGATATCTCTAGTTTTTAGCCAAGAAAGCCATCAGATATGCTTCTCTCTGCACTACTTGTAGCATTATAGCTCAATAGCAGTTAAGAAGTGATTTGCAAGTGATTATTAAAATCCACCCTTTTCCAGGAGGATAAAAACATCTCAGAAAAGTATTAGATAATCATTGCATATTTCCTTATTCCTCAAGGTAACCGTAGATTTTAAAGAAAAGGCTAGCCACAGTAGGAAAGGGAAAGAGAATCTTTAACTGTTTCCTTGAATTAAGGTCCAATGAAAATAAATAGTAGCATCTCCTCCAGAATTATTTTGTGAAAACAAATTTTTTTGATTCTTTTTTATTTACTTATGATAGTCACAGAGAGAGAGAGAGGCAGAGACACAGACAGAGGGAGAAGCAGCCTCCATGCACCGGGAGCCCAACGTGGGATTTGATCCCGGGTCTCCAGGATCACGCCCTGGGCCAAAGGCAGGCGCTAAACCGCTGAGCCACCCAGGGATCCCTTAATTTGACTTTGAAATGCATGTAACTACTCTGTTCAGTATATACAAAAAAAATAATTATAATAAAATGTAGCACTCTGCCAAACATAAATACTTAACAATAGTAACTGTTCATTTTACACTATAATTAATTAAATAGAATTAAGTTAGTCACAGATTAATATTTCCAAGAAAATAACTAAGAATTTATGTTTGCCACTCGATCATTTACTGACATGTTATAGATCTTAATATTTTAAAAAATAAATACATTTACATTATCCATAAATACTAGGAATTACTTCAAAGGCATATGTATATCATGAGAGGCAATATTACTAAATATATACATTTGCAAATATATATAAAACAACATCAAACATCAACTTTAAAAAATAGAACTCTTAAGAAGATGAAGTTAAAACTCTCATCATGTAACATGTTAGTCTGAAGTTAAACATTATATATAAAAAATAAATAAACATTATATATAAAATATAATATATATAAAATTAAATATATATTAAATATATATAAATAAGATATATAGGAAATTACATATATATTATCCACTTTAGTAACACAAATTATTCAATACATTTTTATGATTTAAGTTAAATTCTTAGGTAAACAAAAGTAAACTTATATTTGTGTACATCACATTTGTGTATTTGTGTTTAAGTCAATATTGTATTTATATATAAAATTATAGGTTTGTGATGGACAAGATATAAAACTCCAGAGGTGCTTCAGAGCCAAAGAATATTCAATACTACCATAGAGATATATTTTTCTTGAATATTAACATGCTTTTCAGTTTTAGTTCAATTGTAGATTCATTCTTTTGAATAAAATGGCACAAAATAACATTCTCCTAATTTCAGAAGGACGTGCTTATTTGCACATGTTATATTTATGTGTACTTTGGGCAGGAGTCATTGGTAGGTAAATCTCAGTAGGTGATAAAAATTCTCAAAAAAGTGACAATAAAGGAAATATACCTCAATAAACTAAAAACCATTTATGGAAAAATCACAGCTAATATCATCCTTGAGGATAAAAAACTGAGAGCTTTCCCTCTAAGGTCAGGAACAAGACAAGGATGGCAATTCTCACCACTTTTATTCAACATAATCCTGGAAATTCTAGGAATAGCAATCAGACAAGGAAAAGAAATGAGTCATCCCTCTCACTAAAGAAGTTAAACTGTCACTATCACTATCTGCAGATGGCATAATTCTATACATGGAAAATTCTAAAGACTTTTACAAAAAAACTACAGTAAGTAATAAATGAATTCAGTAAAGTGGTAAAACACAAAATTAATACCCAGAAGTTGGTAGCATTCTATACATTAGTAATGTAATAGCAGACAGAGAAATTAAAACAAAGTAAGATGCTAATTATAATAGCACCAAAAAAGAATAAAATACCTAGTAATACACTTAGCAAAAGAGATGAATTGCCTACAGCCTGAAAATCATAAAAAACTGATGAAAGAAACTGGAGATGATACAAATAAACAGAAAAAATTCCATGCTCATGGATTGGAAAAAAATATTGTCAAAATGTCTATATTACCCAAAGCAATTTACAGAGTCAATGCAGTCCCTCTCAAATACAAATACCATTTTTCACAAAAATCGAAGAAATAATCCTAAAATTTGTACAGAACTAAAAACCCTGACTACCAAAGCAATCCTATGGAAGAACAAAACTGGAGGCATCACAATCCCAGATTTCAAGATCGTCTGCAAAGCTGTAGCAATCAAAACAGTATGATATAGGCACAAAAATAGACACATAGATCAATAGAATAGAATAGAAAGCCCAGAAATGAATCCACAACTATTTGTGGTCTATTAATCCTCAACAAAGGTGGCAAAAATATAAAATGGGGAGAAAGGGTTTTTTTTTTTTTTCAGTACATGGTGCTAAGAAAACTGGACAGTTACATGCAAAAGAATGAAATTAGATCACTTTCTTACACCATACACAAAAATAAACTCAGAAATAAACTAAGGACCCAAATATAGGATCTGAAACCACATAAATCCTGGAAGAGAGCACAAGTAGCAATTTCTCTGACATGGGCCATAGCAGCATTTTTCTAGATCTGTCTCCCGAGGCAAAGGAAACAAAAGCAAGAATAAACTGTTGGGACTACATCAAAACAAAAAGCTTCTGCACAGCAAAGGAAACAAGCAACGAAACTAAAAGACAATCTACTGAATGGGAGAGGGTATTTGCAAATCACTGATCCAATAAATGGTTAGGGTCCAATATATAAAGAACTGATACAACTCAACACCCCTCAAAAAATAATCTGATTTAAAATGTATACAAGACATGAACAGACATTTCTCCAAGGAAGACATACAGATGGTCAACAGACACATGAAAAGATGCTCAATATCACTCATCATTAGAGAAATGGAAATCAAAGCTACAATGAGATGTCACCTCAAACTGGTTAGAATGACTAAAATCAAAAACATAAGAAAACAAATGTTGGCGAGGATGTGGAGAAAAAGGAACTTTCTTCCACTGTTGGTGGGAACAGAAACTCGCAGCCCCAGTGGAAAATAATATGGAGGTTTCTCAAAAAGTAAAAATAGAGCTATCCTACATTCCAGCTATCACACTAGCATTTTCTCAGAAATTACAAAAAAATATCAGTCCAAAGATATATGCATTCCTGTGTTTATTGCAGTGTTATTTACAATAGCCAAATTATGGGGGCATCTTAAGTGTGCATCAATAACACGGATGAATGGATAGGGAAGATATGGTTTGCACACACCCACGTAGAACATTACATGGCCACAGGATAGTATGTCATACCATTTGAGACAACATAGATAGACCTAGAGGATATTATGCTCTGTGGAATAAATTAGACTGAGACAGACAAATACTGTAAGATTCGTTTGTAAGAGAAATCTAAAAAAAAAAAAAAAAAAAAAAAAAGTAAACAAGCAAAAAGAAAAATCAGGTCTATAAATACAGAGAACGAACTGGTGGTGGTTGCCAGAGGGGAGAGAAGTGGGAGTTGGGCCAAGTGGTTCAAGGGGAGAGGGAGACACAGGCTTCCAGCTTTGGAATGAATAACTCACAGGAATAAAGATACGTCATAAAGAATAGAGGCAAAGATATTATCATAGTGATATAATGGGACAGAGGGCAGCTATACTTGTGGTGAACACAGCAGAATGTATAAACTTCTCATATCACTAAGTTGGGCACCTGAAACTAATGTAACATGTGTAAGCTATATTAAAAAAAAAATCATTAAATGAGAGCTTTTACCTTATTTGGGAGATGAGACATTGACAGCTTGGAAAATAAATAATAATTGAAGAAAGTGAAGGGAAAACCCTAAGTGTTTTCTGTAGTTTGCTCTACTGTCATTCGGAAAGAACTGAAATCACAGTGATTGGAAGTGTCTTGGCCGACTTCTTGAACAAGTTAAGATCGCTGTAGTCCAGAAGGCTGCATAGGATTTGGATAAGCCCCAATAGGGACACCTGGGGGGGGCCAGCGGTGGAGCGTCTGCCTTTGGCTCAGGTCGTGACCCTGGGGTCCTGGGATCGAGTCCCGCATCGAGCTCCCTGCAGGGAGCCTGCTTCTCCCTCTGCCTGTGTCTCTGCCTCTCTGCGGTCTATGTGTGTGCGTGTGTGTGTGTGTGTGTGTGTGTGTACACATAAATGGCTTCATCAGTAAGGAGTGATATATACACAGTCCCTTTTATTAAACCTTCTAAAATCCTGACACTTGTCTATTTGTTCATGAATGTCAAATAGCAAGGTATAAGTGAAAGTAACTAAATGTCATATTTCTTATTAAAAATAATAAAAACCGGGATCCCTGGGTGGCGCAGTGGTTTGGCACCTGCCTTTGGCCCAGGGCGCGATCCTGGAGACCCGGGATCGAATCCCACGTCGGACTCCTGGTGCATGGAGCCTGCTTCTCCCTCTGCCTGTGTCTCTGCCTCTCTCTCTCTCTGTGTGTGACTATCATAAATAAAATATATATATATATATATATATTTAAAAAAATAAAAAATAATAAAAAATAAAAATAATAAAAACCAACAAAAGAAAAAAATCTCGAATCTCAATGCAGCCTTTTAAGTGCCTGTGTGTGTATGTATCTCTCTCTTTTTTTTTGTTTTTTCTCTACCTGGAATTTTGTACAAAAGTCTTGGTTTAACATGTCCATAGCATTCAACAAAAAAATAAGTTATTAGTTACATCGCCGAATCCGGCAAGCAAACATGCTGTGCTAGTTGCTAAAATTAGAGATTCTCAGAGATGTCACAAACAAACATGAAAATTTTCATCTTACAAAGTAAATAATCTGGTAACACAAATGACCGTCTTTCACCATGACAACAATTGCTAGAGCAAAATCATTGCCCCTTCTTGTGCAACTTCATTGCCCAGCTTGCTTTTTCATTTAAGTTAACTTGCCTAGTCTCTGTTTTGAGTTTATAGCTATGGCTTTATCATAAAATTCATTTTCATGACATTTTATGTTTACAATGTCAAGAATTTCAACCACTTTCATTTATCTAAAAGCATTTTTCTCCTTGTATTTTTTTATTTAGTAACTTATTTGGAATTTCCTAATTTCATTTTTTTTCCATTAAAGTGTTGAATGAACAAAATTGTGCATATATAGTCTTCTATTTTTTTTATTTATCTGCTTTCATAATATTTAATTCCTTACATGATAAATTGGAATTCACTGTTTTTCCTAGGACTAAAATATTTTAAAGATAGGCTTTCTGGGGGTAGGAGGTGGGTAGAAAGGTAAGCAGTTGAGTGTTAAAATCATCGTCTGTGCAAATTAAATGTAAATGTCTTAATCATGGACATAATTCTGAGGAAAAAGATGTAATTACCCCAAATCAGGAAATACTGCAATTCCCTTCAGTTGGAGAATCACTTTATTATAGAATAAATATAATTTTGTGCATGAAGATGTAGTCATACTTACAGTAATTTTTTGTAATCTATTTTTTGGAATAAACATTCTTCAACATACTTCAAAGAACCAATTTTGCAAAGTAAGACATAATCTGTACTACTCTCCCAAAATAATATTTACAACTTCCAAATCTGAAATCAGAAGGTACAAAAATACATTTTATAAATAAATAAAATATCTAGAGTTATAATAACCTCCAAACGAATGTTATTCTCAACTTAGAAATTTGAATACAATTATAGTTTTATGAAGATTCTTTTCAGTTTGTTCAGATAAGGAAAAGGAAGCATATTGGTGGTCTCTAGACCATTCCCAGGTTCAGCAGCTTGCTAGGAAAACTCACAGGACTTAGTGTAAATGTATATTTCTGACGCTGATTTCTTAAAGAGAAAGGATACACAACAGAGTTCAAAAAGAGAAAATGCACATGAGGCAAAGTCTGAAGGAACTAGAAGCAAACTTCCAAGAGTCTCCTCCCCACTGAGACACACAGGATGTGCTTAATTTCTTCCAACAAGCAATTGTGACAACACATGTAAAACATCGACCTCATTAGAGACTTGGGGTCCAGGGTGGCTTAGTTGGTGTCTTAGCTGGCTAAGCGTCTGTCTTTAGCTCGGGTCATGGTCTCAGGGTCCTGGGATGAAGGCCCACATCGGGCTTCTTGCTCTGTGTGCAGTCTGCTTCTCCCTCTCCCCCGACTCGTGCTCTCTCTCTCTCACTCTCTCAGTCTCTGTCTCTCTCTCTCAAGACAAATCTTAAAAAATAAATAAATAAACGGAAAAAAAATAAATAAATAAAAAATAAAAGGAGACTTGGGGTCCAAGATTTTTTTATTGGGGTCTGGTCAGTTGGCACCATCTGCCTAGAATACCAAAATTCCAGATTCCCCGAAGGAAAACAGGTACTCAGTACCCCTATGTCTGCACAAGCAGTTTAGGTATAGTTTAAGACCCCTCGTATTGGTAGACAATGGTGGAAACCCTCCCCAAATGCAAGTTCCCAGGCATCAGCTAAGGGCAGCTTTGCCAGCAATCCTTTTTAAGACTAAAGTCTCAAGCCTCTTACATTAACTATTTTCTGCACAGGAGTCTTTCAGAACTGGCTTCTGTAGTTAATTCAATCTTTGTTTGAAGTGTGATGACAACCCGTGGTTTATTTCCCTTAAAATCTTTTCTATAAGCTACAAAACGATTGTGGGTCATCAAGTGGGGAAGTGGAAGACGGAAAAAGTGTTTTCCTGCAGTATTTAAATAATTGGTTATGGTGATTGCTTGCCATTTAACCTAAGGTTTAAAGGAATCAAATATTTCTTTTTTCCTGATACTTATTTTTAAATTGCTAAACATGAACAATCTCCAAGTGGCATGAGCACTGCATTTCTAATCGCATATGTTCTAGAAATGTGACACAGCACTTGAAGGATCTTTCAGAGTTAATGGTGCTCAACAGCGCAGGTGTGTGCTGTAGGCACTGCATATCTCATTGTGAGAGATCCTCTTCATTTTTCCCTTACAGTTGAGAATCTCTTTTTCATCATTCATGTGCATATCTCTGAAGCAAAGAAATCATTTCTCCTTTTTTTCGGAGATGAATAAAGCATTAGTACTACATGCAATGGTAATAGCAACTTAACATTTATAATAATCACACGGAAATCAATACCACTGCTGCTCAGGCTATGGCTGTGCTTGCCACAGATTAGACAAAAGAGATTTACTTGAAAGATGATACTGATCAGGAGAGTCAAAGGAAATGACACTACCGCTTCAATGATTGAGGGATTTTTGATCATTGTGGAGGCATTATTACCATAATTATAATTGTATGGTACTTAGGCCATCTATTTTGGCAGATTTTATTGCATAGCCCATGCATATGTGTGAGCTTACACGTAATAAAACGCAATGGGACTCTTAAATTTGTACCACTCTTCTTGAAGTGCTATTTAATTGTTCTTTCCTGTACGTTCCTCTTACATCTCAACGTAAACATTGAAAATAAACAGTCAAAAGCTAGGTGATACAACTTTTGAGTAATTTTAGTATATTCCTTTCTCATACCTAAAGTACACATACTCTGAAATAAATTCTAGTCATTCCTCTTTAATTTTTAAAATTCCGACATAAATCCTTATTTACTGTGTTGCCCTCTGAATGGTAAATATATGTTTTTCTTATCAAATGAGTATATAATTTCTTGGGGTCTAATAATTTAATTATCCAGGAAAGACAGTGATTAAAACAGAATCACACTGAGATGATCAAATTTATCCAATCTGATATACAGTCTGAAAATTTCCGTGTCAATTGAAGGCTTTTAGGACAGAGAAAGAACAAATTATGAAGTCTGTGCAAGAATCAATTCAGAAGGAAAAGTAAATTAAAATAGTGAAACCTGCTCTTTGAAAATGTTATCCTTTTTGCGACATGAAAACCATGCATAATAAGGGCATTTTACAGTTTCTTTAATCACATTTTAAAAACTGGCAGATGAATTTGGATTAAATTTAAGAAAATCTTCCCTTTAGAAGACATTCAATCAAGTGGAAATCTCAGTCTTACATAATCAAACACGCTTTAAACTTGATGAGTAATTACAAAATATTCACCACATTACAGAAAAATGCTACTTAGATCATAGGATTGTCCTTATTCTCGTTCAGTTATTGAACTTGTAAAAGCTTTGATACTTCAATTTCTTCACACACACACACAAAAAAAGATTAAGGTAAAGCGATTAAACTTCATTAAAGCATTTTGATTTTGGTCAATGTTTTAATGTCTAACATTTTTATCGGTCTTTTTAGTTTTCAAAAAGGACCTTTACATTCCTTACCTCATTTGATCAGCGCCGTAAGCTGAACGAGAAAGATATTAGAATGCGCACTTTAGAGGAAAGAAGCTCAAGTTTTCAAAGGCCAAATGAAGTTTATATAGACTAGGAACCACGTAGAAAATTTTAACTTCCTCTAAATGATTTCCACAAAATTTGTCCCTGTCCTTTGGTTTTTCTCACAAAAACATAAAATTAACCCCTTTATAAAAATTCTGTTTCCCATTATATTGTTTAGGAAAAAAAAAATTTGGTTTGCTGATGAAGATTGTACTAATTTATTCTACTCTAGCCTATATCTTCAAACTCAAATTCTTAAATGATCCCTTCCTATTAATACCAAAACACGTTAATTTTTAATATAGGAGAGATTGAACAAGTAACCAACGAAACCAAATAATTCTGAAGTTTTAACATTTTTGTACAGTACTCAGAAAATACACAGCTCTATACGAAGCTCAATCTCAAAAGAGCACGGGTAGAGTGACAACAGTATCGTTGACTTTTGAAAATCCTGAGGCCCATGCAAATTTCTGATTAAATAATAAAGATCCATAAAAATGCCTTCAATCCTTAATGCTTTGCTGAGTGGAATTCAAATATCAATTGTGTCCCAAATCTCAAGTGCCTATATTAAGTAGTTTGGATATTTGGGGAGGTCATGTTTCCAACAACAGAGTTCACTCCAAGTCAGGTGCAGCATGGAGAATGGATGCCACAATAAGCATTTGTCTTCTCCAGTCCTTAATTTCAAGCCTTTCTCCTTTACCCCAAATTCTCCTTCCTCTCCGTGTAATGTCATGGTCAATCATTCCTAGGACTCATTTTGGGAAACAATACGTTCATGCTACTCCATATTCTTAGTTGAGTTTTTGAAACATTAACTCTTGTTGACAGATACACTCCAAAAGTATACTCAAGTTTTCTGTATGTTCTTGAATAAAATTCTAGGTACTCTGGTAATACCTGTTTACCATTCCTCACCAGACACTACTTTAATCCAAAGACCATGAATCACTTTAATGGTGCTTTTATAGCCTAAGCACAAATGTCTACCTATAAGTCATAATAACAAAGGCAATTCAACCCATGCTGTTAAACAAAATTAGCTCAGCTTAATCCAGAATTACAGGAGAGGAAATGGACTTTTTCTTTATATTCTCATTACTGATATGCTGAGCATCAGTAATTCTTCAAGCCTCAGTGCATGACCATTCAACATTTAGAGTCTATTGAAAGCAGAACTTTTAAAAATGAGCTCAATTCAATGGATATTCTCTTTCAAGTTATTCTTAAAGGTCTTAACCTGAAAAGTAACTTTCCCTCTTAGGTAGAGAGCAAACTCTCTATTAGAAAGCATCAAAGAACAGAGTCAATTATGCTATTCAATTTTACTCCTTTATAACAGTATTTCTAGGGGACAGACAGGTAACCTCTATTTGTCCTCCCAGATGGGGCTGTTACTTTGAATAATGAGCCTCTTCCCATTTTATTTCTTCTTTCTATGACTCTGTAAAGCAGCCTATTTGTTATTTTTATGAAGCTTTGCTTGAATATGATAAAAACACAATGCAAATATTTGTGATGTAGAGCTATTGATGGTTTGCCTTTTAATCTAACATTTCAAAGAATACTTTGCAAGTAAGATGTTTTCAAAGTTCATTATATTTAAAAAACATTTTAGTGGTAAGTTTTTTGTTTTGTCCTGATTTGTTTTGTGCAATGGTATTTTGATATCTAGGAGAGTTGCTGAGGGCATAGACTCTAAAACCAGACTAGACTGGACCACAAATTAGTTTATAAAAATAAGATGCTTGCAACAGTTTTTAGTACATCATTAGCACTAAGTAGGAATTTATCAATCATTAGTAATTTTGTTCTAACTAGAGAACAATACTGTAACATCATAATCATCACATGTTTGTTTGTGTATTTGAATACATTGATATGAAAGCCATGGGATGTAAAGACAAATTAAATAGACTGTTCATAGTGTTTTATGCATGTCATACCCATATTTATATAAGACTGCTTATTAGTCTATAGATTAGAGATATTTTTAACATTATGATTTTTATGTTTGATAAGGAAGAAAGAGGTGTGTGTGTATGTGTTTTACAGTGAAAAAATAACCACTCTATTTTTTTTTCCTGTAAATTGCTGTTTTATCCATCCCCAAGCCTACAAGTAAAGGTAAAAGTAGACATTCTCAACAGTATTCCACTGTAAAATGGAAGCGGTGTTTTCCCAACAACTGGGTCTGAGACATCAGAAGGCAGAAGGTAAAATATAATAGTTAATGGCCAGGTTTTCATGATACCTGTTCCTACTGCTTTACCATATTATCGTAAACAGTTCTTTATTAAACTGTCCTCAGTTATCCCAATTTGAGTGTGCTATCCATACCCTTCCTGGAACCTGATAAGAATGGTAATTCTTACCCCCTCCACCCCCTCCAGGAGTAACCCTAGGAAATGTATCCTTATGGTTCTGGGATTGGATTGTTTACATATTTGAAGATTATTAAAATAACCCCACATACCAGAGGAAAAATGTCATAGGTAATTTGGGGCATATGGTGACATCATAAATTCACAGATTATCAAGATTGCTAGCATGAGAAGGAATGCCGGTGGAGGGAAAGGATAGGAACAATCACAGCTTTGGACATTTGGTCCTATGACAACACTAGTGAATAGAAGAGTTACATGTTTTTCTCTAACACCTTTATGATAATTTCTATAATTTGCTATAATCCTTCGCTCCTCCCTACACTCATATCTTCCAGTACAGTTTTCAACGTAACTTTGTAGCAATTCAAATCAAGATATGGGAGTCATTTTTTCTGTCCTTGAATTTGCACTTTTTTTTTTTTTATGATTCGCTTTAGCCAATGCAATAGGGTAGAGGTTAGAAAAGTTCAGTTTCAACCGTAAGTTACAAAAGGCTTTGCAGCTTCCGTATGTCATTCCCATGGAACTCTCTCCATACGCTATTGGTACAGTTCTGGGCTATTCAGTTAATAGGCAAAAATCAATGACAGTGATCTTTGGAAGTATAATGTATTGTCCTTAGCACCTGTGACTGGGGTGTCAATAGTCAGCTGGATTGGCTAATTGAAAACTGCACTTAATGAAGACGTAAAGTGAATGAGAATTGATATGCTTGAGATTTCTTAAGGTACAAAAGAGGAAGGTCTCTAAAACAATCCTTCAAAATACGTTGAAATGGACATATGATGTGCAAACAGTTCACCTAACCCTACCTATAAGCTATAATACATCAGTAAGTTGAGGAAGCACAGTATCTTTGCAAAGTGCTGCATGAAGATAATGAAAGCATCTAATAGTAAATGAGAAATATAAAAACAATATGCTTCACATATACAAGTGGGCAATTTCTAGTCCTGATGACCAGAAACTGAAATTCAGTGGTCAAAGTAGAAATGTATAGCCTTTTACCTAATTGCTAAACCTAAGCTCATCCATTGAGTTGAATACCTTTATCAAATAGCGAAGAGCTTGTAGTATCTCTTCTGCTACTCCTCACAGAGGTAACCATGCTCATTTACTGGGGAAACAATCAGTGGGAAAAGAAAAACACACTGATGAGATGAGATATATGCCAAAAAAAAATAAAAATAAAAATAAAAAATAAAAGAAAAGAAAAAAGATCAATGTTTGCTACATCTGTGGAGTCGGTAGGGTCCCAGTAGTCTGAGTCAAACCAGGATTTCAGGGCATTTGGGAAAATCTCCAAAAAAAAAAAAAAAAAAATGTGACAGCAATCACAGTCACATTACTTTGAGCCACTCACCATAAGCAACAATCATATTATTTGGTGGGACTCTGGATTCTGGAGGCAATATATGTATAATATACTTAGGTGACCTTTTTATACAATAAATACAAGGCTACTATTTTTTGTATGGATTTTGGAGCTAGATAAGATCCACATTAGGTCTAGGGTGAGATACAAGGTGTCCTATCAAATGATCCTTCTGACCAAGAAAACCCGGTGTTTCTGGAAAGGTCCATAGCAGACACAGTTGATACATGAAGCTTATGGCCATGTAACTAGAGTCACCTGCAGACTCTACAGCTTTTAGATAAGGTCATAATTCTGCTAACAAGTCTTATGCAATTGAAAATAGCCTCTGTCATGCTACAGTCTCTTTTTGATTTAGAACACCTGATCATGGAGAACCAAGTAACAGTGTAACCCAAAAGATACATCATTAACTGAATGTTATCTGATCCAGTGAAATACAACTAGATCCACTTCAGCGTAAATAAGAAATGGTGTATTCTAAACCTAGCCTGAGGAGTTATGAAAAGCACATATATCTTGATTTTTCTCTGAGAATTGGTCTTACTGCCTCACCATATTTTTAAAGCTTTTTGAGGCTCAAAAATATACAAAAACTATACATATTTAATGTGTATATTTTGATGAGTATGTATATATACACCTGTAACACTATCACCACAATTAAATGTTGATAATTAGCTATCACCTAAAAGGTTCCTTTCTGGTTTCTGCTTCTTGTCGGCGAAGCGGACACGACGCCAGGGACTGCGGAGACGGATCAGAGGAGCTAAGCGAATTGATCCAGGCCTCATCCTCTTCTTCTTCTCTTTCTTCTCCTCCTTCTCCTCCTTCTCCTCCTCCTCCTGCTTCTTCTTCTTCTTCTTCTTCTTCTTCTTCTTCTTCTTCTTCTTCTTCTTCTTTCTTGTAAGAACAACTACCATATCTATACTCAATACATTTTTAATGCACATACAATGTTCTAATATAGGTATTATATAGCAGCTCTCTAGAATTTACTTATGTTGCACAAATGAAATTTTATAACCATTGAACAATTCTCCATTTGCCCCTCCCTCCAGATCCTGGCAACTACCACTCTATTCTCTGCTTCTAGGAGTTTGACTATTTTAGATATCTCATATAGGTGGAATTACACAGCGTTTGTCATTCTGAGTCTGACTTATTTCATTTACCATAGTGTCCGTCAGGTATATTCATGTTTTTGCAAATGGTAGGATTTTGTTCCTATTTAAGGCTGTGTGATGATATTCTGTTGTATGCATATGTCACATTTTCTTTATCTATTCACCTGCTGATGGCCATTGGGTTGTTTTCATAGCTTGGCAATCGTGAAAAAAACTATAGTGATCATAGGAGTGAGATATCCCATTGAGACTGTGGTTTCAAATGTTTCAGAGACATACTCTCTCTCTAAGAAGTGGAATTGCTTAATAACATGGTAGTTCTATTTTTAATATTTGAGAAATCTCCAAATTGTTTTCCATAGTGACTATACCATTTTACATGTTCACCAACAGCACAAGAGCTCCAATTTCTCTATATCTTCATCAACACTTATCTCGTTTTTTTTTTTTTTTTTTTTTTTTGTATTTTACTTTTGTTTTTAGTGATAGCCAGCTTAACAGGTATAAAATGATATTTCATTGTGATTTGGTTTGCATTTCACATATGATTAGTAATCTGGAGCACATTTTCACATATCTGGCAGACATTTCAATGTTCCAAACTAACCCAAAGATTGAATACTATCCCTATTAAACTCCCAGTGGTGTTACTTGTCTAGAAAAAAAAAAAATCCCAAAATTTATATGGAATCTCAAAAGATCCAGTGGCAAAAAGAGAGAGAGAGAGATAGAGAGAGAGAGACCCAGAATAGCCAAAGCAATCTTGAGAGAGAGAAACAAAGCTGGAAGCATCACAGTTCCTGATTTCAAAACCTATTACAGGGTTACAGTAATTAAAACAATATGATGCTAGCATAAACACAGACACATAGTCCAATAGAACAGAAGGGCGTTCTAGTGCATCCAATATCTAGGCTTCCTCAGGGATGGTTTCTATCAATTTTTTTTTCTTTTTCTATAAATGGGCCAAACCTACCTCTTTCTTTGTAATTTTTTGTTGATAACTAGACATTTTTTAGAAGATCATATTTATTTTTTTGAGAGAGAGAGAGAGAGGAAGAGAGAGAGAACAAGCAGGGGGAGGGACAGAGAGATGCAGACTCTCTGTTGAGCAGGAAGCCCAATATGGGGCTCGGGATCAGCCCAATCAGGTCCTGGGATCGTGACCTGAGCCGAAGGACCCACTGAGCCATGCAGGTGCCCCAGAGAACTGGACGTTTTAAATATTAAAATGTAGTAACTCTAGAAATCTGATTCTCCTCTCCTCCTCTCAGAGATTACTATTGCCACTGGAGGAGAGATTTAGTGACTTTTCTAAGTTATTTCTGTAAAGATTATATTCTTTGCTTTCATGGAGGAACCAATTCCTGGATGTTCCTACTTTGATATGTTCCATGGTGTCATTAAAAATATCTTTATCTTAGGGGCATCTGGGTGGCTCAGTCAGTTGAGCTTCTGACTCTTGATTTTGGCTCAGGACATGGTCTCAGGGTGATGGGATAGAAGATAGAGCCCTGCCTTGGGCTCCTCGTGGAGTCTGTTTGTTTGTCTCACTCTGCTCCTCCCTCATTTGTGCTCTTTCTCTCTCAAAATAATAAATCCTCAAATCAATTTTTTATCTTAGATTTCTTTCATAACAGTATCTACTGAAATTGAAGTTTCTTTTACATTCTTTCAAAAGAAAACTTCATTTTAAGTGTTTATCAACATTCTTGAACAAATAGACTTTAGTGAAGGATGCAATTCATCCTTTTCTAATATCTAGATCCTAAAACACAGATACTTACAAGTAGTAAGAGAATTTCTTATAAAATTCAAAAGCATTATGTGTATCAAAACTTTCAGATCATAACAAAATTTGATTCACCCTTCAGCACATATTTTATTGTCTAACTAAAGTAACTATTTCTATTGTTAAATTTTTGCAGAAAATATTAAAAAACAACTTTCTTATCATTTTTCTCTTTCTTTCTTTCTTTCTTTCTTTCTTTCTTTCTTTCTTTCTTTCTTTCTTTCGAAAGAGAGCACAAGAGGGGTGGTAGGGAAGAGGGGCAAAGAGAGGAGAGAGAGAATCTTAAGTGGGCTTCAAGCTCAACACGGAGCATGGAGCCCAGTATTGGGTTCAGTTTCACTACCCCGAGATCATGACCTGAGCTGAAATCGAGAGTCAGGAGCTTAACTGACTCAGCCACCCAGGTGCCCCTGTCTTTAAATTTCTTAATTAGGGATTATAGTTAAATATGTTTGCAAAGCCTTTTTATTTTTAGTGTATTATTTATTCCACTTAGCCAAATTAAGATGGGCAATTCTAAGTTGGTAAACAACTGAAGTATAAAATACATTAAAATATTAATTTCAACACAACATAAGTCATTGTTACACATTCTGGATAAAAATCTAATAATATATAACATTGCATTTTAATTTTTTGTTTATTTCATAAAAAATTTCTAGCATAAATGTGCAAAAATGCATAGCAACCAGGCTGCTCTACAATCCAGTATTTTTTTAAGATTTTATTTATTTATTCATGAGACACACACACACACACACACACACACACAGAGAGAGAGGGAGAGACACTGGCAGAGGGAGAAGCAGGGGCCATGCAGGGAGCCGGACATGGGACTCGATCCCAGGACCCCCGGGATCACACCCTCGGCCCAAGGCAAGAGCTAAACTGCTGAGGACTGGGACTGCCCTACAATCCAGTATTAACAGATGTTACCATTTTGCTATAATGTAACACTTATCTAATTTAACAAAATAACAATGGAGTGCTAAATACATTTTCTCCCAGTAGCCTTTCCACTGCTTCCCTAATCTGCATGTACTCCTACTCCTAAAGTTAGTATATATAATGATTATGTGTCTTTTATATTTTTGTCATACATATATTTTCACATACATACATGATATATATGAATATATGTCCAAAATTAATAAATATTGTTTTGTTATTTTTGAAAATGTAAATAAAATATAGAATAAAAATCTGTATTCTTTGCCACTTCTTTTCTCATTCTTAATTTAGCACTTAAAAATAATAGTTTGATTAGGAGAAAAAAATAACAGCAGTGTTTGCCTGAATTAACATATATTACAGGAGATCCCCAGGTGCTCAGTGGTTGAGCATCTACCTTCAGCTCAGGGCATGACCCGGGGTCCTTGGATCGAGTCCCACATCAGGCTCCCTGCATGGAGCCTGCTTCTCCCTCTGCCTGTGTCTCTGCCTCTCTCTCTTGTGTCTCTCTCATGAATAAAATAAATAAATAAATAGATAAATAAATAAATAAAATACATAACATCTTAAAATATATATATATATTATGAAATAGAGGAAAACAGATTAATGAGGTTTTGTTCTAACTATAACTTCTTTTATGTGATTTGTATTTCATAAACCTCATAAATGCACACAACCACAAGGGAACTTTACAAAAGCTCTTATTTTGACTTGTAATCAGAATCATTAAGTAAAGACTACATAGTTATAGCCAACATTCATTGAATTATGAAGTAAGACTATCTTTCAAATCTTAGAGGCACATCAAAAGATGTTAAGCATCATTAGCCATTAGGGGAATGCAAATTAAAACCACAATGAGTTATCACCACATTCACATTAGAGTGACTAAAAAAAAAAAAAAAGTAATGATAACACCAAATGCTAGAAAGAATGCAAAAAAAAAAAAAAAGCTGTATCTCATGTATATCATTGATGGGAATGTAAAATAGCACAAGCACTATGGAAAATAGTTTTGCAGTTTCCTATCAAATTAAACACATACTTAACATAAGACCTAGAATCACATTCTTGGTCATTTATCCAAGAAAAAAAAAAATGGAACTTGTGTTTGCACAAACCTTGAATGCAAAGGTTCCTTTGCTTTATTTTTAATAACTCAAACTGGAAGCGTCCCAAGTATCCTTCAATAGATAAATGTTAAACCAGCTCTGGTATATCCATACAATAAAATGCTACTCAACAATAAAAAGGATCCAATTAATGATACCCGTAACTTGGATCTGTTTCAAGAGCATTATGCTTAGTGAAAAAAAAAATTGTATCTCAAAAACTTACATTTTGTATACGTCTGTGTATGTAGTACTCCTGAAATGATAAAAGTATAAATAGAAAACAGATTAACAATTGCTCAGTGACACGGACAGTGGTGGAGCAGATGAGGATGGCTACCAAAGAGTAGTACAGGGAGTCTGTGGTGATCAAACACTTCTATATTTTGACTGTGGTGGGCACATGAATACACACACAGGATCAAATTAGATGGAATTATTCACACATATAACACAATAAATGAATACATGTAAAAACTAATGAAAACTGGATAAGATCTGTCAGTCCAGTAAGTGGAATTGTATCAGTGTCATTTTTCTGGTTTTGATATTGATCTACAGCTATAAAGTGTCACCATTCAGGGGAGCTGGATGAAGGGTTTATCAGACTTGATAGCTTTTCTTTGATTAGATTTTGTTTTGTCAGTATGAAAATAAGGCAGGGCATTTTACACATTGAAACTATGTTTTAAAATTGGCCATAAGTGTTCTGACAATAAGGTTGCATAAACATTTAGAAAACTAATTTTGTAGAAGGGATGGGCATTTAATTAGAATACTCCTTTTCTGTATAATCTATGAATATAGTCTGATTTTATTTTCATATCATAGTCTCTTTTTGATGCCACACTTTTCAATCCTTTCATTTAAGATTCACTCTATTAGTTGGAATTTGGTCATAGCTATCAGAAATCACTATTTTAACAGAATGATTTAATGAAGGAAAATAAATATATACAATGGTACTGGAAGGGATGGAAAGTAGCCTCTAATTTAAATCTCTAAGAAATAAATAAGACTACAGAATTTGTCCGTGTGGTCATCTCCTATTTTGACAAAATCAAGAAACTGACAAATCAACAGAAAACTGCAAAGACTGTTGACTGAAAAAATATATTTCTTTACCTTTGATCCAGAGATTTGGAAGCTGCCACTGTTGCACCTATTGGCCTTAGAAACATGCTATTTCTGAAAAATTTTTAAAAGATTTTATTTTATTTATTTTTTTCATGAGAGTCACACAGAGAGAGGTAGAGACAGGCAGAAGGAGAAGCAGGCTCCTTGCAGGGAGCCCTATGTGGGACTTGATCCTGGGACCAGGATCACGCCCTGAGCCGAAGGCAGACATTCAAATGCTGAGCCACCCAGGCATCCCTATTTCTGATGAATTTTTACTACAAAACATGGGTGGCTTACACCTGCATCTCAAAACCTAAGTAGTGGATGGATATTAGACAATTTTATAGAAAAATTCAAGTTCTCCATAACTATAATCTCTAGTAGAATTACAGAAATACCAAAATTATTATCTTTATCTTATTTCATATATCACAATCCACCGCCATGCGAATCAATACTACCGTTATTTCTGTGATGAGTCACAAGAACTACAATAATATGGTTAATATTTATAATTGTATTTTCCATTTTTTTTCTATGTTTCCTTTATCCTCAACCAGTACCTCAGTTGGTTATGGTTATTTACCTAGTGCATTGATTAAAATATCATTCATGAGAAGCCCTACGTAATTCTACCTCTTTGAGGTTCCCATATTATATTAACTTTTGTTATTGCTCACGGTAGTTATGGACAGTCTCAAAAATGATACTCAAAGACCTTCCTTCCACTATCTACAGCATCATGTAACCCTCCACCCTTGAATGTTGGCTGGATTTAATGAATCATTTTATCAACAGAAAATAGCAAAAGGCATGGATGTCACATCCGAGATTAGGTTACAGAAAGACTATGACTTTCTTTTTTTTCAAGATTTATTTATTTTACAGAGAGAAAGAAGAGTAAGAAGGAGAGCATGAGTGAGGGGAGCAACTGAGATAGAGCTAGAGAGTGAATCCTCAAGCAGACACTGTGCTGAGCTCAGAGCCTGATGTGGGACTCAATCCCAGGATCCTGAGATCATGACTTTGGCTGAAATCAAGACTCAGCTCTCTAACTAACTGAGCCACCCAGGCACCCCTAGACTGTGAATTCTTATCTTACACTAACTCTTCCAATTTTTCTGTGGGAATTCAGTTACCATGTTGGGAGTAGCTCTAAAGAAAGGACTTCATGAGAGGGAAATGAAATCTCCAGTCAACATCCAGGAAGTCCTGCATTTTACCAACAACCGGCCACATGAGAAGATTTGGAAGCGTATTTACTTCTAAGTGGAGCTTGTTACTGCATCACAGCTGGGACCTTGATAAAGGATCTGGAACCAGAAGACCCTTCTAAGTCAAATTTGGATGCCTGACTCATAAAACCTTGAGATAATTTTTTAAGCCACTAAACTTTGAAGTAATTTGTTATACAGTATTAGACAACAACAGCAGTATAACAGGACATTCTGTGTTTCAGAAGAGTTCCATCGTCTCCCACAGCCCTATTTTCTCTTGATAGATAGAGTCAGTCGTCACAGTGATTTTTGACCTGTTGCCTAATGGGATGAAAACTAGTGGTCAGAAGTCTGTCTTTGAATGACACACTGGACCAGATGGACTTCAGAGATACATTCAGAACATTCTGTCCTAAAGCAACAGGATACACAGTCTTCTTCAGTACACATGGAACATTCTCGAGAATAGATCATGTACTGGGTCACAAATTAGATCTCAACAGTCCCTAAAGATTGAGATAATTTCCTGCATATTCTCAGACCACAATGCTTTGATTCTGGAAGTCAATCACAAGAGGAAATTTGGAAAGAACTCAAATGCATGGAGACTAAAGGGCATCCTACTAAAAAATGAATGGGTTAACCAGCAAATTGGACACATAGATCAATGGAACAGAATAGAAAACCCAGAAATGGGCCCTCAACTCTATGGTCAACTCATTTTGACAAAGCAGGAAAAAAGGACTTTCCTTTTTTGAAAGAAAGTCTCCTCAACAAGTGGTGTTGGGAAAATGGGGCAGCTGCGTGTAGAATGAAACTGGACCAATCTCTTACGGCAGACACAAAAATAGACTCAAAATGGATGAAAGACCTAAATGTGAAACAGGAATCCATCAAAATCCTAGAGGAGAACGCAGACGGCAACGTCTTTGACTTTGGCTGTAGAAAGTTCTTGCTAGACACATTTCCAAAGGCAAGGGAAATAAAGGTAAAAATGAACTATTGGGACTTCATCAAGATAAGAAAATCCTTTTGCACAGCAAAAGAAACAGTTGGCAAAGCCAAAAAACAACCTACAGAATGGGAGAAGATATTTGCAAATGACACATCAGTTAAAGAGCTAGTATCCAAAATATATAAAGAACCTATCCAACTCACAGCCAAAGAACAAATAATACAATCAAGACACGGGCAGAAGGCATGAATAGACATTTCTCCAAAGACATACAAATGGCCTACAAAGCATGAAAAGATGCTCAACTTCACTCATCATCAAGGAAATACAAATCAAAACCATAATGAGATCTCACCTCACAGCAATCATAATGGCTAAAATTAACAAGTCAGGAAAAGACAGAGGTTGGCCAGGATGTGGAGAAAGGGGACCCCTCTTGCACTGTTGGTGGGAATGTGAACTGGTGCAGCCACTCTGGAAAACTGTGTGGAGGTTCCTCCAAAAGTTGAAAATAGAGCTCCCCTATGACCAGCAGTTGCACTACTAGGTATTTACCCCAAAGATATGGATGTAGTGATCTGGCAGGGCACCTGCACCTCAATGTTTATAGCAGCAATGTCCACAGTAGCCAAACTGTGGAAGGAGCCCAGATGTCCATCAACAGATGAATGGATAGAGAAGATGTGGTCTATATAGACAAAGGAATACTACTCAGCCACCTAAAAATGAAATCTTGCTATTTCCAATGATGTGGATGGAACTAGAGTATATTATGCTAAGTGAAATAAGCCAATCAGAGACAGAGAATTATTATATGATTTCACTCATACACAGAATTTAAGAAACAAAACAGAGAATCTAAGGGGACGAGAGGAAAAAATAAAACAAGATGAAACCAGAGATGGAGACAAACCATAAGAGACTCTTAATCATAGGAAACAAACTGAGGGGCACTGGAGAGGAAAGGGTGGAGGGAAGGGTAACTGGGTGATGGGCTTTGAGCACGGGGTGTTATATAAGACTGATGAATCACGGAGCCAACCTCTGAAACCAATAGTACATTATATGTTAATCTAATTGAACTGAAATAAAATTTTTTAAAACTTAAAAAAAATGAAGTCTGTCTTAAGTCTCAGTTCAATGCAACCGTCATGTCTCCAGAGGGAAGCATTTCTATGTTGGATATTAGAATTGAAACCAAAACTTTTCATAGCTGCCTTAATGTCTAACTTCTTCCTCTTTTTCTTTTCACAAGTTATTATGTTTTTAAGTACAATGGGTATAAATCATTCTCCACATATTCAGACATGTGAGAAATATCACTTTAACTTTCTCATTGTAAGTCTACTTCCAGTGGAGTGACGGAACCTTGACGCGGTAAATTTGGTGCTTCCGATTCTTCTCATTCATTTCTAAGTTTTGTGCATTTATTTGGAGTCAAGCAATCAGTCAGATTATGTTTTTCTTTTTTTAATAAATTTATTTTTTATTGTTCAATTTTGAATAGACATTAGTTGAAATATCCTTGGCCACTTTGGTCCTTAGGTACTGGCTCCCACAGGATGCTAGTCTTTCATTCCTATCCCTCTGCCGCAGCTCAGGCTTGCTGCCATGCTGCCATGCTGCCAGTGTCTAACTGGTGCCTTCTGGTTTCTCTGGGGCTCCGGATGTTACTCAGGGAACACAGCTTGTGGCCCCGTTGCCCCCTTGTCACAGTTTTCTCTGTCTCCACTGCTGTCGACTTCCATCTACAGCACATTCACCTTTTCGGATGTTACAGATCAAGAGGCAGATCATTCTCTACACGAGTGGAACAGGTCCTTTGTTCTTTTCAAATTTATGTAACACCTTTATTGAGATATAGGCCACATACCTTATAATTCGCCCATTTAACGTGTACAAGTCAATGGTCTTTACGTATCCACAGACATGCTCAACTATCACCACGGTCCATCATATGACATTGCCACCACCTCCAAAAGGAGCTCTGTGTGTGTCACACTTTCTTGTCCCCACATCCCTGCCAGTCCTGTAAATCATTACATTTCTGCATCCATAGATTTGCCTATTCTGATATTTCATATAAACATGATTATATGTTATGCAGTCTTTTCTAACTAGCTCCTTTTCCTTAGCATGATATTTTAAACTTCATGCCTTTATATAGTTGAAAAATATTCCACTGTGTGGATGGATAGGCCAGATTTTGTCTCTTCATTCATGTTCATGGACATTCGAGTTGTTTACATCTTTTGGCTATTATAAATAAATAATATGGCTATGAACATGCACATGTGAGATTTTGCATGGGCATATGTTTTCACTTCTTTTATATATTATATATAATATATATAAAAATACATCCACTTTGAATGTATTTTATGTATTTTATATATAAAATATATAATATATACACACACACACACACACACACACACACACACCTAGGAATGGAATTATTACTGAGCCATATACAAATTTGATGTTTAACGATTTGAGCAACTGTCAGACTATTTTCCAAAGTGGATGTATCATTATATGTACCCACCGGCACCGTAGGAGACTTCCAGCTTCTCTACGACCTCACTGAAACTTTCTATTGTCTGACTTTTTAATCACAGCCATGCTAGTAAGTGTGAGGTGGTATCTAACCATGGCTTGATTTGCATTTCCCTAATGATTAATGACTAAGCACCTTTTCATGCGTTCATGGGTATATCCTCTGTGAAGATATGTCTACTCTGATTCTTTGTTCATTTTTTTTTGCTTTTATTAATTTTAAAATATTTTCTATTTTAATAGACTTTAATCTTTTTTTAGGATCATACAAGTTAACACACTCTATAAAATGTTTAAACATAGTCTAAAGAAAGAAGATTTTGAAACTCCCACCCATCGCAGGTGATTATTCAATGGTTTGCTGCATGTCTTTCAGGCTGTCTTTCTTTTTCTCTCTCTCTCCCACACAAATTCCTTTACATATATGTATATATGCATGTTGATATCATAGATACGTGGGGTTTTTATTTTTTTAATTTATTTATTCATGAGAGACACACACAGAGAGAGGCAGAGACATAGGGAGAGGGAGAAGCAGGATCCATGCAGGGAGCCCAACGTGGGACTCAGTCCTGAGACCCCAGGGTCACACCCTCTGCTGAAGGCAGCACTAAACCGCTGAGCCGAGATATGTGGTTTTTACAAACAATTCTTGATGTAGATTATTGGTCAACATGTGTCTTCACAGAAGAGTATCCCTTGAGTTTTTTCCAGATTGGAAGGCACAGATTCAACGGGGTCACTTCAGCAGCTGTACACTATTCACACGCACATGTGTAGCACAATTTTTTGATAAATCCCTTGGATATTAATATTGTTTATAATTCCTTGCTACATAAACCAGTTCTGTCATTAAAAATTGTGCTATAATGAAATGCCTATAATATGCACATTTATATTTTACATAAACACATATACAAGTATATACATTTATCTGTAAATGGGATCTTACTTCTGGAAAACAAAGTAGGAGAGTCTTTTTTCTGCATAATTCTTTCAAATTATTAAAGGTGTTATATTCCACAGTGAGCGTGTGCCTGTGTAGGAGTGGGCAGTGAGGAGGTAGGCAGAGGGAGAAATACCAACTGGATGCTAACTCAGAAATAACACCTTGCCAAATGATCTATAAAATTCTATTTTTTGATTAGGTATTCTTTTCTTCAGTGGCAAGAAGAAAAAAGCAAAGTCATTCCTTTTCTACTCTTTGTCTTGATATATGTTTTTGATTTTTTTAGAAAATGATTATACAGAAGATGATTTTAAGTGTTGGTTACTTTCCTTGGAAACACATGAAGCTCAGCATGTGGAAATGTATCACTGTTGCATCAGTTATTTTGAACAAATGACTTCCAAATAGAGGTGATAATATCAGATCTCAGTTATCAGTTAATTGTTCAAAAAATACTGCAGCTGAAGAAAAATATACTGCAGCTTTGTATGCTAAAGGTCATATTTTATGTAGGACAATTGAGGACTCAGAGTCTTTAAAAAAAAAAAGAGAGAGAGAGTTTGGATCAACTTGTATGCTATGAAACCTCCTAAACTGAAGTTTTGTCTGAAGGACCTTCCTTCCGGGTAGAGGAAGAAGGGTGCCACATAGAACTACAATCTGCGGCCAAATACAGAAATTCGGGTTAGAGAAGCTTTGCATATCTTTCTTGTTATGCTTATATGTTTCTTTGCATTTCTTAAATACCTCCTCCCCCTCTCTTTCCTGGTTAACGTTTCATATCCAAGTTGTTTGGTGGTTAAGTTTCTCAATTTAGCATTTAGGTAACAAAGCATTTAGTGGGGCTGTGGGGAACATTTGAGAAGTGATAAAGACATACATGACTATTGGAATTCGACATTTGCTCATTTCAGAAAAGTTTTGGGAGGTCTGTTGTTCCTGTTTCCTTCTTTCTTTCTTTCTTTCTTTCTTTCTTTCTTTCTTTCTTTCTTTCTTTCTTCTTTCTTTCTTTCTTTCTTTCTTTCTTTGTCTTTCTTTCTTTCTTTCTTTCTTTCTTTCTTTCTTTCTTTCTTTCTTTCTTTCTTTCTTTCTTTCTTTCTTTCTTTTTTTTTTTTCTTTGCCAAAGAAAGCTGCATTTTGTTAGGTGGAAACAGAATTGTTTTGCTCTGCCCTGAAGCCCTAATGTGTGCCAAAGGATGACTATGAAAACTGGATTGCAAAGGAATGTACTGGGAGAGCTATCACTTTGTCACAGCTCAGTACCAAACCCACCCTTTGTTTTCTCATTGGTAAGACTTGGGCTAGATTCAAAAATCTTCTTTTCCTTTGGCATGAGGTGCAAAGTTCGACTTTGTCAATAGAGGGAGCTGGTAGCCAGAGCTTGCAGGTGCGCAGCAGCCCCTCCCCTGTGCACAGTCTGTGTGCACCCCTTGCCCACATGCACGCGGCTCCTGCGGCCTGGGGTGACCCACCTGCGCCCTGGGGCACGTCCCTAGGCCTTGAGGGGCCGCCCCCCAAGCCCAGCTCCATTCCCCCACAGGGCCCCAGCCCTGGCCTAAGCTTGCAGCTCAGCCCTGTGGCTGCTGCAGTGGAGCCTGGGGCGCAGTGTGCTAGTGTAGGCTCCTAGTTTACCCTTGCTTATCCCTGTGGGTACAGGACACTCCCTACATTTGCTATTTTTTTAGTCCTTAGAAAAACTCCTTTCCCTGCCCTCTGCTTTTTTTTTTTCTTTTTCTTTTTTTCTTTTTCTTTTTTTTTTTTAGTAGTTAAGCATTTTTTACTAGTTAAAAATTCCCCACAATATTTTTTTTTTAGTAGTTAAGCACTTTTTATTAGTTGAAAATTCCCCACAATGAAATTTTCCTGTTTGAATTACTTATAGGGCACTTATCTCCTAACTAGAACCCGACTGATAACTTCCACTGAAAAAAGTTGCACTTTGTACAAGCCCGTTGACTACTTCTGCTTCAGCATAAAGTGGAAGAGGCATGCCTTAACAATTAAATAATTAGTATACAATAGCATTATATAATAACAGTGCACTATACAGGGACATCAAATATCCTATAGAAAAACCGAAAACTTTATTTATGGTTCTTAATTTAAATAAAACTGTGCTGCACTTAGATTCTGAATGTTTGTTTGTGGTTGGTTTTTCCTTTCTTGGTCAAAATTATGGAATGATTTTGTTGCGATTTACTAAAAGGTTACTCTTTTACAGAACTGTAATGCCAATGAAGGAACATATTAACTGATATCTCAGTTTCTGGAATTATGATTATTTACCTTTTCACCTTGCTTTGACTAATGAACACTTAGTAAAGTGAATGAAGAAACAACAAAAATTGGACTCAAAATTCCTTATGTCATTGCCAATATAAGCAAAAGATACCTGTTTGTAGGATAACAGCAAAACAAATTGGCTTAATTAAGGTTATATATTCAGTAGGCTTTCTAAATCAGATTGAAATTAGAATGCGGTAAGTTGTTCTTTATCTTTTGTATACAAATATTTCTACTTGGGGGTTTTATAAAATTTAGCATTTTCTTCAGATAACAAAACCATAAACAGCGCAAAGGAGTAGATACTTTCTCTAGAGGAGTCATAGCACTGGTATAGGAGAATCAAGCTTTCCGTTCCAATATTCTGTTCAGTCTTATATAACTAGTATGGTTTACACTTGAGTAGTGTGCGTGTTTCTTTAAACTTGTTTACGTATTTTTGTGCAGTGTGCATACATATAGATATATCCATATATAGGTAAAAGTTTGTGATTGGTGTCCTAAATAGATTTTGTGTCAAAAACCTTTACTATGAACCATATAGCCTATTCAAGTTATTCCGGGAATCATATATGGAGTTGGTTCTGAGTTATATTTTGACTTTTGTTTTCTATGGCTCCTCAGAATATCTTCAAGTCACATTAACACCGGATAGTCAGAAGATTCTTAAAAGATTAGATTATAGGTTGACTCTTTCTGGACCTTCTGATAAATCTAGATTGCTCTTTCAGGAGCCCCTGGGATTTATCTACAAAGCATGTCATCTCATTAGGAAGCCTTACTCCTCTTCCATCCCCATACTACTATAAACTTAAGATAATGACCAGAATTCTGTACAAAATATCAAGGATGCTCCTGGAAACTCAAAACTTGTAAGATTCCTAGACACTAAGAATCTAAAGATTTCTATGATTAGGTTAATATGCTCTGACATACTAAGCAAAAACTCCTAGAACTTTGAATGCTATGACCCATGCCATCTAGCAAGAAAAGTTAAAACAAACAAACAAACAAAAACTATTTATCAAAGATAGATAAATGAGATTGAGTATACTTATCTTGATGACCAATGAGAAGTGTATACAACTGCTGAATCATTATATTATATACCTGAAACTAATATAATTATACTTGAATAAAAAATTGTGTGATTTAATATGTATGTTACATTAAATTACATTAAAAAATAGTTATATCCTTTTCTCACACTTATACTGTGGTGAGAATTAAATGAAAATATTTCTATTCTTCCTTTGATAATGTAGAATGAAACAATGCACCTCCCCTCGAAGTTTTTTTTTTTTTAAGATTTTATTTATTTATTCATGAGAGACAGAGAGAGAGAGAGAGAGAGAGAGAGAGAGAGGCAGAGGGAGAAGCAGGCTCCATGCAGGGCACCTGATGTGGGACTCGATCCTGGGACCCCAGGATCACACCCTGAGCTGAAGGCCGATGCTCAACTGCTGAGCCACCCAGGCGTCCCTCCCATCAAAGTTTTTGAAAGAATGTTTACAACATTCCCATGGGATGAAATATTTTTAGAAATATTGTATGTCACATGTAAGGTGATATTCTAGGTAGCAATCTGTTTAAATTCTGTAATAACAATATAATCATGCTACTGCTCTTTACATATTCTCCTTTGTGCTGTAAATTAATTAGAAAATGTTTATCAATGATATTGTCATGAAAGAAGGGGGAAAAGACTTTCAACAGGATTTCTCACGATTTAATTAAGTAAGAAGTATCATAAAGAAGGTAATGAATCAAGCCTAATAGAAAAATTGAGCAATTCTTCTGGGATTCACATAAAATTATTTATAGATGTGTTAATGTGTGTGTTTTTATAACATAGAAAAGTAACCTAAAATACTTCTTCAGTAGATTTTTAACAAGAACATGCTGTAATAAAAGCAAAATGTGTGTGTTTGCTTAATAGGAATTCACATTTAACTTTTTTTAACCTAGTTTATTTAGTAACACATTTCATTTCACAATAGCATCATCCAAGTGAATTTAACCTCCCCCCTCAACATAAACAAATTCCCTAATTCTAACATCTTCCATTAGCAAAATGCATTGCTTATAAATGATGAGCCACTATTGATACTTTATTATTAACTAAAGTTTATGTCTTATATTAGTGTTTCATTTTTGTACATTCTGAGCTTTGGTAGATGTGGAATAACATGTATCCTCCATTACAGTATCATACAGAATAGTTTCACCACCCTAAATACACACTGGGCTAACCCTATTCATCTCCTCCTCCCTCCCCCCAAGCCCTTTACAGCCACTGCGGGCCGTGGTGGTTTTATTATCCCCACATTTTTGCCTTTTGCAGAGTACTGGGTAGTTGGAACCATACGGTATTTTGAGCCTTTTCAGGCTACCTTCCTCACTGAGTATTATCTTCTCAAGGCTTGATAGCCCATCCTTTATTGCCGACTATCTCATTGTGTGACACAGTTCATTAATCCATACACCTATCCTGGCTGTTTTCAAGTTTTGGCAATTACGAATAAGGATAGGATAAACATTTTTTTTTTGTATGCAGGTTTTTGTGTAGACCTAAGTTCTTAATTAGAGTAAATATCAAGGGGCAAAATTGTTGGGTTGCTTGGTAGGAGTATGTTCAGTTGTGTATGAAAGTGCAAATTTGTCTTCATAAGTGGTTTCTCCGTCTTGCATTCCTACCGACAATCAGTGAGAGACCCTGCTGCCTCACATCCTTACCGGCATTTGGTGTTGGTATTTTGGATTTTAGCCATTTTAATAGGTATATAGGTATTTCATTGTTGTTCACATTTACATTTCTCCAATAACATATCTTGAGCACCTTGTGTATGCTTATTTGAAATCTATATATCTTCTTTGCTTAGGTGTCTGTTCAAATCTATTTCTTAATTGGCTTGTTTGCTCTCTTATTACTGACTTTTAGGATTTCTTTGTATATTTTGGACACTAGTCCTTTATGAGATATATGTTTTAAAAACATTTTCTCCTAGTGTATGACTTGCTTTTCATTCTTCTGAATTGTTCTTTACAGAGAGGCTTATAATTTTAATAAAGTCCAATTTAATACTTTTTTTTCTTTTATGAATCATGCTTTTGGTGTTGTATCTAAAATATCATCATCAAGCACAAAGTCACCTGTTTTATCTTATGCTATCTTTTAAGAGTTTTGTAGTTTACATTTAGGTCTGTGATTTTTGACTTGCCTTTTACAAATAGTATAAAGTCAGTATCTAGTATCTTCTTCTAGAAGAAGAGGCCATTCTTCCCCCATTTGCGTCGTCAAAGATCAGTTAACTATATTTGTGTGGATATATCTCTGGCTTCTCTCTTCTGTTTCATTGATGGATGTACCTGTGCTCTTGCCAATATCACATTGTCTTGTATACTGTAGCTGTATAATAAGTTTTGAAGAGGGGTAGTGTTAGTCATCTCTCTTTGTTTCATTCGTACAATATTGTGGTGGCTATTCTAGGCCTTTTACTTTTCCATATAAACATTAGAATCATTTTGTCTAAATCCAAAATGTAACTTGATGGTATTTCCACTGAGATTGCAATGACTATTGTAGATTAAGTTGCAAAGAACTGATATCCTAATAGTGTGTCTTTCTGTTCATATACATGGAATACTTCTCCACTTAGCGAAACTTCTTGGCTTTCTTTCATCAGATTTTTAAAGTTTTCCTCATATAGATCTTTACACCTAAACATTGTTGGTGCTATTTAAAATGTTTTTGATTCAGAATGCTAAGTGCTCATTGATGGTATCTAAGAAAGCAACTGACTTTTGTATATTAATCTTTTATCCTACTACCTTGCTAATCACTTCTTAGTTCCAAGGAATATATATATATATATATATATATATATATATATATATATTATATTATTATATATATAATGAGTATATAATATATACTCATTTTACTGCTGTAACAATAAGCATAATAAATGAGATTAAATAACATCAACTTTTTATAATGAATTAAATATTCATTAAGATGCTGAAAAGTAATTATAAGGTAGATTTATTTCTTTAAACACCCTCCAGTCTGTATATTTATTCAATTATTTATAGGTTGTAAATAATAAGCTATTTAAATTTAGACTTATATATTTATTTATTCAGAGAGAGTGAGAGAGAGGCAGAGACACAGGCAGAGGGAGAAGCAGGCTCCATGCAGGAAGTCTGATGTGGGACTCGATCCCGGATCTCCATGATCACACCCACGGCTGCAGGCAGCGCTAAACCGCTGCGCCACTGAGGCTGCCCTCGAGGAATATATTTTCTTGTTAAATTTTTGTAATTTTCAAAAAAAATTAAAAATTAAAACATTAAAAAAATTTAAAAAAAAATTTAAAGATTTTATTTATTTATTCACAGAGACACAGACAGAGAGAGGCAGAGACACAAGCAGAGGGAGAAACAGGCCCCATGCAGGAAGCCTGATGTGGGACTCGATCCCTGGACCCCAAGATCATGCCCTGAGCCAAAGGCAGGCGCTAAACTGCTGAGTCACCCAGACATCCCAAATATTTGTAATTTTCTATGTAAACAATCATGTCATCTGCAAAGACAATTTTTATCGTTATTACATTAGCTATAACTTTAGCAAAATATTGAATTGTGTTAGTGGTGAGAGGAGACATCCCTGATGATAATTTTAGAAGAAAACCATCTAATTAATTGTCATTAAGTATGAGGTCATCAGTAGGTGTTTTCGTAGATGTTCTTTTTCAAGTTGGAAAACGTCCCCCTGTATTCCTAGTTTGTTACGATTTTTGTCATGAGTGTTGAGCTTTGTTAGTTTTTTCCCCTATATTTACTGATATGATCATAGGTTTTTCAAGATTTGGCTTATTCATATGATGGATTACATTAACTAATTTTCCAATGTTGAGTCAGTCTTAGATTTATGGGCTAGGTCTTAATTTTTTTTTTTTTTTTTTTTTTTTTTTTTTTTTTTTTTTAGCTATTTGAGAGAGAGAGAGAGAAATAGAAAGCAGGGAGAGGGGCATAGGGAGAAGGAGAAGCAGGCTCCCCACTGAGCAGGGAGCCCAATGCCAGCCATCCCAGGGTCTTGGGCTCATGACCTGAACAAAGGCAGACACTTAACCAACTGAGCTACCCATGTGCCCCATATGGAGTAGATTTTCATTCATTGTGAGATAGAAATACTCTTTATACATTGCCGTTTTTTATTTACCAATATTTTGTTAAGGATTTTGCACCTATGATCACGAGATATTGGTCTGCAGGTTGTCTTTCTTATAGTGTCTTTGTCTTGTTTTGGTATTAGGATAATGGTTGTCTCACAGAATGAGTTAGAGGATATTCCCTCCATTTTCTGGAAGAGATCATAAAAATTGATATAATTTCTCCCATCAATGTTTGCTAGAATTCACCAGTCAATCCATGTGGGCCTGGTTCTTTCTGTCTTAGAAGGTTAATAATTATTCATTTAGTATTTTTAATAGATACAGGCATAGTCATATTATGTATTTCTTGTGTGAGTTTTCCTGGATTATGTCTTTCAAAGATATGGTCCCTTTTATCTGGGTTGTGAAACTTGTAGGACTCCAAATGTATTTTTTTTTCTTTTATAATGCCCTCTTGTGCTTATTTTTTTAAATATATAAAGCCTGACATTTTTACTACTTTAACACTTTAATATCTCATTTGTTCTCATCTCAAATGAAATGCAGTATTTTAGATAACTGAATATCCTCAATACTCAAAGACTAAATCTTTAAACTATGCAATAGTATTATTTCAGCTATGGTTAATCAAAGAATATTTTTCCAAAATATGTTTCACATCTTTCTTTCTTTGGAAAACTATTTGGTAAACATGTGTTGACTTTCATTTCATTAATGATTTCATCATTATCATAATCTATTTGAGTTGAAACATGATCTTAAAAAGAATAACCTCACATGTTCTGCTAAATTTTTGTAGTCTAGTTGATGATAGTTTTGTCTTGTCATTGTAGCAGGTTCCACAGTGTTCCCCATTGTGATAATTCATCTCAGTTTGGGTACACAATGGGAACTAAATAATGCATTCTATTATCAACAGGCCCTACTAATTTTATTGGTAAGTTAAGGAATTTCTTTGGTATTGGAGAGGTCATTGCCTCTTTGCCAGAGAGCAAATATTCCAGAAGTTTGAACTAATGGGCAGTTTGAATTTTAAGAGTGAGAGAATTCTACTGAATGTTAAAATAGTACGGTAACCAGTGGGGAAAAAAAAAATCTAAATTTAAATAGCTTATTATTTACAACCTATAAATAATTGAATAAATATACAGACTGGAGGGTGTTTAAAGAAATAAATCTACCTTATAATTACTTTTCAGCATCTTAATGAATATTTAATTCATTATAAAAAGTTGATGTTATTTAATCTCATTTATTATGCTTATTGTTACAGCAGTAAAATGAGTGAAATTCAACACATTATTTCTCCAAATGCTCTGAATAAGTTGGCATCAAATGGAAGTACCAAATCGAGCAAACATAGCAAAGCATTAAATGTTTAGACAGTTCCACATGATTACTAGAAATGAAAACGACATATTTCTATGCTTGAAACTCAATGCAAATTCTTATATAATTACAGAGGATGCTATAACTACTTTCATCAACTTAAATTATTTTCCTTAATGATGAAATGTAATTATAGCCCTTGATATCCTCACATATAATAAAATTACATAGCTGATGTTATTAGCTGGAAAGTCCTACTAAGAAAGTCCGAAATGGAGCTTTCGTACAATAATTGATAATCACAATGATGAGGAATAACACACACTTAAAATGATTTCCAATATGTAATTTAAATATAAGATTTTGATTTTGCAACTTTGATACATAACACTATAATATTTTTCTATATTAATATTAAAATAGTTATGCATCTAGCTTATTTAATAATATTTACATTAGTCAGAGGAGTCAGTGATGTGGCCATGCTAGATAAAATAGAGCATTCACAGAACATTTTACCAATGTTTGTGATAATTTGATTTTGATATAAAATCAATACTAAAAGCAACATATAATCAGGTTTGAATGATACGGAGAGTGAAGTTAGAGGGTTGGAAATGCAGTTCCTACCCATGAAACTTCTGGAAGTAGAGCTTTGGTCAATATACATACCAAAGGTACAAACTCAGTTTCCATAAGACAGTCCTCAACAGAAATGTCTTTTATTAGGCTAATAATGTTAAAAATATTGATGTCCCTAATATTTTGAAGTATTTTACATTTGGAAAAACTTTCATGGCTTTCTGTGAAATACCTCTGAGTAAATAGGCAATATCTGAATAACAGCCATCGTGAGGTATGTTCACCACAATTCCCATTCAAATCTCTCTTCTCATTGACCTTTTCCCCATGGAATTGAGATATTGAGCGACTTTTCTTTTTCTTTATGTATTTTAGTGAGCTTGATAGAGTCATGTAATTTTAGAGCTGGGTAGACTCTTGGAAAGCATCTAGCCCAGCCACCTTGTATTAACTAGGGTTCTAGTTTGCAAACAACAGGAATCATTTCTGCTTGATTTTTGCAATAAAAATATTTCATATTAGGGTAGCTTACAGAATCATTTGCAGAACTGAGCTTAGAAAATGTCTGGGAATAATAGAGGCTGGAAAGATAAGAGGAGGCAAGACTGTACTCCAACTCCCCTAATGTCTCAAGCCTTGTTTTTTTGTCAGTGAAAAATTGAATTAATAAAAAATTTTATTCAAAGTACAGCTTAAAGATCAAGTAAGGAGAAGATTTTTCCGTAAGCTATTGTGCCCCAAATAAACTCTCTAAACAGCCTTCCTAAACTAGCATTAGCCCAGTAAGGAAGAGGAAAGCCAGATGGCATTATCACATATGCACAACTCATATATTTATGTATATGCATATGTATGTATTTCAACTCTAACATGATTCATGTTCTCTTGGAAAAAAAAATCCCATTCTATAAAATTGCATTGAAATTTATGTGAAAAATAAGATTGAAGCAGATACCACAACATGTGCCACAGTGTTGCAAAAGTACGTTAACAATAGTTGGTAAAGGAGGAAACATCTTGAATCATCTAAGCAGGCAATTCATAGTGGCTGAATGCTCCCACAGCAGGTATTAAAGATGCAAAAATGTAAAGCAGCAAAACCAATAGAGAGTTTTAGAAGCGCTTTAAATAAAGCAGGGTTGCTTGAGAGTGAGGCAATGTTGGGCTTCGAACTCTGAGTCTGTGAAGCTGTTGAGGTAGAAGAGACAGGGCAACATGTCAAAACCCGACAGCTGTACAAAGCTGGGGGTGTACCTCTCTGCTTAGGCAGCCCCTAAAGGCAAGTCCTTATGTTTACATTTTTAGGTAATACCTAAAAGGGCTCCTGTTTCAGAGTCACAGTTAATGTACAGGTATTTTCCTGGCAAGAAGATGTAATTTTCTTTCTAATATTCCATTTTCTCTTGTGTAGGAAAAATTGCAATAAGCCAAAGTCACATTTACACTACACTGCTATCATTGTCTTAATTATAAAAAATTTAGTTTCTAATCTATATTGCAGAAATGCATGTTGTGCCTGAATAGACTGCATATATATATATATATATATATATATATATATATATATATATATATATATGTGTATATCTACTTAGTGTATGTGATGAGGGAGTGTTGCGATGTTGGGGCTCGCAACACTTCCTTGCCCCCCTGCATTAGCTCAGAATCACCTTCATTGTATGTTTCTGGGTTAATATTGGTCCAAAGGTGAAGGTTTATGTGACTTTTTTGGAATGGAAGTGAAGTAGCCCTTATTATACTCTGAAATTATTTTGCGTTAAAGTGGGTAAACACATAAGCCAGCATGTCATCAAATTCCAGTTTTTTCCCTGCTCTTGGCAATTTTTTGTCCAGTTCTCTTTGCTAACTGCTAGTTTTTCTGATCAATAGAAAACTGATATTCATCATCAGATGCTGTCCTGTAAACTCACAGAGGTGTATAATCTCTGGAGACCAACAACCTTTTGGAAACTTCTAGACCAGCTTTTATTTTATTTTATTTTATTTTATTATTTTATTTTATTTTATTTTATTTTATTTTATTTTATTTTATTTTATTTTATTTTATTTTATTTTATTTTATTTTATTTTATTTTATTTTATTTTATTTTATTTTATTTTATTTTATTTGTTTGTTTTTGCGGTCCTCTTCCTGCATTTGGATATGCTTAACTTCCAGATTTTCTTGCAAGTTCCAACTCATTTCCCCCAGGGAAGGTTAATGCTCTTCACTTAATTGCTAAACTACATTTGGATCTTAACTATACTAGCTCCTCACCAAGTTGTGTAAGGTCTAATTTCTATAATGAGTCTCTTAGTCCACAGAGACTGTAGTGGTTTCTTTTCTGAATTGTATGAAACAACATTCCAAAGATGGCCACAACACTTCCAATTATCCAGTCTTTTCCAATGTGACCTTGGCCCTTCTACCTACTTTTGGACCTTGAGGCTGGTCACATATTTTCATTACATACCTTTTAACTGGCATAGCAGCTTTTCTACTTCCTGTTTCAGGAAGCCAGTTCCTAGGTAAGAAGTAGAACTATACTAAAAGTAGCATTCTGGGAGAAATCCAAGCCGCATTGTGACTCCCTGGAAGATGAGATACTATGTGGAGGGAGACAGGCCAATGAGAACCAAGGTACCATACATGCGAGGGAGGATGCCATCTTAAGGGTGGACTCTGGCCATCCCAACCCCAGCTATCCCATGTGGATGAAAGATGAACCTCACAATCAAGTACTTCTCAAAAATTAGACTCAAAACTGTGAACAAAATATAATAGTAGTTTTCAGCAACTTAGTTTTGAGGGACTTTGAAACATAGCAATAAAGAGCCAGACTTTGCTTTATTCCCAGTGAACATCCTTGATGCACCAAACGGCTTTGTGAGATATGCCTCTGTGTTCATACTGTGAACCAGAAATATTAAAAAATTCAGTTTCAAATATTATGAATGCAAAATGATAATAAGAGAGTATATCTATAATCTTACCTGAGCACTACCTAGTCTGGGACTTTATTTTTCACGTTGACTGACTATTGAGGTTGAGGTTTCTGACCCTACATACTTGGCTTTCTCCAAGATTAATTTCCTTCATTTATATGTTTGCCTTTTATAATGACAACTTATAAATCACCATGATTCTAAGTACAAGGAATTATTATAATCCTTTAAGAGTTTGCACCATTGTTCAAAAAGCCACTCTGCGACAGTATATATTTGATATATTGAGACTGTTCTTGCCAAAAAGTCACAACAAAAGGTGAAGTGTTCATTTTAAAACAATTTATCACTCCAAGTACGTATAAGGAAACCATAATTTGTAAAACTACTTCTAGAGTGAATTGTAGGTTTATATTTTATTAATACTGCTTCGGTCTATGCTGGTGATATCTCCCCCAAATTTACTTTTTTAACTCTCCAAAATATATTTTGCTAAGTGGTATTCCTGCCCCAAATGCACAAACTGAATTTATTTATGGGAAAGCAACAAATTCACATCGAGAAACACACTACAAATTAACCACCCCACATATTTCTAAAATATCAAGGTCGAGAAAGATAAAGATAAAGAAAAGCTGAGACACCGAAACAGATGAAAAAAACTGAAATGTAGTTTTGCATTTGGTATCGTGTGAATACAGTCACTGGCAGTTTGGGCAGATGACCGTCTGCCCGCTTGTCTGCCTGTCTGTCCATCTATTTTTTGTTGAGATGTGATTTACATACAGTAGAGTACATTATCTTAAGTGCAGAGTTTATGAGCTCTTTACATGTTCATACATTCATATCAAGATGTACAATATTTCCAGCACCGCATAAGATTTTCCTTCTTTCTTTCAGTTGCTTTCACCCTAATGGTATTCCATCATCATAGAGGAATTTTGCCTCAAACTAAGATCACATTGGAGCTGGTATGGCCATTGCCCACTGTAGGGCAGAAAACATTTGAAATATAGCAGTTTGGGGCTGGCAACAAAAGACACCGCTCACTGAGGTACAGGGTAGTGGGGAAAGGGTGGGGTGGCACTTGCTAGGATGTTGCCTGTTAAAACGAGAATGGTGCTCACTACAAGAGTTGTAACACTCAGTGTCTCCAACACTATTGCCCCCGTGGCACGGACGTTACCTGTCAGTGACCCAGCTATAGTAAACAATGACAATGACCAGAAAAAGCATCAGAGTTAGAAGGAGCTAGTCTCCTCTTGCAGCATCCAGGCAGTGGCTCCCTGACACAGCCTACGGTTGTCCCAGCTGAAGAAATATTGATAGAATCCAGTTCAAAGTTACAAATCAAGGCAAAAAAAAAAAAAAAAGGCATATTTGAACTGAGAGTTTGAGAACCGGCGCATGTCACGCATACTAAGCACCCTACAAATTATCTCAAGCTTTACCACGTAATAAAACAAAGATGCCGAGAACCAGGAGAGAAAGTAAGCCCCGATGCTGAAGTGTGTTTTCATCATTACACTGCCAGTAGCAGCCAAAGCAATCTCCAGGGCCAAGCCCAGAGTCTGTGGGTTCCGGGACTGCATAATGTCAGGAACCGAGTAAAGCCACTGCTGCTACAACTATCTACTACATCATTCTGCAGGACATGGTCACTTGAGTTGTTTCCAGTTTTCCCCCCATTATGAATAAAGCTGCTACAAACACTTTTATATACGTTTTTGGTAGGCAGAAACACTCCTTCCTGTCATACACCTACACAAGAGTGGGATTGCTGGGTCATTGGATAAATACACTCGGCTTTAATAGAAAATGCCTAAAATATTTCCAAGTAATTATAATAAATTTAGCATCTCACCAACAGCAATGAAGGTTCTAGTTGCTCTGCATTCTCACTAACCCTAGAATTGCCAGTTGTTTTAACCTCAGCTGTTCTCTGATAGGAGTGTAGTTTAATCTCTTTATGGTGTGAATTTGCATTTCAGTGGTGACAATGGCGTTAGGCACCTTTTCCTTTGGTCATTTGGATTTACTCATTTGTGAAGTGCTTCAAAAGTCCCTCAATCACTCTTCAATATTTGGTTGGTTTATGTGTTTTGTTTTCATTTATAGGAATTCATTGTACGTTTTGAACACTTGTTTTCATATACATATAAATTATATATGTATACATATAAAACAAACACATGTATATATTTGTTCTTTCATGGCCTATCTTTTAACTATGTTTTGAAAATCAGAAAGTCTTATTTTTATTTATTTATTTAATTTTTAAGAATTTATTTATTTATTCATGAGAGACACACAGAGAGAGAGAGAGAGAGAGAGAGAGGCAGAGAGACAGGCAGAGGGAGAAGCAGGCTCCATACCAGGAGCCCGACATGGGACTCGATCTCGGGTCTCCAGGATCACGCCCTGGGCTGAAGGCAGGCGCTAAACCACTGAGCCACCCAGGGATCCCCAGAAAGTCTTATTTTTAATTAAGTTCTATTTTCTTCATTTTCCTTTTATGGTTAGAGTTTTTATTTACATTTTTAAAGAAGTGTTCACATTTCTTCATGAAGGTAATCTCATTCTTTTATTTTAGAATATTTCTTAGTTTTTGCTTTATATGTATATAAAACATTTTTGTATGAATATTTAATAAAAAGTCTAACAAATTAAGTTTGTAGGGATGTCAATGGAACTGGATTGTAGTGGGAGGGGACCTCTGGCAGGTTCCAGATCCATCACATGGTGGTGTTACTTAAAGAGGTACAGAACTGGGACAAGGAGTGAGTCTAAAGAAATATGCATTTATTTCCTTTTAAAGATTTTATTCATTTATTTATTTGAGAGAGAGAGCAAGCACACAAGCAGGGGGAGGAGCAGAGGGAGAGGGACAAGTAGACTCTGCTGATGCGGGAGGCGGGGCTGATGCACCAGCCGGAGATCTGACCTGAGCCACAACCCAGGTCGGGGCTGAACCCACTGAGCCACCAGCGCCGGGGAGATGTACCAGAAGTGGTGCCCTGCAGGTGTGGAGCAGCAGGTGGAGGTACAGAGGAAGTGGCTACAGAAGTTGCTTAAAAATTCAGGGAAGATAAACATCAAGGATGTCAACGACCCAGGTAATGAGGCGGCACCACTAAGGGGTGCACAGAGGGAGGCGGACCCACGTTTCTGCGTTGCTCAGAGCTCACCGGCTCCCACCGGCTCAGTCCTGCAAACTGGGGTGTTGAAGGGTTTTCTGTTCTACTAACAGGCGGGAAACATTGAGGCCCTAGGTCAGCCCACGAGTGGTGAGCTCTTGCCTCGCTGGTGCCAGGGGTGGAGGGTTACAGGTGAGCAGTGGTGCTGAGCTCAGGGGATACAGGTGCCTGGTCGCCTCCCAGGGAGTGGACGCTGGGTGGGTGCGACCTCGGGGGGGGGGCAGGTGGGGGGTCGGGGGGACAGGTGATGTCAGCAGGCGGGGGGGCGGGGGGCAGGGGGCAGGCATCGTCAGAAGGCAGGGGGGTGGGGGACAGGTGGGGGGCTGGGGAGGAAGGTGAGGTCAGCAGGCAGGGGGGTGGGGGGCAGGTGGGGGGCTGAGGGGCGGGGGGCAGGTGACATCCGCAGGCAGGTGGGGGCACCTGCAGGGGCAGGGGCAGGACTGAGCCCCGGGGACAGGCTGGGCGGGAGGCAGGACCCCGCCCTGCATGCTCATATGTAATAACTGATAAAGGGTCAAAAGAATGAGAATCACCAACTATTGAGGTTATTGGTAAAACCACTAACTATTGAAATAACAAAAGAAAATCGTTGGCAATGAGTGGAAGGTGCCTTTTCAGAGGAGCGGGGCAAACAGGAGGGCCAAAGGCCTAACTCTGGGAAATGAACAAAGGGGTGGTGGAAGGGGAGGTGGGCGGCGGTGGGGGTGACTGGGTGGCGGGCACTGAGGGGGGCACTTGATGGAATGAGCTCTGGGTGTTATGCTATATGTTGGCAAATCGAACTCCAATTAAAAAAAAAAGGAATAAATAAATAAATTTTAAAAAGAAAAGAAAAAGAAAAAAGAAAGAGTCACATAAGAGGAGAGTTGCCTACAGGAAGGGAAGTGGCTGGGATAGAAGATTTACTGGAAAGTAGCCCAGGTGGAACTAGGCAAGGCTTAAAGTGGAGAGTTTTGGATACATTCAAGAGGTTTTTCTTGATTAGAATCTGTAAGATTTGTTAGCAATTTGAATACATAAGAAAAAGGTGACAAGAAGTGAAATATGCCTCCTATGATTTGAGCTCAGAAATGAGTAATATAAGAAATACTGAAGGAGGGGCAGCTGCGTGGCTCAGGTGGCCGAGCATCTGCCTTCAGCTCAGGTCATGACCCTGGGGTCCCGGGGTCGAGCCCCGCATCCCGCGGCCTGCACTGCCTTCTGCCCCTCCCCCTGCGTGTGTGCTGGCTCTCTCTCCTTCTCTCTATAAATAAATAAATAAATAAATAAATAAATAAATAAATATATTCAAATGAATAAATAAAAATCTTTAAAAAAAACACTGAAGTGGGATTTTTATGAGGGGCTATAAACTTCCCTCTGTATTTGATTTCTAAATACACGTTATACTCACTGAATATGCAACATGTTCACTGGTGTTGCAGGTGAGCAAAGGAAACTGAGGCCGAGAGCTCGGCAGACTGGACTGTGCTCCATGGTAGAGAGTGGAGTAGCACTATTATATGTGATACTGTTTGGAAAATACAGGAACCCATTTGCAAGTAGTTGGATTTGCCATAAAACGCTGAGAAAAAAAGAAAAGCACCCACCGAGATACCAGGGTGGGGGCCCGCAATGTTAGCTAAACCTTGCTGCTGGCCTGACATCCCTGACAGGGCCATGCTAGTCTCCTGATGAATGTAAATAATTTCATGTTAAACAGCGCTAATCTGTGACCCTGATGGATTAACATGAAACCCAAACCAGCATATAATGGTGCCTGAACACAGACCAAATATGATCACCGTCTAAGCCAAATGACCCAAAGCCCCCCCCCCCCCACCGTCTTGCTAACACGACTGCTACTTTTTTCTCAATTACAGCGTTAGCCTAGCACTAGAGTTCACTTTAGGAAAGATCTATTAAGACACCCAAAGAATTATCCCTGCCTCTGGCATGAAGTCCAGCTTCCTTAAACCCCTAAAAATCACCTAACAAAGGCCCCACCCTACAAGTCCTTTCTAACATCTTCCTATGAGATGCCTCACAGATATACCCCAGTGTGTCCTCCTTTGCTGCGAGGAGTATGACTGCAGCTTGTTCCGATGCTACCATGGGGGGGGGCTTCTACCAGGAGAAATGGGCAAAACATTAATACCGTTCATGTTGCCCAGTCCTCCCTCCACCTCTGACACTCACATGTGCACACACACACACACACACAGACTAAGTAAAAGTAAAAATGCAGTGTCCTGGGGGAATGGAGACATGGGGAAAAATATCATAATAGAATTTTGGTTTCATCAGTTGAAAATGAAAATAAGTCTGGATCTTTGCAAAACCCCTTCAAGCAATCCTACAATTCTACTCTCTCTCTCTCTGTTTTAGAGCCTGGGGCTTCAGATATTAATAAAAATCACAATGCTATAGGGTAGTTACCCTTCCTACACACCGGATCACTATTAGGTATGTATTCCGTGTACTCAGGGTCGGGGGGAAATGGGGTTGCCCACACTCTACATTCCAGTTCTCTTTATAAATCACCATTAACTCTTTGAATTTGCACTCGATGGCCTTGGTAATCAGTGAACCCCACGTGGTGGATCTCCTGGCTCACCTGCTCCTCCCAGAGAACTCTCCTCAGCCCCCCAGGCTGCCTTTCTTGGTGGCCAGTGTCCAATGCCGGCAGCCTGCCATTTCCATGGGGACCTGGGGATGTCGAGTAGCTCTGCCCTCTTTCCTGTCTAGCTGCTTAGGGGAAGTGCTATCTGGATTGATTGGTGCTGGTGCTCGGCCAGTCCCTCGTTTCCCATTTGCCCACTGACGGGTTTTATGAAGGACACTAAGTGCACAGTTGCCACCTCGTTTATGAGATCGTCTGTAACACTGTACCATGTGCCTTCCCCAGTTTGAGCTTGTTTACTGCAATTTCCTTCTCTGCCAGGGAAGGTGCAGGTTACTTTATGGCTGCGCAGATGATCGCCTCACACTTGGTACCGTCTATACGGTCCCTTGGTACCTCATAGAGCTTCTTGAATGATACTTTCCAGTGGTTTTGGATGTCTTCCTGTGCTGTTAGCACTTTGCCATCTGCTGTCCTGATGCCACTGCAGTCTTTGGGTAAAATTCAATGTTTATAAATCCCTCTGTAGTGTTTCTATCTACCTCTTGTTTCCAATATTTTTTATGACACTGATTTTTTTTTTATCTCTCATACTTGGGTTTAAATTTTTCCCAAGCATTTACTGGCATTTCCGAGGACAGAAATAATTTTGTTAAATGCATCATGTTAACATATGTAGCCAGAGCTCTAACTAATGATGTTCAAAAGTACTACAACTATTTATTGAAATGAAAGGGAGAGCTGATTTATATCCACTGGCCTTAAAAGTTCACCAGGCTCCTAAAATTTTATATAGTCAGCTCCTAAGTTCTATGCATCTAAGTTGTCATGGTTTCTGGTATTTTTTTAATGCTTTATTTTTCAACTCTTGTATCCATCACAGGCTTTGTTGACCATTTTCCTTGTTGTTGTTGTTGTTATTTAGAATGATTTTCAAAAAACCTATAGTATCAATATCCTCTACATTTTAAAGTGTTTAATCATTAAACTACTACCAAAGGAACATACATGTCTACAAATCTTTGAAAGTAATTATCACTTTATTTACTGTTCTTTCTCTCAAACTATCACTACTGACAGCTCCCTGGAACATATTTAGACATGCCTGCCAGTTTCATCAAAAAATCTATTGCTTCAAAATTGAACAAAAATATATTTCTGCTCCTGACAAGATGAATTTATGTGCTACCCTCTCCACATCGGAGTTACACAAAATAAACATCTCCATGGTTTTTATTACCATCACCTTTACCTATTCTTCTTCCTTCACAAATAGGAACTAGTCGTGATGGGGAAAATTCACAGTCATAAATAAAAGTGATGTGGTGACACATGTTACCAAATATTGTAGAAGCACTTCACAGAACCCAAGGGAAATTTTCTAAAAGCTCTAAAAGTTACAAGTGATGACAAAACCATCTGGATGAAAGTGATCATATATTCACTATAAACTAATTTTATTGTTGCTACAGAAAAGCACTAATTCATCTGACGTGTGCAATTTACTTCACATTCTCCATTTTTCCAAAATTAGGATATCCCATTCATCCTATTAATCATTATTACTGGACTATTTGATCTTGCTTAAATATACCCGAAAAATAGGGATTAGGAAGCCATCTGCTGGGGTCCTTAGGGCCATCATACTTTGTGTTAGTACAGTTATCCCTTTCAAAGAACAAAACAAAAATCAAAAAAAGTAAAAACAAACAAAAACCACTAGAGGTTGACCAAGGCTGACAAGTCACTGTCTCTTGTAAGTCTCTACATACCTTCCGTTTCAATTATAGTCCAAATAAAAGTTTGGACAATATTAAAAAAAATGCTTTTGTTTGGCTTTTGTCTCATAATTGGCTGCATGAATAGCAGCATCTTTATATAAGACAGCTACAGCTAGTATCCTCATTAGCAAAGGTAAAGGATTAGAGCTCATTAAACATCAAGAACGTTAAGCATTCTGGGACTAAAACAACCTAGGAAAGTCATAGATACCAAGACATCACCCCTCCGTGAATCAAATAAACTTCCTTTTGGTCCTCAATTTTATTTTTCTCAGTGCTCCGCTCCCTTGCCCCCAACAGTCATATGCATTTGTGAAATCGCTGGAAGCTATGGGTATAGAAAGTAGCAATTCAAGTATAACTTCAAAAGAAGTCATTATTAGTTTAATTTCCAAATATTACTGCAATATCATAACACATATGCTAGGAACATGGGCATAATATCAACTGCCAAATTTTAATGAAGGGTGGAAATAGTCCTTATGAACTGAAAGCTGGAGTGGGACAAACTGTCAATTTCTACTGATAACAAACGTCTCCCTAGAAGTTTAGGAAAATAAGAAAGTAATTTGAGGGCAGCCCGGGTGGCTCAGCGGTTTAGCTCCGCTTTAGGCCCAGGGTGTGATCCTAGAGACCCAGGATGGAGGCCCCCATCAGGCTCCCTGCATGGAGCCTGCTTCTCCCTCTGCCTGTGTCTTTGCCTCTCTCTCTCTGTGTCTCTCATGAATAAATAAATAAAATATTTTTAAAAAAGAAAATAATTTGATGTGTCTTTCTGATAATTAAAAGCAATCGAACTACTATCTAGTGGAAACATTTTATGAGTTGTCTTGAATGCGGTCTATTCGTGCCAGATTCTGTGTCCATGGAAAGGCCTCAGGTGGCAGGGCTGGTACAGGGCAAACTGCAGAATACACCCCTTCGATTAGGTCCTTAATCGTCGGGAGCAAACCAAATAGCATGTTCAATTAAGTGATGTGTCTCATTCACTCTCTTTTCATAGGTGATTTCTTTTGGCAACTGTTATCTAAAAGACACGGGTAGCCTATACTGTTGAAGCTTTTCGAAAGCAAAATGCCAATACCCCTACTCCTTCTTAGAAACTTGAAAGCTATTGGGCATGTATTTCTCCCTATTTCTTTTCATATTTAACCATCTTTTCTTTTTAAAATTCTATCTCCCCCCAAAAAAATAAATAAAAAAAATAATAAATAAATAAAAAATAAATAAATAAAATTCTATCTCCCCAAATGCCATAAAAGCTAACTGTTCTTTATTCCCATTGCCGCCCTCTCTCTTTAAGAGCTCATTACATTTCCCTCCCAGTTATGTGAACACATGGAGTCTTGGACTCCTCCAAACTCTAGATTTGCCATCCTTAGTTTAATACTTCCAATTGAAAAGTGATAAGCGAATAAAAATCTTTAAATTATAAGCTCATTCACTGACAGGTCTTGATCTATATTCTCTTGCTCCTTTTCCCTCCACGTTCCCAAATACAACCTGTAATTTTGCAACTTATGTGATACATAGTGGTATTCCCAGCTGTCTCCCCCTCACATCTGTATGTTTACATAATACACCTTTTATCCTGCTTTCCTCTTTCCTTTTCGCTGCTACTTGTCTTATCGCTTATTTGTTTAGATATTCCTATGGGCCTAAAGATGTAATTTTATAGCAAATATCTTAACAACTCAATATATCCTTGACACGGTTGCTTATTTTTTAGCTTTCCTATTTGCACAGCGGGGAATATAGCTGTATGGAAATACTTATCAGTAAAGTAAACCTTCTTTCTCTGATTTTTCATCTTAAAGGTAAGATCATCCTACTGTTACCATTAAACTCTTCAACTCGTGTAGAAACATGCTGTTAATTCCAAACAGCAGGTCTGATGTAGGTTAGTTCATAGTTGTGAGATGGTTGCACAGTTTCAGTATTTTCAGTAATTTCTAAAGATTAAGTTCCACACTGAATTGTTTTAACGCACTGCAGAAGATATTAAACTGTTTAATTCATTATTGGAACACTTTCGTTACAGTAATAACAGTTTAACACCCTGCGGTGGCAATTCTGGATGGAAAATTAAATATATATTTGTGTTAGCCTAGGTTGTTTATGTTAGATGATACAATCTTGGTGTGCAGGATATTCTTCTTGAGAGAGATGGCTATGCTTTCAAGTAATTAGTTTAAATGCATCAAATCAATATAGGACATTGTTAGGTTAATTTTCTATTTTTTTCTGTTTAATTGATTGAAGTATTTTCAGAATACTTCGTTTCGCATGGAATGTTCGTGTAAACTGTATCAGTATGGGCCACAAACAGAATGCACGAAGGCAATGGAAAGGTTCCCGTACATTCTAACTTTGTGAAATCAAACCTGCAAGGAAAAAGTCCTGAAGATGTGAAGATGCAATATCAATTAAAAGTAGCTATACCGTTAAAACCAGAAATGGAACATATATCCTCATTTTAATTTTATCTGTCATGAATTAAAAGAAAAAAGTCGTTGTGTAGGATTTTAACTTTATGGTTTCATTTAATGCTTTAAGGTGTCAAAAGTTAATTTAAATTGAAATCTATGTGTGTACGATTTATATATCTATACATCTACATAAACTACATACTAAAATCTATACCTAAATCTGATTTTTAAAATCATGATGCTTAAAACATATTCTAAAGCTTACTTTCTTTAATCACATGGCAAGAATACAGCCTCATTGTGATGGGAAATTGAGATATGTCTTATTTGTAAAATGATCAAACCCTACAAGGTGTATCTGCCCATACCCCTGAGAGTTAGGCTTGTTGTCTGATTGACTACAGAAATTTATCATAATTTTTAAAAATGTATTTCTTAGTTCAATAGCCTACTTTTTAGCAATTGGGCACATTATGTATTTGTATTTAATTTAGGTGAATTTCCAGGGAAGAAAATGTGTTTTTGAACTGTGAGTCAATATAAATGTTCTTTATGTGAATGTCTTGCCTTGGGAGAACAGAATCAAGAGAAACACTGTGCTCCTTACACAGTTGCCCATATTCTAACACAAAATTCATATGTTAGACTACGGAATGGTGTGGAATCATTCCTTAATATTCTATTTGTGATCATCTAAGCTTGTAAGATAGGAAGACTAACCTGTAAGACAACTTCTAAGATGTTGAGGGACTAAGTTTATGAACTTAGAAGACAAAATGTCCAAGTCGCTTGTGCCTATACAAGCACACAGATAATTTTATGTTAGATACTCCAGTCCTAATTCATTTCTTCTACTTTATTTCCACTTCTCAGTTGGAAGTTTTGCTACAAATTTGACATGAATCATTTCAGACCTCCATTCATTTACCTAGCTACTCCCTATACATCCCCATATCATAGACAATTAAAGTTCAAATAATGTGTGTGTTTCCTCTCATCAAGATCCGTTTGAGAAGTCAATTTTTTTCAGAGTTCTGTACCTAGAAAAAAATGAGTTAGATAAATCTCAGTTTTTATGTTAACATTTTTAAATAGTTTTGTACCGGTGTCTCGCCTACTAATAACAGAGTGCCTCTCTAAACTGAACACTACTTTGATGTGAAATGATTCCATAAGAAAATGGCAAACTTCTCTGTTTTCCCAGAATGTACAAACGATCAAATAAAATTTCAAGTTATCAACCTACACTAGCGATTAAAAGAAACACATCATCAATAATGTAAGAAAATTTTATCATTGGTTTATCAATTAACAGAAAAGATGGTTATCGCTACCACCTCCTTAATTTTTAAAGAAGGTCAATGAGGGCTTCTTAAGTGTACCCCAAGTGAAAACTTGCTAACTCTTTATTAGAGTTTGTCCACAGGGTCTAGTTTGTATCAGGCTTTTACCATTCAATAACCAGGGTCCAAGACATTATAGAGAAAAGCAGCCATTGGTGAGAGAAACACTAAGATAATCCATTTTAAGCTTTGAGGTTCTTAGGTTCTCCATCAACTTAATTTTTTAATCTCCTATTTCATTTATAGACAAAGCCATAGATTACACAGGCAGCTACTGAAGTATCTATATACGAGGCTATTCACAGAATAAAGAAATTACATGTTCATATTTCCTTCCTTACACTCTAAAATTCAGTCTCTCAGAAGTATATCCTAAGTTTAATTAAATTGTAAATTTGAAATCCCCAATGAATCAAAAATCTTCTCATCCAAGCTGCAGATTTTATGAGTTTCAAAAATGAACATATTTTCAATTAGACTGGATAATATGTTATTTTTTTCCTATTGGCAAATAGCCAGAACATATGCATTTCCCATTATACATGCATGACTCATAAGGGAGGAAGCAAATTTAATGGAATTGATGCCTTTTTAATGGCTGTGTGGATCCCATAGGATTTCCCTGTTGTGTAAGCAAATGGGTGAATGAGTGATTAAATGGGAATTTTGGGGTAACACTGCTGCTCAATACAGGACTGTTGATAGTGATGATAATGAAATAGAGAAAATCTAAGTCCTTGTGAAAAATAGAGATGATAAAAAAATGCTGTTGATAAGAGTGTGAGAAAACAATCACTATCGTACTCAATGGGAATTTCAATTGGTACAACTTTTGGACTAAGGGTGGATAATATTTAAAAAATAAAAATAAGCAATAGAAATACTCTTTGACCCAGATGTTTCTCTTCTAGAAATATATTTTAAGGTACATTAGCACAAGCATAAAAAAAATTACTGCAATATTTTCTATAATAGCAAAATCTCAGACACAGGCTGACGTCTACCATAGTGCACAGTTGATAGAAAATTAACTCCTAGCTCAGAAGTTCTTAAGCAGTGGCTTCACATCAAAATCAACAAACATGAGAATGTTTTAATATACTGAGACAGACACATCATTATTATATAACCACACCATAACCTTATATTGAACAATGTCTATATTGTGGTAATTTTATGAGATCATCAAAAATACATTATAAAAAATACATTATAAAGAAAAATAAAGGTGAATAGCCATCTTTCCTTTTTAAATGAAAGGGGGCATATACACTGAATCTCTTCCTTCCTTCTTTCCTCCCTTCCTTCCTTCATCCTTCCTTTTAATAAGTTTTCTCTAGAAACTATTAACTTCCTAATTGACTATAGGGAGTGGGTGTGTGGGTTGGTGGATAGGAAAAAAAAATACTTTGTTTTATTTTTTATAACATGTTTATAATTTATCATATGATTATTTAACGGAGGAGTATTTAACATAGGATTTTTATCGAACATATTATTTAATACATGATTCTTTTGTATCATATGTTTTGATTAATTTCAGTAAGATTATTTTATTATGAAACACAATTCTAGCAGTCAGCTTTCTCAGTAATTTCCTGGGATTTTACTGACTCTGCAGGCTATGCAGTCTACATCTCACAAAGTGCTGTGACTCAAGGATCCTGATCCGTCTCTAATCCCACTTTCTTTGCTCTTTCTCCCTGGCTCAGCACAGCGACATTCTCCACTGAAGACCAGCACGCAGGAATAGCAGATTAATAAAAAATTCTCTTAAAGTCACAGTTTCTGGAAAACAGACCACAATTTACAGTTTGATACTTAACTACGGGTTCATGTTAGAAACACCAGTAGAAGATTTTAAGGATAGATAATCATTGGCTTTATCTCTGGAAACTGGTTCAGGATGCCTGGGGAAGGCCCCGGTGTCTATATTAAAGCTCCATTTCTGATTCTAACCTACAGGCTTCATTTCTATAATGGAGAAAATATAGTTTCAACATGCTTTGGACTATTTATGTACATGTAATTCTTGAAAATATCATCCCATTTCTTCCAAACACACACACACACACACACACACACACACACACACACACACACAAACACACCGGAGGTCCCGAAGGTGACACAGAGGCATGGCTGTGTGTAAGGACAGGCCTCTCTTTCTGTGTGCTGCCCTTCTAGTTCTACTCTGGGGCCCACTGCTATGTGAGAGGAAATCCCATTGTTTTTTCCTTGCTGGTCCACCATGCCAGTCAAGCCAAATCCCCACTATCTATATCTGGGAAAGTAGCACACTAATTCTGTGCCTAGATCTCAGTTAATGTGAAAATATACCAATACTTTCAATAGGAGGACAACAAAAGGAAGCATTAATTTCTGTAATTTCCCAACTGTGCTTCAGATACAGTGCAACTTTTAGGAGTTTCAGTTAGCCAGCATCAGTAACACCAACTCTACAAGATTTGGTGAAGATACACCACAGATAAGGACAAGAATGGCAGATGTTTAGTGAGATCAGTTACAGGCTCTTATTGTCAAGGGGTATTCCCAGTTGGGCAGCACATCCACATATGATGGTACTTTTGAAAGAATCCTTCCTTTGTTTTGGGTTAGAAACATCCTGGATACTCTAGGATTCAGAGGTCTTCTTGCTCAGTGAGAGTGTCAGGGCAATGTTTCTGCATTTAAGCATGTAGGTATGAATGGACAGATCTGTTTGAAGAGCAAGTGAATCTATGAGCAAAGTAAATAATGACAGAAAGGGAAAACTCATCAGAGGGGTCCTGTCAAGCATTACTGAAACCTCAACAATTGTATTTCATTATGAGATTTCTCCCTCACTGGGATATAGCCCTCTCAGTAATGCCCAAAGGCACAGAATTTTAAAGGGAATATTTTAGCCTTTTATTTAAAATATATACAATGATGATAGTGTATTATAGGCTTGTGGTTCTCGATATGTATGCTGCTGTATACATTCATTTTCACTTTAAATTCTCAGAAATAGGGATCCCTGGGTGGCGCAGCGGTTTAGCGCCTGTCTTTGGCCCAGGGCGCGATCCTGGAGACCCGGGATCAAATCCCATGTCGGGCTTACGTTGCATGGAGCCTGCTTCTCCCTCTGCCTGTGTCTCTGCCTCTCTCTCTCTCTCTCTGTGTGACTATCATAAATAAATAAATTTAAAAAAAAATAAATTCTCAGAAATATTTTAACAACTAAGTATTCCTATTACCTCCATTTCACAGACGAGTGCGGTTCAAGGAAATCAACTAACTTGCTGAAACTGAAATCATAGCAACTGGTATACACACTTTTTTTTCCTACCTGTAAGCTCAGTGTGCTTCTGGCACAGCACATCTGCCTCCCATTTTCAATAATGAATAAGTAGTATTTGATTTTCTGAGATTCTATGAATAATAGGTAATTTTTATTGCTTGTCAAAGCTTTCTGGCCTTGCTACTTCATTCAATCAAAGTTTAATAATGTGACCTCCTTGAGGTCTACTATTAGAAAATAAAATTAATTAGTTGAAGCCCAGTGGTACAGATAACCTAACTACTGAAACAACCAGTTGTCCCTTAGGACATGGACTCTATATGGGGCGAATTTTGAAGCACAGATTTCCTTTTTTTCTTTTTTTTTGTTTTCCTAGTGGGAAAATAATTCACATTCTTTTAATAGACAACTGCATAAGAAAGTTATTTTTAAATATGCTCTTTAAAGGTTAAATTGATGTTAAGATGGTTTTCTAAGCTAATACACCAGATGAATCTTTAAGACTGGGCACAGCTGTCTGTTCTTTTGCATCACACTCCCGACAGTGCTATCTCCAAGACATGCTGGCAAGAAACAGGAAATCGGTTTCAGCCAAATTTCCACATTTCAGAGTCTTGCTGATGAGAGCAGAAAAATAGTCTCTCAACAAGAAGGTGTGGGTGGATGATCAAGCCCCATGTATACAGTACATCACAAACTCACACTTGTCTAATTCTAGAGAAGGAGTATTTTTATGTCTAGTTTTTGTGTTTTAGATAAATACCAACTATTTCAGAAGCTAGTGCTTCAAGAATGGAAACAAGTTTACTAAACAGTGAGTTGTGATTTGAAAATTCAGCAATCACATTAAAAACCTTCCTAAGCTCAACTGGTCTTTAGAACTACAGAACAAGGAAGCAGAAAAGGACATATGTTTTAAATTTAAGGACTTAAGCATTTTGTGCATTTCCAACATATGTTTCAGGGTATTTCGCAAGTCCTAAAATGTCTTAGTTCAATAAAAAACCTAACCAATGATACTCACGATGTACGGATAAAAAGTGTATCGTGCATATTACTGTCTCCTTCAAATTTGATCTAAATTCTAATAATTAAAATTAGGTTAGGCTACATATATATTATCATTGGTATGTGTAGTCTGAACGAATATCAATTGTTTTTCTCAGTTCAAACTTTGATAACTACCATGTTCCCAGTGCTGTTACTGTTAAAAACCTATAAAACATTTTGAGGTACCACCCATTGTGCTTTCTTATAAGCCACCCCTCACCCCTAAAAAATTTGTTTTCTTCGTGGCCATTTATTGTTTTGGCACATATTATTTCCTCTTTGGCAGTGATTTATTTTTTAAATTATACTTACAAAAAGGAAAGCACAATATTCATTAAATGACTTTTAAAAATCTTTGTTGGACTTAATACATCTTTGTGTTTCCATTCCTGTGGCCATTAATATAAATGACAGAAGGGAGGGAAAAACTTTAGAAACTTCAATATTTATAAATTATAACTTTCTATTTTTTCTTTTTTTATAAATTATAAATTTTATTTCATATTCTCTTGCCTATTATTAAAAGTAAATGAAAATATTGAGATACTTCATTAAAATCGATACACATCCTGAAATTTGTCATCTTTACTCTGCTTATTGCCTTCTTTTTTGAGATAACATCTCTCCAGCAACACATTGTAATCCCCCTCATAGGCCCACGAAGATGTCTGTGTTTCATCAGAGTGTTATCTCTGTCCAACGTGTGCTAAAATCACTTGGTACTGCCCATAATATATTGGAAATACTTTACTTTGCCCATTTGGTCACCAGATATAGTCAGCTTAAATGGATATCCTGGAGTTGCTTTATCTTTCTTTCTTTCTTTTTTTTTTTTTTTTTTTTTTTTTCTTTTTAAACCCCTCAGCCTGCTCTGGGAATTCCAGTTCCATCCTGGCTGCTCGTGTCAAGATTATAATCAGGTAGGCAGCTGAGTTTGTACAATACCTTGCTAAAGGGTCACTAGAAAGATACATTTTTCAAATTCTTTAGAGAAAAACATCTAGAGACATAGCTCTTTTTCCTACAAAGGAAAAAACAAGGGTCCAGAAGAGAAAAGTTAGCCGAATAGCATTTGATACATTATCCATAGCTATGGAAAAGAGGGACGCTTCCATGAAAGAGAGAAGGCCACTGATCCAGTCCCATCTCCGTATAAACATAGTAATGACAGATTTGACAAGCAAAGGAAATTTCAGATGGGATTCCTCAATAGGATGCCCTTGAGTGCCTCAAATTTCTTTTCTTTTTTTAAATTGAGATATAAGGAACATATAGCACTGTATTATTTTCAGGTATACAACGTATTTGATATATGTATATATCATAAAATGATCACCACAATAATTGTAGTTAACATGACTTACAGTTAAATTTTTTTTCTTGTGATCAGAACTTTTAAGATCTACTCTCTTAACTTCCAAATATTCAATCTAGAATTGTTAGCTATAGTTATCACGTTGTGCATTACAACCCCAGGACTCATTTTATATGAGGGAGTTTGTACCTCTTGACTCCTTCTCATTGGTTTTGCACATCGGCACACCTAAACCACCAGTCTGTTGCCTAGAATATCTTATGGAAAGGAAGAAAAGCCCGAGGTATATGGATTTATGGCACATGGCTCCATGGGAAAAAATCACATAACACCTGAAATGACTGAGCGTAAAACAGGGGTCATGATGAGATGGCTCTCTTACAAGTGAAGTGAGCTGTATTACACGGCTTAGAGATCTCACGTATTAGTTTTCTGTGCTATAAAAAATTATCACAAACCTAGTTGCCTAACAACAAAAGAATTTTAAACTTACATGTCCCAGCAATTATATTCTTATGTATATATTCAAGAGAATGGAAACATATGTTCACACAAAAGCTTGTAAAAAATGTTCATAGCGACAATATTCATGAAACAGCCAAATGGTGGAAACAATCCAAATGTTCATCACCTGTTCAATGGCTAAACAAAACGTGGTATATCCATGCATGGAATATTACTTAGCTATAAGAAAGAATGGAATACTAGTACATGCTGTGAAATGAATGAACCTTGAAAATCTAATGCTAAGTAAAAGTAGCGAGTCACAAATTACCACAGTTGTTTGATTCTACTTATTTGAGATTTTCATATAGGGAAAAATAAAATTATCAAGACCAAAAGCAGATTATACAGTATTTCTACTGATAGCTGCAAGAGTTGGGGGAAAAATGGGAGCCACTGGTAATTCACATGGAGTTCTCTGGGAAAAAGACAAATATTTTAAAATTGAATGCTGTTATAATTGTCCAACTCTGTGAATATACCAAAACTACTGAATTGTATAATTTAAAGAGTTGAATCTATTGATTTGTGAATGCTACCTCAATAAATCTATTATCTGCAAAATACAAAAAATACAAAATACAAATACAAAATACAAAAAAAGTAATTCTTATCAAGAGATTGTGCATTATAGCAACTCGAGTCACTTTTAGGCTGAAGCATTTGATGCCAGTGAAAAACCCACCTATGTGCTCTTATTTATGTCTTGATCAATGAACTGATCAACAATAATACCATGCATAACGCAATGTCTAAGTTTTCATAGAAAGACATTTGCTTCTCACTGAAACTATGAGCCAGTGTGAGATCAGCTAGCCTCGCATTGTTCTTTGCTTTCACTCTGGGAGCACAGAAGGGAAGGACAACAGCTCCTGGGGCATGCCTTTTAATGAAGATGGCAGGAGGGGAGGGGCCCTGCCAAACCACCAAAGTATACGTAAGGCTCATGCTTTATTGACTTCTGCCAACTTTCTTTTGGCTAAAGCAAGTCACATAGGCCAAGTTCAATATTACTAAGGGCAAATAATCTATTACACAGGAGGGAAGGAGAACATATACATTGACTTACAATAAGAAAATCCTCCAAACTGTGTTACATAACTGCAGAGGAGGCCTTGTGTTGCTATGATGGAGGCGCGAGATCCAAGCCGACTCAATTGCTGTGTATAGAAAACTGCTGCCTTGGAGACTTGCTGGAACCCACGTGTTAATTAAATCTTTACTGTGTGAAGCCACTGAAATTTAGCCTACTCTGACAAATACAAACGTGTTTCTCCTCATTTAATTCTTCTTGACATTACTCTCTGTATGAATTACTTTCCCACACCTGGACACAAAATACACTATTTTCTCAATATTACTTATATTTATAAATAAATATCTTCTCCAAATCTAACCAGTTGATAACGCTCAGCTTCCACTTACAAAATATACCTCATTTTGGCTCTTTTGTTTCCTTTTCATTTTTCTATCTTACTAGAGGCCCTTACTTTTCTGCTAATAATTATTGCTAATATTGGACATTTATTGAATGTTAGAGACAATCTAGCACCTAATAGTATTTATTAAATCTTGATATTATTATGAATAGACTTCAGAGATGAAATAAATATCCACTCAAGATTTCACTGAGAACAAATTGTATAGATAAATGTTCCAAAATGAACCAACCAATACCAATTAAATAAGCTCGAATTTCTTATTTTGGGAAATGAAGTCTACTATGAATATGTGCTAAGCTATCTTCCACTTCACCCTACATTAAATTGGTGATACTGTTATTTCTGATTTTTTCCATGTTTTTCATCCAGATGACCATTATGGAGCAGGAGCTTCATGACTATTTAGCATGAAACATAATTCACATTTCTACTATTATGTAAACTACATAGATTTTTTAAAATTTTTGTTCTTATTGTATTTTTTTTCTTTTCTTCCTAATCCTCTTCATTCTATCTCGTTCCACCTGTCATGGGGCAGTCTTTAAAAAGTGATATTTTTTACAGTTTTATTGATATATAATTGACATACAGTACTGTACATTTTTATTATAATACTCCCCAGGCATGAGCAGTGTATTCTTACACTACTGTAGCTCCAGCCACAGTGAGAAGAACCGTAAAGAAAAATGAAAACAAAAATAATACTGAAATATTATTTAACCAATTATTTTACATACTTTACTATGAAAGATATTAAATAGTCCATTGTCAAATGTAATTTACATCTTCTGTTTCTTATCATTTTTTGATGTAGGTACAAATAAGCAGCAAAAAGTACATGGCGGCATGCATAGAAAGAAGGCAAATGAGATCATTCACAGGTGTGATTATTTGAACAACTGATAAGTGAACAAAATAGTGGCTAAAACTGCAGTCAAGAGGATAGTAAATGGCATCTGAAGAGAAATTATCTTTGCACATAATATTTTAACAACATGGTTTTCCTATAAGCCATGGAGTCTAAGGTTTTTCCCCCAAACCCTTTATACATGCACTCACACCCCTCCATATATGCACGCCACATGCATGTATGCAGACACACACACACACACACACACACACACATTTTACACATATGGAGAGATCAGTAGCTTTTCTGACTCATGAGTGTCTCCAATAAAATAATGTATGAGAGCATGGTGAGTATTCCTTAAATGGAGTGAAAAATTTATGAGCATCATCCCCTTAGGTGATAAGCTATGACTCTTAGAAATTAACTCTTTATTTTAGCTAGAATAATGAATTAAATATCGCTCTTTTAAGCATAGAGAATGGGTTCAAGCATAATTCTCTTTTGGTTAAGTAACGAGGTCATTGCTTATGAAATCTTTTCACTGGGTTTCATAAAATACTATAATTGTTCTGCCTCTGCTTAACAATTTATTCTTTCTGTAAGACCAATGAAAATAACAAGGAGTAGAGATAAATTAAATACATATTCTCAGAGACTACGTTTGTGCTAGTATTTTAAAGCATGAGAACAGGCCTGGCCCAAGAAAAAATGATGAAGCAGGTGAAGTTTTGTCTTCATCACCATTTTGAGTTTTATTTTCTGCATGTTCTGTACTATAGCAGTTGTTTAAATATATATATATATATATCTTATACATTGTAAATATATATATCTTATAAATTATATAGCAATTTATATATCTTATAAATTATGTGTATAAAACTATTTGGTACATTTTATTGTAGACTGTATTTTAAAGAAAATCTGTCACCATGTTTCCACCCAGCAAACTATCCTTTTTCTGTGAAGTCCCATAGCTTTATGCTTATATCTATTATAGCATACATTCTATTACTCTATAATGAATAATTCTGCATATCTCCTAACAATGCACTCTGTGCTTCATGAGATCAAAAGATGTCTTCTATATCACATCCCCAAATTCTAAAATGGTGCCTATTATATAATAAGTAATAGCATATGCTAAAAAGGAGCTGTATAAACATGTAGATTAAAAAGTCACCCTTAAATATGTAAAACACAATTAAAAATATCAAATACAGAAAATGATTGCTTCTCTGATCTTTTCCATAAAATATAATAAAGTCAAATCAGCCTGTTGTTGATTGATTTTTATTCTAGAATGATTGCTTATGATTAGTTGCTATAACAATAAAGCCTGACTTTTGTCATTTGTTTATAATATTTTCAAATGAAACCCAATGTTACCTGAAGTTCATGAAGAGTCTAATAATTTGAAATCTAACATACCAGGATAGTTTATTTCTTTTCTTTTTTTTTTTCTTTTCATTTTCTTTTTTTTTTTTTTAATTGTATTAAGAACACTTAGCTTGAGACTTACCCTTTTAACAAATGTTTAAGTATGCACTACAGTGTTGTTAAGTGTAGGCACAATATTGCACAGGGTATATCTATAACTTATTCATCCATATATGAGGTATTTAAAATGATCAAATTCATAGAAATAGAGAATAGAATTTTATGCTATGCAATACTTCTCCCAGATAGCTTCAAGACCTTGGATGATCTTTATCTACTTCCTCCTCCTTGTGAATGTCTACTCCGTTGCCAATTCTCCCTGACACATACATGTCGTCCTCTGGATTCACCCTTTTTGATGGCTCTCTCAATATTCCTTCCATAATGGTTCACCATAATCATTGTGAAGGACAAAAATAGGATATAAACCTATATATATATATATATATATATATATATATATATATATATATATGATAGGATATATAGATTCACTGCACTACGTATATCAATTTCTATCTACCACTTTATCCTAACCCACATTATTTTATGTTTTCTAACTAACCTATCGATATTCTCTTAGCCCAATCTCTCTTGAATACTGCTTACAAATTTCCTTAGTCATTATCAGCTATCTATAAAAATCCTATGTTAATGAATATGCATCACAACAAAATAAAATTCAAATTACTAGGTAGCATATAAGTCCTCCAAACTGTCACTTCTACTGCTTCTCAGCCATATTCCCCATTTATCCACAACAATAACCTTCTCTACCAGGTTCCTTTGAAAGCACTACTTCCTCCTTTATGACTACGTAATATAATCATTCCTTAAGGCCTCTCTCTATTAAAGTTTTCCGGGTACCCTCACATATTTAAGGCATTTATTGCCAGCCCAACATATGTGGAACTTTTTGATTATTAGATTGATTATTTGTTTAACTATCATGTTTCCTAATCCGGACTTGACAGCTTCAAAAAAAGAATGTTGCATATTTCCCTGCATGCGCCAGAAGGGAACACATGTATATCAGAGTATTACACATGCTTTGCTCACCTGATAAAGCATTAGTGATGGTTTAATTTAGAAATTGCATACCATTTGCATACACAGCAATCATTATATAACTAAAATAAGATTGTAAAGAACAGAGATCAGCTTTGAAGTGAGATAAACTTGAATTCAAATCACACCATTGACATCTATTTATCTGATCTTGAAATAATTAATAAGGTCATATATTTATGTAACCTTGGAATAATTACTAAGATCCCCAGGTTTCTGTTTTATCATCTTAAAATGGAGAGGATAATAGCAACTTTTCAAGTCATTATTATGTTAAAAGTAAGCAGCAAACTTAGATCACCCATAAGAATTCCTGGGTACTCCCTTGAGTAATGAAAGAAAGGAAGTATGGGAGTAAGGAAGGAAGGAAGGAAAGTTGGAAGGGCAGAGAGACAAAAGGGAAAGGAAGGAAGGAAGGAAGGAAGGAAGAGAAAGGAAGTAAGAAAGAAATGTGATTGTTACATTTTGATATATTCACAATGTGGAAATGAAGAGTTTTTTAATACAATAATATCAAATTTTACATTAAATTAGTTGCTAAAATTCTCCATTTAACAACTACTAGACTAACCTCAAAGAATTCTGTGAAATGATGACAGTTATTTAATTTGGTGGCTTCAGTTATGCTGACTATTAAACTTTATTATTTAGGTAAGTTAGAATCCCAATTCCACTTGGGAAGGTAGGCTAAAAAATAGATTAACCCAGAATGACTAAAGCTACCGTGTGTAGAATTTGCCTAACTCGAACTTATATTTTAGTCAATATGTGGCTTCTCAACTATCACACACATTGTGCAAAAAAGCAATAACTTGCATTGACATTATCTACACCATGTATATCTTTATTCAATTACATCCCACCTCAAGCAATTTTTTTTCTACACTGCATCGATTTGGTTGTTTTTCAACCTTTCCGCATTTTTTCCCTTCAATTCTCTTTAATTCCAGATGGTACATCAAGGTGTCTTTACTGATTGTTTTGCAATAAAATTTCTCACATCCAAGGAGGATAGATCTTTGTGTTTATAGAAGAAAAATCCAGTGATAAACTAGAATGCCAGAGGAAAAATTCTTTAAATATACCCAAAGCACTAGTGTTGGCAATTTGTTGGTAATCTTACCTTACTTGAAGATGCTTCAATGCTGATGCAAATGAATTTCAGGTCACATTTTCAGTTCTGAGAGGCAGATTTCTAGGGGAAAAAAAATATTTAGAAACCGTCAGACCTTGGTTTGAAACCTGGCTCTGTCATTCACTGGTTTTGTGAGTTTGACTAGGTTCTTTAATCTTTTAACTCTCAAACAATGGGATAGAGTTGCAAGAGCATTATGGGAATTAAAAATACTGTGTATGATACCACTGCATTGTCTAGGACTAATTCTCAAAAGACAAAGAATCTGTTGATTTAAATAACTTTTACAGATATCAAAATTTTAGGACAAACATTAAATTTTCTGGGAAGAAAATTATATATATTATATATTACATTATCTATTGTATATTATAATACATATGTATATGGTTTATGACTACCATTTTATTACCAATCTGTACATAATTTCAATTTTTTTAAATAAAAAGTAAGACCCACAAAAGTGAAGTAAATCATGGCTTATAGTAAGATGTATCTTAGTTACAAATATACCAACATAAAAAACAAAAGACTTGATGTAATATGAACAGATATTTTTGTAATGTATATACGATTTAAGTAAGCTTATTCTCAAAAATCTTGAGCACAGAGTTATTGTAATTAGTGTGCAGCACACAGGAATTTGCACTGGCCCATCACCCACCTTTGACAAATGGTGATGGTTTGCAGCTAGAATAAACAAAGTTGTTTTATATTTGTCATACATGAGTTTAATGGTTGGCTAATCTCCCTTTATTGGAAATCCATTGTAATCTATACATAATGGATATAAAGTGCGTCCAGGAAATGTTTTCCGATCAGAAGCTCTAAGAAGCTGTACCCTAAGGATTTAAATATATTACAACGCAAAGTAAGCTGCAATTTAATCATTCAATGGGTTAGGAAGCTTCCAGAAACAATATCTAACAAGCCATCAATGCTAAGAAAATAGACATTATGGTAAATAAATATTTGACTCTCAATATTTGATTCTCAATATATATGAGACAAGTGATACGATGAGATCATGAAGAACTCTGTCTTGTCTATTAACATTTTTACCAGGCACAGGTTCCAAATAGAACTGGGTGAAATGTACAAAAATAGATATTTTGCTATGAACACGGATTGAAATAATGCAAATACCAATATATATGTAGTGATGTTGTTTATAAAGGCAAACAGTGTGGAAAATATTTTTTTTTTAAATTTCAGGACTTTACAGTCATCATATAGTCTAAGTGTCTAGTTAAACATTTATAGTTATTATCTTTGAGGACTTATGTTGCATTGTAATTGGTAAGTTCCATATGGTTATTTAGATATGTTTTACCTAACATGGTCTTGCTTTTTTATCTTTTAGATTAAATTCTGTGTTTGGATTCTTCCAGTAATTGAAAAGATTTTAGCTCTATAAATTAAGGAGGTAGGCTATTCAGTCCATTTTTATCCATGTTGTCATGTAGTAGCACATTTAATGCACCTCGTGGTGTTCTAGGAAACCACAATGAAGTGTGCACAGATATTAATTATCCTGAAAACAATGGTAAAAGTAAATTTTATGTAAACAGGGATGCATTTTAGAAACAAATGACAACAACAAAAAAACAAGTTCACATCTGTTGAATTGATGATTTGTAAAAACGACATTTTTAGTTTTTTTTTTACTTTAAAACAATGATGAAAATGTCATTAACTGTTTCATTCTTCAAAGGCTTCCTTTTGCTACAGCATTATTTTCTTAAAATGATTCATGACGTTGCATGATCCTTCAACCTTTTGTCTCTCCAGCTCCTTTGTACCTCGTACTTTAGACTTAGAATCATAAAACTCTGAGAGTTTCCTATACACAATCCTGGCTTGTGCCTCCAAGCTTTACTCATTTCAATCGCTTATTTTTGTACTTGTTCTCTGTACTGCACCAGAGACACAAAATAAAACCTGATCCAGATGTCATTGTTTCTATTACAAGACTCCTTCCCATCTCCTCTCTAATCCTCAAAAACATAAGTATATCTGTACTTGCGCATATGTGTGTTACTGTTCTCACCTTACACGTTGAATTTCAGATTTCACTCGGCTCTGGATTCCTTAGTGTATGCTTATTTATTTTTGTGCACCTAGTATCTGATGTTTGGAAGTTACTCATTTAAAATTTATTAAACTTTTGAAAGGAATGACTCTTTACTTATATCATTCTACCTTTCTCTTCCATGAAATTTTTCCCCTCAGTTTTGTGGTTATTTTTTATTTCCTTTATCACTCACCCTATTTATCAATATTATTTAATCACTTAACCTTATTTAGATTTAATTTAGAAATAAGTTAATACCTTAGACAATACATTTAGATTAATAGTAAAGATGCATCTTGTAAAATTAACAGTTACCAAAAATTTGGAAAGAAACATTTTATTTAAAAATATTTTGGTTCCATGGTTCTTTTCTTTTATTAATGTGGTGTATCACACTGATTAATTTGCAAATACTGAACCACCAGCAAAGCTAGACGCATTGCAATTCCAGACTTCAAGCTCTATTACAAAGCTGTATCATCAAGACACTACGGTACTGGCACAAAAACAGACACGCAGATCAATGGAAAAGAATAGAGAACCCTGATGCGGACTCTCAACTCTATGGTCAACTGATCTTTGACAAAGCAAGAAAGAATATCCAATGGAAGAAAGACGATCTCTTCAACAAGTGATTTTGGGAAAATTGGACAGTCACATGCAGAACAATAAAACTAAACCACTTTCTTACACGGTACACAAAAATACATTCAAAATGACTGAAAGACCTAATTGAGACAGGAAACCATCAAGATCCTAGGGGAGAACACAGGCAGCAACCTCTTTGACAACACCCATGGCAACTACTTACTAGACAGGTCTCTAGAGACAAGGAAACAAAAGCAAAAATGAACTATTGAGACTTCATGAAGATAAAAAGCTTCTGGGGGATCCTGGGTGGCTCAGCAGTTTAGTGCCTGCCTTCAGCCCAAGATGTGATCCTGGAGTCCCGGGATTGAGTCCCCCGTTGGGCTCCCTGCATGGAGCCTGCTTCTCCCTCTGCCTGTGTCTCTGCCTCTCTCTCTCTGTGTCTCCCATGAATAAATGAACATAAAATCTTAACTAGAATTCAAATAAAAATTTGAATTATAAATAAATAAATAAATAAATAAATAAATTTTGGTCCCATGTATGATACTAATAGAGTATTATAAAATAGGATCTTTGAATATATATTCTGGTGACCAATCTATTTCTGTTCAATGTAGCAGCTTATACTTATAATTTGGGTAGCTTTCAAAATACTATTTTTCCTAAATCACTCCCTTCTTCTTAGTAGTTTTTCAACAATACAAAAATACATACATGTACAAGGTATAAACTTCACCTTCTGTTGTAGCTGTCTTAAATGATAAATTCATGAATCCAGATTAGTGAGATATTGCCACAGGGCATGTCTTACTTGTATGATGGCAAGGAGCATTTGCTAAAGATTAATGTAATTTTAAGAGCTCTAAAACTGTATTGGAATAAATCATAGACACAGAAAACTAAAGAGGTTGCTTTTGGGAAGGAATCTGTGCCATACAATGTATTAATACTAAATACAGACTGCTGGCAACTCGGCTTTATTGAGTTCGAGGCTGGAAGAGAATAGATGATGGTAAAACCTGCGTGGAGAATTGGGGCAGCCTACAATCAGGCGAGGGAGAAAAGTACACTGCAGACAGAACACTGAAACAAAACATAGATTTATACCCGTAGGCATCAGCTCTGGGGAACGGCAGCAGCCAGCCTGTCATGCTGTCATGTGGGCATCTCGAATGGAATGGTTCCTTCGGAGCCCATGAGTCATTCAGCATGTGAACAAAGAAGCTGCTTCTAAAGCAGCAGTTGATCATGGCCTTGCAGTAGTGGCTACAGTGGCGGAGCGCAGACCCCATGTGTACACCGGGGGGAGGAAACCTCAAGTGACAAATCAGTCAGAGCAGCACACACATAAACAGGATAGTAGCATTGACAGTTCTTCATTGCCAGCTATAAAGGACAGCATTATGTGAACTATGACGAGGCACTTTGAAATTGCCAAATAAAGTAATACCCAGTTTACATATGCCTATCACAGAATCTCCCTACAAGTTGTTTTTTTTTTTCATATTTTTATATTCCAAGACAACATTTTCAAGAACTTTATGTATCAGAGGAACCCAAAAGCTTGAAGGTAGTTTTTACTAGTAAACTTTCACAAAATTCAATTGTATCACAATCTGTTTTCTTAAAGAAATCGATGGCTTAACACCATACAGAAAGCAGCATGTGCACATAAAATGACATTGACCTGTTCTTTATATACAAGTTTGTCAAATAAAGGCAGTTTGTGTTACGAACTCTCTGAAATGCAGAGACTTTATGCACATAGTCTACAAATAGTGTTTCCATAATCAATTTTAAGCTATAAGAGCAATTATGGGATGGTTGTCAGTGAGATTTATTAAAAAGATAATTGCTTCTCTTATGTATTTTTAAATTACACTTAGATTTAGGATATGGTCACAGTGTATGGTTGGGGAAGCTCAGAAAGTATACAAAATATTTATGAGAAAGCAATTACTTAGATTTAGTATTAGTCACCACTTGATAAATGTAAATATGTTAAAAATACTTGCAATCACCTTTGTGTGGAATTATCCATAATTAATACAGCTGCTTGTTTGCAGACTATGAAATAATACCTGACAGAGAGTTTGAAGCAGAAAACTTTACACTAAGAAATTTTAGCATTCTTTGTCAATTGAGAAATAAAGAGAAACACATCCCTGAAATCATGTACTTTCAACATAACATTGGACTCAATTTATAACATTGAGTCTAATTTATATCTGAATTGTCTGTGTTTCATGCAAATATTGTCTCTCTTCTTCATATTAAGCAAGGGGGGAAAGGTACGTCAACCATTTAATAAAAACCACTCAATAAAAACCATTTAATGCACATATATTGAATGCCTATGAAATGTGAGGTATTCGATGGCCACAGTAAGATTCAGAAAATAAAAAAAAATAATAAAATTAGTACTTTACGGAAGGTTGCTCACTTTTGAAAAGAGCTCTGGCAATAGCTTTGCCTCCTTGGCTTCCCTCCTGCACTCACTTCATCAGAGCTGCCCTGGCCTGGTTCCCATCCATCACAGATGGTCACGCCCTGGGCTCCAGTCACAGCGCCCCTTCAGTTGTCCTGCCTGTTGTAGGGTTGGTAGAGATCTTACTGTTGCCGATCACAGACCTTGTTTGGCTCTCTTATCAACTGTATAACCAATTTCCTCTATTAAGTGACTTCTGTTAAAAATAGGTTGAGTGGTTTCTGAAATTTTTCCAAAATGAGTCAAACTATTTTCATCAAGGGCTTATGAGAAAACACCAGTTAATTCTTACAAAGAGCCACCATAAACTTGACAGACGGTTAGAATTGAAGCTTGAACGCTAAATACCCAATCTGCTTGTTTTACAAATGACGAAACTGAGGTAAATTGGAGTTCTATTTGCAATTATAGAATAAATCCTTGCCATCTGTCAGAGAGATAATTTTTCTTTATTTGAGGTATATTGATTGAGTAGTAGAATCCAAGAATTTAGGAAGTCATTTCTCAAAAGGCAGCTTCATTTCTAGGGGTGAGGGTGGGGGTAAAAGCTAACTAAGATTGATAAAAAGTTGTTCACAAAAAAAGTTCTATTTTTGTATGCAGTAGTGTGTTAGGGAAAATTACGATCCCGATTTTAGTATTTCCAAAATGGAATTAGTTAAACAAACACACAGAAAGGATGGCTTGAGAAGCCACTGCCCTATGTATGCTATTGAAATTTAAGATTAATGGTTATATAAATTATCAATATTTGGAGGTTTTATTGGATTTTATTAAATTTATGTTGGCTGGAAGTGAAGACCAGAGCAAATCCCATTACAGTCATTTTTCCCCACAAAGTTACATCCCACATATAATGTAGTTTATTCAGAGGGAGTGTATCAACTCTATACCAAAAGTTCTGTTAGAACCATTATGGGAGGTTGTAATTTTACATGTAGGGATTTTTTTAACAGTGATTATTGACCAATGAAAATGTAGTCATTATAACCTATAAAGATTTCTTCATCATTGTAGTTGCAGTTTTTTTATTTTTTTAAATTTATTATTAGTTTTTTTAGTTGCAGTTTTTTAAACAGAAAAATAGTGGACAAGGAATTAGAAGAACAGGTATTCCTATAACTCCAAAAATTAGCAGAGATAGAAGTCTGAAGAAGACATTAACCCTCTGACCACCACCATCTTGGGATTCAGGTTTATTCTGACAATTCGCAGAGGTGATGCAAATATAAATTTAAAAATTACGAATAGAATTATACAAGGAGATTATATAAAGTTGTATACCTTATGTCTTCTAATAATATAAATTATATAGATATTTTGGGAATATTAGCCTCATTATTTTTTAAGGTTCCCATTGTATTTAGTGAATAGGTTTGGTATCTATATGATTGAAGTACAAAATTATTTAGCCACAAACTATAAAGTTCTATACTTGTGCCCACTCTATGGAAGAACTTTGACTTATGTTGATAGTTTCCTTATTTCCTTCATTAAAATAAGTAAACAAATAGAACTATGAAAAAAACAGACAACTAAAAAGATGAGTGACTACCAACATGGATGAATTATGTTCAGAAAAGGAAATCTGTATCAGATGTATGAGGAGTAACTGGATTACACCCATATATTCACTGGTTTCATCCAAACCTGTTTTCTATGTTTTGAATACTAATAGCTTGTCAGGGCATAGATATAAGATCTCAATGCTACTAGTGAATTTATATTTCAATGCCCATTCTTTAATGTGGTATTTGCACAGGTATTATACATGAGGACGTGAACCCATATGTTTTAAACGGGTTCTGCACAGTTATTATTATTATCCATTTTATATCAGTTTGATACTGACAATGACAGTATGACTTAAACATCTTTTCTATTCTCCTTAACCTTATTTACACTTGATCCATTGATCTTAATAGCATGCAAATTAAACAAGATGTAATGAGAAACTAGTACATACAATCCCTTTTCAGATCTGAGCTGAAGATGGGATTGACATTTCAAGATGATTATGCAATAATCATATTGGAGAAAATTGTTTCTATGTCTATACAATGAACCTAGAGTCTAGGAATTTAGCGGTTATTCAGGAAAGTCTGTGTCATCATATATTCCCACATTAAATCCTCTGACAGTACAGCTTCATGTGAACATAGATTGGTAAAGGGTCCAAAGTGATGGCCAACACAAAAGCCCGAAATTATAATATCTGCTGTACATATGTGTTTTTGTCCTAAAGGTGTACAATGTTTTTTTCCAGGTTTACTGCTTGACAAATTCTTCTCCAAGAAATTGAGGAAAGAAGGAGAAAGGAAGAAAGGAAGGAGGAAGGTAAACATAAAAAGGCAGGTCTAATCAAAACTACAATTCTCAGAAGATATTAACAACTGTATTGTTTCAGTTTCTAACACGTAGACTTTCTTTTTTTTTTAATTTTTATTTATTTATGATAGTCACACAGAGAGAGAGAGAGAGAGAGAGAGAGAGAGAGAGACATAGGCAGAGGGAGAAGCAGGCTCCATGCACCGGGAGTCCGGATTCGATCCCGGGTCTCTAGGATCGCGCCCTGGGCCAAAGGCAGGCGCTAAACCGCTGTGCCACCCAGAGATCCCAAGACCTTCTTAGCCAAATATAATGTGATTAGAAACATTTAAGGTAGATATTCCTAAAAAAAATATCATAAGAAATTATTATCCTGATTGGATTTACTATGATCAAATTCAAACCTTTGGATGTGCTATTTTAACAAATAATGAAGTAAATTAAACAAAAGAAAAAAATATCATTTGTTCAGCTACTTCACTGGACCTTGTTTTTGTTTTGTTTTGTTTTGTTTTGTTTTTCCTTTTTTCAATGGACTCTGCTATTCCCCAAAAGAAAGGAAACAAGGTAGTGTTTTCAAGCAGATAATGAGATTAAGCAACTGGCCTGATTGATCTTAGAAGCTGATATTGATTCAGAAGTCCCTATGATACAACCCAAAAATAATGTATATACTGGGAAACTGAATAACACATGAGCCCATAAATTTAGCATAGCCAACCAAAACAAAGTTTTAAATTTTAGTACATTATTCTTTCAGGACTTTGGATATTAACTGCCTTCTTTAAGAGGAGGGTTGAAATTTAAGCTATCTACTTTTCATTTTGTAAATTTGAAATTACACCATTAATCATCTATAATTAGGTTTTTTTTTTTTTTTTTAAGATTTGATTTATTTATTTGGTAGAGAGAGTGCACAAGCAGGGGGAGTAGCAGGCAGAGGGAGAGGGAGAAGCAGGCTCCTTGCTGAGCAGGGAGCCAGATGTGGAAGCTCCAGCCCAGGACCCTGGGATCATGACTGAGCTGAGTCAGATGCTTAACTGACTGAGCCACCCGGGGAACTTGTAGGATTAGATTTAAAGAGAACATATCATTTATATATTCTGTGTGAATTATTCAAGAGATCCTGAAGACTTACAAACATTTAACACTTTTCCTTTTCTCAGACACAAGTAATGGGTTGAAAATACAATAAGGACTTGGTTATAATTTCAAACATAATAACAGTGATTCCAAAAATAACACAGAATGTAATGTTTTTAGTTTACACTTTGTTTAGACTCTTTTAAATAAAAAAAACTGCTTTATGTTGGTAATTTTTTTTTAAAGTTACATATCTAACCAGTTTCTGCAAAAACAATGAAGGTAATGGATATCATTGAATACATATCTCCACATTTATGTTTACAAAATCAATTTTATGAATTTACTATTTGTCTTCACTTATTCGCTTACAAATACATTTTAAATTCTCACATGTTTACTCAGACCACTCACTGTTCTTGGTAATGGGAATAAAATGTTGAATGCAGCAGACAAAAGCCCTTGCCTTCACGGACAACAGTTCTTCTTGTCAGAGAGCAGGTCATTACACTTCAAAGAAAAATTAAGAAGAGGGAAGGAGAGTGTTGGGATGGTTATTGTAGAGTGTTTAATGGTGTTGAAATGTAAGGAAGTGACAATATAAAGACTTAGAATAAATTATGGCTGACAATTTTCATTTTCATTGGTAACAGAAGTAACAAACTGAAAACATCAACAACATTCATGAAACCCATTGAAGTTGCCTTTGACGGAAGGAGCTGATAGTTGGACTTGCCCTAAATCAGCACCTAAACACACAGTGTAAGTGGAATCTAATTAATTACAATCTCAATGCCATGGATTATGATTTTTTTCATTTATAAAATTAAGCATTTTTCCCAAAGATATTTATTTTGACTGCCATTGAGATGGTAGAAAACAAAATCTTTTCCAAAAGAAATTTCTTTATTTTTGTCACCCATTATTTACATAATAAACAATATTATAGCTTTATGATATTTTAAGTTAATCAAAATTATGGACTCTTCATGATAAATTGAAAGTAAGTATAGTCATATCAATTTTCTAGACAAACTCTTAGGTACTTACAACTTTCTATACCCTAAAACAAAATGATAGGTTAATTTGGTTAATGATTCCCTTCTTAATGTCTACTTCCCAGATGTACTTCACCTTTCTTCAACCTTCATGGAAAATTGATAGCTAGAATGTAGCTATTAGGTAGGAGGCAACTTGGATGAATGTAAAAAAAAATACACGTGTGTGTGTATATTTATCTGGGTACCCAGTTTCCATACTAATATAGTTTTATGAGGCAAAATGGAAATATTTTGACCAATTTTCTTTTTTTGAAATGAGCATAATGTATTAAGCCCCCAGTTTTTCTATATTCACTTTTTTTCTAAAATTAAATTGCCTAAATATTAATGTATTAAACATACCCAAGAAGAGCTGCTGTAGATGACATAGTATAGTTGACAAGGACCAAAATTAGACTGATTTAATCTTTCTCTAGTAGCTTCTTTATCTCGTCCCAAAGCCTATAAAAACTGCTGGAGAATTTTGTGAGATTTTCCCTGAAAAATCTTTTAGTGCATGTAAGAATCATTAATTTATGTTTCCTTAAATAACATACATGCTGATTAATATTTCCACAATGCTTAAAATTTTACTTAAACAATTATCATGTAAACAATTACATGTTATGTTTCAATGGTATCTTAATAAAAATGCATAATAGCATCACAGTAAAAGAAAGAAGGCATACACAATAAAGTTGTTTTAAAATATTTTATAATAAATATATATTAGTAGACAATAAATAGGGTCAGAAATGTAAATATGGATATTTCAAAATTGTATAATACAAGAGCCTAAGTTTTACTGTATTTGATGAAGCGCAAGGTATGTATTTTAGTAAGTAAACATTTTAGTATATTGGATTACAGATTAAATTGCTGAATAAAAAATACATATATAAAACTTCAATCTTTAGGCATATTTTCCTGAAAAACAAATGAAAATGCATTTTTCTATCTTTAAAATTTTCTCCAGGATAATATTTTGAGACAATGAAACATTATCAAAACAGCATTGATATTGATTAAAACATCTTACAAGTCTTAACAGGGCTAATAATTTAAATGTCAAATAAATAAAGCAATAGCAGTTTCCAGTGAGGAAACAGACTTAACTGCCATTGTAATGCAGGGAAATAATGTTTACTAGACATCCACCATTACAGTAACCAAACCATTTTTCCATGATGAAGCTGGTGAGCATTCGATACTCCAGAATATGAAACATTCCTACTTTTAAGTGGCTTAAACTGTTTATCGTTCATGCATGTAACAATTTTTATTTAGTTAATAGTTTAATAGTTATTCTTTACCAACATCAAGGCCAGCATTATTCTAGTGCCTCAGAGGGGTACGAGAGAAAAATGTAGCTCTCCAGAGGTCTCGGTTTACTCCTTTGTAAGTGAACATTATATCCTATCTAGAAAATGTATTGGACTGACAAGACAAAAAGGTTTCTTATGACATGACTGTACTGAGATACCTCAGTATACCTTTTTTTTTTTTTTTTCTCCAGGGAAGAGTCCAACATATTGTGGTGTTCTTAGGTTGTGGCCTCCGGGAGCTCCTCCCTCTAATGCTAGATCAAATTCAACCCTATAATTTGTTTGAATTACTACACAAGTCTTTCTATCAGTTTATGGCTCCAGCAGAGAGCAGTTACTCTCTGTCTAAATGAGCTTGTCTCCAGATTTCATGGTGGTTTGCTCTGAGACTTCAGTTCTCCAATGGAATCCTCGTTTGTGTCTCTCTTCAATCTCTCTCACTCTCTCTCTCTCTATAGATACATATATGTGTATATCCCTCAAAATATACGAATAGGTCTAAATTTGTCTATCTTAATCAGTATGACAATATTGTGAGGATGATATTGTCTTGCATGTAGTGAAATACTCTTGCAAAATCTGGGTTTTCTTATTGTATGGTACAGTATATGCTTTTTAGAAGAAAAATCAACCTCATGTTCACATGTGACAGTCTTTTAATACCTATTATCAAAGAGTTGAACACTAGTTTGAAGAAACTTCAATATGCCTCCTCTTTGATCTCTAAATCCTCCACTGACTTATATTAACTTTTCTCTCCACTTCTATTCCACATTAAATAATGTTTCATTATTCAACAATAAGTCTTTTGAATGTCGCTGTAAATCAGACACACATGCTTCTGATAGTGTCATCATTCATAGGGATATTACTCATTGACATCTATGAACTGGAATTTATACAGTGCCCAGAATATCATTACAGCAGCCATGCAAATCATTATGTACTCAAGGCCTCAGGGAAATAAATCTAAGTCTTAAGAAAATTAGTCAGCAATTTCAAGTCCCTTAATAGATACAGATAGCATTCCTAATAAAATCCAAACTCTTTACAGAAGGCCCCTCAGGGTGTCAACCCTTGCTCTCTGACTTCATCTCCTTCGCTTTCCATTCCTTTATCCACTCTGAAATCAAATCCTCAAATTCATGGAAATTTATGTGTCTGTGCTTCACACAGTCCTTCCCTCTGCCTGGTATGTTTCTCCCAACTTTTATTTCACTTAGATAATTTCTGCTATTCTTTCAAGTGTCCACACAGAAATGAGTATATTATAAGGCAATAATAATAGAGCTTCATAAAAATAATTGCACAGCACTAGGGATATGACAATGAATAAAAATAGTTTCTGTCCTCAAGTGGCTATCTATTGGTAAATCTTGTTTTTTTGCTCTTCACTCTGAGCCAAATGCCCTTCTGTTTTCTCAGAATAACCTTTGCATATTTCTATGGAAGTATTAATTCCTTGATTATAATATTCATGTCTTTGTGAGAATCTCTATAAACTCTGAGATGCATTGTAATAAAGAAAGTGTCTTTCATCTAGCACAGGCACTGGCCAGCAGTAGTCCAACCCCAAATATTTATAGAAAAGATCGATGTAAAAATTGAATAAATGGAATGTCACATAAATTAACCAGCATCTAAAGGAGAGGGGTGTATGCAAATAAACTTTTATTAAAAAAAAAACTATATAAATTACATGTAAGCATTTTTACATTTAACCATTTGGTGTGTAAATATTTATAATTACCTGCCAGTGTAATACAGTGTTTTCACTGTACTGTAATCAGATTTTTTATGCCTTTGATTATCATTTGTGATGATTGTTTCTGTTTTCAAACAGTGAAGTCCTTAAGGACACTAGGGTTAGTAGGTGATTTCTATTTCAATTTGTATCCCAGACTCTCTTTACCTCTTCTGAGACATTGATTTGAGATTTTATTCTTAAAATAATTTCTGTTATCTCCACAATCATGATACGGATGCGGCACTTGCTTATCATGCTGATGAATGCCTAGAAATCTTCCATGAACTCAAATGTGTGTGTTTTCAAGGTTGATTTTTTTGCTGACTGACAAATACAAAGGAAAGTACTAAGTGAAGTCATGAAAGGAACTCCTGTTAACACACTGGGAACACCTCTATTATATAGAAATAATTTTTCTTTTTTTTTTTATTCTCTCATGATACGTTACACACGAGGACTACACTTTTAGTAACATGCCAGTCACATGTGGCTATTTTACAGTGAAACTGATTAAAAGTAAAGCAAATTAAAAATTCAGCTCTTCAGTTACACAAGTCCTACTCCTAGTGCTCAGTAGCTCCCTGTGACTATCGGCTATACTCTGTAGGACAAGGCAGAAATAAAACCCAATCACATTTTTCATCCTAGTAGACATTTCCGTACTATTAAAGGTAGAAGTTATTTGGTAAGTAAAATGCTAAACCATAACCTAGAGCTACTTTGTACTTCGAATTTTTATAATAATCCATACAGGTCGCATCTTTATATTGTGTATTCAGTGTCTTAATATGGTCACAAAATTTTGTTTGAAATCTTCCATTCAATAACTCACCTCATAATGTATAATGCATAACAACCATACGAACTGTTAGAAGTGAAGCACTTACAAAATCAAATGGTTTAAAAGTAAATGTCACCAGATCCAATAAAAAATAAAAATGAACATATTTCCACTTAAAAATAAGTCGTGCTTCAGTTATTCTTTCTCTAAAGTGGGTAATTTATTTTGTGCTTTGGAAACATAAATCATGCATATATAAAGGCTATTTAAAAATGTAGCCATATCGGTTATAAATTTTCAGTTAATTTTCTAAAATTTTCCAAGAACTAATGTAAAATTGGGTATTTAGCCTTCTAAAATACATTTATTATTATTTCAATAACAATATGTGTTATTTCAATACGTATTAAAATATTGTCTGATATGTATCAAATTCCTTAGAATTGCTACCCTATGAAGTGAGGCAGCATCTGTATGGTTTTCAGAATACTGAGAGAATTTAATATATTTGAGAAGCTGATTAGTGACTTTTTATTTATTCATTTCATTTAAGAAACAGTAATTGATAATGGTACCCCCTTTTGCCTATTTATTTGTTTGGAGGACCAGTAAGGAAATAATTGACATTCTTGACTAGTAACATTTTAATCATCTCCAAGATACAATCTACTTTTCTGGATCGCTTAAAAATAAAAAAAAAAAAATGGAAAGAAAAATATATTCAACAATACCTGTCTAATGATAATTGGAGGAATCCTATTAGAAGAGACTAGAGGAATCTTTTATCACAGGCGCTGCACCTCTGCCTAATTAAGATTTCTTGCTCTTCATAAGTTCTTAACATTGTGTGATGTTAAGCATCAATTCATGTTTCTTGTGAATAATTCCAAACAGAAGTCAACTTAAGCTCTTGGAACCAATTAAAGCAACAGAGTCAATACATAGTGTGAAAAACATAATTATCCAAAACCTACATAAACAATCAGGGGAGAGGCTCACCTTATTGACTGGGAGAAAAGTCACCTTATTCCTAATCTAAGGATTTTTCAAAGCTTATATTTGTGCAATTTAAGGCATGATAGTAAAAAGAAGGTGGAACTATTCAAAAAGCCTTACACACTTTGTATTTGGGGGGCAAAAACTCCATCTTGACGTGACAGCGTGAATATATCATGAGGACATATCCTCCTGTATTCTATTCTATGATTATTTTTTAGTTGGAGGAGAGGTAAAATGGAAGAGAGAGTGAGCAAGAGAAGGAAGGAAGAAAGAAGCAAGAAAAAGAGGGAAAGAAGCGAGGAAGGGAGGGAGGAAAGGCGGAGTGGAGGGTGGGAGGGAGAAGTGAACAGAGTCTGTGAGAGCAGTGAGTCACCTTCATCTACAGTTGAACCTTTTTACTGGTGATCGTGGGTAAATGCTCATAAGTCTCCTCCTAAATATGCCCTTAAAAAACTTGACAAAACTTGACAGCTTTGATCCTCCCACTTGCTATATAGGTATTTTCGACGAAAGAACTGATGCCACTAGTTCACACTGCACTTCTGTGAGCTGCAGGGAAGTGGCAGCTTGGCATAAAATCAGACAGGGTTAATGATAGTGAAGCCGGTGGGCTGACAAACGTGGGCCATCCCCACGCAGCTCCTTGAAAGGTTGGCTGCTGAAAGGGTAGGCAAAGTGATTCATTTGCTAAAAAGGAAAATAAAGTATAATTATTTATACTGAATTATAATTAAGAAAAGAAAACAGCCTTTAGAAAATAGATTCTGACTTAATTTGCAAATCGCCAGCTTTCAGAAACAAAATAAACTTCTCCAAAGTGAAAATTTCATCTCATAGGTTTATCTAGGATAATTAGATCCAGTTTTTTCCTTCTGTTCTATATATTACACGGTCTTGAATTTGACCTTTAGCTGACTTTGCTACTAAAAATGCCACACAGAAAACATTAAGAAAAAATAGCTTGGTGATTTACATAAATGGACACATATTTTATTGTTCTGCTTAAACCGGCGTACTGTAATGTTTATAATGCTTCACTAATATGTATTTGAAAGTAATTGCATGGTGCTACCCAGATGGAATTGGTTATACAAGTGTTCCAATGCAGAACACCGCTTCTCACTTGCTTTAATCATCCCTAAGTGGGTTAGTTGGATTTATTCAGTCATGAATCATATGATGTTGCTTCATTTTTATATTATAGGGGAAACACGCTTACAGATATTTGAGCCTTGTGAGTGAAAATAAATTAATGTAAAATGCATGTGAAGGAGAGAAAAGCAGAATGAAATATGGGTTTCACCTACCTAAAAATTGGAAGTAATTGTTCATCTATCGAAAGATACTCGTTTCCTATATTTTAGATTTTGGCTCTATCTTCTATTCCAAGAAGGTCAGCATTAATTGTGAAATAACAGCAGCAACTCATCAATAGAAAAACTGGATCTTTAAGAGAACCATGTCTTTTTTTGAGTTTCTTTGCCTCCCAAGAAAATTATTAGGTATAGGAACAATTTTATACTCTGTGATCATTATGAATGACAATCATTTTGCCTAACAAAGTTTATCTTGCCGCTGTTAACAAGGCTCTATACTGCAAATATATTAAAACTATTAGATATCTTTAAAAGAAGCCAGATTAAGGAATATAAATTACAGCATTGTATCCTTTTACTATATCTAAACTCTTAATAGATTAAGTTAATTTTTCCAATTCTCTCCAGTGTGACAAAATTTGTCAGAAGGAAAGATTTGATAGTACCTATTGATTTAAATAGCTGTAGAGGTATATTTTCTCAACAGATACGAATATCCACTCTGGGAATTCTGGGAAATACACTAGTGACTAGAGATGAGCAATAAATTAGTGTTTTCAATGGTTTTCAGAAAGGTCAAGTATTATATACTAATAGGTTGGTTGATCTCCAGCTTGACTTGAATGAGAGATTCTAAAATACATAAAACCAAATCAAGTTCCTAATTTTGTGGGAATATACTTTTACCAGGTCTAATTTTTAAGGATAACTGATGTTCTGTATGCCAAAGCCCAGAAAGTAAATGTTTCAAAATTCTTTTTAGATGATTCAGTTGATCTATCCCCATTGTATTCTAATCCTTACATTTATTGTCATTTGATATTCAACAAGGATGCTAAGACAATTCAGTGGAGAGAAAATAATTTTTTTCAACAATGGTACCTGGATAAGTGGATATCCACATGAAAAATAATGCTGTTGGATCCATTCTTTACAACACTTATAAAAATTAACTCAAAATCAATCACTGACTTAAATCAAAATGTAAAATTTCTAAAAATAAAACCTAGGAATAAATCTCTTAACCTCGGGTCAGGTAATATTTTCTTAGCTATGAAACCAGACCTCATTCAGTAAAAGAAAAATAATGACAAAGTATGTTTCATAAAAGTTAAAACTGTTGTGCTTCAAAAGATAAATATCAAGAAACTGAAATGACAACTCGTAGAATTGGAGGAAATACTTGTAAATTACATATCTGATAAAAGATTTATGTCCTGAATATGTAAAGAACGCTTGCAACTCAACAGTGATAAAAAAAGTACCTAAATTTAAAATGATCAGAGGATTAGAATGCACATTTCCAAAGAACCTGAACAAATGGCATGCAAGCACAAGAAAGGATTCTCAACATTTGTAGCCATTCTGAAAGTATAAATCAATTGACCATGTGATCTCACTTCATACCTACTAGGATGACTATCATCAAAATGACAGACAATAACAAGTGAGGAGATTGGAATCCTACTACATTTACTTGAGAATGTAAAATGGCATAGTTACATTGGAAACTACTTGGGCAGTTCCTCAAAAAGTTAAATATGGAGTTACAAAATGACACAGCAATTTGACACCTATGTATTTATCAAAGAGAAATAAAAATATATATTCACAGTAAAATTTGTGCTAAAAAAGTAGGGACAACACCAATGCTCATCAACTGATGAATGAAAAAGAAAATGTGCTATATTCATACAATGGGATATTATTCTGTGATAAAAGATAATAGAGACTGACAATTGCTACAATGTAGATGAACCTGGAATACGTTCTGTTAAATATAAGAAGCCAGCTCAATCGATCACACATTCCATCATTCAAAATATAATGCATGTCCAGAATAAGAAATATAAAAAGAGAAAATATTACATATATGTATGTATACTATTTGCAGTCACATATATTTAAATGTAATTCGCAATGGTAACTATAGGAAGTAACCAAATATGAATAAAAAGTCACATATATACATATAAGGGAGAACTAGAGAAATATCCCATTGTCTTATCCTTCCCATTTTAATATTCTTTGACATTGTTTTTTTTTAAATACTTTATTTATTTATTTATGAGAGAGGCAGAGAAATAGGCAGAGGGAGAAGCAGGCTTCATGCAGGAGCCTGATGTGGGACTCGACCCCAGGACTCCGGGATCACACCCTGAGTGGAAGGCAGACACTCAACCGCTGAGCCACCTAGGTGTCCCTGACATTGTTTTTGAAGATACATCTTATAAATAAAATATAACATTCTAAATAGTTTAGACTTTGCTGAATGAAAAACTTTGAGACATATGTTTCCTTTTATCTGCTAAAAATTTGGCAATAAAATTACTGCCTCATCCAGTCTGTCTTTTTCTCCTACCATCTCACTCCTGAGGAAATTTAAAGGATAGCTTTCCTTACACCCAACACCTTCATTTCACCCCTTATATTACTTGCCCATAAAACTTTTTGCAAAGTTTTAAATTGTATGACTTTTCTAGTCAAGGTTTAATTGGCCATGACTTCCATTTCTCTCATCATCAGCATATACATTTTTATTTCCGTGATTGGTAGTTAGTCCTCAAGGAGGACTTTACCTTCTGAAGAGTGAATCTGTCAGCTTAAGTTTCTGGTTGATGATGTCCCAGCAGGCTGACAGATTGGTCCATCTGTGTGTGTGTTTTGTTTTTTTTTTAATTTAATTTTTTTCATTTCTCAGTTTTTTGTTTCAAGTTCCCATCTTACTGGCCATTAAAGGTATGTTAGAGAAGGCACGCCATTAATGGCATCGGTGATATATGCTTTTGAATGAGAAAACAGGACAAAAAATTTTTTATTCTTTCCTCTTTTGGAATTTATTTATTCATTTATTTGAGACAGAGAGAGCAAGAGCTGGGTGAAGAGCCGAAGGGGAGGAAGGAGGAGGGGGATAGAGTTGCAAGGCGACTCAGCCCTGAGCAGGGAGCCTGACTCAGGCTCAATCTCATAACCCTGAGGTCATGACCTGAGCTGAAACCAAGAATTGGATGCTTAACTGACTGAGCCACCCAGGTGCCCCTGTATTCCTCTCTTGTTTTCTGCCAACAACTGATATGTTTGGTGCGAGACATGCTTCTGGTTTTATTTTACTATGATTCTGAATCTGCCATGATTTGATAATCTGTTTTGACTATATTCAGGACAATGACACATTTTTGCTACATTTAAATATACAAGTTATGTTTCATGCTATTGATGTTTATAAAAATTTTGTTATTTTTGAAATACATTTTAATGTGTACGATGTTCACTTTGTCAGGTCAAATGATAATATATACGCCATGAGGCCACACACCTGTGAAGTCCTGATTAACTGGAATAATGAAAGTTTTTGTTAGTGATTTGTTTATAGCTTTATAACTATTTTCAACAATTACAGATCCATCCCTACACATCACTTTCATTAGTAGAAAGTGATTAAAAAGTAAGTTCAGGATGCAAAATATGTAGTAAATTACTATTATAATAATAAGTAGAATGAAAATATGCAAAGACCTACACATGAAAGAAAATATTGATCAAAACCACAAAATATAAAATAAATTTGTGTATGACAAGGTGTGGAAGGTCTGTTAAGCATATTGGAGTGGGTGAGCAGAGGAGGTTTGCTGGGGAAGAAGTCAGAGGTAGCCATCATTTATGAAACATGAAATTGTTCCAGGCAAAGAAAGCAGCCCAATTGGAAACAATCTTATTTTAGAGAAAATGAATGAGATTGATTCTCTGAAAAAAAAATGTATATGCCAGTACGTACGTATAGAAAAACATTATACTGAATATAACTTCAAACTCTGTAAAATATTTGCCTGTTACTCATGGACTAGTGCCTGTATGTGTGCCTTGGCCACAGTGTTTTCATTATTTTCATGACTCTCCTTTTCACATATCAGTAAACGCCTGGTATTTTCTTCAATTTTTCTCTTAAAATATTACCTGCCTTAATACCTTGTTGATTGTGATCCTGTATCAACTTCACTGTCACAAGAAAAGATCTGATTAAATCTCCAAGTGAAAGGCAGGTTAATTCCCAAACTCATTCAAATGTGTTCTTTTCTAGGCCTTCTAAAAATATAAGATTCTTTCTTTCTTTGTAAAGTTAACAGTGAACTTATTTCCTGTGATTTGAAACTTTTCTTGAGATTTGCTTAACATTTTTTTTAGAATATTCTACACCTCATAGATTTCAGAACAAATTTAGGTAAATTTATAATAATTGTTTAAAATGGTTGTCCAAAAATAGGTGTTTGAAGACCTTAATTGAATTCAAACTAAGGAATATTACATTGGGTGTTTTTCAAAATTAAATCCCTGCTAATTGTGAGTTCAACTTGGAAATATTAATTCGAGAGCAATATTAGGTTCTGATATGGTGATAGCTCAAGCTGTAGGCAAAATAGAAAGTAGGTGACATTTATTCCCCTTTTGGTACTTTACTTCTCCATGAGCCATTTTTCCCCATTAAAACTTACTAAATTTGTTCTTTATCACTTAACTCTGTAAGATGTCACATATTTAACTTATGCATGAACCCAGGATGACGCATTAATGAAATAAGGCTAGAGATCAGCTTCCCAGGCCCCATGTCATTGTTTATTTAAAAATACCATATTTTCCTTATTATGAAAGTGATATCTGTTGATTACAAAATATTTAGAAAGAAAAAAAGAAACTATAAGGAAAATATAACTGATTCATAGTTCAACCAGCTGTGATATCCTCAGTTGGAGTTACCAACTAAATAATTTTTATATGCCTACATAGGAACTTTTTATTTAAAATATCTGCATATCTCTGTATAAACTCTTAGATAACAGTGTCTGTGGTGGTATATTTTCATTTAATATCATCCAATATTATGATTTTTAGTACTTAATATTACATGGCTCTTATTTTTTTATATAAAATGTATTCAGATATTTATGCATGAGAATGCATTATAAACAACACTAAGTAATACACTTAAATCTTTGCCTATATGGAGACAAAACATATTTCTTTGCTTTCCTAATATTAAATCAATCATTTTTATTGCTTTACTTTTATTGATTACCTTCTTTTGTGAACTGCTTGTGCATCTAGTTTGCCCATATTTCAATTAGGTGTCTATTCTTTATTGATCTTGAGAAGTCAAGATCAATTTCATATATTATGATCAGACATATATTAAACTTGTTCCCAATATCTCAATTTTATATATATATATCAGACAATTATATCATTTATGCTTCTGAAAAATAATGATAAATTCTTTTAAAAAATGAAAAATAATATATAGAAAAAGTCATGTACAGATGATTAACAATCAGATAGTACTAGATCAACAATAATAATGTATATATAGTAATATAATATATTATATATAATAATATAAATATATGTAATAATGTTCACGTCTATCTATTCTTTAAATTATCTAAAATATCTATCTTGAAAGTGATATTTGGAAGACATGACCCGCTAAAGCCATATAGGTTGGAAAACAAAAAGTTCTGCTAGTGTTTATGATACAATAATTATTTACAATATTTCCCCAGAACATTTGTAAAAATTTTGAATCATTTAAAATTAATACATACTTAGAAATATATTTAGTCAATTTTTATGTTTGTTTAATGAGGTGATTTCAATTATCAGGAAAATAAATTCATATAGTATATCTCATTTCATGTTTACCTTTAAGTAGAATAACCAGTTTACAAATAAATTAAGGGAAATTATTTTCTTTTATCTCATTTCTGAAAAAACTGGAATAAAATCCTTACTGAAAAAAAAACACATGGGTTTGAAAATATAGTATCTAATGGTCTTAATGCTAATAACCCCAGTATATGAATTTCTAAACTCTATTGCTAACTCCATTTTATTTTACTTTTCAAACTTACATAATAATAATAATAATAAAGAAATAGATCTACTTTGAACTTTTATAGCACCCTAGCTGATTATAACATTTACGTCACTTACTAACTAGCAAAAGATTTGATTGGTCATTTGTGCCCTTATATATATTCTTAGAGTTTCTACATGTACTCTGTATTTAATTAATTAACTAATTCAATAAATATTTAATCATTATTTTCCAATATCAGTTATTGTGTGCACTTTTGAGAAAAGTGGAGAACAAGAATGAGGTCTTGTGCTAATGGAATGAATGGATCAAAACTGATAGTAATTATTATTACTATTAATAATCTAATTGCTACTAATAAGTAAAATCATATTAACAAACTTTTAGTTGTCAGCTGATAGATTTGCTCTGAAGAAAAGAGGATTATGTGAGCATGTAACAAAGCATTACCTAGACTGTGGAGTAGCTTTGTGTGGGACCCAGGTGATGCTGGGATTTCAATGCTAAGTTCCTCATATGCCAGTTTTACACTTAACTTTGTATTTCCAATGACAAGCACAGTAACTAGCATATATATAATAAGTAATGAAACCATGTAATCAACTGACTTTGTATAATAATAGCATTAAAATGGCCTTATATGGTCAGTACTATAAGAAACACAATTATTAAAATTAATTAATAGAGTAAGCAAAGCTATCAAGATGTAAATTTAGTTTTGCTGGTAAAATATATTCTAATTTATAGACTACTTAATAATGAAATAAAATATTCTGTTTCTAAAATGTTGAGGAAATATTTTTCTTGCCTAACTCTATACAAGCATTTAACACATGATTTTTGAAGCATGACTAGAAAGAAAAAAAGTATTTACCATTTTTTTTTTACCCAATTTAAGTAGCAAAATTCATTACACTCGTCAGAACATTAAATTCCATATAAAAGATAAATTAAAGCCAGGTTTTCCTCTGTGTTTATCCTACGATATTAGTTCATATAGATAGTTATGGAATAGATTAGTGAAGATCACCGATTACCCTATAAAATATCATAAATAATAATGCATCACTGCACTCTATTTCTTGGAGTCAATGTATTCCATTCTGTAAAGGCTGACAAATTAGAACGTAGCCAGAGAAAGGCATTTATATCATTTGTGGATTGATTGATTTATTTTGTTTTGAATGGATAAGTGGTAGAAACTGGATATTATAGATGAGATGACTAGAAGGCTACTGTGATATTTTGCTTCCTCCATATCATTTTGATTATCATTTTAGTCATTTAGGGAAATACAGCCACAGTCAGAGGAAGTTGGGAACCACTTAGCTTTAATGGAAAAGATACTCCCTTTGGGGAAAGATGTAGAGCGGTGTGGGAGGGAATGTGAGATCCAGAAGGATTTCGCTGGTAGATTAATGAATGTCACCTGCAGGCCTCAGGCTTGAGCTCAAAAGCTAATGGACTAATAATGGGAGTAATTGGTTCAAATGTTAATGAACCTAGGAAATTGTCAGGCATATTCAGAGGGTATTTGTAGTACTGTATATTGGCCTTTTGCATCATTTAAAAATACGTTCGTTATTTAAAGACAAACTATTTATACATTTTGAGATATATACAATTCAAAATCTCATCAACATCTTTTATAGACATGGGAGCGGGATGTATTTCAATAATATTCACAGTTTAATTTTTGCGACTTTCTATTTCAAATACTGCTAATAGGGTGTTAATCCACATTGCATGAATTGTATTCAATCAAGTCACTAAGGCTATTATTTAAGTTTAATTGAAAAGGAAGCATTCAAATAGAACAAGCAATCACATATTTAAACAATAGTTCAATTTTATGCTGGTGTTGATCCAATGTTAATAATCGTGATGATTGATTTAGAGTTGCTTTCTGTGATTTGGGAAATACTACTAATGCGGTAAAATATGAGTAGTATTTATAAGACAAAACAAAAACCCAAACCTCAGTTGCCATGTGTAAGTTTCTGTGTGGATGTTTTAACTTCCTAAAGATAGTCAGATTTTGGTGGACATTTTCAATAAATGGAGTTTTATTTAGACATTTATGTTAACTATTAGATAAGATCCTATAATAAAGCACTACGGGAGGTATTTTTTCAGATTTTTTTGCTATATAAATTTATTAAAAATGTGAACTTCTAGAATTGCTGATGGCTTCAGGATGGTTGCATATGGTCTATGGGAGCTGAATAAAATCAGTAATATTGTCTCTGAAGTTACAGGATGTTAAGCTTTAGCGTTGGGAAAAATGGATGGGCCTTTTAGCTAAAGTGTAAACAGTAACAAAATTATATTATTTGAGGTGAAGAAACTTACATGGAAGTAATGACCTTGTATTTCTATCTTTTTTCTTCTTTTGATGAGGTTTTCTTTTTAATCCTTCAGAAAAGATTAAAAGTATATTTTCTTCTTCCTTTGACATTTGATACTATCACATAGAGATAATCTTGCTGAAATAATGTTATTCTACTTGGCTTTCTTGTATCCAAAGTAAATATTAATTTCCAGATCTTTTCATTTTTTCAGATGGGACTGTCCTAGTTTCCAGTTGTGAACCTCATTCATTCTGCTATAGTTAGAAGGGTTGGCAAGTGTTTTCTAATGAAACATTGTATATCTTATCAGGTTTGTTACTTTTTTTTTTTTTTTAACAATGGCTATCTGAAAAATAAGTCAATAGACTGTTTTAAAAATAATTTAGCTTGGTTTTCTAATAAGGACCAAAAAAAGTATTATCCTTGTGCTAGCACACTTATCACCTTTGTAAAATATGTGAAGAAGGGGATTGCATATCATTTTAATAAAATTTGTTTTCTAATAGAAATTTCCTCTCCACTACAGATCATATTAATTGTTCCTATTGTGAAAAAGACTAGCGTGATATAATTTGCCTTGTAACTGAGATAATTCATTTTCCATATTTTCCACCAATTTGTTCTATTGAAATAAAAGGAATAAAACTTACATTTCTTTTACTTGTGAAGCTGGATACTCAGTGGGAAAACAGCTAAATTTCTCTGAAATATCCACAGGGACATCCACCACAGGAATATCTCCTTCCTCTAATAGCCTTATTTTTATGAAGAAGCTCACTTTCAAAGTATTTAGAGAGACCAGGGTTGGAGCACCCCCTCCCTGCCCACCTTATGCTCAGCCGATCAGACTCTCGGAAACACAAGGAGGGGCTGAGAAACTGGAGTTGTTCTCCATCTATGACTGAGCCTATTGCTTGCTACTTTGATGCTAGGGACACAACCAACCTTTGGGAAAAACGAAGTGACTTATTCTAAATTAATGGGGCCAGGAGTAAGCCTACTATTTTTTAAGTTGTATTTTTTCTTGGTTTAGCATTCGTTGGATTGCTATAAACCTTTGACTATTTTTTTGAGTGACTACGAAATTGTTTCTGACAGATATTGTTCAATATTTACATGGTTCTATGGAGTATCAGGCCTCTGGAACTATCTACTCTGTCATTTTCACTAAGACCATATTGTCTGCTTTTGTGCTTTTAAAACTCTATCATTAGTTGCATATGCAATGAGAAGTGAAATACTTTCCTGCCAAATTTATTATTTTATCATTTCAGAATATATATCCTCATGTCTACAAAGACTTTATAGCTGAAAGTCTAATTAGTCTATGATCTATACACTAGATTTTTCCTAGGCTCATGGTTGCACAGGATAGCTTTCCCCATCCTTTTACATTCAGTTTCTGTGTTCTTACAGGCAACATATGTCTTTTATACGTATCACATCATTTGTAGTGTGTCTTATTCAGCAAGGAATTTTGCACTGAAAATAAGAGATCTGCATGTACAGTAGTATCTGTTATATTGGTGGATTGGAAGATCTGACATAGTAGAGTTATTATCTATTTCCAAACTGATGTGTATTGTTCATTGTTATTTCAATGATATCTGAACATGGGAAGAGGAGGGATTAAGAAACTGATTTTTTTTTTTTAGATTTTATTTATTTGAGAGAATGATTTTATTTCTTTGAGAGAGAGAGAGAGAGAGAGAGGGAGAGCGTGCACGAGCAGAGTGGACTGCTCGTCCTGGGGCTCCACCTCAGGACCCTGTGATCATGACCTGAGCCAAAGACAGATGCTCTACTGACTGAGCCACCCAGGCACCCTAAGAAAATGATTTTTTAAATATAGGTTTTTTTTTTTCCTTTGGTTCTTGGGAATTTTGCCATGCATATGGAGGATAGCTTCTTCTTCTTTTTTTTTTTTTTTTTTTTTTTGTATTTATCCTGCTTGAGGTTCACAGAACTTGTATCTCTGACTTTATGTCCTTTGTCAGTTTTAGAAAATCTTGGCCAGTAAAACCTCAAGTGTTTAGCTGCCACCTTCACCCTCTCCTCAGCTTCTGGTACTCCAATAATGCATACGTTAGGCCTTTTTATTGGTCCTCATATATCGTTAGAATGTTTTCTACATATTATCATTTTTCCACTGTGATTCAAAAAAATATTTTCTACTGACTCGTTTTCAAGTTCAAACATCTCTTCCTCTCCTGTTAATCTACTATTTAAATGCAATACTTAACTTCAGTAATGATATTTTTCATTTCTAGAATTTTTACTTATTTATTTTTCCATTTTCCACTTAATTTTCCATTTCTCTAGCTGAACACTTTGTAGGATTCCATTTTCTCTCATTTCTTAGCCTATGAACCATCCTTGCTTTTCCACTTTATTTGATCGTTGCCCTAGAGTTTGCAATCTACATTTACAGCTAATTCAAGTCAACTTCCCAGTAATACCATGCCACTTCACAGCACGCACAAGTACCATAAAATAACAAATTTTTCCTATTCCTCCCTCTCATTCCATGCAGCATTACTGTCATTCATTTCTCTTATTCATAGGCTATAGAGCTGTACTCACCAAATACATCCCTGCTATTATTATTTTGAACAGTTACCTATCACAACAATCAATAATAAGAACTTAAGAACAATAAAAAAATTTACTTTACCTCACTTATGTTTCTTATGCTCTTCCTTGCTGTGTAGATCCTCACATCAATCTCTCCCTTACTCCAAGTCTCAGCAATGATCCTGCAGATAAATTGACGAGTTGAACTGATGTGTGACTCTACTGTGTACATGCATTACCTTTCATAATTTAATCTTCAAAATATTGGGACTGATTCACTTCCCTTACCACTAAGTTAGCTGTAAGGGAGTAAACATAATTCTTTAATGTATTTGTTTTCTAGTACAAAATATGCCCAACTGTGTGTGCAAAGGCTTAAGCCAGGTTCTGGTTGGTTTGCATTCAGTGTCTGTGATATTGGTGTGATGGATTTTATTTTATTTTTTTAGCCCATAGTTAGGATCAAATAGCGTCTCTGGGTGGCTCAGCAGTTGAGCATCTTCCTTTGGCTCAGGGCGTGATCTTGGAGTCCCGGGATTGAGTCCCACATCCGGCTCCTTGCATGGAGTCTGCTTGTCCCTCTGCCTGTGTCTCTGCCTCTCTCTGTGTGTCTCATGAATAAATAAATAAAATCGTAAAAAATAGAGTCTCTGCCACTTACTAACAATCTCTTCATTTTAAATAGTTCTAATAACTCTTTAAATCTACATTCTACTCTATAACAAAAGTGATAATATTTCCTATCTCACTTCGTTTTGTTAGTATGTAATTAGGTGCCACATACTATATTGAGAATACTTCTTGAATATACTTTGTATACTCACTCCTTGGCAAGTAAAAAACAATCAATACATGACCCATTTATGAACAGTACTATAATGGTATTCATCGTTAATAGTAGACAAATTTTAGGATCACTTTAATATCATACCTTAGAGGAAAAATTAAACATGACAGCTATATAGGGCTGATCAGTCAATTTTAATAACTTAAAATAAAGGCTATCACTCATTTTTTGGATCTAAAATCATTGCTGAAATTATTCCCAAAGAGTTTTGCATCTGAGAACATCATGGATTTTAACATCGTAACGTGTGTTTTATACGCCAGCTTGAGCTGCCATAACTAGTGACAAATGTGTAAATCATCATATTGCATGTTTATTCTTTCCATTTTCTTTATTTTTTTTTCATACAATGCCAGATTGAATGAGCTATTTCTGTCCAATTGACAAATGTATCAGTTTATTGGGCTAAGTGCTTAGAGGCTTGCAGCGAGAGGTTTCTAACTTCAGTGTCAAGAACCTATTGCCGCTGTAGGCTATTCGCGTGTGTTCAACAGCGAGGTCGCCCCAAGAGCCCCCTGCCCTCTTGGATGTGTTAACTTCATGGCAAAAAGGGGTCTAGAAATCTCACAGCTGGTCAAGAGGGACAAGGTATCTCAGTATTCTGGATGTAACACACAGAGACACACACACACACGTTTTGCTCTGTTTTTATACAGCTGACTTACATCTTCATTTTAACTCATTTTGTTACATTTGCCTCTGCCAATGTTGGATGATGGACACAGAAGACCTGTGTCTGGGCTTCGGCCAATCACAGCAGGGCTTACACAGAGTATGACTTTCAGAGATGCATTTGAACAAATTTTACATAATATTCATCCTCTTCATATTGGCTCATAAGATTTTGTTTTTACTCATCCATATCTGTCATCTTTTGTTTGTGTGCCTTTTGGCTACCTGTATATTCTCATCCAACCACATATATATGTAATCTATCTGCAAAATCCATGTCAGATTTATCCACTTGCCAAATTCTTCCCCCCTTGTCCATTCTTTATGGCACAAATGTTTCTTTCCCACATGCGATTTTCATTTTATTTTTGAATATGCCTTAAAGTTTAATGACATTATCATTAATAAGAAACAAGCTGTTAGTAAATGCACTAGAGATCAAAGAAGTATGGTTTTCAGCCTGCACATTCTCATATTTTTACATATCAGGTTTCAACTGTCTGGCTTACAACACAAGTATCAATAGGCATAAAGCTTCATGACAGCTTTAGTCTCGCCAGGTTATGAAGAGTGGGTTACATTTTTTGGCTGGAGATTCCTTATCTTGCGGGTCACGTTTAAGCCGTATTGCAGCTTCTGAGCCTCTTAGACCCTCCTTGTTTATCCTTTCTGATAGATTGACTCCAGTTTTTACCTTATATTTCTGCTTTGTTTTTCTCTTCCTTAGCAAGATAATTCCTCTCCAAAACTATAACTTTCCCATAAACCACAGCACTAGAGGGAAGGAAAAGTGAAATTGCTCTTCTTTTGTGGCTTAGTGCGGTTGAGCATTTTCTTGAGTCTTGAGTCGCTTTTGTTTCCTGGCGGGAGCCTCCCCTAAGTTGTGGGAAGAGCAAATCTGGGCTGCAGGCTCAGGATGTGACATGAGAAGACAGTGGGAAGATGGGCTATAGATTAAGAAACATTTCCAGAAACCCGAAGCCTGGAAACTGATTCAGATTGGTTGATGTGAAGAGAGAAACTAAGACAGTAGCAGACAGAGCTCACGCTGGCAGCTTGCTAATTGAGTTGCAGCTTCCTAGTGGTTTCCAGGTGTGAACTTTTTCCGCTCCTCACAGCTATGGCAGGTACTATTGGTCTTCCTATTTAATTGGTGAGCAAACCAAGTCATAGAGAGGATGTTTACCCAGCTAATAGGTGATCAAGGTGGTAGAGTGCCTTTTTGTGCTATCCAGTGATAGCAAAGACAAATAGAAAGTGATGTGGGGGATCCCTGGGTGGTGCAGCGGTTTAGCACCTGCCTTTGGCCCAGGGCACGATCCTGGAGACCCGGGATCGAGTCCCACATTGGGCTCCTGGTGCATGGAGCCTGCTTCTCCCTCTGCCTGTGTCTCTGCCTCTCTCTCTCTCTCTCTGTGACTATCATAGATAAAAAAAAAGAAAAAAAAAAAGAAAGAAAGTGATGTGGTTTGAAGTGGTGGGATTCGGAGCTAAAGGCCAAGAAAGAATTCTTGAGCTGTCTTTGGTGCCAAAAGTGGTTTAATTAAAGCACTCGGACAGGATCCGTGAGCACAAAGACCTGCATCGGGGTTGTGAGGAGTGGCTCATTATGCAAGACTTTTGTATTTTACGGATGGGGAGGTGATGTTGGGGCTCCATGAAATTGAGTCTATAGGTTTCTGGAAGTTTGGGATGGGTAAGATTGTTTTTTTCTTGTAGATCTTAATACAGTTGCAAACTGATGAGGCTCATGTCCTACATGACTATGATTTCTATCAGTTAACCCTTTGTTTTTTTCTTTTCCTTGGTTCTAGGGCAGCTGGGAGTGCCTATGTCACACACATCTCACGCAGGGTGGGTGCAGGGGTGGGGGTGGGGGCCTTGCAGGGTGTCAGCTTGTCTGCCCTGAGCTTGCCTTCTGCTCCCTCAATCAGAAGGAGACACGTGTATGTGGGGCAACAGTGATCAGACTGGAACATTACTCGGGATGGTAATCACCATGCTTAAGACACTGAGAGCTGCAACACAAACCTATGAATAAAGAGGGTGAAAATACAATTTATCATCCAAACCTGGGCACTTTTGAGGATAAAACAGGGGGCTGTTAATAATTATACCGAGATTGCAGCCTTCAGTTGGGGCCATCATAGGCAATCTGGACATAGAATCACTGACTGCATAAACGTGGAAATGCCTGCCGGCGTATCTCAGGTGCCTAACGTAGGGCCAGCGTAGGCGATTGCTACATTGATCCAGCAAGTAGGAGTGAGCCAGGGAAAATAATAGTTTTCCACCAATTTCTATGTAAACATTTTTTGCCATAGGTGACTTACCTCCTACATCTGTCATTGGTTTTTGGACAATAATATGATATCCTTTCTAGAATATCCTTTCTAGAATTTCATTTGAGTGCTTCTTTCTTTGATTTCTATTTTAGGTTATAAGAAATAACCACATTAAATCTTACTGCCCTTGTTTAAAGACATTTTTATGGCAAGGGTGCATTGTATCACCCAGTATCCTTTCTAAAAATGTCACATATGGAATATTTCATTTAGAAATCAGTATTAGAAAACATTATTTCCTTTAAAACTAGATACATGTACTTTTCTATGATTATGCATATTATTTAGTTAATTGTTTTAATCTGGCCTGTAAAATATGCTTACCATTCTAATCTGCATAATTTTGTTCTCATGCCCTTGATCTTCACTTTCTCTTGCAAAATTTACATTTCTTCTCGTCTGGATTTTCTTCATGTCTGGATCTTCTATTTCAATGTTAATAGTTTTAAAATATTATAAGTACTTTTTAAATTTAATTTTTTTACTTATTTATTTTTTTGCCCACAAGTTTAAGTCTTTATGAAATGAGATTAAATAAAGTATCATAGGTACCTCTAAGTTGTAGCAACATAGTAGACTCTCAATACATCTTTCACTATTATCATACTGTAGACAATTGTTGATTGACATTTTTGTTCTTTTCAATTTATTTTCAGGGAAATATCCAAAATAATGGCCACTGATGACACCATCAGTGTTTCTACAAAGCTAGTTATGTACATTCTGTCCTTTAAACCAAAGTAAGGTCAGTCCTGCTCAGGAATGCTTCAATTCTTGCCACTAGCTCCCCTAAGTGGGGAAGGCTGGCAAAGCACTGATCAGAAAATCAGATGTCAAATCTGTAATACATAAGCCAGCATGAGTCAAACCTACCAAAAGATCTATCTCTCTTTATACCTCTCTACGTGCTATTTCGATGAAAATGTGGTTAGACCTAGAAGAGAATAGATCTTAGTGCATCTAACATAAAAATGTGTAGTTTGTATCGCAAAATGAATTTTATAAGTTGAAATTTGGAGGAGCATAGGCCTCTGCCTAATTGAATGTCATATATTAAACTGTAGTGTACAAAAACATGTCAACTTCACTTGATTCTAGAATAACCACAACTTGAAAAGAGTCTGCTCCCTGACATGCTAAATGACTTTCAGACACAGAAATCTAGTTGATGGAGGTCACTAACACTTTTAACATTTTAAGACATGAATATAAAGAGCATGATTTCAAACATAACTAGACAGAAAAGAATGGGAGGCCAGAGAAGACATTAAGGCACTATCCAACACTGGATTAAAAAGAAAAGGAATAAAGGGATTGGATTATCCTTAGTCAATGGAACACAGATATTAAAAGATACACATAGATCCCATAAATAATTTTGCAGTGATGGGAAAAAGAATAGCAGCCCCAATGGAGAAGTACAATTAAAGAAAATGTTTTCTATGGCAAACATCATAATATTATGTTAGTACCATTGTTTACAAAGATTCCAAGGATCAGGATAAATGGATGAAGATAAAGTAAAAATAAGAAACATAGGGCCCAAACTGTGCAGATTTAAAATAAAGATATAAGGAATATAGGTGGTATAGGTTCTTCAGAACAAATGAAGGATTAACAAGACTGAAGGGTACAGTAGGACATTTTTATCTTCTAACATGCTTTAAAGATATTTCTATCAAGACATTTAAACTAATCAAAACATATAGTACATGACCACATTCATCTTAATTGAAAAGCCAATTTTCATTGTAAAATGAATCATTCATATCATATTTATGGTAAGAAAATAACTGACTTCATTTTTCAATTTCAATAAATATGTTAATATGAGCCTCTGAGACACTCATCTTTTCTTTTTCTTTTTTTTAAACTAACTCTAATGCTAGGTAGATTAGAAAAAAAGTAGGTAGTAAGATGGTTGGATGGATGGACAAAAAATGAGAGAGAGAGGAGTTGTGGCTTGAATTGTATTCCCCCAAAGGGTACATTCAAATCCTAATCCTTAGTAACTGTACATGTAACCTTATCTTAAAATAAGGTTTCTGAAAATTTAATCAAGGTAAGATGGTGTCATATTGGATTAGAGTGGACTCTTACCCCATGACCGGTGCCATTATAAGAAGAGGGAAACTTGGACACAGACATACAAGGAGGAGAATGTCATATGAAGACGCAGACATGACACAGGGAAAAGACCACGTGAAGATGGGAACAGGTTGAAGTGATGCTGCTGTAAGTGAAGAATGCCAAGGACAGCCCACAGCTGCTAGAAAACTAGGAAGAGGCAATAAAGGAGTTTTCCCTAGTGCCTTCAGAGTCAGCATGGCCCTGCTGCCACCTTGATTTTGGACTTCAACACTCCAGAACGGCGAGAGAATAAATTCCTGTTATTTTAAGCCTCCCGGTGTTTGGTGCTTTATAACAGCCCTAGGAGTCTAACTCAGAAATAGAGACAATTAGCTAGACACAGATTTAGATAGAAGAGGCATGTAGCCTTGCCTTGAGTTTAATACCTGGATGAAATAAAGTCCTTTCCCTTTCTGTATTAATGATACTCTATTGACTTTTCTCCTTTGGAACTCTTCTTGGGGAATAATAAATTATCTGAAATACTTAATAGGCAGAGGAAGTGAGATAGTTAAGCAAAAATTGCTATTGCTCTTGCCCTAATCTACACTTTATCCAAAGTCAGAAAACAACAGGGCCAGAAAACTCACTGCTTGCTTATAATCACACTCACCTGCCTCCCAATCTAGGTCCCTATACTTCTGACAACCCCTGTTTTGCTCACTAGTTTTATAATTTTGTCATTTAAAAAGTGGTTACAGCAGGCGACCTTTGTAATTAGCTTTTTATTTTTCCATACAGCATAATTCCCTGGAAATGTATACAAGCGATTGTGTATCAGTGCTTTGTTCCTTTTTATTGCTGAGCAGCATAGTCACACTATGACTGTACCTAAGTTTGTTTATCCACTCACTTACTGAATTACATCAATAGGTCCCCCCCGCGCCCCAGTTTTTGACTACTAGGCTTAAAGCTTCTGTGAACATTTGTGTGCCGATTTCTGACTGGACATAAATTTCCATTTCCCAAGGATAAATGTCCATGAGTGCACGCTGGATCATATGGAACTTTTAGTTTAGTTTTGTAAGAAAATTCCAAACTGTTTACCAGAGTATCTATGCCCTGTTACATCCTCATCAGTAGTGTATGATTCAGTTTCCCTACATCCTTGCCTGCATCCTTGCCTATTTTTTTTTAATTTTAGCTAAGATAGTTAAATAATCATATTTGACCATAGTTTTAGTTTACATTCCACGAATGGCTAGTGATGTTGTCTATCTATATTTTATCTGATTATATGCCATGTGTAAAACCTCATTGATGAAATACCTGTTCTTGTCTTTTGACCATTTTGTAATTGGACTGCTTGTCTTTTAATGGTTGATTCTTAAGAATTTAAAAATATATTCTAGATACTCATTCTTGTTGGATACGTGCTTTGCATATATTTTATCCCATTCTATTGTTTGTATTGTTATCATCTTTACATGGTCTCACTCCAGAGAAAAAAATTGTTAATTTTGGATCCAATATATAAATTTTCCTTTATAGATCTTGCTTTTGGTATCAATTCTAAGAACTGTTTGGTTATTTTTAATTATTAAAAAATAAGTGACATATATCATTGTATAAGTTCAGGACACACATCATGATAGTTTGATATACAATATGTTATGATATGTTTACCAAAATAGGTTCAACTAATATCCATCTTCTCACATTGATACAATAAAAGGAAAAGAAAAAAGAAAATAACAGAAGGAAAAAAATCTTGTGATGAGAACTCTTAGGATTACTCTCTTAATGACTTTCCAAAAATCATGCAAGAAGTGAGCTCTGAGTTCAGTTTTGTAGGTATCAAGTTTATAGTGCTAAAATCAGTATGTTATTTTCAGATTCATACTGAAAACAAACTATCAAATGTAAGGAATATTTACATGTAAAGCCAATCATTTCAAAATCAAAGAATAAGTACATCAACATATTTGCTTAGAAAAGTTAATGAATTTGCAGCAAAGTATGAGGAAAAAACCATTACCTGTTAACCTATTTTAAAATAATTACAAATTTGAATGACTATATCAGCAACAAATGTAATATGGAGTTTAAATTTTGTGTATATGTATGTCATAACAGTGCAGTTCAATGACAGGAAAACAGTTCGAATCACTTACCCAAATTAAGATGATTGTACCAAGATATAAATCAATGAATTACTTTTGACACTGAGAAAGTCATAGTAAAATAAAATAAAGTATTAGTTGACATCTATAATGTGTTGAATGACACAATAAAAATGGTTAATTGTAAAAATCAAATGTATTTTCTGATTATTCTCTTCGTTAAATGGTAATATAGAAACCTATTATAAAGTTCCGTGAGGAAAAGTTTTAAGAATAGTTTATATATTGAGTGCCTGGGTGGTTCAAGTGGTTGAGCATCAGACTCTTAGGTCTGATCTCAGGGTCATGAGATTGAATCCTGATCTCAGCTTAGGTCATGATCTCAGGGTCATGAGATTGAATCCTGTGTTGGGGTTTTACTAAGTGCAGAGTCTGCTTGTCCCTCTCCTGTCCCTTCCCCTCAGCCCCTCTTCTTCTCTGTCACTCCATCGAAAATGAATAAATAAAATCTTTTTAAAAATAAATAATAGCTTACTTGTTGGTACTATGAATTCTTACCAATTATGTAGGACAAGAAACCAGTTTAAAGCAAGCATTTAGCAATTTGTAAATTGGGCAGACATCTATTTTTTTCTGATATTGATTTTAACGATTTTAATACCTCTTTGAAAGGAAGATATGAAAGATATTTTCAAGCAGCTAAAAGATCCTTGAAAAAAAGAAAGTTTCTATAATTTATAATGACACGTTCCATAATTTAACAACACTATAAATGAAGTGATGAATGAGATTGATACTGATATCTGTGTAAAATTATTACTAACCACCTTAGAATTTTCACAATATTTCTCATTTTATTTACCATCAAAAGATGTTCCATGCATAGAAAAAAATAGGACTAGATTATGCTTCATATAAATAAAAGTGATTTAATCAAAGATGATTTTAAAATTAAATTTACAGAATGACTGTCTACTGAGAAAGGATCTTATATTAATTTTGAAAAATCTAAATATAGCTCCATATATATCATTTTTATTTATTTTTTATTATTTTATTTTTTTAAGGTTTTATTTAACAGAGAGAAAGGCAGAAACACAGGCAGAGGGAGAAGCAGGCTCCTTGCAGGGAGCCCGATGTGGGACTCGATCCCAGGACTCCAAGATCACCCCTGAGTCAAAGGCAGACTCTGAACCACTGAGTTACCCAGGCATCCCCATTTTTATTATTTTTTTTAATTTAAAAATTTAAAAAGTAAATAAAAATGAAAATAAATTTGAAAGGTTTAATTTATTTAGTTAGTTAGTTATTTGAGAGGCTAAAAAAAGTGAGAGAGAAAGCACAGGGAGGAGCGGAGGGAGACGGTCATGCAAACTCCACACTGGGCAGGGAGCCCAACTCAATGTTCAATCCCAGGGCCCTGAGATCATGACCTGAACTGAAACCAAGAATCTAATGCTTTAACTGACTGAGTCACCCAGGCGCCCCATCATGTACATAGGTCTGGATAAAAGTTTAAAATTACTATCCTAAGTATGGTTAGGTTATGCTTAAAATTGCTTTATTTTCATCAATCCTCTTTATCTTACTTCATGTCATCTTCTTATTGTGACAGTGACTTCTCTACTACCACTGTAATAAAAGAAAATGTAATAGTCAAGATAAATATTTATTTGAGATGAGCATCATTATCAATCCAAACTACAATAGATATAGAAGAAAAATGCAAATTCAATTCACATATTTAGGATAAATAAGGTAAATCACTACTTCACTCATCACTTTTGTTTAGATATAAGTGCAAAACAGATAAATAACAGATATAAACTTATTCTTTAAAATAATATCTATACACACTTTCAATAAAAATCTATACTTTTTCTGTAATTGTTTCCTTTCTTCCTATTTTATGTTTATTCTAAGTATATTTATTGAAATATTTTATATCTATTGATTCTAATGTTCAGATTTGGGTTTGTATTTGATATACCCTTAATATTTCTATTTATTATTATTATTATTATTATTATTATTATTTATTTTTTATTTATGGTTTTTATTATTTATTTATTATTATTTTTATTATTCATAAGTCATTTTATTATATTTTACAAACTATTTGGACCATAATATATTGGATACTGGAAAAAAATTGTTCTCATCAGTGATATTTTGAAAACTGTCCTAGTGACCTCATTAAAGTTACATTTACTAAAAATTATTATACTGTGTGGGTTGGTGAGTTTGTTAAGCATGCAGCTTAAAAATTGAATCAGTTGGGCATATGTATTAAAAATTAAGCTTAATCAAAACTATTCAAAAGAATTTTGGTTCAATTTGTCATTTTCTTTTTTTAAAAAAAGATTTATTTATTTATTTTGGAGAGAGAGTGGAAGGAGAGGGCAGAGAAAGGGCAGAAGGAGAGGGAGAGAGAGAATCTCAAGCAGACTCCCTCTTAAGCACAGAGCCGGATGTTGGGCTTAGTCTCGTAACCCAGAGATCATGATCTAGACCAAAGTCAAGACTTAGATGCTTAATCAACTGATCCACTCAGATGCCCCTCAATAATCATATATAGTCTGTCTCAAGACGGTAGAAAAATATGAAAACTTGAGATACTTCCCCATTTTAAACTGTGGGCAATTGAGTTATTTTGTACTTAACACAGTTCCAGTTGTGCTACAGTGGAAAGGGTGTCATGCCATTATCATCACTGTAATGTTTTTAAGACTCCTTTCGCAGAGGAGTATCTTAGGACTTTATTTTTTAAACCTTCTAGAATGTTACTTGGAATTGCACTCAATACTAAGATTTCATTTTGCTATTAGAAATCAGCAGTAAAGGGATGCTTGGGTGGCTCAGTCATTTGGGCATTGGAACCCTTGGTTTTATCTAGGTCATGATCTCAAGGTCCTAGGATCAAGCCCCACATCAAGTCCCATGCATCAGGCTCTGGCTTGGCAGGTAGCCTGCTTTGGGATTCTCTCTCCTCCCTCTCCCCATCTATCCCTCCTAATCATGCTCTCTTTCTCTCTCTCAAATGAATAATTGAATCTTTAAAAAGGAAAAGAGAAAAAAAAAATCATCAGGAAATAAGTCACCTGTATGAAGTAGCTAAACTTATCATAATCAGTAGTAGGTAACAAGATATCAAATGGATTTAATATTATGCATTATTAATTGTATGAGATATATGAGAAAATGGGTATATATTTTAAATAATGTGTAATATGGGGGTTCAAGGGATTCAAATTTGAATAAGCATAATCGAGTGTCAACTCTAACTGGGGAAGTAGAAAATACACTTTGGATCATAAGTAATTAGGAAAATCTGCTGAGGTATATGCATAGTGAAAAAAAGTATACAGAGTTGTTAATTAAAAGTTAGAGATTTAATGGGACACCTGGATGGCTCAGGGCATGATCCCTGGGTCCCTGGATCAAGTCCTATGTCGGGCTCCCTGCAGGGAGCCTGCTTCTCCCTTTGCCTGTGTCTTTGCCTCTCTCTCTGTGTCTCTCATGAATAAATAAATAAAATCCTTTTTAAAAAAGTTAGAGATTTAAGAATATCTGTGTCATTGGATCCATGTGTCATTGTACAGTTCAATAGAATTCCCTCTGGGTCTATTTTAGTGCATATAAATCTAGCCAAAAATACCAGATTCATAAACAAGTGAAATTTGATGTAATTCAAATTATATATGATGTAGAAACACTGAGGATATTCTTTAATAAATCAATCTGTAGAGAAGCCTATCTTAAAGTTTTTAGATTTTTTATTCTTAGTAAATAGCAACCTTAAAAATTATTCCCCAAAAAGGTTATATGTAAATGCTTAAAATAACAACTCTCTTAGGTATTCCTTCCGAAACTGTGACCAAGAGCTCCATGCATTACATATTTCTCTGGAGATTTACAGGAAATAATGACAGTAAAAATATTTATTGTGCTTTTACTGTGTCAGTCACTGTTCTAAGTACTTTACATGAACTTATTACTTTAATTCTTATAGCAACCTCATGAATTAAATATTATTATTATATCTCTTTGTATAGAAGAAAAACCTGAGGCACTTACTTATACCTGAGGTATAAGTAAATACCTTGCTTAAGGTCACACAGCTAATAACAAAACTAGAATCCAAATGTAGGGAATCTAGCTTCTATTCCTATACATATTTTTTTATGGGGGGCGGGAGTTGAATAGTAATTACCAAATCCAGAAAAAAAATCTGGGGCAAATAAAGTGATTTTTGAATCATATAGGTATATCTGGTTTAAGAAAAAATGATAATAGGGATAATAGGGATAATGATAATAGCCTGGGTGGCTTGGCGGTTGAGCATCTACCTTTGGCTCAGGGCATGATCCCAGGATCTGGGATCGAGTCCCGCATCGGGCTCCCTGCAGGGACCCTGCTTCTCCCTCTGCCTCTCTCTGTGTGTGTCTCTCATGAATAAATAGATAAAATCTTTTTAAAAAATTATATACTTTGACATAAATAACTTGTTACATTGTTCATTTATATATGAAAAAGACATAACTAACTTGTTACATTTTCATTTATATATGAAAAAGAAATACGTATATTGGTTTGCCATGTTAGGGCAGTTTTTCTTGTTACTGTGAGCATGGATGTTTTGTTTTATCAATGCCAAGAGCATTTTTGCATTTTGAGACATTTTTACATAGGAAAGAGGGATTCTTCAAGGAAACTCTGATTTCCTATTTTACAGCAGTTATTGTCTGCTTTGAGATCATAGGTTACCTCACAGTCAACATCTGAGTATAATGCAGTATTTGTGTCTTCTTATTTATACTTTTCACTTTGATCATCTGAAACTACTTATATGCCTATTACAAATGATAAGAAGGATTTAAAAATGGTCCTTTGGTAAAATTACTCTAAACCTTTCCAAGACCTTATAATGTTCTAACTTTGCACTGAACCTTTATATGAGTTTAAGAGGAGATTTGAAGACTGATAATTCAATGCTTATGTGTCACATTTAACTTCTTTATTTTCTATTTTCTCATGTTAATTTTATAATCCAGTGTAAAACAGTATGTTTTGTTGTTAACTTGTAACTGACAATATTATAAAATCATATGGAATTACAGAAATATTGTAGTCAAGCTGAAATCACTTGTGATTATTTGGGCTAATCTATGTGTTCACTGATGTATGTAAAATATTTGTAAGAAAATAATAAATGCTATTAGTTTGTGATTACTACTGTGGCAAGGGGTGGTTCATAAATCAGTAAAATTCTGCACTGAAGATAAAACATTTAGCTAGAAAAATACAAATAGTTAGATATGAAATTATAACTACCGTTTTGTTAACAACTTATTTTCTTAGAAAATGTTTTAACAAAAAAGTCATTTAAAATCTAAAAAATAATTCGTTTTCTATTAATAAAGCTTATAAAGATAATAAAAACCAGTTTTGGGTTTAATTAACTAAAATTATAATACTATACAATTAAATAATTCTGAATAAGAATACTTTTGTGAGTGCATTTTTGGCACTTTCTGGTAAGCATAATTTAAAAGCAAAATTTTGGGAAAACTTTTTAGGTTAGTAAGTCTATGACACGTAGATTTGCAAACAAGTCTTCTACTCTTGATGAAACTTTGACTGTCTAACCGTACCTCTTTGCATTCAGGCAGAGAGAGGCAGTGCACCAGTACTATAAAATAAGAGTCCTTATTTACTAAACAACCATTCTTAACGTCATATTTTACTGAAATAAGGTTATTTCCCTACTTGCAATATCTCCACCTTTAATATAATTTCATCATTTCTCCAGTTGTAGACTTGAAACAGTAAGTGCTTTTAATGAAAATCACTTTATAACCCTGTTTCATTTGCCCTAAGTCAGGTTGTGAAATACGTTTATTGCTTCATCTAAAAGCAGCAGGTTCATAATATGCTAACATCACAAGGCAGAAAAAAAGTTTTCTTTGCTCATTCAAGTTATATGTTTCTGTGCTCCATTATTAAATAATGAATAAATAATTCTAGTCTTCAAAATTTAGACTTTGCTTCAAAAAGAACAATTTTAAGATGATCAATATGCTCACAGTTTGGATCATAGGAAATAAGAAATTAAACAGAATGATCGTATTAGAAAACTCGGGCACAATTTTGATTGTAAAACAAAAACCAAGGGCAATTTACATTAAAATTAAGTGTTTATTACTCAATTTAAAAACATAGGAAAAAAGTTGGGATTCCTGGGTGGCTCAGTGGTTGACAGTCTGCCTTTGGCTCAGGGCCTGATCCCAGGATTCTGGGATCGAGTCTCCATGGGGCTCCCTACATGGAGCCTGCTTCTTCTTCTGCCTGTGTCTCTGCCTCTCTCTGTGTGTGTCTCTCATGAATACATAAATAAAATCTAAATAAATACATACATACATACATACATACATACATGCATAAAGCAAATGATGTCACCTAATGTGATAATAGTCAAATGTAACTGATTTGGTATTTCTATGGAAAACAGTTAATCTTTTAAATATTCAAAAGTAAAATACTTATGCTAGACTACTAATGATAAATCCTTCAACTTCTTGTTGCTTCAATCATTGTTCTTTTATAGAAGGTGGACTAAAGCTAAACAATTGATGGACAGAAGTTTAATATGCCAAATGAGCTAATAAAAAGGTTTATTTCTGGCATGGAATAGATGATGTATAGTATGAAGTACAATGTAGGAAGGGCAGAGACATGGTCAGAAACCAAAGTGACCTATTGTCCACAGGCAGGAACCAAAGTGACCTGTTGTCCAAGAGAAATAGGAACACCAACTACAGAGAAGGGAGCTAAGCAGACCCCAAAACAAATAAATACCAAGTATCTTTTCCAAACTCAATACGATGAAACTAGAAATCGACCACAAGACAAAATCTTGAAAGAACACAAATACATGAAGGTTAAATAACGTGCTACTAAACAATGAATGGGCCAAACAAGAAGTCTAAGAGGAAATCATAAAATACGTGGAAACATATAAAAATGATAACACAAGAATCCAAATTCATTGAGATGTAGTGAAAGCTGCTGTAAAAAGGAAGTTTATAGCAGTACAAGCCTACCTCCAAAAGCAAGAAAAATCTCAAATAAATAACGTAATCTTTTACTTAAAGGAGTTAGAAATAGAAGAGCAAACCAAACTGAAAACCAGTAGAAGGAAGGAAATAAAAATATTAGAGCAAAAATTTAAAAAAGAGAAAAGAAAAAGAAAACAAAACAATAGAAAGATTAATTAAATCAGGAGCTGGTTCTTGAAAAGATCAACAAAATTGCTTAACCTTTGGCCAAACACATCAGAAAAGGAAGAGCAAGAGAGATGGAGGGGGGAGGGGTCTCACATACACAGAATCAGAAACGAAATAGGAGAAATGACAACCAACACCACAGAAATAAAAAGGATTATAAGAGATTATAAAAGATTTTATGTCAACAAATTGTACAACCTGAAAGAAATGAATATATTCTTAGAAATATATAACTTCCCAGAACTGAATAAAGAATAAATATAAAATTTAAACAGACCTATTATTAGCAATGAAATTAAATCAGTAATCAGAAAACTTCCAATGACCAAAAGTCCAGGACTAAACAGCTTCACATATGAATTCTACCAAATATTTTAAAAAGAGTTAATACCTATTCTTCTCAAACCACTCCCAAAATAGAAGAGAAAGAGAAGCTTCCAAATCCATTCAGTAAGGCTAGCATTACATTAATACTGAAATCAGATAAAGAACACTATAAGAAAAGAGAACTATAGGCTAATATTTCTGATAAATCAAATCCAGCAATACATTAGAAAAAAAATCATTCTCATGATCAGTGATATTTATTTTCAGGTTGCAGGCAAGTGTTCAATATTCACAATGAATAAAAGTTTACATCACAACAATGAGAGGAAGGATAAAAACCTTATGATCATTTCAACAGATGCAGAAAAAGAATTTCACAAAATATATCATCCATTCATGATAAAACCCTCAACAAAGTAGGTTTGCAGAGGATATACCTCAATATAATAAAGGCCTTATGTGAAAAATCCATAGTGAGGGTGCCTGGGTGGCTCCTTGGTTAATCAGCCTATTCTTCATTTCACCTCAGATCATGATCTTGAGGTTGTGAGACTGAGCCTCACATCAGGCTCCACGTTCAGTGGAGAATATACTTGCACATGGCATTTCAGATAAAGGTTTAGTATATAAAACATATAAAGAAAAACTCCCAAAAATTCCATTGAAAAATGGACAGAAGACATGACCAGACATTTCTCCAAAGGAAACATACAGATGGCCAACAGACACACAAAAAGGTGCTCAATATCATTCATCATCAGGGAAATGCAAATCAAAATCACAATGAAATGTCACCTAACATCTGTCAGAATGGCTAAGCTCAAAAATACAAGAAATATCAAGTATTGGTGAGGATGTGGAGAAAGAATAACCCTTGTGCACTGTTAATGGGAATGCAAACTGGTATGGCCACTATGGAAAACAGTATGGAAGTTTCTCAAAAAAATTTAAAAATAGAATCAGCATATAATTCAGTAATTCCACTACTGGATATTTATCCAAAGAATGTAAAAACACTAATTTTAAAAGTTATATGCACTCCTATGTCTATTGTAGCATTATTTATAGGAGCCAAAATATGGAAGCACCCTAAGAATCGACCAATAGGTGAATGAATACAAAAGATGTAGTATATATATATATATATATATATATATATATATATATTTAAAAAGAATGAAATCCTGCCATATGCAACAACATGAGTGGATCTAGAGGGCATAATGCTGAGTGAAATAAGTTAGAGAAAGACAAATACCATATAATTTCACTCATGACTAGAATTTAAGAAACGAAACCAATGAACAAAGAAAAAAAGAGCAAATAAAAAAAAAAAGACTTTAAATATAAAGAACTGATGGTTACCAGGAGGAAGGTAACTGGAGGGATGGGTGAAATAGGTGAAGGGATTAAGAGTAAACTCATAGTGATATACACTGAGTAATATATGGAATTGTCGAAACACTATATTGCATACCTGAGACTAAAATAACACTGTATGTTAATTATACTACAATTTAAAGTAAGTAAAAAAGAAGATATACAGATGGTAACTAAGCACATTTCCTATTAGGGTATGCAAATTGAAAACAGCATGTGATATTATTACATACCAATCAAAATGGCTAAAAAAAAATAAGGGTGGGAGACACCTGGGTGGCTCAGTGATTGGGCATCTGCCTTTGGCTGGGGGCATGATCCTGGTGTCCTGGGACTGAGTCCTGCATCAGGCCCGCTGCTCAGCAGAAAGCCTGCTTCTCCCTCTCGCCCTGTACTCTCTCTCTCTCTCTCTCTCTCTCTCTCTCTAATAAATAAATCTTTAAAAACCAAAGTGCAACACTAAGTGTTGGATAGGATGTAGAGAAACTGATTCAGTTGTATGTTGTTAGTGTTTATTTAAAATGGGACAAGCATTCTGGAAAACAGTTTCACAGTTTCTTATAAACAAAGGATATTACCTAGTTTATAATCTATAAAACACATCTTTGAGTATTTATTTGAGAAATGCACACTAATATTCACATAAAAAACTGCACACAAATGTTTTTAGGAACTTAATTTATAACAGCCAAACACTGAAAACAGTCCGTGCCTTTTGTTTAAACATTGAATCTTTGAACAGACTAAGTTGCATACATACCATGAGATGGTACACAGCAATAAAACAAAAGAAACTATCGATATACATAATTTATATGAATCTCCAGAAAACGCACGGTGAGTATACAATATAGTCCAAAAGGACACACACTGTATGATTCTATTTACATGTCATTTTAGAAGTGACAAACTTTTGAAGTGGAGAACAGAGTGGTGATTGTCAGAGTTTAGGAACTGTTTGGTGACAGAAGATGGATATGGTCGTAAAGAATATTCTGAGGGATGATGTGGTCATCATTCCTTTGCTCCACTCTGTCAATGTCAATATTCTGTTTGCCATATTTTACAACAGTTTTGCAAGATGTCATCATCAGAAGAAACTGATCAAAGAGGACGAAGTCTCTTATTCTGCAATATACCTTACAACTGATATATGGTTGGATATATAGTTGAATATATAGCTGTCTCAATATAGGAAAATTTTGCTAATAAATAGTTATATTTTAAAGGAATGTCATATAAAAAGAAACAAAGAAAAATATTAAGGCCAATTTCTTGCAAGAAATAGTGCAAGTAAGACAAAAAAAGGACCAGTTTTAAGGCACTAAAATATAAATTTGTCAATCTAGAAGTCAATTCACTGCAAAGAATTTTCCAGATATCAAAGGTGAGTAGAGTTTCAGACATACAAAAACTGAAAGAATTCATCAGCAGTTGGCCTTTAATTCAAGACATGCTAAACAAAGTCCTTTACGTGGAGAAAAAAATATTTAAGATGGAAATCCAAATAGGAAAAAGAGAAGTAAATTTGTCTCTGTTTGCAAATAGCATCATTATACATAGAAACCCTAAAGACTCCAGCAAAAACTATTAGAACTAATAAACAAATTTAGTAAAGTTGCAGAGTATAAAATCAATGTATACAAGATAGTTGCATTTCACTAAGAATGTGTATATACTAAGAGTGAACTCTCAGAAAGGGAAATTAAGAAAGCAGTCTCATTTATAATTACATCAAAAAGAATAAAATACCTAAAAATAAATTTAAGCAAGGAGGTAAAAGATGTGGACACTAAAAACTGTGAGACATTGGTGATAGAAATAGAAGACACAAATCAATGGAAAGATATTTTTTACTCATGGACTGGAAGAACTAATATTGTTAAAATGTCCATACTACCCAAAGCATTCTAAAGATTCAATGTAATTCCTGCCCAAACTCAAAAGGCATTTTGAACAAAAATAGAAAAAGCAATCCTAAAATTTGCATGGAACCACAAAAGAGCCCATATAGTGAAAACAACCTTGAGAAAGAACAAAGCTGGAGGCATCATGCTTTGGGTTTCAAAATATATTAAAAAGCCATAGTAATCAAACAATACTACTGGCATAAAACCAAACACATATATCAGTGGAGCAGAATAGAGAGCCCAGAAATAAACCACCACGCATATCAACTAATTTACAACACCGATCAAGACTATACAATGGAGAGAGGATAATCCCTTCAGTAAATCATGTTTGATAGACTGGACAGCCACACTTGAAAGAATGAATTTAATACTATACACATATCAACCAAAAAAGAAAAGACAAAAGATTTAAATTTAACACCTGAACTACAAAACTTCTAAAAGAAAACGGGAAAAGGTTCCTTAATATTGGTGTTGGCAAATATTTTGTGAATAGCAGAAACAACCAAAGCAAAGACAAATTAAATGGGACAACATCACCCTAAAAAGCTTCTGCACAGCAATAGAAACAATCAACAAAATAAAAATGCAATCTACTGCATGGGAAAATATTTGCAAATTATATATGTGATAATGGGTTAATATCCAAAGTATAGAAATAAATTACAGAACAGTTAAACAAACAATCAAACAAACAAATAAATAAATAAAACAACTTGATTTTAAAAAATAGGGTAGAGGAACGGAATAGACATTTTCTCCAGGGAAGCCATATCTATGGCCACGAGGTACATAAAAAGTGTTTAATGTCAATTATCATCCAAGAAATGAGTACAAATCAAAAGTGCAATGAGATTTTACTTGTGGCCTGTTAGAATGGTTGTCATCAAAAAGACAAGGGAGACCAAGTGTTGGTGAGGATGTGGAGAAAAGGGAAGCCTTAGGCAATGTTGGAGGGAACACAAATTAGTGTAGCCTATATGGAAAACAAGATGGAGGATTCTTTAAAAATTAAAAATAGAACTACCATATGATCCAGCAATCTCACTTCTGGATATGTACCCAAAGGAAATGAAAACAGGAATATTGAAGATATATATATAAGATATAAGATATATCTGTATATATATATATATATATATATATATATATATATATATATATCAAAATCAGCCAGATAGAGAAATAAAAATACTGGATGGTATCCTTTATATTTGAAATCCTTAAAAAAAAAAATCAAATCCTTTATATTTGAAATCTTTAAAAAAATCAAATTCATAGAATAGGGAAGTGGTTGCCAGAAACTGAGAAGTGGGGGAAATAGTGGCATGTATTTCTTGGCCACTTAGAGCATTCAGAGTTTAGTGAATACAAATCTCTCTAGGTATTTCGAGAAGAAAGAACTTAATACAACCATAGTTATGAAAAGATTTAGAGGCGAGTAAGATGAGAAAAAATTGAGTAAAAAATTAGAATATTCATTTTAACCATGGTGATTGATTGTTAAAACCCAGTGGCCAGGAAGTTGTTGCTGCTAGTGCTGATGCTACCCCATAGCTGCCCATCACCAGGACAGTGACTGGGCATGGCAGCGTGAGTCCACCCACTAAATACTTAAAATCTGTCAGAATTTGTCACTGATTGCCACAGCGAGAAGATGGCTTCTCTCTCATGTCGCCCTTCCAAATCTGCTAGAATAGTGTGTCTCTCTCCAAATTTATTCTCATTTAGCAAAGATGTCAGAAGAAATATGTTTTGAGCCTGATAGTGTGATGTACGGGGGACATAGGTGAGGGTGTGAAGAAGGCCACTCTATTTAATGTTGTGCTTTATCCTAGTCTCTCTTACCCCATTATTTGGTGCAGCATGTGCTTTGTATTGCAGGTTTCCTTTGTGTCTATTATCGATTATTATGTTAGCTGTCAATTATCCCCACTAGCATGCTTCATGAAAACAAGTAAAAATGTTTACTTGATCATTGCTATATTCTCTGATATATGGTAGTCTCTCAGTTTATATTCTTCAATATCGCTATGAATTTTGATTAAGAAACCCCAAATTCCTTGACCACTGCAGCTTCAGAAAGCAGAGAAGTCTGCTAATAGATTGGTAAGAATATATTATCCCCAACATCAATATCAATATCAATACCCCACCCCCCAAAATAAATATCCCATTCAGCTCATTTTCTTCTTAAGGAAAATGTGAGATTTTGCTTATTCCCAAGAAGTCTACTATTTTTTGGACAAGAGAGTAGTTTGGTCTTCTTTGAATCCAATCTTGCCAGTGCTATAATTAGTATGATTGTCAAGGTTTCTGGAATGCGTGCACCGGCATTCCATAGGCTAGAGCACAACTGGATGTTTTGTTCTCACTTTTGTTCCTCAGGTCTCATAGGGGTGTGACCATATAAGCTTCCTGAGGGTCTCTTTTTTGTTTACCAGAGTATAATTCATTATGTGGCCAGTATGTTAAAAAGTTGCTCACATGTAGAAAGTAAATAAATATTGGTCAATGAATGAATGAACAGACATATAAATAATCAAACCAATCAGTGGAAGAGTCCTATTTCCTTGATTAGGTTACTAGTCTTGCTAGGAATTTTACTCCTCTGCCTATAGAAAAGGAAAATTAAAGTAAAATGTTAAAAATGTTTTCTTTTCTTCTTGATATCTATGCAATATTTCTATTAGATTACCTATGGTGACTTATTGCTGCCTTGATTCATATTTTAAAAATCTGAAATGATTTGTGTCATATATTTATAGCAAAACAAATCATTTTTAAATATTATTTTGTAGGCTAATATGATTCTTTAGTAAAATGTACGATTAGGAACACCTGGGTGGCTCAGCAGTTGAGCATCTGCCTCTGGCTCAGGTCATGATCCTGGGGTCCTGGAATCGAGTCCTGGGATCGAGTCCCACACAGGGAGCATGCTTCTCCCTCTGCCTGTGTCTCTGCCTCTCTCTCTGTGTCTCTCATGAATAAATAAATAAAATATTTTTTAAAAAAATAAAATGAACAATTAAAGTCTATATTTTAGGGTATGATATTTAATTTTCATAAAATCATTATTCACTGGTGCCCAAAGTATAATGTAAAATAAAATGGAAAATCTGCTTTACTCACTTTATCTGAGTTTAAAACCTAGAAGGAATCAGGGGTGGCAGATGGCAGCACAAGGCCCTTGTGAGGTTCGCGTGCTGCTGAGACTGGCTAGACAATGTCAAAGGAAGAGAGAGACACGCTCTTGCCAGTCGTCACCTTAGTAGAGCCTCACATATTAACTGTCTTTTCTTTTTCCCTGAAATAAAAGACACAGTGTGGTCTTTTAATAATAATTCAAAAATGCAGGTAAATTAAAGTTATAGTAATTCTTTTAATGCTTCCTGGCTAGTTAGGCCTTACCATTCTTGCTGAGACTTGAGAAGAAAATCATTCTTGATTGTCCAGAATATTTAGAGATATTTTGTGTTACTTTCCAAAAAAAAAAAAAAAAAAAGATCTATTTTGTGTAATTACATACACAATGGATGATTCTGTTGATTAAGAGCTTCTCATTGTAAAATAGGGGGTCTCATAAGGCAAGCAGGTAAGTTAGATGGTAGTAAACTTCCAACTTTAGATATATAGTCACAACTTATCTTAATGAAAGGAGCTACTGTGTACTACTTGTGGATCTTCCAAAGTGAGATTATTTTCCAACATTTTATCACTTCCATAGAAGCAAATACTATAAAAGTAAAATCAACATAATCAAAGTTTAACATCTCTCATTTCCTATATCTAAGCCAGTTCAACTATGAAAACCATAAACTTTTTTATGTGGCAAATGTGACAAAAATCTTAGCCTATGTTCAGAGTACAGAATTTTTATTATATTTTTAGTCTAAAACTATTTTCACTGCATTATTGATAATGCATATTCCAAGTAAATATTGCTTTTTGAAATTAGTTATCATTCATTGTCTTTTTAACTAATGAATACAAAGCCTTTGCAATCAAAATGTGTTCCTTATGTTTTAGAATTTTTTTATTCAAAAAGCAGGCTCAATCCCATCAAATTTTATTACCCTTGAATGTCTCTGTGATATTTTCAGAAATTATATTAATGATGATTGTTGACTTGTATCCTTTCTTGTAAAAGAATTCAACAAATGACGTTTAAAAATCTCTCAAAAATACCTCTTGTTTGGCTCGGGCGGCAGCTCCGCGGAGGGGGCTGCGCGGCCCGGGAGCGCGAATCCACCAGCGCAGGCTCCGGAGCACAGGGCGCCGGGACACACCCAGGATCCGGCCTCCCCCGGGACAGGCAGAGGCCGGGAGGGCCCAGGACAGCGAGGACGCTCCTGCCCCAGCTGAGCAGATCAGCGGCCCCGCCCGGAGCCTCCAGGCCCTGCAGACGGAGTTCCTGCCGGAGCTGAATCCAGGTTTCCAGAGCTGCCCCGCCACTGGGGCTGTTCCTCCTGCGGCCTCACGGGGTAAACAACCCCCACTGAGCCCTGCACCAGGCGGGGGCACAGCAGCTCCCCCAACTGCTAACACCTGAAAATCAGCACAACAGGCCCCTCCCCCAGAACACCAGCTAGACGGACAACTTCCAGGAGAAGCCAAGGGACTTAAAGAACACAGAATCAGAAAATACTCCCCGGTGGTTCTTTTTTTGTTTGTTTGTTTTTGTTTTTGTTTTTGTTTTGTTTTGCTTTTTGATTTGTTTCCTTCCCCCACCCCCTTTTTTTTCTCCTTTCTTTTTCTTTCTCTTTTTCTTCTTTTTTTTTTTTTTTTTTTTCGTTTTTTTTTTTCTTTTTCTTCCCTTTTTTTTTTCTCTTTCTCTTTTCTTTCCTTCTTTCTCTCCTCTCTTTTTCTCTTTTTCCCAATACAACTTGCTTTTGGCCACTCTGCACTGAGCAAAATGACTAGAAGGAAAACCTCACCTCAAAAGAAAGAATCAGAAACAGTCCTCTCTCCCACAGAGTTACAAAATCTGGATTACAATTCAATGTCAGAAAGCCAATTCAGAAGCACTATTATACACCTACTGGTGGCTCTAGAAAAAAGTATAAAGGACTCAAGAGACTTCATGACTGCAGAATTTAGAGCTAATCAGGCAGAAATTAAAAACCAATTGAATGAGATGCAATCCAAACTAGAAGTCCTAACGACGAGGGTTAACGAGGTGGAAGAACGAGTGAGTGACCTAGAAGACAAGTTGACAGCAAAGAGGGAAACTGAGGAAAAAAGAGACAAACAATTAAAAGACCATGAAGATAGATTAAGGGAAATAAACGACAGCCTGAGGAAGAAAAACCTACGTTTAATTGGGGTTCCCGAGGGCGCCGAAAGGGACAGAGGGCCAGAATATGTATTTGAACAAATTCTAGCTGAAAACTTTCCTAATCTGGGAAGGGAAACAAGCATTCAGATCCAGGAAATAGAGAGATCCCCCCCTAAAATCAATAAAAACCGTTCAACACCTCGACATTTAATTGTGAAGCTTGCAAATTCCAAAGATAAGGAGAAGATCCTTAAAGCAGCAAGAGACAAGAAATCCCTGACTTTTATGGGGAGGAGTATTAGGGTAACAGCAGACCTCTCCACAGAGACCTGGCAGGCCAGAAAGGGCTGGCAGGATATATTCAGGGTCCTAAATGAGAAGAACATGCAACCAAGAATACTTTATCCAGCAAGGCTCTCATTCAAAATGGAAGGAGAGATAAAGAGCTTCCAAGACAGGCAGCAACTAAAAGAATATGTGACCTCCAAACCAGCTCTGCAAGAAATTTTAAGGGGGCCTCTTAAAATTCCCCTTTAAGAAGAAGTTCAGTGGAACAGTCCACAAAAACAAAGACTGAATAGATATCATGATGACACTAAACTCATATCTCTCAATAGTAACTCTGAATGTGAACGGGCTTAATGACCCCATCAAAAGGCGCAGGGTTTCAGACTGGATAAAAAAGCAGGACCCATCTATTTGCTGTCTACAAGAGACTCATTTTAGACAGAAGGACACCTACAGCCTGAAAATAAAAGGTTGGAGAACCATTTACCATTCGAATGGTCCTCAAAAGAAAGCAGGGGTAGCCATCCTTATATCAGATAAACTAAAATTTACCCCAAAGACTGTAGTGAGAGATGAAGAGGGACACTATATCATACTTAAAGGATCTATTCAACAAGAGGACTTAACAATCCTCAATATATATGCTCCGAATGTGGGAGCTGCCAAATATATAAATCAATTATTAACCAAAGTGAAGAAATACTTAGATAATAATACACTTATACTTGGTGACTTCAATCTAGCTCTTTCTATACTCGATCGGTCTTCTAAGCAAAACATCTCCAAAGAAACGAGAGCTTTAAATGATACACTGGACCAGATGGATTTCACAGATATCTACAGAACTTTACATCCAAACTCAACTGAATACACATTCTTCTCAAGCGCACATGGAACTTTCTCCAGAATAGACCACATATTGGGTCACAAATCGGGTCTGAACCGATACCAAAAGATTGGGATTGTCCCCTGCATATTCTCGGACCATAATGCCTTGAAATTAGAACTAAATCACAACAAGAAGTTTGGAAGGACCTCAAACACGTGGAGGTTAAGGACCATCCTGCTAAAAGATAAAAGGGTCAACCAGGAAATTAAGGAAGAATTAAAAAGATTCATGGAAACTAATGAGAATGAAGATACAACCGTTCAAAATCTTTGGGATGCAGCAAAAGCAGTCCTAAGGGGGAAATACATCGCAATACAAGCATCCATTCAAAAACTGGAAAGAACTCAAATACAAAAGCTAACCTTACACATAAAGGAGCTAGAGAAAAAACAGCAAATAGATCCTACACCCAAGAGAAGAAGGGAGCTAATAAAGATTCGAGCAGAACTCAACGAAATCGAGACCAGAAGAACTGTGGAACAGATCAACAGAACCAGGAGTTGGTTCTTTGAAAGAATTAATAAGATAGATAAACCATTAGCCAGCCTTATTAAAAAGAAGAGAGAGAAGACTCAAATTAATAAAATCATGAATGAGAAAGGAGAGATCACTACCAACACCAAGGAAATACAAACGATTTTAAAAACATATTATGAACAGCTATACGCCAATAAATTAGGCAATCTAGAAGAAATGGACGCATTCCTGGAAAGCCACAAACTACCAAAACTGGAACAGGAAGAAATAGAAAACCTGAACAGGCCAATAACCAGGGAGGAAATTGAAGCAGTCATCAAAAACCTCCCAAGACACAAGAGTCCAGGGCCAGATGGCTTCCCAGGAGAATTTTATCAAACGTTTAAAGAAGAAATCATACCTATTCTCCTAAAGCTGTTTGGAAAGATAGAAAGAGATGGAGTACTTCCAAATTCGTTCTATGAAGCCAGCATCACCTTAATTCCAAAGCCAGACAAAGACCCCGCCAAAAAGGAGAATTACAGACCAATATCCCTGATGAACATGGATGCAAAAATTCTCAACAAGATACTGGCCAATAGGATTCAACAGTACATTAAGAAAATTATTCACCATGACCAAGTAGGATTTATCCCTGGGACACAAGGCTGGTTCAACACCCGTAAAACAATCAATGTGATTCATCATATCAGCAAGAGAAAAACCAAGAACCATATGATCCTCTCATTGGATGCAGAGAAAGCATTTGACAAAATACAACATCCATTCCTGATCAAAACTCTTCAGAGTGTAGGGATAGAGGGAACATTCCTCGACATCTTAAAAGCCATCTATGAAAAGCCCACAGCAAATATCATTCTCAATGGGGAAGCACTGGGAGCCTTTCCCCTAAGATCAGGAACAAGACAGGGATGTCCACTCTCACCACTGCTATTCAACATAGTACTGGAAGTCCTAGCCTCAGCAATCAGACAACAAAAAGACATTAAAGGCATTCAAATTGGCAAAGAAGAAGTCAAACTCTCCCTCTTCGCCGATGACATGATACTCTACATAGAAAACCCAAAAGTCTCCACCCCAAGATTGCTAGAACTCATACAGCAATTCGGTAGCGTGGCAGGATACAAAATCAATGCCCAGAAGTCAGTGGCATTTCTATACACTAACAATGAGACTGAAGAAAGAGAAATTAAGGAGTCAATCCCATTTACAATTGCACCCAAAAGCATAAGATACCTAGGAATAAACCTCACCAAAGATGTAAAGGATCTATACCCTCAAAACTATAGAACACTTCTGAAAGAAATTGAGGAAGACACAAAGAGATGGAAAAATATTCCATGCTCATGGATTGGCAGAATTAATATTGTGAAAATGTCAATGTTACCCAGGGCAATATACACGTTTAATGCAATCCCTATCAAAATACCATGGACTTTCTTCAGAGAGTTAGAACAAATTATTTTAAGATTTGTGTGGAATCAGAAAAGACCCCGAATAGCCAGGGGAATTTTAAAAAAGAAAACCATATCTGGGGGCATCACAATGCCAGATTTCAGGTTGTACTACAAAGCTGTGGTCATCAAGACAGTGTGGTACTGGCACAAAAACAGACACATAGATCAGTGGAACAGAATAGAGAATCCAGAAGTGGACCCTGAACTTTATGGGCAACTAATATTCGATAAAGGAGGAAAGACTATCCATTGGAAGAAAGACAGTCTCTTCAATAAATGGTGCTGGGAAAATTGGACATCCACATGCAGAAGAATGAAACTAGACCACTCTCTTTCACCATACACAAAGATAAACTCAAAATGGATGAAAGATCTAAATGTGAGACAAGATTCCATCAAAATCCTAGAGAAGAACACAGGCAACACCCTTTTTGAACTCGGCCATAGTAACTTCTTGCAAGATACATCCACGAAGGCAAAAGAAACAAAAGCAAAAATGAACTATTGGGACTTCATCAAGATAAGAAGCTTTTGCACAGCAAAGGATACAGTCAACAAAACTCAAAGACAACCTACAGAATGGGAGAAGATATTTGCAAATGACATATCAGATAAAGGGCTAGTTTCCAAGATCTATAAAGAACTTATTAAACTCAACACCAAAGAAACAAACAATCCAATCATGAAATGGGCAAAAGACATGAACAGAAATCTCACAGAAGAAGACATAGACATGGCCAACATGCACATGAGAAAATGCTCTGCATCACTTGCCATCAGGGAAATACAAATCAAAACCACAATGAGATACCACCTCACACCAGTGAGAATGGGAAAAATTAACAAGGCAGGAAACCACAAATGTTGGAGAGGATGTGGAGAAAAGGGAACCCTCTTACACTGTTGGTGGGAATGTGAACTGGTGCAGCCACTGTGGAAAACTGTGTGGAGGTTCCTCAAACAGTTAAAAATATACCTGCCCTACGACCCAGCAATTGCACTGTTGGGGATTTACCCCAAAGATACAAATGCAATGAAACGCTGGGACACCTGCACCCCGATGTTTCTAGCAGCAATGGCCACGATAGCCAAACTGTGGAAGGAGCCTCGGTGTCCAACGAAAGATGAATGGATAAAGAAGATGTGGTTTATGTATACAATGGAATATTACTCAGCTATTAGAAATGACAAATACCCACCATTTGCTTCAACGTGGATGGAACTGGAGGGTATTATGCTGAGTGAAGTAAGTCAGTCGGAGAAGGACAAACATTATATGTTCTCATTCATTTGGGGAATATAAATAATAGTGAAAGGGAAAATAAGGGAAGGGAGAAGAAATGTGTGGGAAATATCAGAAAGGGAGACAGAACATAAAGACTGCTAACTCTGGGAAACGAACTAGGGGTGGTAGAAGGGGAGGAGGGCGGGGGGTGGGAGTGAACGGGTGACGGGCACTGGGTGTTATTCTGTATGTTAGAAAATTGAACACCAATAAAAAAAAAAAAAAAAAAAAAAAAAAAAAAAAAAAAAAAAAAAACCTCTTGTTTAATTATAAATCAATTATTAAGTTTATTTTAAATAGCACTAAAAAGTAAAGGCTAAACAGCTATTTCTAACAACATTAAATAGCATCCAACTGTGGAGTCAAGGACTCAGATTTCAAGAGGACAGAAGAAATTATTTATATAATACAAAATTCCATTATTATTTTTTTTTAAACTTTTTTTCATGTAGAAAATTCCATTATCATTATAAAAGTAATCCTGATAGTGTAGGAAAGTCATCCACACTCATGACTTTTTGTTTCTACACATGATTTCTTGTGAAATATGTAGAAAAAGAACTCCACATGTTTTGGAACCACAAATTACAAATGTGGAAATATAGTAGTTCCCACAGTTTAACTGCAGTAAGCCTGACATCTGGCAGCTACACTGCTGGGACTCTCCACTTGAGGGCAATTCTCTGCTCGTTTTTAGGTTAGTGTAACATTTTCCCTATGCAGCAACTTGCTGTGTCCATAGTATAAATTGTACTGAGGTAGAAAAGAAAAGCCAAGCACGAACTGATGACAAGGTGAGGGAGCTCACAAATAAAGCCATCCTGCCTTAGTCTTTCTCTTGCCCAAGAGGAACATATGTCTTTTAGAGCATTTCACTTATAAATGGCTTGGGATGGAGAAAATTGCCAAATTTTTCTCGGTCACTATAGGTTATAATTTGGTTCTAGAACTTACTACTCTCTTAATGTTGATTTATCCTGTATTTTTATAGTTCTGATCATCATAAGTTGTTTCAAATAATTCCAGAAAGTCATAAATGAGTAAATCAACAATGTTTCCAGTTGGAAACATATTGCTTGGATTAGTGTTACCAAGATGGAATAATCTTGGAATATGCTATATTTTATAGCCATTTTTGAAAATGCACAATAGTTATTAGCATAACAGAGGCTATGTAATGATCTAAAGTTACATTTTCAGTTAAGTTTTTTTCCATCAGAATTTCTTAAATTCAACAGCCTTTTTTGACACCGATAAACACTACATGGAAGAAGTTAGAAAATACTGCAATGAATGATTTGGTTGATTAATAATCAAATGAATTTAACAATAGAAACTATTTTTAACACAATAGATTCAATTCCTTGTGAATTGAATAAGGATAATAAATAATATCAAGTGACTTCAGGCCATCTGCTTTACATGACATATCCATGGGAAATGCTGGAAGGCAGGCTGATATTTTTACTTCCTAGAATGTTCTCTACAGGTAATGCCATTATAGTTCAAATTAAACCAGATGGAATCATAAAAGAAGTAATACTACCATTTTTTTCAATTTTGAATACAATGCTCTAGTGTGGGCATAGATTTTTAAAAATAATCATCAATACCATAGAGTTATGTGGTATGTTATTCTCAAGATCCAGAGGCAAAAATCCTCACTTTCTCATGTAATAGGGAGATTGGAATGCACACATGCAACTTTAAATACCAAGAATGTCTTTCAATGAATTGTGTGTTCCATCTGTCACAGTCTCCACATTTTACCATTGACAACATTTGTGATATGATCTAAGAAATTGTTCCCAGCAGGTCTCATCATATTGAATAATGGTCTCTTTTATATGAGCAGGTTGTTAAATCATCAACACTCCCAGTTTCAGAAGAAATGAAAATCAACATTAAACTCACCAGATGAGTGGAACTGATAGATTCCTATAGCGAACTACATGTGTGAATTTAGAAATGTAGTTAATGCAATGCAGACCATATAAAGAAAAATAGTAAGATAAAACACAATAAAAGAGGTGGCAGTTCTTGAGGCTGTCTATTAAAATCTGGTTCTACTGTGGAAAAAAATGTGATTCCTCTCCTATACAGTTACTAATTTTGATAATTAAATCAGTACATACTTTTTGGGGGGTTTACTTTTTTTTGAATTTTTATTTATTTATGATAGTCACACACGGAGAGAGAGAGAGGCAGAGACATAGGCAGAGGGAGAAGCAGGCTCCATGCACCGAGAGCCCGACGTGGGATTCGATCCCGGGTCTCCAGGATCGTGCCCTGGGCCAAAGGCAGGCGCTAAACCGCTGTGCCACCCAGGGATCCCTTATTTGGGGGGTTTAGAGGCAAACTCCAATCTCTAAAGAAAATATGCTTGCTGTAGACAAGAGTAATATGGGAAATATGGTGGCTGGTGGGTTTTGTTTTTGTTTTGGTTTTGGTTTTGGTTTGTTTTTTTGGGTTATCTTTTATTACAAAATACCCCAAAATGTGGTTGAAAATAATAATTTTGTCATAGCTATATTCCTGTCGGTGACTCATTCAGGCAGATCTCGCCAGGCCTATTGTCCTGCAGGTAGTAGCTACAGGGATCCCTCAGTAGGTCTCCGCTAACAGTGAGTTAGTGTAAAAGACCTCACATGACATCACTCATATGCCTGACACCATCATGGGAAGTCTGGAAGGCTGTACTCAGCTGGGCCCCTTTCCATCTCCTTGTATTATCATTGCCTCTCCAAATGGTCTATCCAGCAGGACAGTCTGACTTCTTACATGGACTCCACAGTAAAAAAGGAAAGATTTCTAATCCTTTAAAGCACTAGATCTGGAACTGATTTATTCAAGTAGTCTCTGAACAAGCCCAGGTGCACAAGGAGGGAAATTAAACTTAATTTTTAATGGGAATAATATAAAAGAATTTGGGAACAATTTAAATATACTACAGTCGTTCAATCCCGTCATAAAACATTTACATCTCTTCCACACTCAAAATACGCTCACCTTCTCCAAAGACTCCTGAAGATGCAGCTCATTAGGGGATTGATGCAAATTTCAAGGTCTCGTTCTAAATCAGGACCAGGTGCAGATGAATCTCCTTGGGGGGGTTTCTCAACTAGGTTTTCTCTCTTTCAGGAAATTTGTGATCTAAAGAGACAGAATCTTTTTCCCTGTCACACTCAACACAAAATGGACACATATAGGCACTACTGTAAAAATAAATAAATAAATAAATAAATAGATAGATAGATAGATAGATAAATAAATAAATAAATAAATAAATGAATGAATGAATGAATGAAGGAAGGAATAGAGGAGAAACAGAATTCATGGGTCTATATCAATTCTGAAATTCAGCAGAGCACATGACACTAGTTTCTTGATTAGGGCCCCACTCTCTTTCTGGAGTGGTCTTTGATTGCTTTTAGTTCCAACTTCTGGGATCTTGGCTCCAACCTCTGAGTCATCTTTTCTTTCCCTTTATAATGGTCTGTGTTTTCATATAGTCTGAGTAACTTTCCAGCCTATTTCCTGCCTATAGAAGGCTTGAGGCCTCCAGGGTTGTTTTCAGTAATCTGTCTTTCAAACCAAACTGATCATGTTTCTGCAAGGAAAATTCTCTTCAGAATCTGTGGGTTCCCTATGGATAGTATTAATGGTTACTACTTTAGACAGAAGCTAAATGCACAAATATCTTCAAGACAGGCCCAGCTCTGCTTTGATCTATGTCACATACTATAGGACAGTGATCTTAAGAATGTTCATAATCCTAATGGACATTTCCTTATTTTTTTTCCTAAAATGTCAGTAAAGTGCCTTGGATACATACCCTTGAGATATTTATCCTGATGCTATACTATAAGTGTCCTGAATTTTATCTGTCTTGAGTTTATTTCTTACTTTGCAAGTAATTTGAGATCTAGAGGGATTAGGACGTAAAAACTGTTTTATTTTATACAATCTAGCAAATCTTGACTCCTTTATATTACTTCTCGTTTCTTCTCAAAATCTGAGTATTCCTTCCTTAGTGCATATCTTGTTTCTCATATTTTATCATAGGAAGTTAGAAGAAGCCCGTTGGCACTTTGTACATTCTGTGCGGGAATATCTCCAAACAATCCATGAATTCTTTATGTACTCTTTCTATTCTTTATTTTACTGAAAGTCACAGTGTTTACAAACTGTCAGTACATATCAAATGTCTCCTATATTTTTCAGCTCCCATGAGCAATGTTTTGCTTTGTCTCCTTGCCTTTTTAAAGTCTCCTCAAGGTTCTTCTAGTTTCACCCATCATCCTATCCCAAAATCAGTGCTATATTGCCTTAGGTTTTTGTTACTGTATATTTCCAGTAATAAATCACCCACTACCTGGTTCCCAAACCATCACACTTTCTCACTGATTCGACAATGATTCCATTTGGCTTTGACATATTCCTAAGAATTGCTTTCTGGATTCTCTGATGGATGCAGTTTGGAGATTGTCTAGAGTTCTCTTAGAATAAAGTCAGATGAGCTGGTCTAGGGATATCATTGTAATAACAGCACATAATAATTTGTAAAAGATAATAATGTGTAGCATACTAGGGATTATCAATGAAACTAACTTCGAATCTTTGCCATTTTCTCCTTTAAGATATTTTTCATTCTTTTTTAAATGCCTAACCTTATTCATCATTCATAAGAATGATGATGAACACATACAACACATTTCAATAGTTTTCTTCCTGTCTCTAGCATATTCATTATAAAAATGACTAGGTCCCAATAATAATAATGTCTAAACAGAAAATTTACTTAGATATATTTGATGGTGTTATAGAGAAGCTTGTGTCCCCTCAAAATTCATATGTTGAAGTCCTGACCTCAGTGTAATGGTATTTGGATATGGGGCCTTTGCGAGGTGATTTGGATTAGATGAGATTATGAAAGTAGGTGCTTAGAGTAGGAATCGTGTTCTGATAAGAACAGATACTTGAGACTTCTCTCCCCTCTCCTCTCTGCTCCCCAATGCATGCACCAAGGAAAGGCCATGTGAGCACACATATTGAGAAGGCTGGTGCCCTGATATAGACCTCCAACCTCCATAACTATGAGAAATAAATGTTTTTTTTATTTAAGCCATCCAGTCTATGGCCTTTTTTAAAAGCAGGCCAAACTGACTAATACATGGTCTGGTTTATTATATGGGTATTTATAAATTAGATTGTGTTGTGCATATAACACACATTTTCTAAGGAATACATAATAGCAAGTTATTTATGACTTGTAAGTGCCTCAAAATATTAATTTTTTTGATCCATTTAGAAAGGAGCATATGGGGGATTTGGGGAAAATGAGAGATGTTATGGCTACACAAAATCTTTGTTATGCTTCTCATTGTTCATTTAAATAACAGCATTTACAGAAACAATGTTCTCATATTCTTTGTGTTATGTCAGGGTGAAAATCTTTGTCTACATTTTATTAAATTATGAGCTGGAATAGAAAAATAAGCAAACATTGGTTTAGAAGATTGTCAAAGACTACTAAAATGAAAGAGGAAATAAAGCATAAACTTTCTTCTAAGGTGAAAGATATGTGCTAGAAACAATACATGGATGGAAGATTATTGAAAATGCAAAGGTATTTTTATATAATTTTTCTAAGTGTCTATATAACCTATAAGGAACTATTCAACATGACCAAGGGTCATTGGAAAGATATTACCTAATATATTTCAAATAACTAATTATCTAACTCCTTCTCATTCCTGTTTGCTTTCATTAGTATACTTTATGGCCTCATTCAGAATGATCATGTCCTGTTGTTATAAGAACTATGTAAAAAGAATAGAAGCCCATGTGTGTTACTGCAGATAGTTGAGTGTTTCCAAAGTAGCTAGAAAACAAGATATGATGGCATATGTCAGCTCACATTAGGCAGGGAAATAATATGATGTCCGATTGACAGGAACCTGAATAATAGTGAATATTCCTCTATTTCCTGTCATGTATGTGACTTGCTTTTAAATTATTTTGTACTGATCCTCATTTATGGAAATCCTATGTATGTAGTTTCTATAACAATTATATAATAGGATCATGGCTCTCAGATGCGAAATATATTTATTTGAACTATATCCTTCAAATTCAGTAGAAATTTTGGTTTGGTAAATATGAAGGATAATTCTGATTCTAGAGGGTAAATTCAGAGCATCAGGGTATCATTCTGTGAGATGGTGTTTAAAAATGTATAAATGGTTGCATACAAAAGAAGCTTGAAAAATACAAATTCCCAGATGCATGTGCAAAGGATGGAAGCTCTGTGGCTTTTATTCTACTAAATAAGACAATTATAAAGAGATAACCAGGGATCCCTAGGTGGCTCACCTGCCTTCGGCCCAGGGCGTGATCCTGGAGTCCCAGTGATCGAGTCCCATGTAGGGCTCCTTGCATAGGGCCTGCCCTCTGCCTGTGTCTCTGTGTCTCTCATGAATAAATGGATAAAATCTTTTTTTTTTTTCAAGAGAGATAACTTTTCAGGAGAATTTGACCGATGATTTTCACTAAAAATAATTATTTTGTGCAATGTTCTAAAATTAGGATATTTATTTTAAAAACCTTACTTTTGTGTTGGCACTTTATTTTTGGTGGTTAATTTTTTTTTAAGATTTATTTATTTTATTTATTTATGATAGGGAGAGAGAGAGAGAGAGAGGCAGAGACACAGGAAGAGGGAGAAGCAGGCTCCATGCAGGGAGCCCGATGCCGGACTCGATCCCGGGACTCCAGGATAGAGCCCTGGGCCAAAGGCAGGCGCTAAACCCCTGAGCCACCCAGGGATCCCCGGTGGTTAAAAAATTATATGACATGCATACCCTCTCTAGGAACTTGGCAATAGGAAAGAAAAAAAGAAGTTAACTCTGAATGTTTAATCACAATATAAATATGCAAAAATCTATGTCAATACTTTCTAATTTAATTTTTTTCTAGTACAAGACAGGACATCAACCAAACAAACAAAATACCAAGTTAGGCAAACTTGCATTGAATATTTTTAAAATTCAGATTAAATTCCTGTAAAGCAATAATATATTAATAGAAGTAATATAGTATTTAGAATGTGTTTGATAAACTATGGAAACATAGAAATGTAAATATTTCAAAACAGGTGTTGATAGATCCAAACAATTCTTCAAGAACAAATACAGAGCAACCATATTCTAGAGCTGCAATCTCACATGTCAGACATATTCTTGAGAAGGTTGATATATCAATACATCTCAGCATAATTGCATTTAAAATCACAGAAAATTACAATACTGTATTCTAGAGTTTTTTTGTTTGTTTGATTTTAAACCAGCAATCGATCTTCTAGTATAATCTGACCTCCCAGGAATGTTCATTTAGAGAGTGAATAAGTCAAGATGATCTCCTTATTCCAGTTAATTGGTAATAGTATTTCTTATCGGAAAATAAGAAGTTGGCATTTTGGTGTATATACTAGGCTCCGTGAGTTCACTTAAAGTAATTCTCGCATGCAATAATGGTCTCATTTTTGTTTTACTTAACAGGGCATTTTTTGATGTCAGCAATGTCACTCTTTAAATTCCTTGTCACGCTCATAGAAGCCAACCATGTCCCTCGTGATTCTCTGAGTAGCTCTTGCATTAGAAATAATAATTAACAATAATAAAACACCATTATTTTTTTATTAGTTTTCTGCATATAAGGAAAGAAAGACAAGTTCCAGTTTTTGGAGCTTCTAATTTATGTTCATTCCATAGAAAGAAAGAAGAGTTACATAAAAGAGGAAAAGCAACAAAATCTATTTTTTCTAACTTATTTATCTTTTACTTAAAATTTCATAAAAACACAAATGAGTTCATTTTTATTACCAGAGAATCCTAGTAATACATGTTTATATTTTTTTCTTTTTCTTTTTTTTAAAGATTTATCTATTTATTCATGAGAGACACAGAGAGAGAGAGGCAGGGACACAGGCAGAGGGAGAAGCAGGCTCCCTTCCGGGAGACCAATGTGGGACTTGATCCTGAACCCAGGATCATGCCCTGAGCTGAAGGCAGACACTCAATCATTGAGGCACCCAGGCATCCCACATGCTTATATTTTTTAGAGTAAGATATAAATAAGGAAAATACGAAGAAGTAATCACCAATAATTCTATTTTTAGAGAAAGCTACTGCGATATATATTTCTATGTGATACACATAACATTAACATCTGGCATTATATTTGAGAAAGAAAATAAATTCACTATATAATCCCCTCATTTATTATATTTTTATCCTTCTATGTAAACTTACAAATTTACTTCCATTACATAATTCTAAGTTTAAAAAAAAAAGATTTTAAAGAGTGTGATACATACAGTGGAAAGAGTTTAATTGACTTCCATCTAACTGGATAGCTTAATGCTTAATGCTTTCAAATATCTGGAAGTAAGTATACAGAATGATGCTCCAATGAATGTTTGTGGCTAATTGGCCATCCTCTGGTCTGCATAAGTACTTACTGCATTTCTAGGAACCAAGTTAATTACATTCGGTCCAAATCCATTACTCCAGTTATACATATTATTATATGTATATAATTTTATTTAAGATTAAAATTAACAAAAGTAATAAATAAGTGTGAAATATGTATCTATGAGAATGTTGTTGAATATTGGAAATGAAGTGAATTAAATCATCAATAGAAAACTTCTATGTAACTATTGGTAGATAATAATCTATAAAAGATATGGAAAGTGTCCCAAGGCTTCAGTGTAAGTAACTTTAGGGCATTTTTAAATGTTCAGCATCACACACACACACACACACACACACACATACACACACACATATATATATATATATATATATTCATTCCTAGGTGTATATATACACCTATTCCTATATATATATTATAATATATATAATATATATATATATACCTTCTGCCTCTCTGTGTCTCTCATGAATAAATAAATATTTTTTTAAAAAAGAGATTCATTTTTGCTATATACCATAAGTTTTACAAAGTTGCATTTCCATTTTTGTCTCAAGGTATTTTCTATTTTCTATTTTCCTTTAGATTTCTTCTTTCATCCACTGATTGTTAAGGTGTGTTTAATTTTCATGTTTGTGAATTTTCTAGTTGTCATTGATTTCTAGTTTCATTCCCTCATGGTCAGAAAAGATACTTAATACAATATTAATCTTCTTGAATTTATTGATACTTATTTTGTAGCTTAACATATGATCTATACTAGAAAATATTTTGTGTGCAATGAGTTGAATGGAATTTCTGATACCATTAGATGGAATGTTCTGTATATGTTTGAACCATTTGGTATATACTATTCAAATCTGCTGTTTCCTTATTGATTCTCTCCCTGAAATAATCTATCTATTGTTGATAGTGGGGTATTAAAGTCCCCAAGTATTACTATATTCTTGTTTATTTTTGTTTTACTTCTGCTAGCATTTGGGTCCATATATATTTATTATTACTATATTTTCTTGACAAATCAACCCTTCTATTATTAGATAATGATCTTTTTCTCTTTTAACTATATATTACTTAAACTCTTTCTGTCTCATATAGGTATAGCAACCCCTTCTTTCTTTTTATTACTATTTGTTTGAAATATCCTTTTTCTATCCCTTGATTCTCAGTCTGTATGTGTCCTTAAAAGTGAATGGAATTTCTTGTAGGCAGCATATCATCAGATTTTTTTTTTTTAAGTTCATTCATCTATTTTATCTTTTTATTGTAGAATTTAGTCTGTTTACATTTAAAGTCATTTTTGAGAGATAACTCTTACTATTGCCATTTTGTTAATTATTTTGTTTTGAGGGTACTTTGTTCCTTCCTTCCTCTCCTTTCTACTTTGTGATTTGAAAGGTTTTTATGGCAAAATGCTTTGACTCTTTTATCCTAATCTTTTGTGTATCTACTACAGGTTTTTCTTTTGTGATTACCATGAAGCTTATATAAAATGTCTTATATTTGTAACATCCTATTTTAAGCTAACAACTGCAATTTATCAGCATGCAGATGTTTTATTACCTCAAAGAAAAAGAATGCTAGAGGAACTGTGATTCATTTACAATTACCAGTGAGTTTTACATATTCATATGTTATTGCAATATTAATTAGGATCCTGAGGTTCTCCTCTCACTGACTACTCTTGCTCCTTCTCCTTTAACCTTTACAGATATGTTTCCTTCAATCAATCTCTTATGTCTCATACTCAGGACACCAATATTGTTTGGGAAGCAGATACTTTTATATCTTTTATATTTTGCTTTCTATATGTTGTACTTCTGTTAAAAATCTGTACTTTATCCAGGTAGTCAATTCACAGATTATTTATATTCAGAATATTGTTGTGGCAATTATTTTAGGATATAGCTGAATTAAACATTTTATTTCTTAAGACAAAGTTCTTCTAAATTCTGTCCAAATTTACAAGTGCAATATTTCAGTAATTATGCATATTTGGGCTGACTAAACCGCCTGAATTAGAATATATGTTAAAGTCAATCTATTTTAGCATCTAAGACAATTTAATATTGGGAAGTATGCTCATTAACTATTGCCTTATAGAGAGTCCTGAGAAATTACATAGAAATATGTAAAGGTTGATCTGCTAATTTTAATTAGGATTGAAGTTTCTAAAATTAGCATATTTATAAAATATATGTTGTTAGTTAAAGTATATTGTTTTCAAAGTTTGTGTTTGAGACCTTACTACTTTGTATGTAAACAGCTGTTTTGAAGAGGACGAATGTGTATAGCACTTTATATTTATACATCTTTAGTTAATTTTACATGATAGTATACTCCAATTTGGGGGATCAAACTTGTAACCTAAGCTGCATTTGATAGTACTGTGTTAGCTATAAACCTGCATATATTTCTTAGGCATTCTACTATAAATCACACTCTAAATGAAAATAATCCATTATCCACTTTTGATCTGTTATTGTAAATAATCCACACAAATTTCCTTGCGTTCATCCACTAACTTTGAATAACTTTTTATTATTATCGAATGCAAACAAAAATGATGCATTGCATATACAATCTATTAAAACAGTCTAATGACCTTATCAAACAGCTAAATAGATCATGCAATATGAACTACCATGAATGAATCTATCATCCAACTTTATGATCACTTTCTTTTTTGGTATTCATAATCCAAATTCTTTTTTTTTTTTTTTCATAATCCAAATTCTTAAAAATACTACAGATGCTTCTTTAGGGTGTATAGAAATTTATTATACATTGAAAAAAATAAGTTTTTCATTCCTTGAAAACCTGAGCGATATTTTTCATGCTCCTATATCTCTCTTCTCTCGTTCTCTACAATTTCTAAAACCAGTCTTCTCGATTGCAGCCTTCAAATAATTTTTAAGTTTAGAATCTGCTCCTGGCTGATCCTAGGTTATCATTAATTTGTCAGTTTATGCCTCATACTCATCAGATATACATTTAATGGCACCATCAAAAGTTACCTTATCACTCCCACCCATGCATTCTCACAATCACACTTTTTCATACTCTTAGCAAGTATTTATATATTTTAAAGATTTATTTCATATATTTGTGTGTGTGTGTATATATATATATATATATATATATATATATATATGTAATAGAGAATGAAAGAAAAGAGAAGTCAATAGAAAATATAAATATATGAGTTAAGGTATTTGGGGAATAGAATTAGAAGTGCTATTTTCACTTTAAAGGATTCTCATGAATAAAAAGGGAGAGTAAAGAACTTAAAAAATATTTTGGAAAAACCATCAAGGTAAATTGCCCAAAATTAAAAATAGCATCCTGATATGAGAAAATATCTCACTGTAGTTTTGATTTGTATTCTCCTGATACTGAGTAACACTGAGTATCGCTTCATGTCTCTGTTAGCCATCTGTATATATTTTTTGGAAAAATATCTATTCATGTCTTCTGCCCATTTTTTTAACTGAATTATTTGGTTTGGGGGTGTTGAGTTTTATAAGTTCTTTATATATATTGGATACTAACTCTTTTTTTTTAATTTTTTATTTATTTATGATAGTCACAGAGAGAGAGAGAGAGAGGCAGAGACACAGGCAGAGGGAGAAGCAGGCTCCATGCACCGGGAGCCCGACTTGGGATTCGATCCCGGGTCTCCAGGATCGCGCCCTGGGCCAAAGGCAGGCGCTAAACCGCTGCGCCACCCAGGGATCCCAGGATACTAACTCTTTATCAGATATATCATTTGTAAATATCTTCTCCCATTTCTATTTGTAGAAATGCAAATTGGTGCATCCACTTTGGAAAACAGTATAGAGGTTCCTCAAAAATTTAATATAGAACTACGCTGTGATCCAGCAATTGCTCTTCTAGGTATTTACCCAAAAGATACAAAAATAGTGATTCAAAAGAATACATGCACTCCAGTGTTTATAGCAGCATTATCAACAATAGCCCAATTATGGAAAGAGCCCAAACGTCCATTGGCTAATAAGTGGATAAAGAAGAGGTGGATGTGTATAATCAATGATTATGTTTTAATAATAACTATATCAAATTTAATAAGATATGATATATATTTTAAAATATATTATATATAGTTATAAAGTTTTATGTAAGTATAAGATATGATACATTTAATGCATTTAATAATTATTACAATTTAATAGTTATTGAATTATACATTATATATCAATATAATCAATTTTCCCCTAAGTAAAGCAAAAATATATTCTTAAAAAAGCTCTTTTATTACATATATTACTAATCATTGTTATAATTGCTATATTTAAAACTAAAATCAAATTTCTACAATGTCACCACAAATATATGTTATCCAAATAGTTTTATAGAGAGAAATATTTTGAAAAAATCTTTATTAAGTAGAGTAATAAATAAGAGGAAAAAATGGAGAGTACACTATATCTTGAAATACACCAAAATTTTAATCTTCTAAATTTACCAACTATAAAATATACTAAAAGTCAAATAAAGCTCGATAGTGTTCTTGAAAAGGATTTTCAAGAGAAAGAGACATGAAAACTTGAATCAATTATTTTTTTTTATCTTGTTTCAAATGCCAGAAATGATCGTGACTCTACTTGTCAATTTTAGGTCACTTGGAAAGGGTATAACTGTGGAGTCATAAACTCTTGGAATGAAACTGCTAAAAATGATTGAGTAACATGTTTCTTTCTCTTTTTTTTTTTTTAAGATTTTATTTATTTATTCATGAGAGAGAGAAAGAGGCAGAGACACAGTCAGAGGGAGAAGCAGGCTCTATGCACCGGGAGCCCAATGTGGGATTCGATCTCGCGTGTCCAGGATCACGCCCTGCCCCAATGCAGGCACTAAACTGCTGAGGCACCCAGGGATCCCAGAGTAACATGTTTCAAGTGAACTGGAACTTGTCCTAACAACTATCTATTGAAATATAGAACAAAGCATGCTAAAATATTTTGTATTTATCTATTATTGTTTTTTTACAAGTAACTTTCATGGTGCTATGTTCCTCCAAATTTACGAAATCTAATACAACAATCTATGTAAATAGTGTTCAAAATGTCCATGAGGACACCCTTATCACTGCACAATGATAAATTTTGTATATGACATAGAAAAGTAATATGGGCAATTTGCAGTTAGAACTAATCAACCATTTTTCCCCAGACTCCCCCCTCTTCTTCTACATATTATTTCCAATATATGTGAAGAAGAGGTAAGGATAAAGTGATGTATTACTTTTTGTCTGGTAAAATTTTTACACACATCATCTATCTCATCTTTTACTTTGGAATTTTAAATTGTCCAAACTAATTCCATAATAACTGCCATTCTTAGGATAAAAAATAGAAATTGAAAACATAATTAAAACTTGAATAATTTCTAAAATATTTAGGAACAATAAATATATAAGAAGCAAAAAGGAACCCAAGTTCTCCCACATTGTAAAATAAATAACTCTGATTTGGCTAATTCAGCAAAGGCAAATATTCTTTTTTTTTTTTTTTAAAGGCAAATATTCTTGTGAAAGAATTTGTCATTTGTATTTCTGAGTCAAATTCTTTTCCTCAGTATCATGTCATAGAATTCAGGCTAATGTATCTAGTAGGTCACATTTAAGTATATGTTCTAATGTCAGACAATCACACACTTTCTAGCTACAACGTTTAGTATAGAAGATGGCTAAGATATAGAAGTACAAATCATTAACTAAGAAGTTGTATCAACACATGGGCTTTGAGAAGTATGTTAAGAGTCTAGAATGCAATTTATGTACTCAAGCTCAAGACAGTTACTAAACTAAAAATTAAACCATAGTGAAGAACAGCTAATGGACTCAGTTTTGCTTAAGTAAGTGAGGAGGAATTCCCTTCTTTTCCTTTATTCTTTCTTTCTATTTCTATTGCTTGTTTTGTTTTGTTAGGAGGTGTTTTGAAGAAAGTGAGAGAGCTGTCCTCAAATAGTCCCTTTTGTAATTTTTTTTTTAGATCTGTTGGACTAGTGGTTAAAATGAGGGCAAAATTGAATATCTAAACATAATTATTATCTCAATAATGGAAGAAAGCAGATTTACACTAATAAAATTATCTGTCACATTTATTTTTTTAAGATTTTAAAATTTTATTTATAAGAGACACACACACACAGAGGCAGAGACATAGGCAGAGGGAGAAAGAAGCAGGCTCCCTGAGGGGAACCCTATGCAGGACTCGATCCCAGGACCCTGGGATCATGCCCTGAACCAAAGGCAGATGCTCAACCACTGAGCCACACGGGCATGCCTGTCACATTTAGGGTTTTTTTTGTTTTGTTTTGTTTTTTATGTAAAGTTTCTTGAATTACACTCAGAGTTGTTTAAAGATCAAATTGCTTGCCTTGGACAATGATGGGTAGTTGCCCCTAGTTGAATATGTTCTAATACAGACTCAATGACTGCTTGGCAAATGTGCTTCTGAAAAAAAGAAAATTGGAACAGTGGTGGGACAGTATAGATTTTACACTGTATTACAAACTCTATATTCCTTAATGTTCTATGGTTACATGGGGATACTTCTTTTTACATTATTTATAGAATTTACACTTTTTAAAACATATGACAGTTCTTTTAAGGAATGATTCTAATTCTAGATAATCTAGAAACAATAAGTAATGGGTTCACACTTTCAATTTATATTGCTTCTAAAAGATGGGTAGATTTATGAATTCTTCTACATGATAAAGAAATACATATTGCTAAGAGCAGTTACAGAGGTTAAATCACTGTCATTTCAAACCATAGTTGAGATAAAGTAACTTTTTTTGGAACCTTTTTTTTTAATGTAAAATCACAGTGAGAGTCAATTGAAATGAAAGTCTTAGTAGCCTTAAAACTTAGAACTCAGAAGTCTGAACTAAGAGAACATCTGACTTTTTAATATAAAAATTCAATACAATTTTGTGGTAATTATTGTGAAATTACTAACATAAATATTTTACAAAGTTGAAGCAGTTACCATTGAGTTTTCAATTACTTTTGTTTATGTAATGCCATGGTGACACAAGGCTAGCTACATGACTATTTTCTTTGAAATTTTTGTATTTTTGCCCAAGATCAAAAATCTGATTTGTCGCATTGTATTTTCTCTGGAAAACTTTTAAATGCAATTTCCCAGTTTTCAGCAATTAATTTAACTTGAGTTGCTTTTTTGGGTCCATAGTTTAAATCACTTCAAATCAACAACATTTAATTAAATTGGATCATTTTTCTTTTTTTTAAAAAACGAACATCAAGATACTATTATCAACCCACCAAATACATAAAAACAAATAACAATGTGAAAACAAATGTGATGTTCTCAGCCTATATTAACATTGTCAAATTCTTTGTGTGTGTGTGTTTTCTCTTAGCATTCATTATTTCTGATCATAGAAAGTCACCATATTTTAGAGGGATATAGCAAATTTATTTATTTCACTGGATAATGTAAATTGGAATATTTATGAACCAATTGAGATATAAGAAACTCTTTTATGTACTAGCTTTGTGACTTCTCTAAGATTTAGCTTTTTATATATGAAATAGAAGGTAAAATAGTTAATTCCTTAAATGTTATTCTGAGGACTCATTATAAAAGTATATTTACATATATATACATATATATATCACATGCTTAACAATTCATTCAATATTAAGTTAACTTACTGAATTCAAATGTACACTGATGAAATTGTTACACATAGGAAAATAGTCTAAATTACATATCTGTAGATAAGCAACAGGAGCTCTCAAGATTGTGGTGGAAATACAAGAGCTTGCACACATTCTAAAGAGTAATCTAGTAGTATTAAGTTCCTATATCTCATTGCCCTAAAAGTTTGACCCTGTAAAACCTTTACTTGCTCTTCTAAGAAAACTTGCATTAAAAAAGTCATTGAAGCAGTGAGGAGGAAAGGAGGTAGAGACTGCCTAGGTGTCCAGCACTGAAGAGACTGATAGAAAATATGTGATGCATGAGAACGATATATATATATCAATGATTTGAAGCAATTAAATAAATTTAATACTATTTAACAATAATGAGTATCTAGTTAAGAAATAGAATGAGATTTATATAAAAGTCTTTAGACAAATTATCTGTGAAGACACATTGATCAGGGAAAAAGGAAAAAAATAAAATTATTATTATTTTTTAAAGATTTTATTTATTCATGAAAGGCACAGAAAGAGTGAGGCAGAGACATAGTCAAAGGGAGAAGTAGGATTTTCACAGAGAGCCCAATGCGGGACTCGATCCCAGATCTTAGGATCACCCCCGAGCTAAAAGCAGATGCTCAACCGCTGAACCATTCAGACATCTCCCCCCCAAAATAAATTTAAAACAGAACCTTGAAATGTAAAGGATGATGCTAAGAAATATGAAAAATAAAGTTTTTAGCACCTATATCACAAAATAAAATAAATTGAAGTCTACTGAAGAGTATTACATAAAAGAGAAATTTAAACCTTAAAAAAAAAATTCTGATTCCAGTCAATATGCAATAACATGAATTTGAATTAGTCACCACCAAGTATAAACTAGAAAAAAATCAGACAAAACATACAATTTTTTTTGACATTAAATATGAATTAGCATAGGATAGTGATTATTCATACAGGGAAAGAAAATAAGTCCTAAAATTGTGCCACCTTATTGGCTGAAGAGAATAACTAGGCTGACATGCAGTAATTGGAAATCCAGTTGGAACCAAATAGTAACCCTGAGTTGAGAAGATGGAGTTTGAAATCTGAAGAGGTCAAAGAGGCTTAGAGTTTACAAAGAGATTACATGGGGAAAGAGAGCTGCACAGAAACTTAGCTCTAGAGATCAGCAATATCCTCCTCAAATCTTCTGTTGAATAGTAATCATTATATGCATATGAAGCAACCATTCATAAACCAACTAAACACATCAGAGTCTCAAAGAGTTCATCTCCAAACTTACTCAGAGCTGGGAACAGTTCATATGACTCATGAACTTCATGAACCTCATGGTCCCTAGAAACAGCAGCAGAATAAAATTGTTACAGAATGACATTAGAACAATTATCATAATTATGTTCTTTATGTTCAACAAAGTAGAAGAAAATTGAACATTTAATGTAGACAAAAGGAAAATAAAAATTGTTTATCATTATTTTGTTACAGGTTTTTATTTAATTTCTAGTTAGTTAACATATAGTGTAATATTAGTTTCCAGAGTAGAATTTAATGATTCATCACTTACATATAATATCCAGGGTTCATAACAAATTTTAAAAAGTAAAACAGGATTTCCAGGAATGAATATGTACAATTTCTGAGATAGAAAATGAATTTTGGAATTGAATGTATATCTAACATTGCAGATGAAAAGATGAATGAACTTAAAGACATACAATAAAAAACTATCCAAAATGAGACACAGATTGATATAAAATTAAAAGACAAATGAAAGAACAGAGTTATGGGACAACTTCAACAGGCCTAATTATGTGTGTAATTGAGTATTTATTATTTATTTATTTATTTATTTATTTATTTATTTATTTATTTATTTTTTAGTTTCAAAGTAAGAAACTCACTTTGCCTTCAAAGTAAGAAAGAGAGAAAAGGACCTAAAATATGTGGAGAAATAATGATTTAACATTTTTCAAATTTGATGAAACAATCAGCAATCCTTTTGACTTTTCTGCAAGCAACATTATATACATCCTTTGGTCAGAAAATATGGAATATGTAACCCAAAATACATCAGTCATTGTCTAACCTGCTGGGAATATCACAGAAAATTTCATACCCAGGGCATTTAAAAACTATCTTAGTTATTTCCAATTTTAGGTTTTTCAAATTTATAGTGAGAAATATAATTGCTAATGGGAAACAATATAAATAACCCCAGATTTCCACATTGTTTTCCTGGGGGGTTGCTGAGGGGAGGAAATAAATTTGCATAATTCATTTTCAATCTGGCTACCAGGAAGTGAATAATTGATTCTGTATCTACAGTTGCTTTGTAAATTAGAAAATATTCTACTTACAATTATATGACATTATGGATAAGTCAAAGCTACAGAGACAATAAAAAGATCTGTGGTTGGAAAAATAAGACGGAAGGATAGATAAGAGGAACACAGAGGATTCTTATGGCAGTGGAAATACTCTGTATAATACCATAATGATGAATTAATATTATTATACATTTGTGTAAGCCCATAGAACAGACACCACTGTCAGTGTGGGTTCATGAATCGTAACAGATGTCCTACTCCAGTGGGGGATTTGATAATGGTGAAGACCATGTTTTTGTGCAGCAATGGGTATACAGGAAATCTCTGTACCTTCCCCTCAGTTTTGGCTGTGATTCTAAAGATGCTCTAAAGATTGGCAATGTATTTTTTTATTTGAAATTGGGAATATGTATTTAGGGAATCTGTAGCACTGAGTCAGTTTTCTGGCCAAATATTAAAATAGCAACTCATTTTATATATAGGAAAACAGAAAATAAACAGCACCAAAAGGAATGTCCAGTTTACAAGCACAATTCAGAGGACATATGAATAGCCTAAAAATTTCAGAAGTGGCAAATGATCAAATCATGTCCATTAAGGAAAAATTTCCTAGGAAGATGAAATCAAGAGTGTGCTATAACTCTTTTCTAAGACCTCTGAAGGTGTCTTATGGATTCTCCCAGCTCTAGAAAAAATCTACCAGAAAGTTGAAGGACACTGTGTCACAGAAACTGAGCATAGAAACATCACCTATAATTAAGTCTAGAGATAAAGAACTCTCTCTTTAAAAAAAAAAAAAATTATATGTGTGGCTCTGGGACATGTTGCTGACCCCAATGATGCACTCTTACTCTCCTGAGTTTTACCACAAGAAGATAACTTAAAAGTTTAGGTTCCAAGGGAAATAACAGACATGGGGAGAAAACCCAAATTGAATCTGTAGTTAGTTTACAGCCAAGCCCCACTATGTCAAATTAGATTAAATAATTCCAATCTAGGGATCCCTGGGTGGCGCAGTGGTTTAGCGCCTGCCTTTGGCCCGGGGCGCGATCCTGGAGACCCGGGATCGAATCCCATATCGGGCTCCTGGTGCATGGAGCCTGCTTCTCCCTCTGCCTGTGTCTCTGCCTCTCTCTCTCTCTCTGTGTGACTATCATAAATAAATTAAAAAAAAAATTAAAAAAAAAAAAATAATTCCAATCTAATTTAAAGATAGGTGAGCAAAAATTAAATGTTTACTGCTGTAAAGTAGTGAATTTCAAGTCTGTATTTAAGTAATAATAATATACTAGTCCTTCCCTGACATAAGAACTCAAATAAAAATTTTATTAAATATCTATAAATGCTAAGTTTGTATTAGATAATGTGGGCATAAAACCATGTAGAATACCTCCCTTGTCTGTGAGGAGATGTTAATCAAGTTACTAATAATATCAAGTTAATAACATTTATTATTATAGTAGAATTTTGATAGGAAAATGACCAAAGAATTACATTCCTTGATGCAGGCCATTTTCTTCTCCTCAAACCAGTCAGTAGTGTCTGAAGGTATTTGGCTCAGTGATTCTTTCTTTCTCTAGACCTTTGATTTAGCAACCCTACTCCGAATTGAATGGTCTTTGGAATGTTAGGAGTCAGATCTTGATGGGCTAGTAGATATTATTCACATGAAAATGATTTTTGCATAACTGAGATCTCATGTAATATTGAGCAAATTTATATTTTACTACTGGTGTGAGGAGGATCTTATTTCTAAATATTTGACTGAGCAGGATCTCAGTGTTCTTTTGAGGCCCCTTAATATATTACTCTAATAAAAATACATAAATAGCAGAAAAAGAGTGAAGAGTAACTAAATTTATATATGCTGATTGTAATCCTGTTTAATTGCTTATTTTTTAGTGCCCTTTGAATGAGTTTTTGAGATCTCAAAATGATTTTTAATAATATAAATTTTAAAAGGAAATAGAAGAATAAACAAAGGTAATATATTTCCTATGGCAATCATTACAAACATTAATAGATTTTGAGATGAGCAGCTATTGTATAATAAATGCATTAAGAATGTGTATATTTTGTTGCATTTTTGTCTTCATGATATATATTATCTAATATACAAATCTATATATCATGTTATATATAATCTATATCACTAATTAAGTAAATAATTTTATACAGTGACTAAAATATAATGTGCAATGTGCTTCTATTTCAAAGCTTTTCTATTTTTTTCTCAAACTTATTTTCTTGATGTTTTTGTCCATCTTTCATTAGCAATGGCTGTCTATATGAACAGATGGCTGAAAATGTCTCCTGACTATAAGATTAAAATAATTTTAGTGAGCTATGATGGAGCTTAGAAGAAGGAGATTCTTCACTTTCTAAATAGCTTAAGGAAAACCACAGTTTATATTTTAGATAAAAACTGTATAAGAAAATATTTAGGGGATCCCTGGGTGGCGCAGCGGTTTAGCGCCTGCCTTTTCCTCAGGGCGCGATCCTGGAGACCCGGGATCGAATCCCACGTCAGACTCCTGGTGCATGGAGCCTGCTTCTCCCTCTGCCTATGTCTGTGCCTCTCTCTCTCTCTCTCTCTCTGTGACTATCATAAATAAATACAAATTTAAAAAAAATAAAGCTCTAAAAAAAAGAAAGAAAATATTTATGCATAATATTTAATGTATTAAATCATATAGGTAGCCATTAAATTTAAGTGGAAATGAGAATTACTCATTTAACAATTATCTCAATCCTCTAACTCATATGTTTTAAATGCTTTTCTTTTACAAGACAGGATAATCAACATACTAATATGTCAGTGTCATTTGCACAATTAATTCAATCTCAAGTTTCTAATATATTACTTATCATTATTTGTCATGTATTATACAGATTTTACTAGCTGTCTTTTTATTGCTAATTTTGCATTATATCCTTAGCCATTAACAACATTTCATAATACTTTCTCATATTTAACATTAAATTATGAATCATTAAGTAAAGGCCATGTTGAAACCCGTATATTTCTATCAATTAATAATTAAAAATATAACATTTCAAAGAAAAGAATGACAATTTTTAGAGTAAGATAATCTGGGGGGGTGGGAAAACGCTTAGAAAATATAAAAAATATATGAAATAAAAATTTCTTGAGACTTTAAAAATTAGTTAATGTTCTACTCTCCTGATTGGACAGTTTATTTGATACTTGGATTCAAGTTGGTTAGCACATTTATTGATTGATTTCATTTTGTCAAAATACATATGTCCTTAAGCAATAAAAGCTTTTATAGTGGTTAGTCTGAATTACTAACCAAAAAACAGCTGCAAGGTAAAATGTTTAAACCAAAATCAATATTGAGTTGCCTGTTGTTGATAAATAATACTTTCCTGACTTATGCTATTATGAATGATTTTTTTTCCCTGTTTGGTAAATAAAGCACAGGGACTAAGGATATTTACCATCAAATACTCCTTGGCTGCTGGAGGTCAATGGAAAAATGAAAGTAGTCAAAGAGATGCCACCAGCTTCTGTGCCAGACTAGCAAGATTCCAGATTTAGGTTATGTTTATGTGACATTTATCTAATAAGGAAGGCCAAGCAGAATGATAAATGCTTTTCACTGTGTCTGTGCAGAAATGGGTTTATAAACAAGCACCTGCCATAAATCACAAAAACAACTTTGTCAAAAGTAACTAGAGACTAAATGCATCTTTATAATTATTTGAGACATTTTGTGTCCTGCTTTCATATCCTCCACTGTGCTCCTAGATCAACTAGTTTATCCTGCTTCAAACGTGAATTACTTTACTTTCCATTCCATTTAAAATATGGGTTTATGGCCAGAGTGCTTTTAGGGTAACTCCTGATTATTTCATAAGTATTCATATTATATCTGGATAGAATTGTTAGATACCCAATAATAAAATACCACAGATGATCTATCATCTTTTCTCTAAATTTTCAGTTCTTCCTTCCCCACTAAATATCAGTCTTTCCTTTAATACAGCATTTGATCTTTTCACATGTTTATACTAAGATAATAGCTTTTAGATTTGAAAAGAGAGACATTAAAAAAAATAATGCTTTATTCAAGATGGCGACAGAAAGGATTTGGAAGTTTTAACTGTGTTAAGCAATATATGAAAGAATAAAACAAATGAATACTTAATAATGAAAATGATCCCAAAAGGGTCAAGGTGTTTCTTTTGGAAAATGTGTTCTGTTGAAAAGTATTATATCGAGTCCCGGCAATTTTTCACTCCACAGTATTATCAACCATCTAGAAATGGCCTGAGTGCAAGAAAATACTCAGTTCGCAATAGACATTTACAGAATAAAGAATAAGAATTAGAGAGGACAACAGCCTGAACATAAAAGCAGATTGAATTTGACTTCCTCTAAAAATGTATTTGTGTTTCCTCCTGTGGCTACAATACTTAATTGATGCACAATTGCTCTAATAGTGTTCCTTCATATTGGTTTACAAAAGAGCTTTGCAGTAATCATAGAATAGAAAGTGCAGAGCCACACAATAAATGTCTTAACACTTGGGTCAGCCCATTTAATTTCCCTTTCAAATCCAATTGTTCACCTGCTGTGCTTATTAAATACAAGCATACTGTCTGTATTTGAATGCACAGTCTGTGTCATTTTGGCACTGTCTACCGACTGACTTTGCCATTTCTAATGAGAGCTGCCTCTGTCAGAGCAAATCCTCAGAATTTAAATTAGGTATACTTTTCTACATGCATTTTTTACCTATTTAAATTACTATATAACTGATTTATAATCATGCCATTGCTATGGGCTAATCAACTTATTATTTTTATAGTAGCTTGAGGAACAACATACATTGCCAAAGGGAACATTTTAAATTAGTCAGTTTAGTGAGTTATGTGAGTTGACTGGTTATTATGAATAATTAGGGAGGCTTTTGGATTTCAATACAGTTAATGTTTGGACATTCAGGTATTTGGTGGTAGACTGATGTAAATTATTAATAAATAAAAATCAAACTTTGTAAAAATATCAGCTCCAAATGGATACTAGATTGAAAGCTAAAGTTATAAAACCCTTAGAAGAAGAGATGGAAGTAAGTCTTTGTAACTTGGGGTTAGGTAACGGTTTCTGAGATACAACACCAAAAGCACAAGGGACAAGAAACAAAACAAGACATAGATAAATTAGACTCCACTAAAATTTCTAAAATATATCAAAAAATACAATCAAGAAAGTAAAAATGCAAAACACAGAATATAAGAAAATACTTCCAAATTTTATACACACACACACACACACACACACACGGAGTTGTATAAAAGATATAAAAAAATTCTTATAATTCAAAAATGAAAGGATAAATAAGTCAATTAATAAATATGCAAAGGATGCAAATAGATGTTTTTCTAAGAAAATATACAAATTCCAATAAGTACATGAAAAATTGCATATAATTAGTCATTAAGAAATTCTTTTTAAAAAAGATTTTATTTATTTATTTTTGAGAGAATGAGAGAGAGAGAGAATAAGTCAAGAGGAAAGGCAGAGAGAGAAGCAGACTCCCCACTGGTAGGGAGCCCCACTGGGAAGCTTGATCCCAGGACCAAAGACAGAAGCTTAATCAACTGAGCTACCCAGGTGCCCTGTCATTAAGAAATTCAAATCAAAACCACAATGAAATAACAAGTTACACTCACTAAGATTTCTTAGCCCAGGAACCCATATTGTTGTTATGTGATGAATGTGGCCCTACCAAATTACCAGATTCACATATTGGAGCCCTACCTGTATCTCTAAGTATGAGTTATTTGGAGATAGGGCTTTTAAAGGTTTAAATTGAAATGTGACTGTTAGGGTTGTCTCTAATCCAATATGACTTGTTTTCTTATATTAAAGGAGATTAGGTTATAGATAACAGAGTCAGATAATAGATGTATGTGTGTAGAAAAGGACACCCATGTGAAGAGGCAGCAAGAGGTGGCCACGAGCAAGCGAAGAAGAGAAGCCTTAGGAGGAAGCCAACTGTGCTGGGCACCTTGATCTGGGCAGTCTCAAGATTGTGAGAAAATGAATGTCTGATATTTAAGCTATTCAGTCTATGGTATATTTTTTTTAATGAGAACCTTAACAAACTATTATAGTGAGCAAGGGTGTAGAGAACTCTCTTACTGCTGGAGTGAATGTATAATGGCATAGTTAGCTTGGAAAGCATTCTAGAACTTCTTTAAATCATTAAATATAGTGTTATCATCTGACACAACTGTACTGTTAGATATATACCCAAAGGAGTGAAAGCATATGTCCACACACAGACATGTACACCAATCTTCATAGCAGTTTTATTCATAATAGTCAAAAGTAGAAACGACCAAAGTATTCATCAGTCAATGAGCGAAAACAAAATGTGGTGCATTCATATTATGGAATATTATTCAGGAATAAAAGAAAATGAAATACTGACACATTCAATGATATGGATGAATCTTGTAACCATTATACTAAATGAAAGAAGCCACTTAAAAAATATCACATGAAGTATGAATCTACTTTTATATAATTTCTAGAATAGGGAACTCTATAAAGACAAATAAAATTAGTGATTACATAGAGATGAAATGGTGTCTGAGAAAGAAGAATGATGGTGAACAAATGCAGAAATTTTTTGGAAGGTTTGATGAATACATTCTAAAATTAAATGATGATGGTTGTAGAATTCTGTGAATTAACTAAGCACACACGCACACACAACATTGGATAGTATATTTTAAAAGGGTAACTTTATGTTACCAAAATTCTATCTCAATAAAATGATTGAAAATTATAAGAATCTTTTTCTAAAGATTTTATTTATTTATTCATGAGAGACACAGGGAGAGAGAGAGGCAGAGACACAGGCAGAGGGAGAAGCAGCCTCCAAGCAGGGAGCCCGACATGGGACTCAATCCCAGGTCTCCAGGGTCACACCCTGAGCTGAAGGCAGTGCTAAACTGCTGAGCCACCCGGGCTGCCCAGAAAATTATAAGAATCTTTATTAAAATTTTGTTCAAAAGTTTCAAAAGGCAATAACCTTTCATTCATGTTTCAGATAGCACCATAACTTTATTCTCTCTGAATCAAAGAAAAATTATTGGTATAAGAATTGAAAGAAGAAACTCTAGAGAGCTGAGTCCATTACTTGAGACTAAAAAGCTAAGATTTTAATTACCTTATGATTAAGAAAAGAAAATGCATGTCTTTGCCTGTAAAGCAAATAGAGAAAGAGTAAAAATCCCTCAATTTGATTGAGACCACATGGCTATACCATAGATGTAAAGCTGTATATTGTCTCATAGTGACTGAAATTCTTCAAATCATGTTAATCCTTGATAAGATTAAAAAGATTTTTGAATCCTATGATCTTAGTCAATTCATCAGGCATAGCAAATTTAATCTCTGAAGCGAGATTTCACCATTTAGAACATTAAATTGCATGTGATTTTTAAAATACAGTGTATTGGTTTAAAAAAACTAAAAAGAACAGAGTATAAACAATTAAAAGACATCCAGACAATGTAGTTATCAAACAGGGACTTTTAAATAATGATCCTCTTTATACTCATTTAACTAAAAGACAAAATAAACATTCTTTTTTTTTTTTCAAAATAAACATTTTTAGCCTGAAATTGGGACTCTGTTAACAAAAAGAAAAATAATTACACTGCAGAAGTCATGTATTAAACTCAGTGGATGGCTTTAACTGTATTTTAGTTACAGCTTATAAGAAAATTAGTGATCTAGATGAGAGCAAAAGGAAATGTCTGGACAAAAAAAATAGCACATAAAAGAGCATTAAAAATCTTTTGCAATATGATGAAACATTATAATATATATATTTATTTAGATTCTCAAGAGTACAGGAAAAAAGGAGGGAGTGGATAAAAAAATACAAAGAGATAATGGTTGCAAATTTTACAAAGTAAATGTCATTAAACTACAAATTTAAAAGTCATAGGAACTCTAAAGTTTATATGCAACTCCTAGAGGAGAAAAACTATATATATACATATATTCATTAAATATGTATATATATATTTATATACTCAAAGTGACAACTATGACAGATAACTTGTCAATAAAAATAATTAAATAATAAATTAAATAATTAAGTCTAGAAAAAAATGTCATGTTTTCCTCAACAAAAAATAAATTGCCAGCTAGAAAAAAATAAGTACTCTTTCTAGGAAACAAAACTAAATTACTTTATCCCCATTAGAATCATATTAAATAAAATACTGAAAAGTTATCTTGGACAGAGAAAAACATACGAGAAGGAAGCAAGAGAATTAAGAAAATAATAGTAATGGAAATGAATATAAGGAAATATTTTTAACAGATGGTTATCTAATAAAAGAAAGCATTTATATATATATTAAATGTTACAATGGCATATATAATGTTTATATATATATATGGCAATGCATTCAAAATTAAAAGAACATATATTCTTTTTTAATCCACAGAAAACATACAGAATGACCAAAGCCTGAGTCATAGAGCACATTTTACCAATTTCAAGTGATAATAATCATAAAGTATCTCTTCTCTGACCACATAATTAAGCTAGTATTAATAGCATAAAAGTAACCAGAACACCCTGAATTGGAGAAACTATGAAAGGCATTTTAAAATAACTCCTGGTGCTTCTGCAAGAGAATAAAAGCCAATAATTTTAAGAATTTTACATAGACAAAGACTGTTTAAACAGGCAACAAAAAGTACTGAACAAAAGGAAAAATGATTTAATTAAAGAGCATTTAAGAAATGATCTTCCTAAAAATAAACCATTAAGAAATAATGATCATTAGAATCGTGATAAAATGGATTAAAACACTTCAAATATGTTCAAAAATCTCTGACATTAAAAATGCTAATTAGACATTGGAGAAAAGTACTGAATTATTGAACTAGATCAATATTGTGAAAACAAGAAAATGAGTTAAATATTCTTTCTAATTTTTCTATATGAAAAAATAGTAGCATGTAATCAAAGAGCAAATGATAGTAGGTATCTTTTTATAAAATGATTTCAGCTAATAAATGAAGTCGTGGGAGAATTAGAAAATCACTTGTTTGATCCCTAATAAAAAAGCAGACCTATGCAATGGCCATCAAAAATCACCATGATAATAGAGACAATCATACACTAATCACTCTAAGTGCAACTTGACCTGTAGAGCACAATATTTGATATGTCATATTTTTATTTTGATATGTCAGATTTTGATATATCTGTATTTTATAATGTTCAAAGTACCATTATTTGCAGTCAATTGAAAACAATTCAAATATTTATCAACAGTAGAAGGAATACCCGTATTTTATTATATTCATCTGATAGAATCCTATTCAAAAATATACATGAATAAGTCATAATTAATGATAATGAGTAATAAAAATAAAATACAAATAATACATATGTGTAATTCATTCATATAAATAATCTGCAAGATAATGGCTACCTTTGTGGTGAAATGGAGGACAGTGATTGGGTCTCCTGAAGGAATAAAATGGATGACTGCACCTTGGTATAAGCTGCAGTTTATTCTCAAATTGTACAATTTTCTTAACGTATTTAATGCTTCAAAAAATTCCAAAATGAATAATTTCCTTTATTATATTAATTTTCATTCATGCATATTATCTGCTTTAGTTTTGAATTTACAGAATCCTATTTGCATTTCATTTTTTTTATTTTGACATATCTAATTCCTTTCACTAGCAGAATTTAACTTCATATGTGATCCATTTGAAAATAACCTGAGGGGCTTTTGAAACCCCTTAATATCATATTCTCTGTTATGCTTTATATATTCATAGGGAATATAAAGTCGTTCCCTCATTTTAAAAATGGAAAATGATAAATAACTTATTTGGCACTTCTTCAGAGTTTTGACATGGTTTATAAATGAAGTCGCCAAAATACAACTGATTGGGACATTTTTTTAGTGTTTTATTCTGTTCAGTTTTAAAGGTGCATCAATAAAACTTTGACTGAGAAGACAATTTACCCATGTAGGGTATGTCTTGGATATGCCATAATTATCTGCATTATGTATTTATCGTTACAATCATTGTAATTTATTTTTAGGCCATTTCAATTCTCTACAGCTGTTGCAATAATCATATTTAATTGCTATCATACAAATAATTTTTCAAGATTAAGGCTATGACAATGAGAACAGTAATGTTCTTGGTCTGTGCTTTCATTTAATTCTGTACTAAAATTAGTTCCAGAACTTGAGAAAACTGAATATCCTTTTGCCATAATTTTAAGTTACAATGTATTAAGTAGTTTTATTTCGTCTTAAACAAATCTTACATTTCCAGGCTTAGTCCTACTGTACATACAGCCCTATAATAATTATTATCACAAATACTAAGAATAGTTAAAACTTACATATTCCTTAGTTTTTCACCAGGCAGAGCTCTAAAGGTTTGCCTATCATCTCGTCCTAGGTGCCACCTCACAACTGTTGAGTCCATTTGAGAAATGAGGAATTTGAGGTATGGGAAGTTTAGTCACAACCCTATGGCACACGGCTACTCAATGTCTAAGTGAGATTCTACTTTACAAAGTCTCGGTGCAAAATAAACTGTATTTGGTCTCTAATCTCATCTCAACATTTAAGGATTGGAGACACTGGCCTTTTAGAAATTGTGTTAAAATGCCAATGTATGGTCGGGTAGAAAGAATAATCACCCACCTCCACTCCCCTACTCCCAACCTTCAAGCTTGTTCACGGACAGTATAACTTTCATCGTAGCCTTGACAGTCATAAAGATTGTGGCTTTTGTAGAATAAATCAATTTCCATGAGGCACGTAGTTTCTAAGTTGCAAATGGAATGCCCAAACGTGTTTGACACACTGACCTTTTGTGTGAGTCACCAGGCTCAGCACTGGGGCAGAGAACATTTAGATTCAAGAGTATATGATGGAATTTAGCAGTACGGAAGGTGGTGTTAGAGGTTTACCTTCGCTGCCTACTGAATTTCTAATTGTTCCCCTTTCCTGTTATCTTCTCCTCGCTTGTTCTAACCTCTTCTGTGACTACACGCTTTAGATTTCCAAAATATCAGTGGGAGGGGGAGGCTTTTAATCTCTCTGTGAGGAATCTGAAGACAGCATATAATATATAGTAAAAGGAAATTACACTCCCTCTCAAATGGAAAACGTCTCACTATCTCCTGGGATGTGTCTTAATGCTAAGATTAATGGAAGTAGTCGATTTTAAGACTTATTTTTAAAGAAAAATAGTGAAATGGATATTAATATACGCAGACTAAAGATAGATATAATGGAGACCGTATTTAAACACTGCTTCAGCTTGTGTTCAGAGCACAGGTAAATGACAAAAACACTTCAGCCAATCTATTGTAGAACAGTCTCAAGGAAGAAGAACTGAAAGAAACAGGCTCTGAGGGAGGGAAAGCAGGGAATCAAATGTGATAGAGCACGTTACTACTCCTGCTGTACACACAGATGATCACAGAGTCTTGGGGGAGTGGAGAGAGACCTACTATGAACTGCTGTGAAGTCCATTTGGAAGTGAAAAGGGAGAAAACAATCCACCAGGGTCCTACCTTTCCTTGCCTCGTAGGGTCCAAATCTGCCCTATGGGCATCCATTCCCCAAACTTCTAAACTGCATCATGTGGCCTCTCTGGGTAGCAGCCAGGGAAGCCAGTGGACAGTGCAGCAGCACATGCTCAGCTCCACTACAATGGGAACAGTGCACAAAGGCCACAAAGCAAGTGACATGCACAAGTCCGTGGTGATGACTGAGTACCATATACTAGGATACAGCCCTCCAAGAGTATCTGGGTGGCAAGAGGAATACAACCTATCTTTCTACAGATCTTCTGGGAAATAGTCAACTGTTTTTGTCCTGAATGCAGTGTAGAACCAAGGGGTCCTGGAATCAAGTGAAAGGTGTCCCCTCACCTAATGCTGGTGGCACACTGCCACCAGACAACTTCTAACAGGATCATCATTCAGTGTTTGGTATTAATCTACCTTGGAGTAATCCACTTCTCAATTCATGCACTTAAATCCTGACTACATCCCATATATTAATGCATGTGCTATTTATAGAACATTAAACCTGATCGAAGAACAAAAATAATGCCACATACACACTTAACAACTCTACAGAATTATAACAAAGTATGGGATGCTATGTCCCTTTGTAAGTCTATGAAAATAATAGAATTCGGAGGTAAACAACTGCTAATACTCAGGGCTTTGTATTTATGAGGGGACATAAATCCTCTGGGGTAAATTACTGAGGAAATAGTAACTTTCAACATCTGTAACTTTTCTTCCTCATCTGTCCACACAAATATCAGATTCTACTCTGACCTTAATATTAGGCATTGATAGACCATTAAAACAGATTCAAAATCATTTGCAACTAAGATAATCAGCTTTTCTTCTTCCTTGCAAAGGATGAAGGTGGTAGATGGTACAGAAATGATTCTTTTTAGAAGTTTAGAAAATTAGGGTATGGAAAAATCACAAAACAATTATAAATAGCTAGTACATTTATGGAAATGTATTCAATCTCAGAAGTAATAAGGGATGTGCAGATGCAAAAAAAATTATATTTTTTGCCTCAAAGTTTGCTAACTATTATGTCAAGAAGCATATGGTGAAATGGGTACACTAATTTGTGAGGATGCAAAATATTAAAACATTTTTTGAAGAATTTGGCAGCATACATCCAATTTAAATAGACAGATCCAAGACTAAAACCTAAAATAGGCATATGTATATGTGTGTATAGATGTGTGTGGATATATATATATATATATATATAAAATATATACATGATTATTGAATCATTATATAATTTTGATAAAATAAACCCACAAATTCTATACAGCCTTTAATAGGTGAATAATTATAAGTATACTTTGGACAAATAAGCATGCAGTGATTCATAATAATGGGAGGACAGATCTATATGAATTGACATGGAAAATTTCCAAGAAAAATGATGATGTGCTAAAAGTAATATAAACTAAATTTAGAACTCCATTTGAGTTTAAGAAAATGCAGAACTTCATTTAGAAACAAAGTACAGGATAAAAATCTCATCCCTTTTGATTTTTAAACACATATAATTGTGTATATTTGGAATAAAAGGAATTCTGGAGGAATTTTATATTATACAATATAAGCTTCTATATTCCTTTCATAATGAATATAAATTGCATGTGTTATTTATAGAATATTAAAACCGATTAAAAACAAAAAATATTAGAATACAAATAATGCCATGTACACTCTTAACAATTATGTATGTAATTATAATGAGCTATTGGAGGCTGTGTCTCTTTGGAAGCTCATGAAAATAAGAGAATGTTGAGACAAACAATTGCTAATACTCAGTGTTTTGCATTTATAAGGGGAAATACATCGTCTAGGTGAATTGCCTAGGAAATAGTAACCTTCTCTATCAAATAAATATAGTTTATTAACTTTCATCATTTTATGAAATATATACTTTAAAAATAAGACCTAACCAGGTAAACTGCCTGCTAAAATGAAACTAAGAACATTCCCCAGAGGACTTTCACGGACTCAGAGTCTCAAAACAACTACTCACAGTGTACAGGATAGCATTCCAATTCCTGGTAATAGGCAATACACATATTTCACCTATTTTTTCCCCATTGGAAAAAAATAAAAGGAAAGAAAATAAAACAAGAATGAACACACACATACAAAGAATTATGAAGGCTTATTTGGGGAGACTCTGAAGTATGCACTGGGGAAGTGACAGGAAGAGCTCAAGGACAGGGTTTTTAGTTTTGGATTGAGGAGGAGACAAGAGAACTCCTAAAGTTCGGACAAGTGTGGAAATCTACTCTTCTTTTCAATTTATCCTCTTATTTTCCCTATTGTCTCACAACCCATCACTGGGGCAGTCCCTCAGAGTCCATGGCAGTGGCCATTAATGGGGGCAACATTTGGAACACTTGGGTGGCTCAGCTGATTAAGCATCCAACTCTAAACTTTGGCTCAGGTCATGATCTCAGGGTCATGAGATGGAGCCCTGTGCTGGGCTCCAGGCTCAGCCCGGAGTTTGAGATTCTCTCCCTCTGTTCCCCCACTTTTCTATAAATAAATTAATTAATTAATTAATAAATAAATAAATAAATAAAATCTTTAAAAATAAAATAGAGCAAAAGGGGCAGCCCCTGCCTAAACTCTTACAGGGAGAATATTGTCCTCCATTTTTGTTGAACTGCAGGTAGAGAAAATGAAATGAACAGTCATAAAAGCATAAAAGTCCCTAGTGCATTTGGAAAAGACAGAAAGTTCAGAATGATGTGAAAGGTCAAGCTTGTTAAAATGAAAAATAAACCTCAAAATCAAGTGACCCTGTGTTATCCGGAAATGAGACTGAGACTTTGGTCGTAATAACTGGAACTCTGGGATTAATGCAATAATTACATCACTAAATCAATATTAGTGTGAACATAGAAAACACAATAAAGGACAATTAGTAGATAAAAAAGAATCAAATTTGGTGGAAGCCCACATATATAAGTTTTAGTTCTATGAGAAGCAGATGTCAAGATAAGATGAAATCTGCAAGAGACCTACTGGAAGTAACGAATGTAAAGGATATAATGAAAGGAACAGGTGGGAGCAAGGAGAACTTTTAGACCACGTTGGAGGCTTGGGCATGGAAAAGGAGAGAAGGAATGAAGGATTAGATAGAAAGAGACTCAGATCGCACTTTGGTACTGAAAAATTCTCAAGTTGCTGGTTCTAGAATTTAGAAAAAGGAGGTTGGTAATATAAGCCACAACTCTCAAGGCTGAAATCAACATCAGGGATTCGTTTTTTTTTTTTTTTTTTTTTTTTTTAATATTTTATTTATTTATTTCTGAGAGACACAGAGAAAGAGAGACAGAGAGAGAGGCAGAGACATAGGCAGAGGGAGAAGCAGGCTTTCTGCAGGAGCCCGATGTGGGACTCGAATCCAGACCCAGGGATTACAACCTGAGCCCAAGGCAGACGCCCAACCCCTGAGCCACCCAGGCATCCCGACCTCAGGGTTTCAGTTGGTACTACTTATTCTCTTCCTCCTGTATAACCTATTTGAAACTCTCCTCACCCTTAGATATCAATTTGGCAGGTCCTAATGGTATGAACCAAAATGTTATTCTTGAAGGCTCAGAGATCTTAGTAATAATACTTAGAGCCATGGTGGTCTCTGGACACAAGAAGCCAAACGAGCTGTGGTGGCAGATGTAACTTGTAGTTCCATAAGACAGTATTTCTTGACAAGACGGCACCACCTTTGTGGATCATGACCACCAACGATGCAGAGTCCAAAAGTGCAGAGATAGGGAGCACAAAGGCCTCTACTCAGTCATTGGAAAATAAGGTAAGTGGGTTCATTCCTACTTTCATCCTTGGTTTCCAGACTCATGCATTCTTCCTATGAGGGACAAAGCACCAGAAAGACATCTTAGTCAGTGCTGTATTTCATTTGAAGGTTGACATGTCATCCTTGTAGAGTATCACCTCTGATCCAGGGCTTCTGCTCTTCCTTTAGTAGCTCACTATAACCCTTTAGAAGTCTGGCTGTCTCTGAATAGAGCAGTAGGTGATGTGTCTGGATTAAAGGCCGACTCCTACACCACCTTCACTGTATAACGGGTCCCATGATGAATGATATGTTATGGGAGTTGCCATACCTGAAGATCAGGCATTCTGCGAGCCCCAGAATTATGGGAAAGGCTGAAGACTTAGTGTCAGGGAAAGTAAAACCCATCCTGAAAATACTCTGAGATATCTCTTTCTGTGAAGATAAATAGCTGGACATTCCAGGATATTAAAGGCTCAACATAATCTATTTGCCAATAAGAGGACAATGCTTCTCATAAGGACCACTATCAACTTAGGGTTTTTGTTTAGTAGGATAGACGCTGAAAGGTAAAAATAGCTAGATGATCTTGGTAAGTAAGAGTCCATGATGGGTCTTTGTGTTTCCACAGTCTCTGTCACATGGCCACTCTGCTCACATGCCTACCATGACAGCTTCTTGAAGGCCAGTGATGAAGATCAATTAATATCAATGGCAGAGTCAGTTTGTCAAATTGGTTTTTCAAGGTCTCCTTCCCTGTGCACTCTTTCTGGTGGGTATTAGTATATGATACAAAAGCCTTCACACTTTTTGTCCACTTCTGTATTATTGTGCAGGAGTATTCCCTTCTCCCAAGACATTTATTGGTGTAACCAGATATAAAACCTCCATTATCATTTATTTTCCCGGGACTATCCCTGATGCATATTCTTTCAGAATGGGATATTCATTTCCAGCTAATCAATAAATACGCCAGTCCCCAAATCTCATAATACCATGTGTTTTCTCTAATAACTACCAATATTTTAGGTCAGTTAGAATCCTCTAAGAATCAGTCACCTGAACAGATATAGATATACAAGGAGTTTCTGGTGATAAAGGATGAAAAGAGAGGGGGTGATAGTAGGCAGAGGGAGCCTCTAAGCTGAACTGCAGGTCTGGCACCTGTGAAGGAGCAAGGAGAGAAAGTTTGAACAGAAGAGCCTGAGACTGCTGTTCAGTTATTCAAAAGTCTTGGCTAGGCCAAAGGAGAGATCCCAAGCCAACTTTCCCATTGAAGAAATATTCCAGCAATAGCAGCCTCATCTTGTTCAGCCACTGGCTAGCAGTCAATCACTTGGGGAATGCATGGCTTCAGTATTCCCAGGAGTAGCAGCGGGAGGCTGTCAGATATCTAGATCCCCTGCAGCAGTTCTGAGAGAAATCTAAATGGTGCATCTCTTTTCTATTGCCCTTGAGACTTACTGTATAATCAACCTGAACTACATAGATTTCAGTTTATTTTGTTTTCCACACTCATGATTTTATAGTATTTGCTTATATTCTTTTGCATAGGTTCTCCATGTATTAAAGCAGATATCAAGAAGATTGTATAGTTATAACATCTGTGGACCAGGTAAAGAAGAAGTTTGCTGGTCTTTCATTCAATGAGCACATGATATATTATTCAGAACAATAACCAAAAAATAGTGAAAAGAGTATTGTATTTTCCATTGGGTAACTCATGACACCATCTGAAAATAAGATTGTCAACTCCTATGAAAATGCTTTTTCAGCCATAAATCATTACATATATCAGTAATTTTAACACTCCTAGTATATAATTTATCAACTACAAAATAGGTGAAATTTAAAAGCATAATTGCTTTTGACAAAACAGTGTAAAGAGCTTTATATTGATTTCCTTTATTGATTCTACATAGAGGTTAGGATCCTCTTTGTTTCTGTTCTTCTAAAGAAGATTGATTAAGGAATATGTGAGCTGCAATTTGAATGGCAGGTGATCACAATAACAATAACAACTATAACAGCAAATACTACATGGATATCTATGCTCAACATTAGCTATATTGATGTATACATCTAGTCATGCACTGAGGGCATAAGTCTAAAAGTTCTAGAGAAAACATTATACGACAAGGCCAATAAAAGTACTACCTTGATGTTGTTTGTGTCCTCATTTTTGGCTGCTGGTGATCTAAACTGGATTTGAAAATTCCTAATACCTTCACTAAAGCATGTCTAAGGCTAACAATACTTCAAATCCAATCAAAATAACCTTTCCTCCCAGGTATCTAAGAGCTTCTGTTAACTCTCTAAATATTGACATTTTCTTCATAAAGAGAGAGCCAAGAAAAATGAATTCAAAGAAAGGTGCACTGAAGGAAAGATTCAGAAGGAACATTTCTTCCTTAAGCAACAGCAGCAGAACTGAGACATCTACAATCTACATCTATGATCTATGATCCCTTTCTCTTGTGTTCCATTTTTTTTAAACAATGTGCACATTAACTCATAAGCGTCATCAGTATTTCTGAACCCTAGAAGGACATTAGAATCACTTGAGGAAATGTTTAAAAAATATTCCACCAAACAGGCCCCACGAAAGGCTGATAATTTGAGAATATGATACCCTGTACACTAGTAGCCTCCATCCAATTGTTTTGACACCCATTGATGACATTTGCTTGAACCAATAATCCTCTAAGGAGTTGAAAAATTATGTTCTTCTAATTTTCTCATTATTCTACATTTATTTCATGACCTACTGCTACAAAGAAGAGTTTTCGGGATGCCTGGGTGCCTCGGAGGTTGAGTGTTTGCCTTCGGCTCAGGCTGTGATCTTAGGTCCAAGATGGGAGTCCCATATCAGGCTCTGTGTGGGGGGCCTCTTTCTCCCTCTGCCTGTGTCTCTGCCCCTCCCACCTTCTCTCTCTCTGTGTCTCTCATGAATAAATAAATAGATCTTAAAAAATAGAGTTTTCCCCACTTTATATTTTTAATTCATTATATACTTCTAAATTATTTTCCCTATCCCATATAATTCATTACCATCATCATAATGTTGATGCTCAAATTATTACAGATTTGGCCAATGGTTCCCCTTGAATCCAGACCCTGTGTCCCTTTGACATATTCGGAAGGATTAGAAACAAGGTAAGAATGCTACTGTCTCCATGACTAATTAACACTGTATTGACATTATTGACCAGTTTAGTTAATCAGAGAAAGCAATTATGGGCAGAGGAACAAAAAGGAGAATTTAAATAATCTGTTTACAGATTATATATTTGAAAACAAAATACTGAGCATAATTGTGTTTATAGCTAGACTTAAGTTAGACATGAAGTAATAAATTAGAGCTTAAAAGGAAATTTTTTTTAAGATTTTATTTACTCATGAGAAACAGAAAGAGAGAGAGAGAGGCAGAGACACAGGCTGAAGGAGAAGTAGGCTCCATGCAGGGAGCCTGATGTGGGACTCGATCCCAGATCCTGGGATCATGCCCTGAGCCAAAGACGCTCAACCACTGAGCCACCCAGGCATCCTTAAAGGGAAAGAAATATTGAAATAAAAAAGTAGAAATTAATAAATAGGAAAACAGCAGAAGAGATTAATAACACATAAGCTATTTTTAAGAAGATCATTAAGAGTAACAAACTCCAGAATACATCTTAAGCAGGTGTGAACTTGAGATTGATGTAAGGGTGTAATCATGGAAAATTGACTATTTCCGCCTACGCACCCTCTGGTCCCAACATCTCCACCTAAGCACTTAGGAATGTGCTGGGCTTCTTGTCTGCACTTGACAATAGAGATATAGCGAAAAACTTCAGACATAATTGGATGGATCACAAGGATAAGAGAAACCTCAAGAAAATGAATACAAGGTCCAATGAGATCCTCACCAGGATCAAGCCACTAGGAGTCTTCATGGGGATTTTATCAAGATGTGTTTGTTTCTCTGAAGCAGAAATTGTTGTTAAATCTTTTAAGTGTCCTTCTTCAAACAGTAAAGCACACTTTACCTACAATAGGGTAGCTTTCAGTCTTTTTTCATCACTCACCATCTTTCTTGTGTATCTTTTCAAACTCTTAATAAATCTTATTTTTAAAACGCTTCGATAATCTTAAGCAAGGAAAGGGTCATCATAAAATAACATTTGGAACAACTTTATGCCAATTATTTTTTTAATATGACATATTTTAGAAAATATAAATTAAAAAGACAGACTGAAAGAGAAAGATAAAATCTGGGTATATCAGTGAACATTAAATATGAAATAAAATCTCATACCACAGAAAAGCTATCCTCTATTCTTTTGAGGATGAGTAAATTTTGACGTGAAAACTCAATGAGGAAAGAAATAACAGAGGCTTAAATTTCAAACTCATCTCACCTTCATTAAAGTGATAAATATCAGGGGTGCCAAGGTGGCTCAGTCAGTTAAGCAACCGGCTCTGATTTTGGCTCCACTTATGATCTTGGGGGTCGTGAGATCAAGCTCCTCTGTGTCAGGATCCTTGCTTCTTGGCATGGTACCTGCTTAAGATTCTCTTTCCCTCTACCCCTCCCTACCACCCGCCCCCCCCGCATGTGCTCTCTCTCTCTCTCTTAAAAAAAAAAAAAAGGTGATAAATATCTTCAGCAACAAGCTACAGCAAACAGCACATTTAAACATTAAGTCAAGACACATACTGATGGAGACAAGAAGAAGACAAGTGAGCTATAGTGGAAGAGAAACAATACATATTTGCAGAGTATATGACTGTTTATGTAAAACCCAAAAAATATAGAGACAAGATAATTTACTAAGAGTGCAGAAAGGTTCTTAGACGCAATATAAACATAATAACGATAATTGATATCAATTTTATTCCTCATGAGGGACTATAACTGCAGGTGGCAAAGGAGGCTTCTTTCCTCTCCCTTTTAAACTACCTCATCAATTTCTAGTTGTCTCAATCACTTTCAGCACTTAATTTTGTAGGTCTTTCTTCCTAAGAATTTCATATTCTGGATGAGGAAGTTTGTTTGTTCCCCTTTGTAGAATTGTTAAGGTGGGTTCCTTTCCTGGAGTTTTCTCTATGATGCATCCTGCTAGGATATCCTAAGCACAGCTCTTTTGTGGTAATGGAAGTTTGTGGAATGCTGAGTGCTTTGCTACTTCTCTGTCTGAAAGTTTACCTAATAAAGCTTATTTTACAATTAAACTCTATGAAGTTAGTTGTATCTCAGTGATCCTCTGTATGACACAGAATGTACATTTAGAAAATACAATAAGGAAAAAATATACATACCATTACAAGTGCAATTTATAAATTATCGAGGAACAAATCTATAAAAAAGATACGCAAAATCTCTCTGAAGAAAATGATAAACTATATTGAACAATAAAAATGAGCCATACATGAATACTAATACTCATACTTTAAATTATGAGAATTTTTCCCAATCTATAAATCTATAAAATAAATAAATATACCTAGAAATCAATCCAGAAATTCAAAAAACTCTAGTTTTCATGGATATGTAAATATACAGGATCATTTCAGACAAGTAGTCACGTCTGTGTGACAAAGATGTCATTACAGAGGCATAATATAGGGGATGAATTGAATGTGAATTTTTTTTTCTAAGATGAATAGGATGTGAGTTTAAAGCTCAAATATTGGTTTTTAAAAACACGGCTTATAAAGATGTTTATACATTTAAAATATTTCACAAAAAAAAATTTTTAAAACACTCGTTGGCCAAAACTGTATCAAAAGGAGGACAAAGGAGGACAATTTTAAATGAAATTTAAAATTGGAAATAGAACTAAACAACTCAGATGGTCTTTTTGTTTAACTTTTATAGTAGTGTAAGCAGAAAAACTGAGGGGAAGATATGAAGGTAGCTCCTATACTCCCTACCTCCACATATGCATGATCTCCTTCATTATCAACTTCCCCACTAGAGTAAACCTTTGTTACAACTGATGAACCTGTACTGACCTGTCATTAACGCCCAATACAGTAGAGTCCACTAATGGTATATATTCTATAGGTTTGATGAATGTGTAACAACATATATCTATTCTGGTGATCTTTTAAAATCAATAGGAAATCATGTTTGTTGTTTTCCTGACTTAAATTTCTTTATTTCTTTGAGGACTATAAAAGACATATCGAGTAATATACTGATACAATATATAGCAATATAGCAGTATATGAGAGGAAACTATATATCTGAGATTTAAGTTAAGGCAAAAAAAAGAACAGAGACATCTGCATAACTCTCATTGCCTTATGGATATACATTAAATAGTAAAGCAACATTTCCCTGATTTTATTTCCTTGAAGACTCCAGAAGACACATTGAAAACATGATGAATGATATTCTCAATAGGAGATATAACCTCCACTTATGGCTATGTCACAGTTCACCCCTAAAGGAATCTGATCATGTAATTTTCTTAAAATATACTTCTAAGGATGGAATGTAGGTTTTAGAATTGTTAGTTTTGTATCTGACTTTTGTTGATCTTTATAACAGAGGGTAAAATTGCCGAATCTTGAAAAATATACATTTCTTAATAAATCATGAAAAATATCCTCAAATCCCAGCCATCTTTGCAGATTTGACAGCCATTGGAATATAGCCAGGCTGCCTAAAATGCAGTAATGTAAAGTGCTAACTATTTTATAAACATACAGATATGACTAAAGCCTAGTGTAATAGTTGTAGTCTAAATATTGAAAGCATCATTTAATGGGAAAAAAAAAGATCTTGCTGTCTCTTCTCAATATTATCATTGTCAATTGTTTTTACTAAGGTCACATTCATAAACAAAATTAAACCAGTTATGTTGCGGGGGGTACCTGGGTGGCTCAGTGGTTGAGCGTCTGCCTTTGGCTCAGGTCATGATCCTGGAGTTCCTGGGATGGAGTCCCACATTGGGGAGCTACCTGTGTATCCCTATGTGGGGAGCACAGGGAGCCTGCTTCTCCCTCTGCCTGTGTCTCTGCCTCTCTCTGTGTCTCTCATAAATAAATAAAAAAATAAAAAATAAATAATAAATAAATAAATAATAAAATTAAAAAAAAAAACAAAAACAGTTATGTTTTACTTTCTATTATTTAAAAGAATATTAGAGCCCAATGACTTAAGAGTGTTATTACAAGAATAATTTCTACTTTAATTTATTCCTTACTAATATTTCATATATTATTTCTTAAATTAATAAACTGATTCTCCTGTGCCTACAGTGATAATAACAAAAGCAATACTTTCATTCTCTTCTAGCATGTCTATTTCCCAGTGATAAAAATGAGTCAATTTGCAGAAAATTATTTGCTTAAATCAAGATTAGCATTTTGAAAAATCACAGAATTCTGTTTTGTACAAAAAAAAAATACTTTTTAAGTCATTATTCCATGAGCTGGCATGTTACCCAATAAAGAAAAAAAAAGGAGGGGGGTGAAGGAGTATTCCATGCATCTTCATAAGATTTAGATAAGGGGATCCCTGGGTGGCTCAGCGGTTTAGCACTGCCTTCAGCCCAGGGAGTGATCCTGGAGACCCAGGATCAAGTCTCACGTTGCGCACCCTGCATGGAGCCTGCTTCTCCCTCTGCCTGCATCTCTGCCTCTCTCTCTCTCTCTCCCTGTGTCTCTCATGAATAAATAAATAAAATCTTTTAAAAAAAAGATTTAGGTAATATTTTTAGCAGCAAATACGTAATGATGCTACTGGAATTTGAGGAAAATTGTAACTACAAGCAAGAGTAATTTCTGTTTTATTTACTACATTTTTTCTTCTAATAAAAAATTAAAAAGGTTTTTGCTTGTTTGCTTGTTTCCACATAAAAAGGTGCGTGCTGTTTATGAAAAGCAACAGGTATGTTTGTTAGAATCTTATTTTGAGGTAATTAACAGTTGGGGATGTACCCAACAGAAGAAAAACTTTTGTGTCATTGCTAAGGCAGCAAATTCTCCCTGACATTTCCACAGCACATCCCCCAGTTAGAAGGTAGCTGTCGTATTGATTGAATTGATAATCTGTTCCTATGTCACCAGAGAATTGGAAGGTTCAAGTTTAGAAATTAATGTTTCCTTGGATTTTTGTAACTGACAACAAGAAAAATATTCATCTTGATTGTCTTTCTGGCTCTGTAGAGTTAGGCTTGTTTCTGTAGGTCTAAATTATTAATAACAATAAAATAAAAATAAGAATTATTTATTCTCTGTCTTCTACCCCCTGTGCAGACAAAAAAGAAGTTTACAAAAGGACAGATGTGAGATAGAAAATAGTTAAATATATCTGAATTTCATAGTCCATGTCCATTCTGAATCTATACCTTTAAATGCTACCAACAGGTTCATGCTCTTTAAACACACTACTATGCTTTGGTAAATAATCTGATTCTGATATTTTTCTTGATATTATCCATCTAATCCCCCATTCTTCAAATTTTACCAATCTACCTGACAAATGATGGCATCATTTATATTTGATTCCATTTTAGACTACCTTGAACTCACTTCCACCCCGTGCCATTTTGTCACTAAGTATAGGGTAACGATAATTACCTAATATTTACAAGCAAATCATTTTTAGCACATTTTATTCTATACAAATAGTTTACAAACTCATACTTCACTTTGAATTTGTTAGTGGTTTAAAAACTTACTGATGAAAAATAAATGGTGTATTTTATAAACTCAAAAAGTTCTGATATTTGCACAATTAAATCCATGTAAATACTTAACACGGAGTAATTTCTAAACTTACTACTCTAGATAATTTTTTATAAAGATTTTATTTATTTATTTATTTATTTATTTATTTATTTATTTATTTGAGAGAGTGAGCAAGCAAGAGAGAGCAGAAGTTGGGGAGGAACAGAGGGAGAGGAAGAATCAGATTCCCTGCTGAGCAGGGAATGTGACTCAGGGCTGGATCCCAGGACCATGAGGTCATGACCTAAGCCAAAGGCAGATGCTTAACGGACTGAGCCACCCAGGTGTCCCATAGACAATTATTAGTATAACACTAGTGTTTAAAAATTTAGGTATGAAGTTGTTCATTCCATTGGCCTTTTACTCCTGTTATAACTTATTTCTTAATTGAACTCAATGGATAACATAATCAATGTAAACTCTCAAATAAAAGTTTCTTTCAAAACATTACAGTATCCTACCTCAAGAAATTAGAAACCAAAGACCAAAATACAGTCAAAGCAATTGGAAGGAAGAAAATAATAAAGATATTAGACAAAGCCACTTTAAAAGAAATTGTATTTAAATTCAATTTGTCAACATATAGTATAACACCCAGTGCCCATCCCATCAAGTGCCCCCCTTAATGCCCATCACCCAGTTACCCCATCCCCCGCCCACCTCCCCTTCTGCAACCCTTTGTTTGTTTCCCAGAGTTAGGAGTCTCTCATGGTTTGTCCTCCTCTCTAATTTTTCCCTATTCAGTTTCCCCCCTTCCCTCATGGCCCCTTCCAGTATTTCTTATATTCCATATATGAGTAAGACCATATGATAATTGTCTTTCTCTGATTGACTTATTTCACTCAGCATAATGCCCTCCAGTTCCATCCATATCAATGTAAATGGTAGGCATTCATCACCAAAGTCACTTTTATTGAAATTAGGAAAGCAATAGAGAAAATTAATGAAATAAAAGATAATTCTTTGAAAAGACCAATAACAGTGATAAATCTCTAGTAAAAATGACAATAGTAAAAGAAAAGACAAAATTCAGCAACATCAAGAGTAAAGTAAGATAAATCACCACCAATGATACACCGATTAAAAATTATGAAGGAATATAAAAGCAATCTTATACTCATAAGTTAAACAACACCTAAAATGGACAAATTCTTCAAGAACCACAAAGAAGTAAAACTCAAACAATTTGAAAAAGACTATTGAATAAATCTATGATTATCTAATTTATTTAAAAATTTCAAAAGCTCTCAAAAAAGAAATACCTAGCTCCGGATTGTTTCTAGTAATTCTACCAATTGTTAAAGAAGAGTTATTCCAAGATATAGAATCTATTCCAGGAGATAGAAAAGGAAACACGTTGCCTCCCTTTTAAAAGGACTCTTGTGATTACAGAATATTTAGTTACAAATTTAACAAAACATGTATAGACTCTGTTGGAAATTATAAAATGCGGATGAAAGAAATCAAATAATATCTAAATAATTAGAAAGATGTGTTTTATTTATGTATTGGAAGACTCCATATAAGAAAGGTGTCGATTATCACAAAATGATCCATAAGTTTAAAGTACTTGCTATCAAAATCCCTGAAAGTTTTATATTTCTGTAGACATAGACAAACTTACTCTTAAACTTATATGGGGGAAATGGGTCCTAGAATAGCTAAAAATAACCTTAGCAATAACAAAAAGTGAAAAATATTACTGTACTGTATATTAGGGCTTCCTTTATAGCTACAATCACATAACAATATGGTATTGACAGAATGATAGAAACACATAAAAATAGAGCCATATGGAAGACAAAGAAAAAGGCCTTATAAATATGCTCAACTGAGTTTTAATAACGGTATACAAAGGATTCAATGGAGATAGGATAGGGTATTTTTTGTATTTTTTTGTTTGTTTTCAAAAAATGGCACCAGAACAAATGGATGTTCACAGGCAAACAAAAGCAGAACCACATACACCTCACATCTTATACCAATTTGAGTCAAAATCAATTAAGGAATTAAATAAATGTGAAATGTGAAAGTATAAACCTTAGGAGAAAAAACACAAAGCTTTAGGAAAAAATTCTTTAAGAGAGACAGCTAAGCAAGAAGTTATTAGATTTAATACCAAAATCATGATCAATAAAAGAAAACATAGATAAGTTGGACCTCATGAGAATTAAAAACATTTTCTTTGTAAAGAGACGTGAAGAAGATGAACACAAGATGCAGATCTGGAACAAATTGTTTATAAACCACATGTATGACAAAGGACTAATATCTAGAAGATATAATAAACTCTCAGATGATAATCATCAAACAACAAAAAAATCTAATTTAAAAAAGGCAAAGGATGTGAATTGACAGTTTACCTCAAAGGATGTATAGATGGCAATAAGCACCTGAAAAGATATTCAAGATCACTAGCCATTGGGGAAACGCAAATTAAAACCACCAAAGATATCACTACAAACCTATCAGTATGTCCAAATATTTTTTTAATTTATTTATTTATTATAGTCAGAGAGAGAGAGAGAGAGGCAGAGACACAGGCAGAGGGAGAAGCAGGCTCCATGCAGGGAGCCCAACATGGGACTCGATCCTGGGACCCCGGGGTCACGGCCTGGGCCGAAGGCAGGTGCTAAACCGCTGCGCCACCCAGGGATCCCCAGTATGTCCAAAATTTAAAACAAGAAACAGTAACATAAAATGATGTAGACAACAAGATCACTAATACATTGTTGGTGGAGAATACTGTGACACTTTCTTATAAAATTAATCACGTAATTACTAGGTCTTGATCAAGGACCCGATTCCTTGAGAGGTATTCATGTTTCCTGTTTGAAAATACTCTTTTAGTCCATACTTAATTACAGGTTTGATTGCAGATCTGGCTCTGTCCTTTGACTATACAGATATTTAGATAAGAACAATGGTTTATTCAGATTTATATCTTAAGTGCTTAGCCCAGGATGAGGCACCTAATAGTTATAGAATGATTCTCTCTTGGGAAAATAAAGTTTAAAAATTATATTCTTATGATTCCATGCTTTATTTTATGTGATGTCTCACTATTTGGTGAGTGGGATTTATGGGAGAACTAAAAAAAAAAAAAAATCAACTTCCTTCTCTCCAAGTGCAGCACTGCCAAAATCTCAAATCCAATTAATTCTCAGTATTAACAATCTTTATGGCTTGATCTTTACTGTAGCTTCTACACAGATGCATACTATATCTAATGGGAAGTATTAGATTTAACTTTATTAAATTTAGTTAAATTTATAGTTAAATTTTATTTAACTTTAACTTATTTTGTAAAGTAATATAGAACAAAAAATATCGGATAGTGATCCAAAACATAGTGACTTGCTATACCACCTGGCTGACGTTTAAGGTGTTTTTCACAAATGTAAATTAGTATGTTAATATCTTATATTATTGACTTATTGTGAAAATGTGTGATGCGGGCACCTAGGTGATTTATTTGGTTAAAAAATCTGCCTTCAGCTCAGGCCATGATCCCGGGGTCCTGGGATCAAGTCCCACATTGGGCTCCCTGTTCAATGGGGGGTCTTCTTCTCCTTCTCCCTTTGCCTGTCCCCCATTCCTGCTCTCTCTCTTTCTCAAATAAACAAATAAAATCTTTAAAAAAAAAACTGTGTGATGAATTGTTCAGAGCTCATTTATAATAGATTTTCTCTTTATTTAAAAGCATCTACCTTTATTCAGTGGCCAAAAATATTAGACAAGTCTATATGTATATGAACTCATATGTAATATTCTAACATGCCAGCATGCTACCTTAGTATTTATGAATGCTACTAACAGCACCAACTCTTACTCTGCTTTTTATTTTTTTTTAAGATTTTATTTATTTATTCATGAAAGACACAGAGAGAGAGGCAGAGACACAGGCAGAGGGAGAAGCAGGCTCCACACAGGGAGCCTGATGCAGGACTCAATCCCAGAACTCCCAGATCACACCCTGAACCAAAGGCAGACGCTCAACCACTGAGCCACCCAGGCGCCCCTCTTACTCTGTTTCTGAGTGTTTTCCTTACATCCAATTATTTAATGTTCTGTGAAAATAATTTTACACAGAAATAACAATATTGGATTGTGTGAAAGAAAAATAAAAATTGTGCAACCTTAAGTAACTTGCCATCTTGCTGAAGACTTCTGGATAAAATTTCATTAACTGCTTTTTATATTTTCTCAAATATTGGAAGTCAAAAGTTTTCAAATTTGCTAACGCAACAAAAACAGCCATTCATTGTGGCACTTGACCCACACACTACAAGTATTACAGCATAATGTGTCTTTTAGCTAAATGACTAGTAAGCTGCTTTACAAAGGCATAATTGGTGAAATTAAACCCCAACAGTAGGCATCAGTACACTTATTAGAGAGTAGTTTTAATTATATTTGGCATTATTAGCTCAAGCAACTAAATAGACAAGTTTCTCTGAAGTATAAATATTTAAGAAAACAAATACAAGACAATTTAATAAAACTAACTACTTACATTAATTTGGTTTTCATTACCCACAATATTCATTAACATGCTGTACTGTAGTTAAGAGTCTGATAGCTTATTCACAATAAACTGTTACTTAGAGACAACTAAAATGTAAGCCCAAGAGGGATAAATGCTTTTTTTTTTTAGATAAACCCTGGACATAGATTTTTTATCACTACATAGAGATAGAATCCTTACATATTTATAACTGCTGAGCCCATTCTCTCTAATTCCAACATCCCATAAACCCCAAAGTACCTTTTTAAAAAATGATACTTTGAGCACTTTTCAAATTTTAAGTAATTCAATAATATTTTTCTTCTAGAACCCTAAATATTTTTGATTTTAGGAAAGGAGAGAGGAATAGTTTGCATTACTTTTATGGCAGATAAACACATACTTTTGTTTATGCCTTGTATATATTTGTATATTGTGATATTAAAATCTTGATAAGCAATTTAATTATTTCCAGATGTCTAATAAATTCTACCCTGATAAGAGCTATTTAAAAAAATATTAGAGATGTTCACCATCATTTGTATTCCACATTTTTCATATTTGTCAATGGACCTCTGAGTCACATTATTTCCAATGAGAATAAATTGATTGACCTTCCCAACTGACTTTACAGAACTTACAAAAAACAAAAGCTGGTGCTAAAAACTGGGTTACACATACTTTGAAAACAAATTATCATTTACATTAAGTTCTGTGGTAATTTAAAGCACTGTAGATTAGGGAGCAAAAATAATTTATGCTCTCCAAAATGATTATAAGCTGAGATTTCAGGTAGATTTTATATGCACATCAGGTTAGAGAAATTTATCTTACTAAAAACAGGATTGGGATAAGTAATAGAAAGGGACAACCATAATTATAATTCTAGAAATGAAAGCATAATTGGGACATTGTTTATAATATATTAGAATATAATATTAAAGGTAAATGACTCATTAACTTCAGGAAAATACAATTAAACTTCATTCTCAATGGTTTTATGTTTTTCAATGAATGAAGCCAGTGAGTGATATGAACACATAAGGTTAATATGGTTGCTGACTAAATTCTACTCTCATTTATAGTGAAACTGCATTACATGCTTCTTCACACATTTTTAAAATGAAGATTTAAATTAAATAAAGTTATTACGGGAGTTGCCAAAATTCTTACAGACTGTAAATGACAAAGCTGGGACTTGAAATCCTGTCTATTTGACTACAAAGTTTGTCTTTTAACTTTTAAACTTTGTTCCAAAGTTTGTCCCTTATACAATGAGAGAATTAATATAAAAATATTAAACTTTAAAACATCTTAGTAAGCAATAATTAGATGAAGTCCCAAAAAAGAAAGAGTGCTATTTGTAGTATTGATAAAGGCATCATTACTGACATTCTGTTGTAATATATAAAGATGGATAATAATAATTCATTTACTCATTCAATAATTCTGATATGTCACTATTCTTAAATCTATTGTCTTCGTAGCATTTCAAGTATCTCACAAGATAAAAACTGCAAAATTAAATTTTATTTTATATAAATTGTATTTGTTCTTTCTAACTGATTTTCCTTTTCTTAGTATCTGTTCTATTAATTTAATAGAGGTGAAAAAATATTAAAAAGTCTTCAAGACCATCCTAATATATATAATATCACAAAAATTAAATATATGACTAATTGCTTTTGCCACATTAATTTTAGGTTAAGAGATGCCTGGGTAGCTCAGTGGTTGAGCATCTATCTGCCTTTGGCTCAGGGCATGATCTGGGGGTCCTGGGATCGAGTCCCACAACAGGGTCCTCACAGGGAGCCTACTCCTCCCTCTGCCTATGTCTCTGTCTCTAAATAAATAAAATCTTTAAAAAAATAAAAATTAAAAAAATAAACTTTAGGTTAAATTTCAATTCAATATTTAATTTCCAGCATGGCTAAGAAACTTCTTTATTAACACTACCCTTCCATAGCTAACAATTCCAAATTCTGCATAGAATTATTTTTTAAAAGAAAAACAAATCAACAACAACCACAACAACAAAACCCTTGAAGTTGTGGGAGGATGGACAAAAATAGGAGAAAGATTCTGGTAGAGAATAATTTTTTTGAGAATAATTAACTAGCACAGGATGACTTACTTCTTTGTATTCCTTTTTGAGTGAAGGAAGACCAAATTAGTAAAACATAACGGAATTAAAATTTCAATAGAAAACCCGAACTCTCCCTGCCCTGAAGAAGTAGTACACAGAGTTGCGCACCATATCTGTTGGATAGGGAGGTGAATACTAAGAAAAGGAAGCTCATATTTTGTGTTTAAACTTTGTCTGAAACTTTGGTTATCATCCACCCATGCATGCATGGGACAGAATCTGGCTAAACTTACCTGAGATTTTAGTTATCCAATAAGGCACATAATTTGAAGTTTAAGCCAAACTAAGTTAATGGTCTATTCAAAATAATTAATCAACATTCAAAAAGCAAATCCAGAGTCTCCCCAATAAAACTCTAAGACATCCAAGATAAAATCCATAAGTACTCATACAAAAATTTCTTCTCAAATTCTCAAAGAAGAGACAATGAGTCTCAAAATGACACATGTTTAATAAACACATTTTAAAGATTTATTAATTAATTTGAGAGAGAGAGAGTACAAGCAAGGGGAGGAGCAGAGGTAGAGAATCTCAAGCAAACTCTGAGCTGAGTGTGGGGCTGGGGGCCGACTTAATCCCAGGACCCTGAGATCATGTTCTGATAAATAAATAATAAATTCTATCTTTAATAAAGCAAACTAAAGTCCACTGGTATTATTTGTCAAAAGAAAAAAGACACGCATTTCTGAGTGTGATGTAAGTAGTAAGCCAAAAGATGATGATGAGAGTGATTTTGAAAATTTAAAGATCAACGTGCACTGGTTTTATCCAGAATGTGATCCTTCATATATTGTTTGGTTTTGTAACCATATGTGAAGTGCTAAAAGCCATACTCTATGTTTTCTCTCAGACAAATAAAGTAACAAAACCATCAAACCTTAACAGCATTTAGAGACAAATTATAAAGAATTAAGTTCAAAACAAAGCAAGGAGAAAAATCTTTGAAATATTTTTGAAGTTAAACGCTACTGTAGCATGCATGCAAAGCACTTTACTAGCTTCTGAAAATATTAGTGAAAGGCTGTACCAAGGATGTTTACTAATGAGATGAGATGTTTGGCAATCCTGTGACAAAATATGAAAACTGCTTTTCCAAGGATGTCAATGCTCAAAATACACAAGAACTGACTAAATATATGACAGTCCAATCCATGGAAGAAATATAGCTAACAAAGTGTGTTTCTTGGCAGTTTGCTGGAATCTACAGATGTTGCCAATGTGGTCTGTGGTCTTGCAATCCAGTTTGCAAATTCAAATCTTGGAATACAACTGATTCATTATTTTAGTCCATAGAAAATATTCTTTTAAAAAAAGATTTTATTTATACAGGAGAGACACAGAGAGAGAGAGGCAGAGACATAGGCAGAGGGAAAAGCAGACTCCATACAGGGAGCCCAATGAGGGACTTGATCCCAGACCCAGCATCACGCCCAGAGCTGACGCTCAACCACTGAGCAACCCAAACATCCCAAAGTTCTTCTAATATTCTAACTTTTCTTTTATCTACCATTGAAAAATCACATTTCTTCTCTTTGAATGGACGTATCGGATTTGATCATTGATGATTTTAATTGTTGGTAAACTAGTATTTAAGGAAGAAGAATTTCTGCAGAATATTTTCAAGTTCCATAATTAAATGAAATTTTTCAATGATGTAGTGGATATCCTTTTTTATAAGATTTTATTTATTTATTTGAGAGAGAGAGAGAGAGAGAGAGCGCACAACCACAGGGAGGAGCAGTAGAAGAGAGAAAGTAGATGCCATGCTGAGCACAGAGGCCAATGCAGGGCTTGATCCCAGGACCCTGAGGACATGACCTGAGCCAAAATCAAGAGTCAGACACTCAACCTACTGAGCCACCCTGATGCACCATGGATATTCTTGATCTTTCACACCTGTATAATATTATTACTAAACTCCTTAAAACACACTGAACTTTAATTTTCTTCAATAGAAGATCAAGACACAGAAGTGTAATGTTCCAATATTTACTTATTTCTCTCATTTAAAGTTGTTTAACTGTAACTTCATAGAATGATTTTTTGAAGTATGTGACCAATAAATGACTAATGATGCATTACAAAAATCAGTACTTACCTTATTTTGGAAAAAGCATAATAAACCAGAGATTGCTGAAATTTCTTATAAATTCCTTCCATAAGTATTATTAGAACAGTACATGCAAAGAATATAGATACATGTTATTCCTTACAATTAATGTTCTCAATCCAATTATGAATAATGTATAGAGTTGTGTATTTATTTTGTTCTTTCCTACATTATGTTTCTCTAATGATATTTCTATAATATGAAAATCTTATATGTATATATTTTATATCTGTTATGTCTAATAATTAAAACTGGATTATATTTTTTACTAAACCTTAATAATTTTATTACATTTTGCAAAAGTATCATCACAGTGGATGAGAATTATAAAACAAATATTCCTAAGCCAAAAATTAACTAACAACTTTACCCTAAAATGCCATAAATTATACTAATATTTCATTAAAGTCTAATGGCCATTTTTTGCATATCAAGAAATGTGGATTAATGCTGTTTTTAAAATCAAGTATATGAAACATTAGCATAATTGTATAGGATTATTAAGTATAACTAATATCAATCAAGGTACTATTTTATTTTCTGCAGAAATGTAGAGCTATTTCTTTGACGCTGTATACTGGAATTTAAGAGAGAGACTGAAATTTTAACACTAAGCTATTGACATATTTGCTTATCTGAGACATGGATGCAAGAGTTTGTGTGGCTGTCTGTCCATAGAGTTTCACAAATTCACCTGTGTATGTTTTATTTTTTTTTTAAGATTTTATTTATTTATTCATGAGAGACACAGGGAGGGAGACAGAGGCAGAGGGAGAAACAGGTTCCTTCTGGGGAGCCCGATGTCGCACTCGATCCCAGGACCCCGGGGTCACACCTTGAGCCAAAGGCAGACACTCAACCGCTGAGCCACCCAGGCGTCCCTACCAGTTTGTTTTAGACAGACTGAAGGGTGATTTCCTAGACTTGAGAATATGTCTTGTATAAGCCTTTAAATTAAAATGGCTTTTTTTTCCCTATGGTGAAGAAGAGAGGATGGGAGTGAAAGGTATAAGTATACACCTCCAGGTTTGACATAGATACACAGTAGCACTGCTGCTTAAAGAAAATAAGACCAGGGTATGTAGTCTCTTTAGGAATGAGGCTATATTTCATTCACTTTCCATTTTGAATGTTGGTGACTGGAAGGTCAAAATGGAGTTTGTCCAAACAGTACTTCTGGCTATAACTACAGAGGAGCAGTTGTAACTGTAGAAACAGGATGGCGCCATCAACCTTAAGAGCACAGCAGAGCTCCTAGGCCAGTATGCTGATCCTCAGTGCAGAAAAACCCCAGTCATTTTATAACATTCACTTATTCCTTCTTTTTTGTAAATCTCCAAGAAAATAAGCAATGATGTTGTTTGGATTAAAATTTGTAAATGAACACATTTTTATATAAAATAAAGCACTTATGAAAAAAATTTCTAAGAGTACTTGCCATATGTTGATCATTAATATCTATAAGTGTAGGGATAAAATCTCTACAAGCATCATCTCTCTTAATCTTCCTATTATGCTCATAAAACCTGTGCAAACTTTCCTCTCTCACGTGTGTACATATTACACTATTATATATTTAGAAAATATGATCAAAATATATTAATAGACTATATAATCACAAAATACAACTATATTTAAGAAGTATTATGCTTAAATTTATAGCTCAAGCTATATCTATAACTATTCCATATATTTATAACTATAGTAATACTGGAATATTTATGAGATTGAGTAAGTTCTACAATAATCATACACAAGATTGTTAAATTACAGCACTAATGATTCTACTACCATTCTCTTTTATCTTCTGGGAAGAAATATTTAAACATATCCAATAAATAACTGGCCAGTAAGTAAATATTTTCAATATCAAATATCACATTTATACCCATTTTATATATATATATATATTTAAATCATGCTATGAAAGATAAATTGCTTAAATGCAAATCTTTCATGTACTCACTATAAAAATAAACAGAATCCCAATAGCCATTCCCTGCCCAGTGTGTGTTTGCCATCCTGCGGAGATGTGTCTTTATTATGCTTTTGGCACAAGTAAAGAATAGAAAATATAACAATCCTTAAAGATCTTGCCTAAAAGACTTCAGGGTTTATTCAACAAACCCTCACAAAATTCAGCCTTTCAGCAGATGAAACAACTGTACAGTATCTAAGGACACATTGATCTCTTAGCATCTCACAGCTAATCCTAGGATATTTTTTTCATTCTGCGGAGATTCCCTTTGCACTATGCAAATGCATTAGGCTGTTACAATTTCATTTTTGTTTATTTTTTAAGTTTTTACTTTGGCTATTTCTGCTGTTGTATATTCAGATGAGTGGTTATAGTCATAAGGTAAATGAAAAAAAAACATTGAATTTCAGAAAATAGAAAAAAGTAGAATAGTTTTTAAAAATGCATTGTGGGTATATTTAGTATTTGTAAAAACAATAAATGCTAAAATACTGGAATTAAAATTGAGCTTACCAGTTTCATTAGCCAATAACATTTGGCTGCAAGTCAAATTCCCAGGACTATAATATACGTTTGTTGTTGACTTTCATTATAAAATTCTGTCTCTCACCAGACTAAAATTCTTTACTAGAATCAAATGTCATAATAAGATAAACATATTTCCTTGTGGAATGACAGTATAAGGTACTGCTGTATACCATGAATTGAAATTTTGTGTCCCCTACCTCCAAATACATGTGTGGAACTCCTAACCCACAGAGTGGTTGTGTTTGGACTAAAGAAGTAACTAAGGTTAAATGAGCCTGTCGGTGGGTCCCCAATCCCATAAGATTAGTGTCATTATAAGAAGACACATCAGAAAGCTCTTTCTCTGTATATGTACAAAGAAGAGGTCATGGGAGAATATAAGAAGTTAGCAGTTACTTACAAGCCCTAAGAAGATGTCTAAGAAATAAAGTACCTGGCTGGCACCTTGATCCTGACCATTGCAGCTTTCAATACAGTAAGAAATCAATTTGTGTTGGTTCAAGCACATAGTCTATGGTATTTTGTTATAGCAGTTCAAGCTGACTAACATGCCATATCTGCCAAAAGTAGTAGCTTAACTTGCCTTTCTAATATTTCTAGTATTTAGTTTTTCAAAAAAAAATATTGTCCCTAAAAATACTGTCCCTGAAAAATATTTAAATTAAAAAATATTTAGGTTAAAATTCAGGAAGACATTTTATAGAGGCTATAAAGTTGGGGTCCAGAAACAAATGTATTATGCAGAGGAATAATTTTACTTTAATAAATGCTACGTTATTTATTTGACAACTTAAGTTGACGTATCTCCAGAACCTTACAAACACAGGAGGCAGAAAAGAAAGAGCAAACAAAACCTAAAACTAATAGAAGGAAAATAAAAAGAATATTAGAACAAAAATAAATAAAATAGAAACTAAACAAATAAACAAAAAAGAACAATAGATCAATGAAACCAGGGGTATCTGGCTGGCCCAGTCAGTAGAACATGTGACTCTTGATGTGGGTTTGTAAATTCAAGCCCATGTTGGTTGTAGAGATTGTTAAGAAATAAAATCTTTTAAAAAAGAAGAGAAATAATAAATGATACCACAGAAATACAAAATATTATAAGAAAACATGAAAACTTCGGTGCCAAGAAATTGGACAATCTAGAATAAGCTGATAAATTCCTAGAAACATATAACCTTGCAAAACTGAATCAGGAATAAATAAGAAATTTGAACAATTACCAGCAATGAAATTAAATCAATAATCAAAAAACTCCCAACAAACTAATGTCCAGGAACAGAGACTTTCACAGGTGAATTCTACCAAATATTTAAACGAGAGTAAATACCTATTTTTCTCCAACTATTTCAAATTTAGAAGAGGAAGAAAATCTAACACATTAATTCTATGAGGCTAACATTCCCCTGATGCCAAAATCAGATGAAAACACCTTGAAAGAGAGAGAGAGAGAGAGAGAGAGAGAGAGAATTACAGGCTGATATCTTTTAAGAACACAGATGCAAAACTCTTCAACAAAATATTAGCAAACAAAATCCAACAGTCAGTTAAAAAAAATCATTTACCATGATTAAGTGGAATTTATTCCTGAGATCTAAGCTTGACTCAATATTCACAAATCCATCAACATAATATGTCCATCAAGAGAAAGGATAAAAAATATATGATCACTTTAAGTGATGCAGAAGAAGCATTTGACAAACTACAACATCATTCATGATAAAAATTCTCAACAATATAGGTTTAAAGGGAACATATCTTAACATAATAAAGGGCGTACATATAAAAAAACTTATAGCTAAAATATACTCAATGGTGAAAAACTGAGAGCTTTTCCCCTACGATCAGGAATAAAAGAAAGATATTCACGGTCACAACTTTTGCTCAATGTAGTAGTGGAAAACCCAGTCACAGCAATAAAACAAACAAAAAATGGAATAAAAAGCATCCAAATTGGTAAGGAAGAAGTAAAAGTTTCACTATTTGCAGGTGACATGATAGAAAACCCTCAAGACTTTACCAAAACCCTACTAGAACTGATACATGAATTCAGGAAGGTTGCAGGATACAAAATCTATATACAGAAATCTGTTGCATTTTTAAACACTAACAATGAAGTATCAGAAATGGATTTTTAAAAAATCCCATTTCCTATTCCACCAAAAAAATAACATACCTAGGAATAAACTTACCCAAGGAAGTGGAAGACTTGAAAATATTGATGGAAGAAACTGAAGATGATACAAAAGAGATGGAAAGATATTCCATGCTCATGGATTGGGATAGCCAGTATTGTTAAAATATCCATAGTACCCAAAGCAATCTACAGATTTAAATCAATCTCTCTCAAAATATCAGCAAAATTTTTCACAGAACTAGAACAAACAATCCTAAAATTTGTATGGGAATGGAAAAGACCCTGAATAGCCAAAACAATGTTGAAAAAGAAGGAAAAAAGGTAGAGGTATCATAAACCCACATTTCAAAATCTACGGTAAAACTGTACTAATTGAACCACTACAGTACTGGCACAAAATAGATGCACAGATTGACAGAACAGAATAGAAAGCCCAGAAACAAGCCCATCTTGAGTAAAAGAGACGACATGGTATTTTTTTTTTCAATCTTGGTCTTTGTGGTAAGAATGGACATTTTTACCTTATTCTTGACATTAACAGGAATTCTTTAATGTTTTGTTTTATAGTTCGGGATATTGATTTGAAGTTCACATGGTTTATAATGTTATAAAAGTCATTATATATTTTTATCAAAACTGTGTTTTAAATTTAGTTGACAGCCTTTATATCCTCTACAAAGATAATTGTGATTTTTTTTTACTTTAAGATATGAATTATTTATCTTAGATTTAACTGTAGTTTTATTTCTTATGTTTCCCCTTTTTATTTTTAAACAGTCTTTCTTAAATCTTGGTATTGATGGTATACTCTCTACATGAAAAGTGGTTAGACAGTTTATTGTTTTTTTTCTAATACCTTGGTATAGGCTAAGTGGCAGTGGAATTATATAGTATTGGAAGGTTTGATAGATGACTCCTACAAAATTTTGTGTGTGTGTGTGGTGGCAATTTTTTGAGCCTGGTTTCTTAAAATTTTTTACTATATCTACTATGAAATTGGTAGGTTTAAACTTTCTATTTCTACTGGAGTCCATTTTGATAAATTACCCTTTCTAGAAAATATCCATTTAACCTATATTCTTTTTAAAAAAAGATTTGTTTATTTGAAAGACTGTGTTGGGGGAGGGGGCAGAGGGAGAGAGATAATATCTCAATCAGACTCTCCACTGAGTACAGAGCCAACATGGGTCTCAATCTCATGACCTGAGATGAAATCAAGAGCCAGATGCTTAACCAACTGAGCCACCCAGATGTCTCCATTTTACCTGCATTCTAAATCTTATTTTTCTAGACTTGTGGTAAGAATTTCTTTATTTCATTCAAACTATCTTCTATTTTGATAGCTTTTCCCCCCTTTCATTATTTTATAAATTTCTTTCTCCCTCCTTGCCTACTTAGGAGAAGTAATGATTTTTCTATGTTGCATATTCATTAGATCTACATCTATTTTACTTTTCAAATTATTAAGTTTGTTTTAAGCTCTATTGTTTCCTGTCATATTGTTCCTCAAATTTATCTTTTGATTCTTTTTCTAAACATTTTTGTTGAATATTTAATGTATCTATTTTTTGTACATTTATTTTCATTTTTCTAGTTATTTAAAACCATGTGTTCCCTTGGATTTTAGATTTAATTGACCTATTTATCCTAATACTATACATTTTAATTAAAACAGTTTTAAGAAATGCTATAATTGGGGCACCTGGGTGACTCAGTTGGTTAAGCCTCCAATTTTTTTTTTTTTATTTTGCTCAGGTCATGATCCAAGGTTCTTCATATGGAGCTCCTTCTTTGGCCCATGCTGAGCTGGGAGTCTGCTTGAGATTCTCTACCTCTCCCTTTCTCTCTGCCCCTCCCCCCTGCTCCTGTGCATGTGTGCGAGTCATGAGCACTCTTTCTCTCTCTCAAATAAGTAAATAAATCTTAGAGAAAGAGAGAAATGCCACAATTGTATTTAAATTCTCCCTTCAATACAAAGGTTGCTTAATAGAGTTGATTGTTTTTAAGTCCTCATTAGAAGGGTTTACTTTATTCTTATTTTTAAGGTGAGATGAACTATGTTAACGAAGGTTCTGTGACTTTTTCCCTCTCACTTCAGAGTAGCCACAGGCAGTGTTGACCTCAATCAGATCTTTTGAATAATTTTATGGGATTTACTAGCCAGGAGATAATGGAGGGAATTACTTAGCTTGAAGCGTATTAGTAGTTTACACCCAGTCTTCAAGAATGCTTTTTGTAAACTGTGTGGATTGGTAGATTTGGCTGGAAAATGGAAATTCATCATGTAGTTCTTTACTTACATGAATAACAAAGTATAACAATTAAGAAAGCTTGCATATCTTACAAGTTTGTGTTCCCACAAAATTTGTATATTGAATCACTAATCCCAATGTGATGGTTTCTAGAGGTGGGGTCTTAGGAAAATAATTAGGTATGAAGGTGGCACCCTCATGAATCATATATTACCTCTATGACAATAGGTCAGACAGGAAGCTAGCTCTCCTTCCACTATATGAATGAGAAGTCTTCACTCTGCATCCCGAGAGAGGGCTCTCACAGAACCCAACCACGATTTTGGACTTTCAGCATCCAGAACTATAAGAAATAAATCTCTGCTGCTTATAAGCTACTTAAGCCATGGTATACTCTGTTACAGCAGCCTAGATTGACTAAGACAAGGACCAAATTAAATGTTTTTCTCTGAGTTAACATACTTACCATATAATACAGAAGCTTTTAATATTTGAGTTCATAGACTATTTTCTGGTCAATATTTCTAAGTGAAAATTGTTAAGCTTTTTAATTAAAGTTGTTGGAAAACTTAGAATCATATGTTGATATTTTAAAAATTACAAATATTGTTCACCAAGAGAAGGCACATTTTGGATGTTGTTAAAGCATCATAGCATTACAGCACACTACTATGTTTTAATAAACATACTGATTATTTAGTGAAAGAAAGAGATTTATTGTTTTGTACATCCTAACATGAACATTTGTTAAGCACACACTCCCTTATCTACATCTATATCTATCTATTATCTAGCCAGCTAGCTGTGTTTGTGTGTTTATTTCATTTTATCTATATTTTAGGGAATTGGTTGGAAGATTTGTTTTTATATTTTAGGGAACTGGCTGGAAGATTTATATTGATGTAAATTAAATTTTAATTTTACCTATCAAGAATAGTGGGAGTTAGGGTTTCAGTGAGCATTAAAAATTTCAAGAGTGGGTTATTGACATCTAAAACTATATTTCTAAAGAGTTATTATGATTTTTATGTTCCCTAGACTTTGTATCTGTATCTTTGATGGTTATCCTTTGATCTGCTTTAGAATGAGAATGAAATACAAAATCTGCTAATTTTAACTTGCTTTTGTTTATCTTGCATATCATGTAGTTTATAATTTACAAAGGCTCTTTGGTATTAGAGGGTGAATAAATATTCTTAATTGTTACATTATTATTACAAATGTATGCCATTAACAGAATAACTGATTACTATGGTTTTGTCTCACTTGATCTTTTTTTATTTGAATTTAGGGTAGGTTGGTTGGTTTGCCTTGATTTTTTCTTTCCTTTTTCTCCTTTTAAATTTATTTTTATTACTTTTTACCTTATTTTGACCTCCATCTATTAGTATGAAAAAATTAATTTCTCTTTATTCTCCTCACTTTTTAAATATTCGGTTTATACTTTGCCAGTTCATAGAGAATCTACATTCTTTTTACTCTTACACACTCTTACAATCACAATCCTAATCTAATAATCATCAACATTTGCCATGCTTTTACTAAACAATTTTACTTCATAACGTTTGTTCCCTAATTTTCTGAGAAAAGGTTGATAAGGAAATCATTTATGTAAATCCTGCATGTTTAAAACAGTTTTTAATGGAAGCTTGATCCTTGGAAATCAGATTGCCTAAAAACAAAATATTTGGTTGACACTTTTAGGCTTCCTAAAAAATGTTTTTCCTCTGCTCTCCAATTTTGAACGTTGCTTTCAGGAAATCATATGATAAACTGAATATATTTCCTTTGTAAATAACTTCATTTTGTTTTTAAGAAAAAAAAGTTCAAATGGAAGAAAAATAGCTATAACAATCATGGGAAGTTGTCAAAGATTAGTATCCTAGATTAATCTTTATCTTTTTTTTTTTTAATCTTTATCTTTCAATAACTCAAAACTTTCCAAGTCCTTCCATAGTAAAATATACACAATCCATTTTTATCTTAAAAAAAAATTATCAATTGAACTTTTGTGTTTCTTTTTCCCCTGAAGAGTTACTTTGAAGAAAAATGAATAATAGCACTCATTTAAACGTTTGTACAATTTGAGCATTTGTTAATTCCCACCAAGTGATTATTACTATTTCAATTAAACAACTGTGATCTGATCGTGGTAAATCACTCAATTTGTGCCCCTGAAAGGAAAGGCTGACAAGTGCCAACATTGAACCCATCAATTTTAATTCACCTCTTTCTGAGCAGCTCTCTCTTGCCTAAGGGAGATTGGAAAACACTATGAAGGGACCAACATTTCATCACCCAGAAAGAGATGACAGCTAAAGTCATCCAAGTACACATAAATGAACATAGAACTGTCTTAACAGCTTAACCTGAGTTAATCATGTGTCCCCTTCTTTTATTCAAAGAACAAAGTATCCAAAGGCAGACCTGTGAAGGAAAAAACTATAAGGAATTAAAATTTTAAAAATTAAAAAAAAATGTTTTGTTGTCTGTCAGAGAAAATGCCAGTTTTAAAGTTTTTAATAATCTATTACTTCTGTGGGTTGAATAGTATCCTCCCCCCAAATTCATGTCCACCCAGAATCTGAAAATGTGATGTTTCTTTGGAAATGGGTTCCCTGCAGATGTTAATTAGCTAAAATTTTGGAGATGAAATGATGCTGGATATAGGTGAGCCTTAAATTCAAAGACTGGTGTCTTGATAGGAAAAGAGAGAAGGAGCTTCAGAAAGAGATAAAGGCATACAGCGTAGAAAGCATTGTGAAGTCATGGAAACCCGAGGAAACAAATACATGTATGTGATATACCAGATATATCAAGCCATTTATAATTTTTCTGCTCGATGCCTCTCCTTGGCGTCTCAATTTTTCAACATATTAAATATCTGTTTTGTTGACCATTATCATAAGGATTTTCTTTTGTCATATTACTGTGCTTTGCTGGTTGAGATATAATTACACACCCAAAAGTTAACAGTTTTCCAGGAAAAATAAAATCTATGATTTTAAACACTCTGAATTTTTTCTGTATACAAATTTTAATAGCATTTGCTCAATATTGTTGTTCTTAAAAGAATATACAAGAAAGTTGCTCATATTTAAAGATAAAATGTTAAAAATATGAATAAATAAAAATAATCTCATAATTAAGATAAAGGAATGATAAATAGATGTGGACAGATAAGCAGAGAGAAAAGAGGGAATTTAATTTAAATTTTCTACTTAAAACCTTTCATATTTGAGATCATCCTGTGTACATAGTTCTATATCCTGACTGTTGAAAATGCATTGTACTGAAAATATTTTTCTTATAATTACCTACACAATATGGTTCCACAGTATTTCAAGATGTGACTAAATCATAATATTATATTTATTGTATTCTCTTTTAGGATGAATCTAGTTCATAGAAAGCATTATTCCTGCCTGATTAATTTCAACGATAACTACCAAGAATTAGAATTACTTAATCAAACAGTAGACTTTTAAGATTTGCTAAAATCTTTTGTTAAAAGATTTGTTAAAAATGGGGATTTTTAAGATTTGTTTTGTTTGTGAAATATATTTTCTTTTTCAGTAATACAGTGGTCAATTGCAAAGGAGGTCTTCCTAATGTGATCTTCAGCCAAAACACTAAACAATAAATCTTGTTATTCATGATATGGAGGTGCATCCAATTTTGTTAGATGAGCCAATTTTCAAGGTCCATCCTTGAAATATGTCAGATAGCTATTTCCAGCAATAAGGTGACAGTATGTCTCTCTAAATATCTTTCATGTTCACAAGGATGCACAGTTTGTCTACATCGTCTTCATAGTCATCTTGGCCAATTCCCTCTGAGCTCGCCAATTCTCCTTAGCTAATTTGAATACCCTCCTTTGGGGCACAGACTAATATGAGTCTCTCCCACAACCGTCTACAATTTCAGGAGACAGGTATGGTTTCCATAGGCCGTCTCTATCCCTATCTACAAAAATCGTTTCTGTTATTTTTCTTCATATATTTTAACACCAGGCTGTCCATTACATAAGATCTCCATTAACAACTTTGGTTCTTAATGATGAAAATGTATTGTACCATGGTTTTGCTTTTAGGGGCCACCAATTACTCATTCTCATGCTATCTACTTCGGTAAAATAGTACAATGCATGGTCATGTCATTTAGTGGAAGATATTCAGCTTGTATTATTTTTTTAGAGACAATGATTGGTTCAGAGAATAGCTGATCAGACAAGAAAGGCAAAGGAATCCCAATTCTGTACTTTTCAAAAGCTATTTGGAGATATATGTTCTCCTAATCACAAGACCTAAATCTGGGAGTATAAAGGGTTATTGCTGCTATAGTTATCTTGAAATCAACAGATGAGATTTGTTTCTGAAAATAAAGCTAATAGGATTCTTTTTTGTCTAAAATATGATAGAAGATTTTCTTTTCTAGGCCTGTGGCTTATCAATTTAACCAAAAACTTTTTTTTGACCTGACACTTAGAATCACCTCCAAGCTGTGAAGAAAATCTTTTAAAAACCCAAAATGGGAATACCTGGGTGGCTCAGTGGTTGAGCGTCTGCCTTTGGCTCAGGTCATGATCTGGGGGTCCTGTGATTCAGTCCCACATCAGGCTCCCTACCTGGAGCCTGCTTCTCCCACTGTCTGTCTCTACCTCTCTCTCTGTGTCTTTCATGAATAAGTAAATAATTAAAAAAACACACACACACACAATGAAATATTCTAATATTTCTTTGATACTTTTTCTCTTTTTTGCTCAGATGGGATGTGTACCATCTAATAATTTGATCTGCTCATCTAATTTCAGTGTCTACTATCCCATAGTTTTTACTTTTGCTTTGTGATGAGATATGATTTTTCAAGGCCACTATCCCAATTTTCACTACTGTCCATTATATTCTTTATTTTCTCAACTGCATTTTTAATTTCAAAATATCTTTTTTCAAAGAACTTGATCCTATACTCCATCCACTTCATATAAATATCTGAAATATCATTAAAAATCATTAAATATAGGTGTTATTTTTCCATGAAATTTGCCTTCATATGACAACTTTCATAATTTGCTCTGGATCTTTCCATCACTTTAAACCAGTGTGGCTTGCAGCATTAACTATTTATTGGAATCAGTTGAAGGGTTTTCAATAAATCGCAGCCTTGCTGTGCTCTGACAAATTAAATTGGAATGTGTGGGTGTGGGTCCTGGCACCAATATTTCTCTAATTCCACCAGATGATCCATTGTTCCATAAGAGTCCCTGTGCTAAATGATAAGTAATCTTTCTTTGATTACATATCTACGTATTCAATCATACTGAAAACTGTTATCACATAAAACAAGTGATCAATTCAAACGAGTGGATTTTTCTAGGTAGTTGTAGTTCTGTCGGCAGTGAGAAAACTTCTTTCTTCCCCCATAGACTAGCACTGAATATGCCTATGTGCTGGAAATTATGGATTTAGGAGTTCCTTGTGTATGGGCTCTATGTATAATTGAGAAAGGTCATGCTCTGTCAACTTAACCAAAGAGAAAAAATTATTTTCCAACATTATTAGGATTAATGTGTCGCAAGGTTATTGGAGAATCTTCCTCATGCTTTGTGGTAATCAAAGATTTCATTCCATCGGACCCCTCTGAAGCAGCTATAAAAATTGCTGATTTTCCCCACATACTGCCCACAAAGAATAGAGAAGTCGCCTCCCCACTGGCTCTTGATTCTATCATTACCTCTAGCTATGCATCAAACAGACAGAGATTTTGCCATTGCTTAACAACTAGTTGTACTTATAATACCGTTACTTCTTTTTAGTTAATAGAGAGTATCATAAACAGGTACCTCTCATCTACCAACTTTCCTGACTTTTAAAATCAGCCATTTTTTCTTAGTTGTGTCTTAAAAATAGCATGTATCTGGTTTAGAGCAGTGGCTTTTAATATTAAATCATGAAGACGATAATCTGATAAAAATCATAGTTTCTTACAATCCAGAATTCAAACCAGATTATACTAATTTAGATACTATTATAAAATCTCCATTCTAAGAATTTTAATATTTGCATTGGTTTTTATAATCGCAGATATATAAATGATCTGATTTTAATATTCACCATCAGATTTTCTCTTCTGCAAATTTCATGATTCATAAATTATATTGCATTTTTTTTTATAAACTCAAAAATGTTTTCAAAGGATATTAAGATTGGTTATTTTCTGATCCTTTACCAGACAATGTATTTTGTGGTAATAAGATGAGAACTTAATTGCTTCTTTTCAAAACAAAGGTATTGTTTTATTGTCCTTAAGCATTGACTACAAGAAGTCAGAGTGATTTCTTTTTAAAGTGGCAAGGTATTAATACTCCTCCCAGGAAGCCTGAGTGGCTCAGCCATTTAAGTGTCTGACTTTGGCTCAGGGCCTGATCCCAGGGTCCTGGGATCGAATCCCGCATCAGGCTCCCTGCATGGAGCCTGCTTCTCCCTCTGCCTCTCTATCTCTCTGTGTCTCTCATAAACAAAATAAATAGTCTTAAAAAATAAAATAAAATAAATAAACACACCTTCCTGATGTATACATTTTTTAAAAAAAATTATGTTTTTACTTTTACCATTTTACTAGGATAAAATTGTTCATGAGGCTGATCTCATTCAATTTAAAATGTAGTACACCCAAACTGACATATATTCAAATCATTTTAGCACTTGAATATTTCCCTCCTCTTTAACCATGTCTTTATTTCTATCATTTTTATTTCCCCACACAATTTAGATTTATCTGTACATGGTTTCTCTTGTTATTTTTCATCAAATTTACTAATATATAATTTATATACAATTAAAAATATTCCTTCAAAGGGTTCCATGAGTTATGCCAGAGTTACAATATATCTGTGTAAATGTTACACAATCAAAATACAGGATATTTTTTCTCCACCCAAAAGTTCTCTCATACTTATTTGCAATCAATTCCTGCTCCCCTAGGACATCGTCATCATTTTTACGCTTCTGTCGCTATGAATTAGTTCTGCCTATCCTGGGATTTTATACAATGAATCATGCAGTTAGTTCTGTATTGCATCTGGCTTTTCTTGACCAACATACAGTTGCCATTTGAATTTTTCTAAACATTTTTCTTAGCTAATCATTTCCTTTCTCAGCTTATTCTCTTTGCATCATGAGCTATTACTGCCTTGCATATTCATCATGTTATTTTATCTCATCCTTGCCTACTCCTTTTTATCCTTTTAATTCTCAGTGTCTCAAACTAAAATTTAATTTTGTCGATGTCTTTCTGTAGCATATAAGTGTTTCAGAAATGCTATCCTATTTATCTTTCAGAATCAAATTCACGTTTATTTTGCGCTGCCTTTTATTTTTTTAACCTGGGTCTAATTTTACTTCACCTAGCATTAACATTTTCAATGTTAGTTCAAAATAAGACACAGTCAGTTTTGATCATTGTTAAGATTTCATTTCTGTATGTAACTTGTCCCCACGTTACGTCTAATTACATGCCGGTAAAATCTTCCATATCTGAACAGTTAGAGATTATTTATATTTCCAAACCAAATTTCTATTATTGCCATGTCTTCATGCTGAGCAACTCTACCAAATCACAGAGGAAACTAATATCTCTGTCTCTTATCTATGTTTCAATACCTGGCAATTAAACTTCAAAACCCATGCCCCCCACAATACTCTATTGTAGTCGGTCTTCCCATACTCCTTTCTTTCTAGTTACCCCTTTGATAAAGTTTCTAATTTTAGGAAACATAAACCTTAGTTAGTATTTGGAGTGCAGGGAAAAAGATGAAGTTAAAGACCCTCAAAACACAGGCTATATTGGGTGCCTGGGTGGCTCAGTTGGTTAAGTGACCAACTCTTGATGTCAGCCCATGTGTGATCTCAGCATCATGGGACTGAGCCCACATCACGCTCCTAGATAAGCAGAGAGACTGCTTGAGATGCTCTCCTTCTCCCTCTACCGACCCCCTTCCTCATGTGCGCACTCTCTCTTTGGCTTGCAAATAAATAAATATATATATATATATATATATATATTTTTTTTTAAACAGTGTATATTTTATAAAAGTTGGGAGTAACTATAGGTAACTTACAAATAATTCTTTGCATTTATATAATAATGTATTAAATATTTCAAACACAGCCATGCTTTAGAAAGCAAATTTCTTTATATTGGAGCTCATAAATGTCTTTTTTTTTTTTTTTCTGTACCTGATTATTCTTTTCCTTTCCTGACTTGGTCCTTTTTTTCTCATATTTCTTTATTGATTCTGTTCAAACTAAGTTATTTTTCCAGAGGTCTTAGAGATATTTTGAAGTAGGGAAACACGATCTCTCAATTCTGTTTAATGTGTATATACAGAAAAGCTAATTATATCTATCCATTCTGAGTAAAACAGATTATTGAATCTTTTTCAGTCAAATATCTCAGATATGTTGTAGTTTCTTGATAATGGAGTTGACTTATGAGCATTCCTATTTCTTTCTCTAAATAGGAAATTCAAATTAAATATAGTATCAAACACCACAATTACTTGTTAGTACTTAAAATATAAATTTTAAAAAGAAATAGTAAAAGGTCTTTTGAAATAATGGGGATCAATGTTCTGTTTGTATTAATATAGACACTATAAATGAAATAATGCAATCTCAAGTACCCATTTGTATGCAAAAAAATCAATTTGTATGCACACACTACTCTTCTTTATGGAAGACATTTCTTAAGGAGTAGAGTTCAAAGCAATTTCCAGTTAACCTTTAGTTACAAAAAAGCATGAAACTGAAAATAAACTTTTTGTGAATAGTAAGACAATATATTGCTAATTTGAAGTAGAAGTGCTGCAGTGATGAAAAACTATTAAGACACAAAGTAAAATTTGAACTTTTTTTTAAAGAACAGCATCTAAGAGAAATTCAATTTTGATTTATTTAGCAACAAACATTCTTTTTATTATGAAGCAGTTCCCTTTTCTGCCTAATTATAGAAACATTAGAGAACATATGGCATATCCCAGAGAGTCAATATATAACATTATTAGGTGATATCATACACAGTCTTTAAGAATTGTATAACTACATTATGAGTAGGAAAATATTAGTATTTAAAGGCCAGAATAAATGTTTGCTGTTCTTGAAAAATTTTACCTAAATTTTTAGCTTTACCTAGGTGTCATTGTTTTATACTTCCACAGTGACTTAAAGATCTCCTTCAGTGACACTCTACCTTCTAATTATTGGTTTAATTGCTACCAGACTGTAAATCTATAACACCTATTACTTTTTTTTTTCATTACAATGGCCCAATGAACTTGGTGTATGTTTTAATTCTTAATCACGGTGCACACTGCCTCTAGTTAGTTCAGGGGTTATATATACTCTGTCTATTGTCTCTGAGTGTCTGGTGTAGTATCTGTTTGACTATTATATCACTCTTCTAAATGAACCAAAACAGAGTTTAGATAAAAATAGGCATCCTTTATCCTTATCCTTTTATTAATACCAGTTTTCATATTTTATTTGTTCTTTTTATCAAAAAACTTTACTGAAACTTATTTTCTTATATAGCTTTTAAGCATATAATGCAGCTGAATACTTTCTTTGTTAAGTTTAAACCCCAAACTTGTACCAGGAATTAAAAAAAAAAAAAAAAAGAAAGAGAGAGACCTATCAAAGAATTTAAAGTTCAGTCTCACTTTTAACAGAGCTGTTCAAGCCTAGGTACAGAGCAAAGATGTGTGATAGAAAAGGGTGTGTTATAAGACCACTCAGTCTATTAAAGGAAATGTGAGGTTTTTAAAAAAAAAAAAAAGCAGCAATATCAAAATAACTCGACAGAGCTACAGTCCTTCAGATTGGGTTGTTTTCTTTAATTTTCTGTGACACCTGTGCCCTTTCCTTGTGCCCCTTTCATATTTGCAGCTACAATGATTATAGACACAAATGGCTTACTCATGAGTACTGGTTAAAACCCAAGAAGTCCAAGTTCTTCCTAATTCACCATGACCTAGAAGTGAGATTTTAGGCAATCAAGTTAAAGACTCTAGGACCACATCTATTCAGATTTACAGGCTGCATTTATCATTTTTTTTCTCTAAACAAGATTGTCTTGGATAACAGCAACCGAATAATAAATATATGAACAAACAGCTCTAAAAACCCAGAATATTAAGGAAGTTCAACTATAAAACTCAAGTTACAGTTTGACTTAGAGTAATAAAGTACAACAAAAAATTGAATTAGACTAATCTTTTATCTCAATTCAGATAACTATCTCTATGTCATTTCATGTTTATAGCAACAAGAATTATAGAAATGTAACTTTTTGTCAGGTTATTTAAGGAAAGAGAGTTCAATAAGTGAAAGTATGTCAGTTGAGTTTATCTGCTGCAGGTTTCTACAATGCCCATGATGGTATTTTTTTTCTCTTAGTCTTAGTAGTTAATGATACAATTTGAGTAATTTAGGGAATATTGCCATTTCCCACAAATTGTCTCGAACGTTTTTGCTATTCCTGAAATTCATAAGGATTTAGATTATAATTTAGATTCATAACTAGCATAGATGTCTATCTAGTACCTTGTCATCAAGTATTAAGTGAATGAATTAGGCAAATGTTATCTGAGGTAACACATTATTATTCTAATAATTATTAATTCAATTCAAGCATCTTAATCTGATACTTATGAGTAGAAAGTGTGTATCAGACTATCTTGATTTTCTGGGTGGAGGCAAGTAGATTAAAAGACTAAAACACTAGACCAATGAAGGGAACAGGATGTCTTCAAGCCTAAAGCATTAGTGAAAGGGTTCAGATTTTTAAAAGGAAAGAAAGGGGTTAAAAACCAATAAATTAGTACTAAGATAAAGTTAGGCACTTCAAAATTTTGACTTAAACTAATATTTATCATCCACAAGTGTTTGGAGACCACATTCTACAAAATATAATCCCCAACATCCTGGCTCAGTGCCTAAATTTCAGGAAAATGCAGATAGAAAAGTAATTTCACAGATTGTGAAAATGGAAGATTCAAGGAACTATCACTGCAATGCAGGTCTTTGCATATGTTTTATCTAAACAAAATCTGCTCTGGAATAATCATTCCTGGGAATTTCTAAAATGAGAAATTTATCTAGGTGTAGAGTGGAAGTTTAAGGCCATTTTGTGTACCTATTAGGCACAATTATTTGAAGAGCCCTCTCCAAAGTTACCCATAAAAGAGTTTGAGGTAGTCTATTGGCCTTAACACTTTACAGCCTTGCAAATAGCAATAAAAATACAAGAATAAAGAAAAAATTTAAAAAGGTATAAAATCACTCTTTCTATCATCCTCTTATCTATCCCTGTATAAATAATGATAAATCTATTGCTGAGCAACAAATTACCCCCAAACTTAGGAGTTGAATACAATAAGAATTTATTCTATTAGAGTTTCTATGAGTCAGGAATTCTCACATAGCACAAATTAAATGAGTGCTTCTAGTTCAAGATCCCATAAAACTATAGCCAAGCTGTCAGCTGGGGCTGTAGTCTTATGTGAAGGCTCAACTGGGGAGGATCCACTTCTAACTTTGTTAGAGGCAGTTAATTAGGAGGCCTGGTGGCCAGCAAAGGGAAGGTCCTAGCCAGCTATTTGGGAAGTCAGAGGCCTGTCCTGGCAGCCCTCAAAAACAACACCACAAGAAGCCTGGTCAAATCAGATGGGACTAAGATGGTGGGTATCTTGATAGGAAATCCTGGACCACTTAAGAAAGAAAACAGATGAAACACTGCTTCCAAGAAATCCCTGTCTCAAGTAATGAATATCCTACCCTCTAGTTAAAAACTCTCAATAAAAGATAGAAACCCAAACCCGGGTTATGCTGCACTCTCTTTTGAGCTCACCCACTCTCACATCTTAGGAGTGTACTTTCACTTTAATAAACTTTCCTGCTTGTATTGCTCATCTGTTGTGTTGTGTCTATCTCTGAATTCTTTCTCAGGATAAGACCAAGAACCTTCAAGATACCTTTTAGATGGGCTACGTCAAGGCCTCAGGGCCTGAGGCCCCCTAGTCCCCCCAGCCACAAACACACCTATTGCAACTGGTAGGTCTCAGGTCCTCTCTGGCTGCTGGCTGCAGACATCAATTGTTTGTCATATTGGTCTCTCCATATGGTTGCACACAACCTGGTGGTTTACTTCCACAAGAATGTAGAATTCAGGAAAGATTGAGAAAGCAATGTTTCAAGGCCGAAGCAATAGTCTTTTGTATAGCCTAATCTGAGAAATAACATCTCATAACATCTGCAATATTCTGTGGATTAGAAATGAGTCAATAAAACCAGATCCAGCTCAAAAGAAAGGGATACACACGGGCATAAATAGCAGGAAATGGAAGTACTAAGAACTATGTTACAGTCTGCCCGGCGTACTCACACCAAATAGTACAAAATGAAATATTGGGATATTTTTATTTTATTATTAAAAAGATTTATTTATTCATTTTAGAAAAGGCAGAGGGAGGAAGAGAATTTCAAACAGATTTCCTGCTGAGCATGGAGTCTGATGCAGGGCTTGATCTCTAAACCCTGAAATCATGACCTGAGCTGAAATCAAGAGTCTGAGGCTTGACTGAGTAAGCCATCTGAGTGCTCCTGTTATTTGAATCATACCTTTGTTATATGGGCTTTTATATTTTAAAGATTTAAGGAGGTGAAAAACAAATATGGATTTTTAAAGAAAAAACTGCTTTGAGGGTCTACAAATATTTTCACCTTTTTTTCTGCTCATTTCTAGGCTTCCTTGAAAAAATCTGCACGCGTGAAGAGTTCGACATACTGCAATCAGAGCATTTTATCATAGCTTTCAGAAAGAAATTACCTCTAAATTATGCAAATTGCCTTAATCAACTGGATAAATATGAGTGTGAACAAAACATAAAGTGTTGTTGAAAATTCATTGATATGCATGTTATCATATTCATCATTCTTATTGTTAGTGAAAGGCCTGTAAGAGCTTCAGGAAAATATGGGTTTCCTGTTTCAATTTCTGTACTCTGGTATTTGTCTATGCTTTGTTGTTTTATTATTGTTACTGTCAGTGAATTTGACAACAAAGTACACAAAGTCATGAAAAAATAAGTAGGTGTAATATTGTCTGATTACGTAAAAAAGCAGTTTGATAATTTTTATAGTTTTTCAGTTTAACTGACAAAGAAATTGACCTAACTTTCCGGAGATTTTTTACATTAAAAACAGAAACACAGAAACACAAAGTTTTTTTAAGGGAAAAAAAAAGAAATATGGTCTAAAAGAGAAATCTAAATATTAGCTAAAAAATTACTTTTGAAATGACGAGAATATACTGACCAAAGACACGGGGAAAATATTGTTTAGTCTATGATTGCACAAAAACAATCGTTAGAACTAGAAAAGATTTCTTGCTTAGTTTTAGTCACTGTTATCTTCAACTGAGGAAGAATGTGAAGTTCTTAAGAGTAAGATTGCAAAAATGTTATTTATGAAACATCCTCCATCACATTTTAAATATTGTATTATATCCAAAAATATATCCTGAAATAATGGTTGATTCTAACATTTATTTTTAAATGTCCCCTCTCATGCATCTAACTACGTTTCTATGAGATAAATTTTAATTATTTTCTGAATTTCACATGTTGATCTTTTCCATTTTTTACCTTAAAATTCATGGTCTTATACAAAAAACATTTTATCTTATACAAAATTTGCTTAATACAAAAAACAAAATTCCCGCAAGTATATATTTTCCTCTAAAATTTTCCTCAAAATTTCCAAATCTTTTAGTCATTTTTCATGGAAACTATTTCACAATTTATTTTCCCTAATTACTCACTTCACATTATTAGAATTAACATGTTTTAAATATCCGTAAGGAAACATAATGTTCAATAAGGACTTTGAAGTTTACAAGGTTTGCACACAGTCTTGGCCCTGAAAGAGAATTCTACTGTATTTATAATTCTAATAGATGTACTCTCGTAAAATGTTAGCATGCCGGCGATATTTTACATGTTGCAGTAATCAGGAAATAGGATGGATATAAGATCAAGAGGTAGAACTTGGAATAGAGAAGAAAAATGAGGCCGGAGAAGACTGATCAATTGCTCTTAGGTATCGATGCAGCTGGGTTAAAAATCATGTTACTTCTAGCAGGATCACACACTTCCTATGTAATAAAATGATTTATCTTTTTGGCAAAAGCTTTCAAATATGTGTCTCTCATGAAGTAACCATCATGTGCTACTATTGCAACCTATATATTACACAGACTGACAGTATGTTCAGAGATAAGGCCCTTATTCAGCAAATTTTGCCCAGACCTCAGCACTGTATAAATTACCTGTGCATCTGAAAATTATTAGCATTGGGTCTACTTCTTGGGAGCGTGTCCTTTATATAGTTTTTGATAAAGTACTCAACCTGAGAATAATCTTTTCTTTCCTAGTTTGAGGCATAAGTTGTGTATTTCAATTACTAATATAATCAAGCAAATAAGTAGATGACTTTTTTTATAAAATAAAATGTGTATATAAAATATAACCACATGCAGAAATACTTTCCTCCTCTTTCTGAAACTTTATCAGACACAATGCAATAATTTAGAGAGACAAGAAATAGCAATGTAAGATAAAAAGTGAAGTAAACTTATAAAGCAGAATTTATAAAATACTTCATATTTTCAGTTGGTTCATGAGTACAACAGACTTTCTGTTAAAGATCAATTTGGGTTTTGAATAATTAAAAATTGAATCTGAAGAGACATGATAAAAATACTCTTTGTTGACTTATTCATTCGCCAATTTGCAATTACCCAGCAGCATTTAGCAAGTGTTTACCATCTTTCTGTGTCCTCTGAAATTGACTGAAGAAGAAGAGTGTTGGCAGGCTCATGAGATTAAGAGCCAATCAAGATTGTTTTTGACCTATGACACATTCCAAATCTGAAAAAGTCACATGGGACCCAAAGCAACTAGGGCTGTCTTCTTCAAGACAAAGCCCACTTTGGTCTTGGTCTTAAGCACCGAAGTGAAGTCTAGGATCTCAAGAGTTCCCACAGTGGTTTCAAAGCTCTGGCCTTGGTTTCCCACTTGGTAGGGCATTGGCTCATGCCTTACTGCTCCACCCAAATAAGCTTATGAGAAAGGTTATGCCCAATTGTTAGCATTATGTTCTTCAACAACTTCCATGGGTACCTTCCACCACTCAGCTCAGAAAACACAAATTAATTAAACAAATAAACAACAAAACACAAATTAAATAACCAAACATTCAGCCTTCAAAGCAGGAACCTATTGGTAGGGATGTGATGATCAAATAACTAATCACCTGCAGCCTTTTAGGAACAAAGATCATGTTGGTCTCAAGATGCAACTCATATTCTGGAGATGGTGTTGATGGTGTTGATGGCTGGCTGGAGCTGTGATGGGAGTGACAGTTCTCAGTTCAAGCTCATGTTCTTCTTGGACTCACAATTTCCATAGCTCATTTCAGGAGGAATGCAGGTTGAATGAGGTCTCACAGCATCATTTGGGTAAGAAGAATATAATTGTGGTCCATGTTTTTCTACCTTAGCCTTTCTATCCTTCTAAGCCCTGGCCTTCTTTCAGATTACTACTGATAGGAGAGAAAGGATGCTACACCAGGAACAGGGATTCACGGGACACCTGGACTGAGTGCTTGAGCATCTGCCATAGGCTCAGGGCACGATCTCGGGGTCCTGGGATTGAGTCCCGCATCAGGTTACCCTCAGGGAGCCTGCTTCTTCCTCTGCCTGTGTCTCTGCTTCTCTGTCTGTGTCTCTCATGAATGAATGAATGAATGAATGAATGAATGAATAAATAAATAAATAAATAAATAAATAAATAAATAAATAAAATCTTATAAAAACAAAAAAGAAACAGGGATTCACTTTTAACTGGTGTTTTTACATTCAAGCCTAACTCACTTTAAGCAAGGGAATATTTTTGGATCACTACTGCTTTGTATTACTTTACTAATAACAAACCAAAGATTAAAGGCCCATTAATGACCGTTTTTAAAATCTGCGTTCTTAATAATATATTCAAAACTAAATATTTTTCAAATTTCTCATGATTACACTTGCCCGAAATTTGTATACTTTTGGTGTTCTGAAGTATACTTGTTCTGAATTCTAAATAATGATCCCAACAGATGACGATTTAATTTGGCATGTTTTCACCTATAAGTTTTGAATTCATTTCTAACATAGTTGCTGTAAGCATTAAGTGAGATAATGTATTAAATGCTGGCACAATGACGGGTATAATAAATGTTCACTGCGTGCTTGTTATCAGGAATGATAGCTAACACAGATCATTTAAGGAATCTCTCTGAACACGCATTGATATAAATTTTCATATATATGTATGTACAAAAAGCCCACATACTTTTTAACTCTCTAAAAAATCTCAACTGCATGCGAAGAAAGTAGTTAACAGTTTTTGCTATAGAAACTTGGCAATCCTGAGGATATATCTGGACAAATGTTAACGTGGTGCCTGATTGTCTGCGCCCCCTGGAAGTGAAGGCGAAGTGAGGGGCATTTTTCACTTCTCCAAACCACAGAAAACCCTGACCGGACTGTCAGAGTTGTCTTTAATAAAAGGGGAAATGGAAGAATGGTGTACCTGTGGCCTAACAGAGCACTTTATCTTATAACACTCAAGGTGTTTAACAATAAATCCTTCCTCATCCATTCAACAGCGAACATGTAGCTGCCTGTAGTTCAGCAAAGAAAAGCAAAATAACAGACTTCATTTTTATTAAGTACAAGTTCTATCTGGTAGGATTTGCAATCTCTAAGAAACTCACCTTTGACCAACCTGACCAGACTTGCTTGGAAATTTTTGGGTAGGACGTGGCGGACTTTCTTACACATTTATTTGAATAATTTCCCTCTTGTTTATGCCATTGACTTTTGGAAAAAATCACTTCACATACTGAAAAAAAAAAAAAAAAAAAAAAAAAAAAGCCCTTACTCTGCACAATATAAATGATTTATATTTATTTTCAATATTTGTTGCTCTTTAAAAGTTTCATTTCTAGAATTTAAATTTACAAAGCTTCAACCTTGGTCAGAAGCAAAATTGTTTTCGAAGGTCCTGGACATCATAGATATTTGGGGGACATTCAGAGCAAACGTTGAATAATAATAATAATAATAATAAAACACCATGATTTCTAAAGATGCAGAACTAAGAGTGAGAGAGAAAAAGCGTTTTCTTTTTGAAAAGCAATAAAATCCAAGGGGACTATCCTGTGGGGAAAAAAAAAAATAAGGTCCATCTATTTCTCTTTCCCTGCTTGCTAGTTTTTGTTTCTGTCTATGTTCAGGAAAACACCAGAAGTAACGATGAGTAAATCACTTTTAGGACAACTTAACTATTAGAACCAATGATGTTAAAACTTATATCTTCCCTTTAATATATACTTCAGGTAAATCAATACTTTCCAATTGAAAACTGAAGATCCTCTGAGAAATATTTATTTTTCAAGGATATCAAAGAGGTTGGTCACATAGTCAATCAGCTGCCAGCCAGTCACTCAGCATTTCGAGCTAGGACTTTAGCTCTCATTCTCATCCTGACCATGTCTCTGATACAGGCCCTGACCTCTTTCTCAGGCTATATTTCCACTTATTGTCAAACAATCTTCCTCAAACTTTTTTTCATCTCCAACCTTTTCTTTCTATTATTCCATATGTGATGACTATTTTGAGATTATGGCATTCAGGTGCCTCTGCTGAGTATGTGGTATCTCTGGGAATTAGGCTGCTCCATCATGAATGCGTGGGTGTCAGAGGATTGCGGCAGGGTCAAGCATCACATTAAAATCACTCTCTAGAGACAATATTACATATTCCCTTGGACTCAAATAACGCACCATGTGGAGTCTACCAAACCTTTATTCATACCTCCACCGTGTCCTGTGTGGTATAGAACAGAAGTCCAACTCCCCGCAGGACACATGTATCAGAAATTCACAGATGATAAGACACCCAAGGTGTCCAGAATCGAGCTAAACTTTTTACCTTTTTAACTCCATAATTTTTGAAGCCATTGTATCTAAACCATTGTCCTACATGGTGGAGGCCTCAGCGATTTGTCCTGCATAACTGACCACCCCCGAGCCAAAGAATGTTGTGCGTGAGACCCGTGCCGTATGTGTGACCTCGGGCACCTGGTTAGTTGACATTGGCTGGCCTCCAGGTCACAACTGGCCCTTCTGGTCTGGATGCCAAGAGCTGTACATTTTGCCTTACGTCCCCTCTGGCTCCAGGCTGGGCTGGCCCTCCAGAATGGAACTGGGGAGGAGAGGCAAGCGCACCCAGCCCAGGCTCCCTGAAGATGTAAAGACATGATAACATAGGGGTGCAGCTTGCTCCAAACTGCACGCAGGCAAACAAATGTTAAATTTCAGACCCCATCACTCGCCCCATAAATACAGCCCTAATGGGGACGGTCAGTTGGGAGTCTCACCTGAGGGGAGGACACTGCCCAGGCCTCTCAGTCAGGACTCCAGACTGGCTGTCTCCACGGGGCTTTCCCAGCTAACAAGGTTGGATGTTCTAAGTACTCGATTTGATGTGACTCTGTCTTATTCTCGTTTAGTGCTTACAGCTGTCCTCATCTATGTGTAGATTTCCCTTCTCTTCTTTCTCTTCCCACTAGGTTTTTCCTTTATATTATCAGTAAAGGGCTTTTTTCCCCCTTCAAAACCAAAAGCACAGCGGTTGTGAATCTTTTCTTTATAGAACAACCATGCAATACAAGTTTAGTTTTTTTGTTTGTTTTCTTAAACTTACCTTTACTGAGTCATAATTTTCATGGAATATAAAAACCAATTTTAAGTGTAGAGTTCTGAGTTTTGACAAATATAGACAACTATGTGTGTGACCACCACCACATATAAGATTTACAATATTTCTAGCACTCCAAAAGCCACTTGTGCATATAGTCCCAATCCTCTGACCCCAGAGAAACACTGAAATTATTTGTTATTATGTTTTCCTTATTTAAAATTTCATATAAATGGAATCATACAATATGTACTATTAATACCTTTGTATTTTTGTTCAACATGTTTTTGAAATCCATCCATGTAGATGTACATATCAACATCCTTTCCTTTTAATATTGAGTAATATTGCATTGTGTGGACACATCGTAATGTGTTTATTCATTCATCTGTTAAATGGAAAAATAGTCAATTATGAATGAAGCTGTTAAGAAGATTTCTGTCCAAGTATTAGTGTAAAGATTTATATATTTTCATTTCTTTTGAGTCAATACCTAGGACTGGAGCTAGTAGATCAAAACCACTCAAAGATATGTTTAACATTATAAAAACTGACAAACTATTTTTCAAAGTGGTTTTGCTAATTAACACACTGACGAGCAATCTGTGAGAATTCCAATTTTTTCACATCTTACCCCATACTTGATATTATCAGTCTTTTTAACCCTGCCTTTTGAATGAATGGGTCATAGTATCCTATAGTGGCTTTAATCTGCATGAGCTTATTTTAATTGCTGTTAAGTTCATCATTTTTGTGAATTATCTTTTAAATTGTTTTGTCCAATTTTATTGAATTATTTATCATTCTATTGCTAGGATATAAGATCTCTTCATACGTCATGTATCTCCTTTTTCCTAGATCTTAATTTTTAATTTAATAAACTTGAATTTCTCTTTTTTTGAATTTTAATGTTATACATGTATTTTTGGTGTCAAGCGTAAGCACTCTGCATGTTCCACACTTCCTTTTCTGGACTTACTAGGCTGGCTGAAACTTCTAGGACAATGAGAGAGTGCATGCTTGCCTTGCTCCTGCTCTTAGGAGAAAAGCGTTCTTTCACCATTATGACATTTGTGGTAGGTTTTTTGTATATGTTCTTTATCAACTTGAGGAAGTGTCCCTCTATTCCTAGTTTCCTGAGTGTTTTTATCATGAATCAGCACTGGATTTGGGCAGAGGATTTTTCTGCATCAGGTGATACAATCACGTTTGTTCGGCTGGTTCAAGTGTTGGATTACACTGGTTCACTTTTTAATGTTAAACAAGACTTTCAAATAAATCCTACTTGGTCTAATATATAATTCTTTTTATATATCCTTGGGGTCCACTTGCTAATACTGTGTTGAGGGTATTTGCATCTATGTTCATAAGAGATATTGCTTTGTTATTTTTCTTATAATACCTTAATCTGGTTTTAGTATTAGGGAAATACTGTCTCCTAAAAGGAGTTAGGAAGTGTTTCTTTTTCTTTCCTGGAAAAGTCATTACAAAACTTATATTCTTTCTTCCTTAAATGTTTGGTAGAATTCAACAGTGAAAACATATGGATTTAGTGCTGTCTCTTTTGAATGTTATGTATTTGTCAAACCTATAGAAATTACAACATAAAGTCTGCAACTTAAAAAGAAATCATGTCAGATAGCTCGGAATCCCAGGAAAGAATGCAGACTGTAATAAGACAATCTAATTGTATCAAAAATGTATGAAATAATCCCACTAAAAGTGGTGGGAGAAAATGTGCTGACCTAAATAACTTTAGAAATGAGTGGAGTCTGGAGTCTGTAAAACTGAAGTTGAAAGGAACTGTGTATAAATAGTATATGGGGTTTTGTGCCAGCAATTCAGATGCTGCAATACATGTATAACGGAATTGAATAATTGACCAAATGGAAAGTAGATTAGATTTCTCACTGTTTCTCACTGTTGGAGTGGAATATACAGAGAAGGCTAGAATGATCTGTGTGTAATAGAGCTGAATTGGAAATGTTAGTAAGAATACATGTTTATCTTAATATCTATATTGATGGCTACATACACAAATCATTATAGATGTATGTGTATGGGGGCGTAAAACACACACATATTAGTGTATGCACATATATTTCTTTCCTCTTTTGGTCTAGAGGCTAAAAAAGTGACACCTCACTACCAAAAACGTACAACTGGCACCCAAATCTTTGTTTTTAATACCAGTCTGCGATAAAAGGAACGAGGGCTCCTCCAAGAAATAGATGATTGTAGCAATGTAGCAGTAAATATATATAAGAGCTTACAGCATCTTGTAGGGCCAGAAAGAAATAGGAAAAATCAAACAAACATTGTTGGGAATGACAAGTGGCACTAGAACCAACTAAAAGACATTCATTCCAAGGGCCAAAGGTGGAATGATTAGAGCAAGCAAAATAACTTAAGTAGTATTAGATTTGAACCCAAACTATAAAATAAATATTCATGAATGTATATTTATATAATTAAAAATTGAATATATTAATAAATAGGGAAAAATGACAAATTTCCATGCAGAAGAATTCCAAATAAATTTTGCAGACATTCCTTGCTAACGAGGGAGGGCATAACTCTTCATATTTTAAGTGTAGGATGTATGTAGTGACTTCCTTTTAAAGAGTACACGGTATGAAAAGGGGAAAGAACAAGAGTAACCTCAGGACAGAGAAATCTGAAAAACACTATTTTAGCCAATGTTCAAGACCAATATTAACAGTCAAAAATCATCTTGATAATATGAACCCTTGATACAATGTGATGAATAACAGAAAATGTGTGATTCCCTCCTACAAACCCATACCCCAGTCTATCTATAAGAAAAACATCAGAAAAACTCCAATAAAAGAAGTCCTATAATATACCTGACCAGTACCCCTCCAAACTGTCAAAGCCATCAAAAATAAGTCTGAGAAACTGCTGCAGCCATATGGAGCCTAAAAAGATATGACAACTAAATATAACGTGGCATCCATGAGTGAGATCGTGGAACAGAAAAAAACAAAACAAAACAAAAAAAAACCAAAAAAACAAAAAACTAAGGCAATATAAATAAGTTATAGACTTTGAGTAATAATATATTAGCATTGCTTCATTAATTATAGTGAGTATGCCACACTAAAATGTATTATGTTAATAATAGGGCGCACTGATTGCAGAGGCATATATGGGAATTATCTGCACTATTTGCTCAATTTTTCTAACAATACAAAATAGCCTGGGATTGACTGGTTACTTTTAAGTTATACAGAGTCAACCTAATGAATATAATATACAAAGCGAATTTAAAAATGATTCATGTAGGGGCACCTGGGTGGCTCAGTTGGTTAAGTATCTGACTCTTGGTTTGGCTCAGATCATGATCAGAGTCGTGAGCCGAGCCCCGCATAGGCTCTGTGTTCAGTGGGGAGTCTGCTTGGAGATTCTCTTCCCATGCTCCTTTTCCCACATGCTTTCTCTCTCTTTCAATTAAATAAATATATATTTTAAATGACACATATATTAGATATTACAAAGCCATTTTTCTTAACTTACTGAAATATTTATCAAGATGTATTTTTTCTCATTGGTTGCTTACTACTAAAATGGTTCATTCTTTAGGAATCGGCATGTATCTCACATTCTATATCTAATCACCTTTACCCCACAAGCCTGTAGCATTATGAGACTAAAACGTTAATCAGTGTCGCAGGCAAGCTTAGCATTCAGACTTGTTACTGCAAGTTAATTAAAAAGAAATTAACAATAAAATTTTATTTAATACTTTGTTAAAATTAATCACTATCTGTAATTAAAATATGATTTGCAGAAAGAATAAAAAAAAGACTTTAAAAATAGCTAAAAATAAATCTCAGTCCTTCCATACATAATGCAAAGGTGTAACTGCTTTTGCAAAAAAGTGTAAATGTGGAAAGATTTTTTGTTTGTTTGTTTTACTTACATATAAAATCTATAGGGCGTATCTTCTTTCTAAAACTCACTGCAGTCAACTAAATATATTTATGAGCAATCAGGACATTTTCAGGTAGTTATTAGCATTCTGCAATTATTCAACTAGCCTCATAGAGACCAACAGAAGCAACTTTGAGTTCTTAAGACACAAATAACACATTTTAGTGTGCACATTTCACCTACAACAGAAGATATAACCAAAAGCAGAACAAAATTTAATTTAAAAAATTAATTGCTATTGTATTAGTTTGCTAAGGTTGCCATAACAAAATATCACAAACTGGGTAGCTTATACAACAGAAATTTATTTTCTCACCATTCAGGAGAAATCCAGAATGAAGGCATCAGCAGCTTTGGTTTTTCCTAAAACCACTCACGTTGGCTTGCAGATGGCTGGCCTCTCCATACAGTCATATTGGGATCAGGACATCAAGGTATGAACTACAGAGGGACACAAACCCATAACATTTATCAAAAATGACAATAAAAGTTCTACCATTTTACAAATTAAACTGAATTGTAATATTTTCATCAAGGAATTAATAAACAATGATTCCAATTTCATTTTATTTTCTGTTAGCGTTTTACTTTTCATCTAGTTTCAAATGTTCAATCACCAAATAATTTCTCACATATCCAAAGTAAAATATTCTTTATTCATTAAACCTCTTTATTTCTCTACCAATCTTTTCTTTTTTTTTAAGAGACTGGGCGGGGAGGAGGGGCAGAGGGAGAGAGAATATTAAGCAAACTCCACACTCAGTGCAGAGCCAGACTCTGGTCTCGATCTCACAACCCTGAGACCATAACCAGAGACAAAATCGAGAGTCGGATGCCTAACTGACTGAGCCACACAGGTGCCCCACTTCTCTACCAATCTTTCTGACCTTTTCTATCATGGTGCTTCTTATTCTCAAATGTTCATGGTCTAAGATAAAGAACATAGATATATAATCAGCTCAACACACTTTTTTTTAGAGTATACTTCATTTTTAAAAAAGTACTTCAAAGTATTAAAAGGATCCAGTTTTTGATTCAAAAAATTGGAATAGATCAGTTAATCAGCTTTGCTTCTTTGGCCACAGAAAATGCAAACTAACATCAGCATAATTAGCATAATCCCTAACAAACAATTTTTTTATGTTTCTTATTTCTAACAGTCGCACTTATTTTCTTTAAATTTTCATTTAAATTCCAGATAGTTAGATACGTAGTAGTGCTATTGCTGAATCATAGGGTAGCTCTATTTTAAACATTTTTGAGGAGAGGGCAAAGGCACAGGGAGAGAGGATACCCCAGGAATGTTCCACACCTAGTACAGAGCCCAATGTAGGGCTCAATCTCACGACCCCGAGATCATGATCTGAGCTGAAATCAAGAGTCAGATGCTTAACCCACAGAGCCACTCGGGAACCCCTATTTTAATTTTTTGAGGAATCTCCATACTACTTTCCAAAGTGGCTGCACCAGTTTGCATTCCAAAAAACTGTGCAAAAGCTTTCCCCTTAATCAAAATAAAAGCTTCTACACAGCAGAGGAAACAATCAACAGAACTAAAAGGCAACTTCGGAATGGAAGCAGATATTTTATTTGATAAAGCGTTAGTGCCCCAACTATATAAATAGCTTAAAAAGCTCAACACCAAATAATAATAATAATAATAATAATAATAATAATAATAATAACAGTAACAATAATAATAATAATTCCATTTAAAATGAGAAGGTATGAATAGACATTTTTAAAGATAAAACATACAGATGGCCAAGAAATACATGAAAAGATAGTCAGTATCACCGATCCTCAGGGATATACAAATCAAAACTAAAATGAGATGAGCCACCCTTCAGAGTGGCTAAACATCAACAACACAAGAAATCAGTGTTGGCGAGGATGTGGAGAGAGGTGTCACATATTCTTTGAGTGTCTCTACATATGCCAAGAATTTTCCTAAATTATTTTCAAAATAGAAGGTATAAAATAATCAGCCTTTTCCCTATATAGCCAATTGTAAATTGTCTTATTATTATTCATACTTTAGAAAAGCTTGAGAGGTATTTCTCTCTCACGCCTTCTACCATGTGAGGGCAAAGGTGTTGGTCTGCAACCAAAGGGGCTCTCAACAGAACCAACCATCCTGGCACCTTGCTCTTGGATTTCTCAGTGCGGAGAACTGTGTGAAATAAATTTATGTTGTTTAGAAGCCACATAGTCTGTGGTGTTTTGTTATAGCAGTCTATAGGGACTATCTAGTTGTTTTCCATATGCGAACTATACTCTTGTTTCAAAAATGTTCTTGCATAAAAACTTAAATCTTCTTGGAATTGACAACTTTCTCAAGCCAGTTTGTCTTTGATGTTTCATTATACTGTGGATTATTATGACTGCATATTATGTTCATTGATGTGTTTTACGTCAAATCAGCAGAAAACTTAAGCATTTTTCTATTGTTTACACATGACCCAATATTCATCATTCAAATGTATCACTTATCTAAATGAATTACTGCTTTTTTATGATATAAAAATGGTTTCCTTCGATTTGCTTCTCAAAGTCAAAATGATTCCTGTTTAAGTATTGTTGATTTTTTTCACTTCTGCTTTATATTTTCCCAATATATTTATATTTGAAATTTTCTGTCAGTTCTATGATAAACATAACAATGAATCAAGATGTACCATTTATATATATAAACATAAATTATAATTCTTCAATTTCTCACTTATTTTATCGAAATATACCAAAGTCTCGCCAAATTGATCTTAAAAGTATTTTAGCTTTATCCACATTTGAATAAACATTTTGCATCTCATTTGAATGTGTGTTTCTCTTCCAAATCTTTAAAAATATAAGTTTGAGCCTTTAAAATGCTGCCTTATGCATATTGTAAGATTTGGAGAACTTTCTAACATGCAAAATATATCGTTACATTTACCTATTAAAAATTCAACTTCAAGTGTGTTTAAAATACTCCTTCTATCACTGAACTGAAAATTACACATAATTATTTCAAAATAGCAAAGTAGTCAACAACTTTAGAAGCTGTGAATTTTCTTCAACAAGATTTAAGCAATGAGCTGTGCACAACACATATTATTCATGATTATTAAGGTTTTAAAAAGTGCATCACCCCTTTTTCGTCACCTTTGAAAACAGTTTTTTTTTTTTTGTCACTTGGTTGGCAGAGAATATTGTTTAAAAGCAGGTTACAGTCATTCAGAACATGGGAGAATCAAGTTACAGGTAGTTTTCTTTAATAAAAATTTTAAAATCCACTCACAGAGTTTTCTATTAACTAATAGCAAGAGTCTCCAACTGGTCAGAATTTTCTGTACAGTTATTTTATTGCTGATTTTTGTTTGCTATATTAATTCATCTTTATTTGTCCATAGTTTTTATTAATTCTCTACTACTTGGGTATAAATAATCCATTTTTCTATATTAATAGTTTTCCAAATATTCATGCAACAATTTATCAGATTCAGCACTTAAAGAGACCAAATGTCCATTGACTGATGAATGGATAAAGAAGAAGTGGTATATATATATATATATACACACACACATATATATACACTAGCCAACAAAGAGATTGAAATCTTTCCATTTGCAATGACATGGATGGAGCTAGGATGTATAAGCCTAAGTTAAGTAAGTCAGTTAAAGAATGAAAAATACCAAATGATTTCACTCCTATGTTTACGAAACAAAACAGATGAACATAGGGGAAGGGGAACAAAAAGAGAGACAGAGAAAGAGAGGGAGGCAAATTATAAGAGACTCTTAACTATAGAGAACAAACCAGAATTGCTGAAGAGGAGGTTGGTGGGGGGATGGAGTAAGTGGGTGATGGGTATTAAGGAGGGCACTGGTGTTGAGCACTCGGTATTATATGTAAGTAATGAATCACTAAATTCTACTCCTGAAACCAGTTTTGACTATATATTAACAGACAAGTTGAAATAAATATTTGAAAAAGAAAAGAATTCCAAAACTTTTTAAAATTATTCAAAAAAATATAAATGAAAAAATAAAAGTGGTTTACAAACATGATATTTTGGAAGTGTATTTTTTTATTTTATTATGTGTTCAAGAAGCATATCTCATTCATTGTATATCCTGTTTGAAGATCAAATTAAAATCACTAATTTTAAATAATAAGATACTTTTCATTAGATATAGTATCGATATAAATTATTATTCATCATAAAGGGCCATAATGAAAGAATGTGCTACTTTTCAAAGTCAACACATTTTTCAGAATGAAGCTATTGCTAATATTTGTACATTCTCTATTAATTATAAATTGTGCATTTTCCTTTTTTCCTTCTTTCTTTTTAGTTTTAGAGTGTCCTCATACAAAATTTTAAAGATTTCTTCTATTATTGTATACATTATGTGTATTTCTTTGTGTTTTTCTTATCTTCATCTTCATGTATTTAGCCTTTATGGTCACTTGTATTAAATAAGAATTTTGATATTTTCAGGGCCTATCAGTCTTTTCTTTAAGCTTACATGTCTTCTATTGAGTTCATTCTCTATTCATATTAAAAAAAAAAAAAAAAAAAAAACTAAAGGGGCACCTGGGTGGCTTAGTCAGTTTAGTATTTGACTGTTGGTTTCAGCTCAGATCATGATCTCAGGGTCATGAGATCAAGTCTGGCTCAGTCTCCACGCTGAGCATGGAGTCTGCTTAAGATTTTTCTTCTTCTTCTCTCTTTGCCCCTAACCCTCTGCTCATGCGATCTCTCTCTCTCTCATTCAAAATAAATTAAATTAAACTGAATAATTAAATTAAGTTAAATTAAATTCAGTCATACACATAAGCAATTTAAATGAATAAAAAGTTGACACTATGCATATATGTTTTCAGCTTACTAATTAATATTATTTTTTTAACTGTGAAAATTGTTCCTTCAAGTAATTTTTACTGTGTTTAATTTTATGGGTTGCCTCATGTAGAAGCCTAGATAACTTTAAAACAGAATTCATCAGACACTAAAGACTAATCTACTATGCTAGGATACATAAACCATGAACTTTCCCTGACAGACTAAATTCCTAGTTGTATACTGCTGCATATTATTCTATTATAAACACCAGAATATTGATGTTTTCTTTTGCATGATTCCAACAATTTTTTTAATTTTTATATTATGTTATATATTACATTATTAGGCATATTCTTATGAGAAGAAAAACTATATTTTAAGTAAGTTTGTAACCTCTGCTTACAATTTTATATGCCTGATGATAAAAAAGCATTTTCTACAAAGTAGGATTTTTTTTTTCTTCTCCACCACCTACATATTTTCCATACTTTGTGTCATAAGACAAGTAATATTAAGAAAACAGCCTAACCAACTCTGCATATTTTTGCCAAGAGTCTGGGTAAGTTACTATTATGTGCAAAGTATTTAAAGAAGCCATTCCTACATCAGGACACTTACAAGTAAATATATCTGGAAACTATTGGGAACCACACCGATATATCCCACTAAGTATATCCCATTAAACCAAACTAAATATATGCAAAATTCCAATTACACTTAAACATATTATGTGAAGGTGGTCCCTTCAACCATACATGATATAAAAAGTAACTATGACAGAAGTCAGAATGTAACAGGATAACAGTCTAACCAAAAAATTTCATTAATTTTACAAAAATACATGAACACATCTTTCTCTGACTTATTTTTGCTTAGCATTTCACTCTCTAGTTCCATCCATGTCTTGTAATGTCAAGATTCTATTTTTCATGGCTGAGTAATACTCCATTATATATAATAGAATATATATTATATTATATATATTATTCATATATATGTATATATATTTCACTTCTTTATTCACTCATCAGTCAATGGACACTTGGATTGTTTCCATAATTTGACTATAGTAGCATATGTAGAATTTAAGAAGCAAAACGGATGAACAAAGGGGAAAAAAAGAGAAGCAAACCCAAAAACAGACTCTTAACTATAGAGAAGAATCTGATAGTCACCAGAAGGGAGGGGTGTAGGGGGAGAGGTTAAATAGGTGATATGGAGTTCTGGGTATTGTATGAAAATTTGAATCACTATATAATATCCCTGAAACTAATATTATACTGTATGTTAACTAACTGGATTTTAAATAAAAACTTAAAACATACATGAACCAGTGGACACATTTTTAGATTCTAAGTCATTATAAGGACTGGTGTAAAACACAAAAATAAATAAAAGTTATGTTCATTATTTTCAATATAAATTCACCTTGTCAAACAGTGCTGTCAAAACATATTTTGTGCTAAGAGAAATAAAATATTGTAAAATGTTAGAAACTGACTGGATAATCAGAAAAGCTCTCTCAGAGTAAGAGACACTTTAACTGCTCTCTGGGTCATTACACAGTGTCAGCAATGACTGATTCATATAGAACATTTCTTGTCTATGGATTCAGTAGTGCAAACACCCACAGATTGTCATCAGAATCTAAAGAAGTCTACAGAGATGAGGATGGAGAGAAGAATAGAAGATGAGATCAGAGTGATAAGACCCATCTGGGCCAGAATATGTCATACTTGCTTGATAAGCCACACAAAGCAATTTTGGAAAGGAAGACAGTGACACAGTCAGGAAGCTGCAGGGCTTTAAAAGAGTGAGGTAGCAATGATTAGACCACAGAATCTCAGCTACTTTTAGTTATTAAAGTTACTAATTTCCTAATTTCATTCTGAATTGCTTTCAATTGGAGTTATAGATAGAATGTAAATGAAAAATTACAAATCAAATTGGATGTACTACATGTAATTTTTCTGTTAATATTCCTATTGTATATGCTTGCCAATTTTTTTCACCATTTAAACATGATTTTATTTGCTTAAAATTTTGATGTACTCCAAATCTGTATTTAGATTTCATTAAATAATTTCACTTCTTTACCCATTCATCAGTCAATGGACACTTGGATTGTTTCCATAATTTGACTATTGTAGCACATGTAGAATTTAAGAAACAAAATGAATGAGCAAAGGGGACAAAAAGAGAGAAGCAAACCAAGAAACAGACTCTTGTGAAATTATTTGGAATAATCTCAGACCCAATGTTTGGTAAAAGTGAAAAATGTACTATAAAATTAAATGTTCGAAAGCTAATTCTAGATGGCATCTAGTTTTTTTGCTATATAATGTTTAAGTGGAATATCCAAATTAAATTTAGAAAGGAAATTACATAAGAAGAGATAAATAATAAAACTTCAATGTTTTTCACTGCACTAATGCTATAATCTCCAAGGTAATCACTGAGATAAACATAAAATCTAATACAATTTTAACAATGAATTAGTCACTAGGTAAATGGCATGTGAGCAGATACCTCAAACAAGTGAAGGAATGATATATGAGGATGACTGGGAAAGGTCTCCCACATAGAAGGAACAGCATATGTAAAATACCTAAGGTAGAAATCACCTAACACATCAAGGAACAATTAAGAGATGTATGTGATAAGTTAGTCAGACAAAAACCATGAGATGAGCTCAAGGGAATCACTGGAGATAGCACCAGTGAAGACATCATCACAAATGCTCTACTACATTCATACATCAGGACTAATCTGAAGGTTACATCATACTTGCCCTTTTGGACTATTTTAAGGGCATCAGTTCTTACTTTAAGAGAAATGGGATACCACTGAGGATTTCAGAAAAAAAAAAATGTTCTGACATACATTTTAAAATTGTAACTCTAAATGAGGGGTTGGAAATGATTGTTGAGGAATCTAAAATAACTTACATACATGACAGGAAAAATAAAATATTATTTAAATATTAAAAATCCAGTACCCAAAATATAAAAACATTAAAGTTCAGTATCCAAAAATAAAAAAGATAATATAAGCTTTCAATAAGAAATTACTAGATATATATAAAAAGAAACAGTAAATGATAAGCCATTTTGATAAAGTATTTGAAAATTAAACATATACTTACAATATAATTCAACAAAGACACTTCTATATACTTACCCAAAAATACATTAAAAACTCATGTACACACAGATCCTTTCCTCAAATGTTTATGTTGATTTTCTTTATAATCTCCTCAGTCTGGGAGAAAAAAATCCCAATGTCATTTATCTATAGGATAGATAAACCTATTGTGGTATAGCTGTATAATAATATACTACACAGAAATTAAAAACAAACAAACAAAAAGCTATAGATGCACACAACAGGGTACACACAACAACTTAGATGAATCTCAATGGAATTACTAAGTGGCAGTAGCCAGACGCAAATGGCTAGATACGCACAGATGAGATTCTGGAATAGTCTATTATACAGGAGGATACAACAAATCAATGATTGCCAGGGAAAGGGGGGCAGTTGACTATAGGTCATGGAAGAACATTCTGGAGGCAAGAGAACTGTTAAACATTTGGTTTTGTTATTGGTTATATGACTTGATAGGTCTTTAGAAAACTATACACTAAAAGGGGAGAATAATACTTTGTGTAATGTGTACCTTGAAAAAATAAGAGATGAAAATGTGAAAAACTTTAGACACCACTTCAATGAAATGAACAAATAGTTGAAAAAATACAAACTATTAAGGCTTCTTAAACAATGGCAATAGGAAAAGTCATATCTATTAAAGAAACCATATCCATATAGAGAAACTTAAAAGGTAACCTAAAGACTAATAAATATATCCTACAAATAGATGGAGAATTCAAACATAAAGAATACAATTTCCCTAATCTGATCTGTATATATTGTAATTATAATAATCTTCCAACATTGTTTTTCATAGAACCTAATAAAATAAATATGAATGGTAGATGGAAGACCAAATGGCAAAAATAAACAATGTTCTCAAAAAATGTAAGAAAGTAGAACTTGTTCTTTCAGCACTTTATATAAAAGAATCTGATCTGGTTAATAATAGAAAAATAAGACAATGGAACAGAATTCAGAGAACTGTAGGGGAAGTAATTATCTCTACTCTCTTAACACTTGTTTTGCTTTATTTTTGTTTTGTTTTGCTTTTTTTTTTTTCTGTTAGACCTGAGAATTAAATGGACATAAAACAGATTAATAGTGGAAAAGTATGTAGAATTATAAATTTTAGGTGACATAAGAGCCTTCATGAAGAAAGAAGATCCAAATAAAATAGCAAAATATCTGTGTTTTCATATTACATTGAACAAAGAGAAGCGATTGTGGAAAAGTTACTAAACTAGGGAGAGGCCAAAGGAAGACAAGAATTACTTTAACAAGGTCCATTTGCACATATTCTCTTGGCTTTGAATGCCTTTGGAAGAATATTTCTTTTTTTCCTGGTAGAGGGAGGACATCTTTCACATGGGAATTTTTAATCTCCTATTTTCAGGAAGAAAAAGGAGATGTAAGAAATTCCCATCTTGCAACTGCTTTTTTCCAACTGTGTTCAGCTCAAAATGACCTATATGTCAATATGGTGTATCTTGGGATTGCTCTTGAGAACAAAATACAGACATACAGAGCTATGAAAATTTGACATATGAGAAACAATGGAGTTAAAACATTAGGTAAATGGAGGAAATTACTTAATAAATTTAGAAAAATGTGGATTCTCTTAATAACTCAAAAGTAATATTCAGTCATTATTTTATACCCTACACAAAATCTTTTCTAGTTGAAATAAAGGCTTGAATATGAACATCAAAATCTCAGAGTGATGAAGGGTTTCTTAAACACAATACAAAAACCTATAAAAATTTTTTTTAGTCAACAATTTTTGATCCAAACTAAATGTTGGGATGCCAATGAACCAAAACACCAAAAGAAAGTGAATAGACAAGTTGCAACAAGGGAAAACATGAAATACTTAAAGTTGATTAATCGTTAATATCCTGAAATTATAGAGAACTCCTGAAGACTAATTAAAATATATACAAATCTATGAGGATAAATAAAAACTCATATCCAAGAATTTCTGGGAAAGAAGGAACACTGGCCAATAAACTCCCCATGATGGTAACCAACCTTATTAGTAATTACCAACAGGAAATAAAAACATAAAATATTATAAATAAAATATTATTTTAAAATCTAACTAATTGTCCAAAATTTTTGAAAATCATAATTTCAGATTTTGATGAAGATGTAATACAATGGAATTTTTACTAGAAGTCTAGACAGAGTATAAACTAGTACAACGATCTTATTCCTATGGATATACCCCACAAAATGCTTAAGACATGAGTTCCCAGGACAAGTTCACCTATGTTCACAGTAGCATTGTTTGTAAGGTCAAGAACTAGAAATCCCAATTGTTTTAGAATCTTATAGTACAATTACATAATGAAATACTCTGCAGAAGTGAAATTAAGAAACTATAGCTACATGCATTGACATGAGTTCCCTCAAAATATATATCATGCCAAACAAACAAAATAAAACAAAATAAAAAGCAATATGTAAAATATATATACAATATGGTATAATTTATATACATTTCAAAAATTTCCAAAACCAAGAACAAAATGTCTCAGATGGAATTCTTCTGTGGTAAAATTGTGAGTTTTTTTGGTGAAAAGAAAAGGTAGTGGTAAATTACTTACTTGATGGTAAAGTTCAAATATACTAGTAGTATTCTAGTAAACTGTTTTGTAGACATTCATTATATTTTTTATTTTATAACTTGCATTTCTAGAATCTATAATGTTAAATGAATTAAGTATCTCAGATAAAAATTTTCTAACTATGGAATTATTTTTAAATAAATAACTATGGAATATATTTTTAAATAAATAATATTTGATATAAGAAGTTTTGCTCAATATTTATTTAACTGTCCTGACAACAGTTGAAGTTGCTACTTGCCTTCATGTATCAGAAAGCAGAGTATAACTTTGGAGATGTAAAGATAAGTAAATGTGTTAAAACATCAAGAAAAACATGAGCTTTTATTTAATCACATAATCAAAGTGTTTTGTTATTTGACAGTGCTTTTCATTAAGGCTAAATTGAGAATGCTGCAGAAGGTCACACATCTGTTCTTTGCAGATTTGCTACCAAAAACTAAGAAAAAAAAAAAGATTTAAAAATTAGAATTGTTTTTTAAAATATCATGCATAAAACTGAATGAATCATTTATATATAAAAATTATATGACTATTATTATATACATATTCTTTCTCAACTCATTTTATATCCTAAAATTTTGAGGCTCTCAATTTTTTGCTATGTAACATTTTGGTTGAAAGTAGAATTATTTAAAAAGTGCTTAGAAATTCAGTAGTATAATTTAGAGTTTGAAGTTAGGGTATTATGGAATTTTTATTAAATGTAAAAACACACAGCTATGCTTCATCTGTTAGGAGAGATTCAGCAAACTGATCCCACAATCAAAAGGAAGGGAATACAAAAAGCAAAAACACCAGGATGAGGACATGCTGGCAGAGCACCATGGAGATTCCATTCAATGAGAATGTATTTAGAACCTTCAGGCCAATAAATGTAACAAATTAGAAAAGACAGCATTAAAAAAAACAAAAAACAAAAAACAAAAAACAAAAAACAACCCTCCTATATCAATTAAATAGATTAAACATGCAATCAAAATTTCCCCAAAAGAAATGCTAGTCTTAGACGGCTTTATTGATGAATTGTATCAAACATCTAAAGATTAAATGATACAAATTTCACATATATTCTTTCAACTTTTCAATTCATTTTTTAATATAGCATATCCTTGATACTAAATCAGACAAAACATAATGAGAAAAATAAATTTAAAAAGTCCTATCTCTCATTAACAGTGTTTCAAAGCTCTAACAAAATAATAGTAATAGAACAAAAACAGTAATACATGAACAAATGCGGTTTATCCCAGTAACAGAAGGTAAATTTCCTTTGCAAGAGTTCCAAAATAGTTCAAGTAGATCTTCTGCCCTCAAGTGGAGCAAATCCCTCTCCTGCAGTGTGGTCTGCACATAGTCATTTCCTTTGAGGAGTGCAGAATGAAAAGGGAGCGAATAGGTAACTTTTCAGTGGAGAAACCTTCGAAGGAGAAAACTACCTTAGGCAAGTGCTCAAAGTCAACATCCACAGTGATAAATCACGTTGATACTATGTTCCTCTGACATTACAAGATGTAAACAGCACTTTACCTACATGCTCTTCCTTCCCAAAACCCAAACCTTGTCTAATCCTGTCATGGGACAAATCCCAATTAGCATCATTTCACAAAATAACTCACAAGTAGGCCTCAAAACTGTCAAGGTCATAAACAATGGAAGTCTAAGAAAATGTTCAAAGAAAGGGGAGCCCAAGAAGACATGACAACCAAATGTAATGTGATATCCTGAGTAGAATTCGGAAAAAGAAAGTCATGTTAGGTAAAACTAAGGAAATCTGAATAAAGTATGTATTTTAGTTAATAATAATGTATCAACATCTGTTTATTAGTGATAAAAAATGCAAAGTAATAATGTAAGATGTCAATAATATGGGAAACTGGTTATGAGGTTAAAGGGAGTCCTAACAAGTATTCCTAAAACATGCCACTTTGGCATGTGGACCATTTTGAAGCTGAAGGAACCTAAGACCCTCTGGACCCAAGAATAATTTTTGCCCCTCCCTTATCTATCTAGAAGAATATATGTTGGGGTCTTTCCCATAATTGGAGTTATTATCAAAGATAAATTGTATCTAAGCATCCCATCTATACAGGAGGACAAATAGTTAAGTACCAATATCTGACCTTATTGCCCTGTGAACTGCCCTCCTCCCTTTTAAAGCCCCAGACCCTTCCCTGTCCTTAGCTCAGGATGGTATATATACCTCATTTTACATTTCTGTCTTTGAATTTCTCATGTATCTGGGGAAATTAAATTTGATTTTCTCCTGTTAATCTGTCTCATGCCAATTTAATCCTTAGATCAACCAGAATAACCTTTTAAGAATAAATTTGTTTTTCTTCCCAATAGAATATAAGGAAGTTCTAAACTATCTTCATATCATTAACAGGAAAAAATAAACTCCAAACTTCTAAAAATAGGTATTTAAGAGAAAACATAACTCATCAGTTAAAAGAATAAAAATTAGGGACTCCTGGATGGCTCAGTAGGTTGTGTCTGTCATCTTTTTGGGTCATGATCTCAGGGTCCTGGGATTGAGCTGTACTTTGGGCCCCCTGCTCAGGGAAGAGTCTGCTTCTCCCTCTCCCTCTGCTCATACCCTCACTATTAATGTGCTCACAGGCTCTGCTCTCTCTCTCATATAATTAAATAATCTTTAAAAAATAAAAATAAAAAACTAATCACAAAAATGTGAAAAATGATTTAAATACAATCAGAAAATATTTTAATAAAAGTCATAAAATAAAATAGGATGACGGGATCCCTGGGTGGTGCAGTGGTTTAGCGCCTGCCTTTGGCCCAGGGCGCGATCCTGGAGACCCGGGATCGAATCCCACGTCAGGCTCCCGGTGCATGGAGCCTGCTTCTCCCTCTGCCTGTGTCTCTGCCTCTCTCTCTCTCTCTGTGTGTGACTATCATAAATAAATTTAAAAAAAATTAAAAAATAAAATAAAATAAAATAGGATGACAACTTGAAAAGATTATTAAAAAATCTATAGCTAACAAAAATCTAATGCTAAATGAAGTATCCTTTTTACCTTATATCCAAAAAAGGATACTGCTTTCACAACTAATATTCATGTTTTACTGAGGTGTTTGTGTAGTATGATAAGAAAACAATAGGAAGGGACTCCTGGGTGACTCCAGTTGAGCATCTGCCTTTGGTTCAGGGCATGATCCCAGGATCTGGCACTGAGTTCTACATGGGGCTCCTTGCAGGGAGACTGCTGCTCCCTCTACTTGTATCTTTGTCTCTGTATCTCTCTATCTCTCATGAATAAATAAATAATAAAATCTTAAAAAAAAGAAAACAATAGAGATATGAATAAAAATTCTGAAATTTAACTCTATTAATGAATGGCATCATTTGTGAAAGTCAAAAAAATTAAAACAAATAAAAATACAACTAATTCTAATAAATGAATTTGACAAGATGGTTGGATATGAAACCAATTTTCACATATTAGTTGTATCTTTATGCACTTGAGATAAGGAATTTGAAAATACAATTAAAATACTATTTACCAGAACTTCCAAAAATGTACTAAAACTAAGAATAAATTTAACAAAAAAAGAATAAATTTAACCGACATATAAGACTTATATCCTCAAAACTATAAAACATAGCTAACTTAAATATAAAAATTCAAAATATTTAATTTTCAAGGATTAGAAACAATATTGTAAAGCTACAATTGGCATCAAATTAAAATTCCAAACAAAATTCCAAGAGATTTTAAAAATAGAGTAGCTACTTATAAATTACATATACAAAAGTAAAGAATATTGAATAAACTTTCAAAATGAAAAATAAAACAAGTTATAAAAAACAAAAACAAAAACAAAACCCCCAAAACCCTGAAATTTATAGTTATTTCAAGTTATTAAATAGCTATTTATAACAAGAATAAAGTTGCAATAATCAAAATAGCATTGTTTGTGCAATCATACTAAGAGCCCAGAAGTAGATTTATACACAGTAAAATATTTTTAGAAAAAATTCAATGGAAATAGGAAATATTTTTATCAAATGATGTTGAAAAAACTGAGTAATTGTGAATAAAAATGAGTTCAAATATTTAGACAAACTTTATTTTGAGGTGGTAATCAGACTCAAGTGGTCATAACTTTAATCATATAATTTATAGCATAAAAATCAAGGATATAATCATCATGACCCTGGGGAAAAGCAAATATTTCTTATGACAGAATAAGTGCTCTGATAAATGGGATAATTGCCCCTCAAAATACGCATGCTATAGTCTCTGGAATCTATGAATATGTTACCTTATATGGAAAAGGAGATTTTGCAAATGTGATTACAAATCTCAAATTGAGGGCCATCTGAGTGGCTCAGCAGTTGAGCACCTCCCTTTGGCCAGGGCGTGACCCTAGAGTCCTGGGATCGAGTCCCATGTCGGGCTCCTGGCATAGAGCCTGCTTCTGTCTCTGCCTGTGTCTCTGCCTCTCTCTGTGTGTCTCTCATGAATAAATAAATAAAATCTTTAAAAAAAATTCAAAATGGGAAAATTATGCTAGATTATCTAGCTGGGCCCAAAGTAATCACAAGGATCCTAATAAGAGGAATGGAGGATGATCTGAGCCAGAGTAGAAGATGTGACAAAGGAAAGGGTAGAGTGATTCAAGGAAGGAACCATGCGTCATTAGTGCAGGTAACCTCTAAAAGGAAGCTGACAAAGTCAAGGACATGGATTTCTCCCTAGAACCTCCAGAAGAAAACAATTCAGCCTACAACTTAGTTCTTCTGAGTTCCAAACATGTAAAATAATAAAATACTGTTATTTTAAGCCACTAAGAGTATGGTTATTTGTAAGAGCAGCAATGGGAGACTAATATAAACCCAAATAGTGTGGGAAACAAAGGCAAAAGAAAAAAGATAAATTTCCTCATTGCCTAAAACACATTGACACGTCCCTGAAACACGTAGAATGACCTTCCTCTAGGAGCTCAGCTGCCTCAATATTGACAAAAGCAATCTTTGCCCCACCCCCCAGGATCCTGTGAGCCTACTTTAATATATAAAAATTCTTTTGGAGGACATTGCCTGGTACAGTCAGTTAGGAGTCTGACCCTTGGTTTTGGTTCAGGTCCTGATCTCAGGGTAATGAAATGGTGCCTGCAATGGTCAAGGCAGAGTCTACTTAAGACTCTCTCTCTCTCTTACTCTGCCCACCACTCCCATGCACTCTCTTTCTCTAAAATTAAAAATAAATAAATAAATAAAATATTATAAATAAATAAAATATTCTTTGGAAATTCTCTTTATCTCTACTCACCACTACATGCACTATAACAGCAGTCATCCTCCAAGCATTCAAACCACTGATATGTATCTGAAAGGTCTAATGACTGACTTTTTACTAAATAGTGATAGATGATCTTTTCCCTAAAAACATCTATCCCCCTCAAGGTCCTGGAAACCCTGTGCTTTAATAAAAACACTTTTTTGCACTAACATCTCAAAAATTCTTTCCTGGCTATTGGCTCCAAACCCCAATCATTTCCTACATCACTAATCATTAAAAAAAAAAAGAAGAAGAAGAAGAAGAAGAAAAGAAAGAAGAAAGAAAGAAAGAAAGAAAGAAAGAAAGAAAGAAAGAAAGAAAGAAGAAAGAAAATTCCACATTAAAAACAATTTAATTCTGCTCATAAAAAAACATCAATAGGAATATAAATAGGTAAGATACAGACAGGGATAAGATAGCCACTATATATACATATTTACATATATGCATTTACATATAAATATATAAAATCAGATAAAGAAATCTCAGAACCCAAAAATACTCCTATAATTCAATAATAAAAACACAAATAAACCAATAAAAAATTAACAGTATAAGAAGATGCATAATGGTCAATATATATACATATAATATTTTCAATATTATTTAAGAACAAAAAAAAATCTTTTTATACTGTAATGTGATACCTACCCTATAACCAACAATTCCATACCTAAGTATTTGCCTCAGAGAAACATAAACACATGTCCTCAAAAACCACTTAGAAATGTTCATAGCAGTCACATATTAGAAACTAGCCAAATTATATACCCACAATAAATAAAATATTACACATCATTAAAAAGTAACAAAATACTAGCACACATAGCAACATGGATTAATCTCAAAAGCATTATATTGAGTGAAAGGAATTAGGCATAAATAGTATATAATTTGTGATTGTACTTAGATTAATTTAAGAATACAGGCAGATGTAATATGTTGTGATACAAATGAGCAGTGTTCACTTCTGGACCGTAGGTGACTGTGTAGAGAAGAAAAAATACTTTTCCCTTTACCTTCCTAGGTTCTTGGTTGAGACCCTTCTATAATGACAGACAGATTAACTGGAGAAAAATAAATATAAGTTTAATAACATGTATACCTTCTGTATTCATGAGAAATAGAAAAACTGAGTTACTTCCCAAATGGTCTAAGCTACCACCTTAAATTCCATCGCCAGCTAAAAACAAAAGCTGTTGTTGAAATGCAAGGTAACCAGTGATGGGAGGCTATCAGGAAAAGCATGGTAAACAAAGGTAGGGTTAAATCCAGATTTAGGTCCTAGACTTCTCCATAAAAGTTTATAGACATTTAATCATCCTTCTCTTCCTGGTAAAGAAAGGGAGATACCCCTACAAAGGAAGATTTCCCTTGTAAATATAAAAATCTCTTCCCAAACTGTAATTTCTATTCAGTGTTCTGAGCTTTTCCCATGTCTGTGATTTCTTAAAAATAATCAGCCTAAAATAATTCTTATACTAAAAAGGCATATTTTGGGGTGGCAAATTCTGCTCCCCTTCAACTGTGAAGAGACATAAGGGAATTCTGTGAATTTGATGGAAGTGTTCTATAGCATGACTGAGGAATAAGTTTAATGAGTGTGTGCAGTTGTCAAAACTTACTCAAATGAACTTAAGATCCATACATGTACCTTAATTATTAAAAAAAAAAAAAAGCAGTACTAGTTTAAAAAGTGTTTTGGGGATTGGTTAGAGAAGTGATGCTTTTTTGTTAAAAATCTCGTATTACTCTTTTTTAATATTTAATATCTTTAATTATATAAGAAATTAAGGCATATGCAAAAGGTATAGTTATCAAAGTAAATTGAGAATGAATTTTGCAGATAGACGTGGTGAGCTTTTAAATAAACCACTCTACTAGGAATAATTGATTTTAAAATTGTATTTTTTCATCCTTTTGCTTTTTCAGGTATCTGGCCTTTGCCCTGGACTTCCCTAGGCACCATCTCCTTAAAAAATAAAAAATAAAAAAAATAAAAAAAAATAAAGTTAATATTTGTTACACATGGAATGAAAGGAGAAAGGCTCAAGCAATATTATTTTTTTTAGATTCAAATTGGATTACACACAAGACAATAGGTCTTTGAAAGTGAGGCTTTTAGCTTACAAAAAGATTTTTTTTAAGTCTTTTCTTCTTCTTTACTATATCAATAACTGTACTCCAGACAACTCAAAAATTGAAGTTCCCTGTAGTGAAGAGAGCATGTTGGATTCACCTGTATAAGCTGAGCAAAAAGAATAGGAGTGGAAACTAATTCAGCTGCTTTCCTGGCTTGAAGGTTTTGAGAGAAGAGAGAGAAGTGACTCTCTAATGTAGGTCCTAAAATCACTTAAAAAAATAAAATAAAAAAGGATAGCAATGCCTTCGATGAGTAAATCAGGGCAAAGAACAGTTCCATTGGCCCTGCTATCCATGTAGGACCTGAAGGGACCTCTCTGTTCATAACCAACAACTGCCTCTGGTATAGTGACAGGAATTTTGCAGCACAGAGTGATTGGGCTTAGATAGGAGGTAACGTTGAGCTGTCTGAGATGCCTCTGATTCTTCAGTCTTTTAGAGAGACTGCAGATCCCTACAAGAGTCAGAGGGGATCTCCAATGAGGAACTGCAATCAGCAAACAATAGATCTAACATGGAGTCGCTCGTGTTTGGCACCCCCCCCCCCCCACTCCACAAGACTTAGTAACTAACCTACTAACTACAGTTTTATCCTCTCTTTTGAGTGTAATTCTAAACCAATCAGTCTGGAAATTCCCATTACGCACTAGTGAGTAATATGTTTAAGACCCCCTGCTATTTCCCCTGAGGAAAGGTGACCTTACCTGAAACAATCCTCGGGTTTCTTTTGCTAATAACTTCTTTATCCCATTCTGTTTCTACCTATAAAACCTTTCCATCTGATATAACTCCTTAGAGCACTCTTCAGTTTGTTAGATGGGATGATGCCTGTTTAATGAATCATTCAATGAAACAAATTAGTTCTTTAAATTTACTTAGTTGAATGTTTGTTCTTTAACAGAACCAAGGTGACAGAACCAGAAGGAAAGACTATCCAAATGACTGAGAATTTTTATTCGTATTAGAGAGTGCTTGGAAAAATTTATTTAATTTATAATTTAATAATAAACATTTATTATTAAATATTTTATATCAAATATTAAATTATTATTAAAAATTAATTTATTATTTAACTATTAAATATATTGTGTAACTTGTGTGATCCAATGATTTTTTTTCTCCCTGTACAGTAGACCAAAGCATAATGAAGGTATAGGAGGAAGGCCAAATAAATCATGAAAACTTTTGTTTTTAATAACAATATTCTTCACATCTGAGTTTTAATAGAGGTAAAGTTTGCATCCACTATACCCCCATTTTAAACCTCACATACCTCTACATATTAATTATGATATATAACCACTTTGTTTCTACCTTTTTATTTGTTTATATTCCTCTTGATTTTTATTCCTTTCTTTGTAATCTGCCTTTGGATCATTTACCCCATCTAGAGTTGCCCAACACATTACTTAAGGGGAAAGAGGCTAAATTCATTTTTTTGAATTGACAAAGAACTTGAAAGGAATAATTTAAATAGGATTTCGTTTCCTCTTACATGACTTGTGGATTATAATTTGAATAGCTTTCAAGGCAAAATGTCATCTAAATTCTTCTTCTCTCTTGATAGTTCAGTGGCAGGATAGGCAAGAAATAGAGGTTCAAATGCCTAGAAAGATACAAAGTAATTTTTCTATCTGACTGCCAAATGCATAGTTTCCAAAACACCACCAAAACAATCTGTTGATAAATAGGCTATTTTTCTCTGATGATAACCCTTAGGAGCATTCTCAGAGAGAGTAGGGCCATGCTAAGAAATGGTAATTTCATACTAATTTCATAAAAACTTTCATGAATTGTTCTTAAATTATTGAAAGGTGCTTGGGTGGTTCAGTTGGTTAAGCATCTGACTTATTTTCTCCTCAGGTCACAATTTCAGGATCATGAAATAGAGCCGAGTCAGGCTCTGCACTGGCATTGAGCCACTTAAGATTCTCTCTTTCACCTTCCCTCTGCCCCTAAAAAAATAAATAAATAAACAAACAAACATATAAACAAACAAATTGAAATGTCAAAGTCTGACTTAAGGAGGTTTAAGTATACAGAGTTTGATCAGGATTAGATAGGAATTATTATGATAATTTATGATTAGTGAAAGAACTTAGCATTTTGAGGTGAGGGAAATAAAGAGTCTCCTGGGTAAACTATCATTTGAAAGGTTTATATTGAAGAGTAGATAGGTCTTAAGAAATTACTAGAATCAACATTAAAATTTTATTTACAACTTTTATTTTCCTGGACAAGAGTCACCTAGAATAGTAAGAATAAATAAATAGTAAAGTTATTTCGATGAAGACAGTGGACTAGCATATTAATATAGGTAATAAACTCTGTAGTGGTATTTACTGTGTGATAAATGGTGAACCTTAGATGGGGCATGATGATAATCAAATATTTAAATTAAGTAAAGTGTAGCTCTATAGAAGATATTATTGTTTAAAACTCTCAAATAAGGAAGTTGGATAAAGGAATGGAAATGAGAGGGCGGAGGATTTCAGTTGATAAATCCCTGAGATTTCCAACAGAAAATATGTTTCCTTCCCTAACCCCACCCCACCCCCAATTCTCTAGAATACTCCCTTGAAGCAACCAGCCAGTCATGAATGAACTACAGTTCTGTCCCATTTTATTCACATTCTTGGGTTCAGTGAATGAACCAGGCTCTATGGCAAATTAAAAAGAGAATATTACAAAATAACTCAAAACTTCTGCAAGTTTCTAATCACAAGTGATTCATGGTACCACCTGGAAATCCATTAGGCAAAGCAATTCACTGAATTCACTGACAGCATCTGAGATCAGGGTATGTGGGGGATGGAAAGTGTTGAAGATGAGAGGATGCATATTCTCCCACAGGGGAGGCAATGAACGTTTGTTTGTGTATTTATTTATTTATTTATTTATTTATTTATTTATTTATTTATTTTTTATTTATTTATTCATGAGAGACACAGAGAGAGACAGAGAGAGAGAGAGAGAGGCAGAGACACAGGCAGAGGGAGAAGCAGACTCCATGAAGGGAGCCTGATGCAGAACTTGACCCCAAGACCCTGGGATCCAAAGCCAAAGGCAGAAGCTCAACCACTGAACCCCCCAAGCATCCAGGCAATGAATGTTTTTTAAATACCACAAACCTCCTCCATGACTGTCTCTACAGTTTGTGTATTGGATAGAACTAGAAAATGTTGAATAAACCTTCCACAATTAAGGTTCTATTGTTTTTATGAAGCCCTAATTTCCTCATTTATAAAATGGTAAAAATATTGCCATTTCATTTCAGATTGCTCTAGATCAAATGAGAAAGATCTTGGAAACACAGTTATTGCCACTAGATTTCCTAAATTCCTAAAATTTCTTAATTTCCTAGAACAATATCGCTAAGATATAGGTTTATTATACTCTTAGATAAACACGAAAAAGAAGTAGCATTTTGTTCTGAAATTTATTTATTTTTTTTTAATTTTTTTTTTATTTTTATTTATTTATGATAGTCACAGAGAGAGAGAGAGAGGCAGAGACACAGGCAGAGGGAGAAGCAGGCTCCATGCACTGGGAGCCCGATGTGGGATTCGATCCCGGGTCTCCAGGATCGCGCTCTAGGCCGAAGGCAGGCGCCAAACCGCTGCGCCACCTAGGGATCCCTGTTCTGAAATTTATAGTTACAATTTTCCTAAACATTTACTACTGTTTTTAATATAGGCTTATCCAAACATTCAAATAGATGATAAATTATATATCATAATGAAAGACTTATATGAGCTTGCTAAAATGATCTAAACATCTATTACAAAGTCTAATAAATTCTCATAAGTATCCTATTTTATGACCTATTCCTTACAATTTGTATCTGAAATGGGTATTTTTATCCATATTAAATACAAACAATACAAATATAAGGAGGTGAAATGGCTGAAAAGCATGTCATATCAAAGATCAAATCAGAGATTTGTACTCTATGTTTTTTAATCTCAAAGTCAATATAAATTTAACTTATGCAGATAAACACCATGAACTTAACTTAAAAATAAGTAAGATATTTTGTTATTAACTTATTCTGACAAGAATACCCAAATTCCAATAAACTTTAACACCTCCCCTCTCTCCAGCTCCAAGCAGGAACACGTTTCTCTCAACTACTCTACAGATTTTATTTGTGTGTGTGTGTGTGTGTGTGCATGTGTAATCCCCAGAAAACTGTCATTTATAATAATCAGTCCATAATATTTTTTATCTTCTGGCTGTCATATGCTAATAATTCCTGTTGATAAACTTCCTTGAAGACAGCGTTGCTGAACTTTCAAAGGCTATCATCATGAAAAATGCAAAGTACGTGTAAGAATTGCAATCCAGATGTTCATAAAGCCACCAGGGTGTGGCTCTATAAAGAACTCGGCTCTATAAAAAGGCAGCCAAACTCATCACTTCCCCAAATATGGACACACTTTGTCGCCAGCCATCAGAGTTGCTCTGCTTAATATCAGCATCTCACAAAACATCATGATTCCAGACCTTCATTTCTTAGAAGTAAGAAACTGGATGGTGAACCAATACCGAACTGTCCAACATGATTGACTTCTCTCCCCTTTGGCTTTGTTTTGCTTAACTCATGAATAAACAAATGGGCTGAAACCATACTTGTCACGTCTTCAGACTGTGTGTGAGTGTGCAAGTACGTGTCTATGCTCCTGCGTGTACATGAGCCTGGATGCATGTGCGCACATGCTTTTGTGTGGTGATGGTGCCAGATTTAATTTTGTTCCACTCATCACCAAAGCAGCAGTTTAAGTCACTGGACCCAGTTCTGAAACATGTCCATTTATGCTTATTTTATTTTTGCATATTTAGAAAGCAAATTGTTGGTGTTTTAGGGTACCAGTTCCCTCAAATTTGTTTCAATCACTATTAAAGTAGAAAACTGCTAGGTGTTTTGTTTTCCTTTTTTCCATTCCCGGCTCCCCCTTTTACATTGCCCTGCCTATTCCAACAAGAAAGATGTTATGACTAGATTGTGGCAAAAAATAAAGACCTGTGTTTTCATTCCATCTTCAATGATCTCTATAACAAGCGAACATCTCCTAAGATTACAGTACTGAGCTGTACAACATCTGTCTTTCCTTTAATATCTAATCTAAGCAACCAATACCTTATTTCATGTTTCACAAAATATGACTTCAAAACTTCTTTAGTTTGATACAATGTTAATGACTTTATGTCTAGGCCATTCAATGTGCCTCCAAAATATAGATATTTAGGAATGTCTATTTTTTTTTAAGTTTTAAGTTTACAACAAAATCAAGCATAATGTTAAAGAGAATTTTCATATAACTTCTGCTCCATGACCCCAAGCACAGTCTCCTCCATTATCAACATCCCTCCCTAGAGCAGTATATTTGTTACAATCAATGAACCTGTACTGATGCATCTCTATCACCCCAAGTCTTCTGTTTACATTGGTGTACGTTCTATGGGTTTGACAAAACGTATAATGACATGTGCCCACTATTACAGCATTGATACAGAATAGTGACACTGACCTCAATACCTTCTGTGTCCCACCTACCCAGGCTTTCCTCACCACAAACCTCTGGCGACCACTGATCTTTTTAGTCTCTCCATAGTCTTGCTTTCCCCAGGATGTCAGAGAGAGTTGGACTCATACAGCGTGCAGCCTTTTCCAACTGGCTTCTTTCACTTAGTGACTTGCATTTAAGTTTCCTCATGTCCTTTTTGGTTTGATAGTTTATTTCTTCTTAACACTGAATCATAGTCCATCCTCTTTATACATCACAGTTTGTGCACTCACCTACTAAAGGACTTCTTGGTACTTCCAAGCTTTAGAAATTATAAACAAAGCTGCTATATATAAACATCCCTGTGCAGCACTTTGGTTTGGTTTTGTTTGACTTTCTTTATTGTAATAAGAACAGATAACATGAGATCTACCCTCTAAACAAAGTTTTAGGTATACAATACAGTCACCAAAAGGCACAATGTTACAGCAGATCTACAGAACTTATTTGTAGTGCATAATTGGAACTTTTATTGGATGCTTAGCAACTCCCATTTACTCTTTCCACAAACCCGTTAACACCAATCCACTTTCTATTTCTGAGTTAAACAATTTTAGATACTTCTTCTAAGTAGAAACATGCAGTTTTGTCCTGTGATTGGCTTATTTCATGTTGCATAATATTCCCAAGATCCAACCCTGTTATCACCTATGGCAAGACTTCCTTTTTATGGATGAATATTTCATTTTATCCAACGAAGGACATTTAGATTGTTTGCACGTATTGACCATTATGAATGATACTGCAATGAACACAGGAATGCCTTTTTGAGATCCTGATTTTAATTCTTTTGGATAAATACTGAGAAGCAAGACTGCTAGATCATCTAGTAATTCTATTTTTAACATCTTGAGGAACTTTTATGCTGCATGTACAGGTTTGATATGAAAATAAATTTTTGACTGATTTTGGTAGATGCCAAAGAGCATGATTGCAGGGTCATGTGGTAAGGTTATGTTTAGTTTTGTTAAAAAAAAAATTCCAATCTATCTTCCAAGTGAATGTATCATTTTGCATTCCTACCAGCAGTGAATGAGAGTTGCTGTTGATCCATATCTTCACTAGCATTTGGAGTTGTCAATGTTTTGAGTGACCAATTAAATAGATGTGTAGTGGTATCTTATTGTTTCGACTTGCAATTCTCAAATGTAATATAATGTTGAGCATATTTTCATGTTTACTTGTCCTCTCTATGTCTTCTTTGGTGAGGTATCTGTTCAGATCTTTTGTTCAGTCATTTCCATAACCAGTCACACAACAAAGTGCAGCCAACATTTCTAGAGAAGTTGTTTCTCTAGAGCTTTTGATTAGTTTTATCTTAACTATTTTATGACAATTATATAAAAAAAAGGCCATTTAAAGAATAACTTGCTGCTATCTCTTGCACGTTAGGAGAGAGCAATAAACTCTGAAGTACTGAAGATGATGATTTATGAGGAGTCCATTGATCTTGAGTGATAAATGTGAGTAGGCTATTACCTTCCTCAGATAATGTTCTTGAAAGAAAATATGAAACAAAAAATGAGCTGAATCACTTCATTAATAGATAAATGTTGAGTTTCTGAGACAACACAAATATTAAAAGAAAATAGATTGAGAATACAAGGAGGAAAAGAGAGGAGAGAAAAGCAGAAAGGGAGAAAACAAATTTATAAGGAAGATTGATTCAGTGGAATTTTAATTATGGTGTGCAACAACCACAGTTTTATCTAATACTAAAATGTAACCTTTTTGGGTAATATATTAGTTTTATTAATGTCATTTCAATAAATGTCTAATAGAACAATAATTCTTAGGGTTCTCTATTGTAAGCTAATAAAAAGAAGTGAGATGGTGCAGTGTGAAGTGGACCAAAAAGAGAAAATGGTGGACACAGGAACCAAAAGTAGGTAACAGTAAGGAAATGGGCTGTAGTACATGTGATAAATGAACAGAAATACCTTTGAATAAAAAAGGAAATTCTGGCCAATTGAATAAAACTTTCTTAGAATTAGGAAAGAATATTTTGTGAGACTTCACAAAGTTATAATATAGTAACATGAGCCATATTTTTGGACAATAAAAAAATTTCAAAGGGTGGAAGATTTGTTTCATGTGGATTGAAGGTGTCAACTACGGCTCCAAATGTTCTACAGAAATATTTCCAGCTATTATTAAATATTCACATATTCAGCTTCAGTATTTCACATATTTACTTTCTTGACTTGTGTTTTCTATTTTAACTGAAATTCTTAATAATCCATTTGTGAATAAAAATGTAAATTATAATTTATAATAGAATGTACATGATAGCTCAAAATATATTGTAATACAATTTTTCTTTGCAATTTCTTCTTTGCAAAATTGCAATTTCTTCTTTGCAAAATTGTAATGAGTAGCTAGTTAGAGCTACTTTTATCTTACATGATGTCTACCTGCGGTGTACATTTTTTCTTTATTTGAACCAGGATAATAGCACAAACATGCTTACTAAAATTAAAATCCTTTTAACCTTTAATGTTTTAGTTCCTACTTTTTATTTTTAATTTTTCTCGTTTATATATGTACTTCCACAGATATATGAATTTCATATTGAGAATACTGGTTTCCTTGCTGGGTCTTTGTGAGTGATTATATCCAGTCTTTTCCCCCAAAGAATTAGAAGAAAACTCATCAAGCAAAGATCACCTCTTAAACAAAAAACACTCACCTAATGAGTGAGTACTAATAAAATGACACAAGTGACTTTCTTAATTTAAGTATCTAAGGGCTGAATAATGTAGTCAAGAAAAAATATATTTATAAAAATATTACCTATGATGGAAATAAATTTGGTACATGGTTACCTTGTCCCTGAATTACTATGAAAATGTAGAAAGGAGAAAAAATTTACATCTTCCTCCACATTCCACGGGGGATATTTTTGGAACATAGCAGACTTTTATATACAGTGTTTATTTTTCTTCATAAACTTCAAATCATACTTGATTACTCCCTCATCATATTCAATCAGTCATCAAGGTTCCTTGATTCATCTAGTGAAATATCTCTCTCTCTTTCCCAAGCCGGTTCCTACTTCTTTTACTCCATTTAAATTCCTTACTACATTTTATCACAGTTGTAATAATAACGTCTTTACTAATCTCCAGGTCTCTTGTATTGCCAAGTTCTAATCTTTCATATAATGAGGGGGAAAAGCCAGAAATTCCAAAAACAATACTGGCATCTTATAGTTCTCAAACAGATTCAGTTGTTTCCAAGGGTAACCAGAAAATAACCCAATTCCTTGCATTTTAATCTTAGGCAATATTATAAAATTACTACCACCATCATCTTTATCATAATCATCATAATCACCATTAAATATTCTGCAAGTCCACTTTCTTAACTTCTGAATCACTTTCCAACCATGAGGCTTTAACTCCTCCCTCCATTTACTCATTTATTAACAATAGTTTTCTGTACTATTTTAGGTCTGATGCTCTGTGGTGAGTCCTGCAACTGCAATGATAAAAAAAATGCCAACTCTGTCCCTGGGGATAAGTAGTCATGAAAAAGACATGTGTATGAATATAATTACAACATAGTTGGTGGGGCGGGGGGCGGATATAGACACCAAAAGATCTGAGCTTGGAGAGTATTGTGCTGTTTCTGAGACAAAATTATGACAAGAGAAGTAAAAAACAAAAAAGAACACTATTCAGGTCCCCAGGAAATGTGTTGAATCTGAGTTCCGGCAAGCCTGTTATTCCCAAATTGCCTGCATCTGGGACTTGGCCAGTGAATTTTCTATTCTTTTTGTAATTGGTACCTTTTCCTCATTTGCACCAGAACCTTTGACTATAAACTAATCAATGACCATGAAAAGAGTAATAACTTCTAGCCCATGGCTGATGCCCTGATCCATCACCATCTAACTCTTTACTTAGTTAGAATTCTAGCACTGTCACTCAAAACAAAACAAAACAAAACAAAAATTGAAAATTCTCCAAAGGACTCCTGTATACTCTACTCAGTTATGCTTAAAACTCCTATATTTAGGATATAATTAAAAATAAAGCAGGACACCTGGGTGGCTCAGTCAGTTAAGCATCTGCCTTCTGTTCTGGTCATGATCTCAGAGTCCTCAGATCCACCCCAAGTCAGGCACCCTGCTCAGCAGGAGTCTGTTTCTCCTTCTCCCTCTGATCCTTCCCCCACTGGTGCTTTCACACACTCTTTCTCAAATGAATACATAAAAAATCTTTAAAAAGAAAAGTAAAAGTAAAATAAAACAAAACCTTCAAAGCTGGGACAATGGCTGAACAATGCATTCACAAATAAATGCAATACAAATTTTCATCCAATTTTCAGAAACATACTATGTCATGCGTATCTTCTAAAATTGGTTTTTGAAGATATTTACTTTAAAAAGTGGTATTTGATGTCTAAAGATTTAAGGTGAATGACTTTAATAAGATAATGACATTATTATTATTAAACAAGAATTATATAATTATATAGAATGAAATATTTTAAAGGTGTCTCCCAAGATTATGTGAAGGTTACATGAATAAACTTGCCTCGTCAAATAATCAATAATGTATGAACTGTTTGTTTTTACTAAATAGAAATTTGAATAACCTGAACATTTTTTTTTCTTTAAATAAACACACAGTCAAGGTCTATGACTACAATTTAAAGCCATACTCTTTAGATGTGAAATGTTAAAAAACACAGGATAATCAAATCATTTACCCAGTTGTTTATTTACTCAACAGATACAAGGATTGGAAATTGGGCATGATTATCAGTCTATCACATTCAGTTTCTTCTAAAAAATATTATGTTGTACTTAAACAGAATTGTAAAATGGTTCCCAATGAAATCATACAAAATAAATAAATAAATAAAGTTTCCAGCCACATCTAAAGGGTGGAGGGCACAAATCACTTTGGTTTTTTGTTTTGTTTTGTTTTGTTTGTTTTTCACAAATCACTTTGGAGCAAACTTTTACTATTGTGAGAAAAAATCCTTTGAATGCATTTCTTCTCTAAGCCAGGAGACCAATGCCATTAGGCCACTGGCTTGATAAAGAATCATAACTGAATTTCTTTATAAAGATGAAAGTCAGTTATTCTAGAAGAGATGAGTAAATTTGCATAAGAGCTAAAGGGCTTCTTTTTAAGGAAATGGGCTAGCTTTTGAATCTTCCTTTAGATAGAATCAATATTAATAGAAGGTTACTAATGGATCAACTAATGGACCATATTCCATTCCTAACTAGTAGATCAATAATGGAATAAAGAATCACTGGTAGGTAAACACATGGAGTCCAACAGGAGGCAACGCACATCATGAGGGGCGATGGGAGTTAAGTCATGGCCCAGAGTTCTGTCAGTGAAGACTAATACCAGTACAGAAAGTGGCTGAAGCTTGGAGCCTCCCCAATCCCAGCTACCTTAGCAAAAATTGGCAATTAGGAATAGTCTGAGCATGTGTGCCTGAACCACAAGAGTGTGATCCACAGAAAAGTCTGTATTTTATAATTTAAAGAATATACAAATAATTTGAATGTATTTAGACAAATATTCTAACCAATATGTTGAAAAAAATAATTTTTAAAATGGCTTGTTCACTCTAATAAGTTTATACAGATAGATATTATCATAGAAAAAGTAGCATTTGGTTAGCCATTAAGGCAATAAAGGACTTCTTCATGCATATGCATGTAATAGAAGTGTCCCACTACTTGGCTATTTCTAATTCAAACAACAATTCACTGTATTAGAAAAATTATTACCGATAGGAATGGAGGAGCTTAGGGTTAAAGACAACATTGATAATAGGGTAAAATGTATCTATATACATTTCTAAAATTTACCCTTTTATATCTCTTTATTGGCTGTTTCTAAGTCTATAGGTTTTTGTTTGTCCTTGACCTGAAAATATTTTTCGATATAACTTAATCACCTGGGTTATGAACACCTAACAACAAAACATACTGGACTATAGTTGATTATAAGTCTTTTAAAAGACAGAGAAGACATACATACATAACAGGAAACATACTTTGGGGAAGTTCCATAACCTTAGGTAATTAAACTCATTTAAAAAATCATCAGCGTTAAACGTTAGTGATACTTGCAAAAATACTGTAACATAGAAAACTGGCACTTTTAATTAAGAAAACCTTGGGGAGCATCTGGGTGGCTCAGTTGGAAAAACCTCTGACTCTAGATTTTGGCTCAGGTCATGATCTCAGGGTCCTGAGAATGGAGACTGCTTATCCCTCTCCCTCCCTTTCTGTTCCTTCCCCACTCAAATATGTGGGCACATTTCTCTCTCTTTCTCTCTGAAATAAATAAATAAGTAAATAAATAAATAAATAAATAAATAAACAAACGGATAAATAAACAAATAAATAAAATCTTTAGAATTAAGATTGCCTTGATTTTTTACCCTGATATATGTCAAATGACACATAGGACAAGCTATATTAACAGAATATAAAGGATAGATAGAAATTATCTGGTATATTTATGAAAAATATAATACTGCTGAATCAAGTCATTTGGAAAATAGTCATGTATTACATTATGTGTATTCATTTAATTGCATTAAAGTGGATGCAAGGAGATTTTATAGTACAGCACATAAATAGGAAGGCACTATGCAAAGTGCATGGTTTTGATAGTTCATGGTACTGGTTTGAAAATAAATTTGAAGAAGAAAACATGATCAGATGTCTTCCTAACTAGTAGCATAAAATATGTTAGAAAAAAACTCAAAGTTTAAATGTGGAGAAATTTAGCACATTAATTATCACACTGTTCCTTAGAAAACCAGAGGAATTTTTTTTTTTCTATTTTCACAGGATTTCTAAAAACCATCATCCAAACCAATGCATTAATTTACTGTATGCATTTAAGATTTATGACTTGGATATTTCAAAGTTCTACTCAAGAATCAGAGCATATTGCTGATTTTATAAGACTCCAACTTCCAGAGTTAATTGGTTGATCAAATTCCTTCCATTTTTTTTTTTTTCATACAGAATCACCTATCCACTGGGAGCCATGGATCTTGAAGAGAGTTAAATTGAGGGAGTTCACTTGTCTTTTCATAAAAATGTACAATTTTAAAATAAGATAACTATGAGTAAACAGTAAATAAAAATAATGAAATAATGAAATCATTATTAATTCTTAATGGTATTTTTTTCTTAGTATATATTCTAAAATCTTGGGAGTTATATTTAATTTGATACCAATTAAGTTAAAAGTTTTAGCTTCTTTTGACTAGTTTCAAAAATTTAATTTATTAGTGCTGTATTTCTCATGTAAGTTCCATTAATGAAGTATGATCAAAAAATCAATCAAGAAAACACCATTATTCATATTCCATTTTATAGCATGTGCTGAAAGGTGATTAGTTTACAATAAAAAAATCATTTTCAAAGTTTTATTTTATATTTTTAAAGATTTCATTTATCTGAGAGAGAAAGAGCTCAAGCACAAGTAGGGACAAGGGAAGAGGGAGAAGTAGGCTCGCCGCTGAGTGGGAAGCCCTGTGGGGTTCAATCCCAGGACCCTGAGATCATGACCTGAGCTGAAGTCAGACAACCGAGACACCCAGGTGTACCCATTTTCAAAGTTTTGAAGAGAATGTGTCAATATTAAGATAACAGTCTAAGAAGAATATGCTATTATGCCTTGATGAAGGGGAAAAAATTGTAAGTTTATGCATGTTGAGCAATTTTCCCCAAATCTGACACTGAATAGTTGAGTATGGATTTAGAACTGAATTTGTCTATGTTGTTTGGCAGGGCTGCCACCTACCTATTAGACAATTTTTTAAAATAAAATTTGTAAAAGTTTATCTCCTCTGAGTGAAAAAAATTACAGCTTTTTGTTTTGTTTTATTTTGTTTCTTGAGGAGGGGAATGAATTTTTCAGGGCTGATTCAATCCTGTGCTGTAGACTGGATTTCAGCCCCCAATGGCCCACCTATCTAGATGACTTTGTGCACTGAGAACCATAGTCCTTATTCCACATCATTACCTGCCCTTGTAAAGAGATCATCATTATTATCTTGGAAAAGAGAGTACAACAAATAATATTAAAAAGAACCCTGTGCAGTTACCATATTACATTAATAAATATTAATCTTAATAATTTTTTCAAGAGAACATTTTTAAAAAGCAAAATATTATTGCACATAAATGTGAGCTGTCTTTGGTTTCCTTCCTTAGTACAATTTCCTTTCTTTAGGAAGCTCCTATATGTTGTAAAATTTTTATTTCAGATATTACGGTCTCAAAACACATACATACCTATAGCTGTTATACACACATACATATAGTTTATGGAGACATATATATGTGCCTTATGTATTGTTGATAGACAAATATATTTATGTATATGTGTTTGTACCTATGTACTATGAATACCAATATGTACATATATATATATATCCATAAATAATTATAAAGTTTATTTTTGAAAAAATATAAATTATATCATACTGTGGAAATAAAAGATGGTAAGGTAAAATTTCTCTGAAGAATGTGATCTACTTAAGAGAAAGGAGACTAAGAAGATAGTACAATTTGAGTCTTTCCAATTAAATGACAAGGTCCTATAATTCTTACTGAAAGTCAGCAGCCAACAGGCATACTTACATACAGTGCTTCCAATTGGCATTTTAGTGTTACACCCTTATGTACAAATAGAGAGACAATGAGGTTTTTAACAAACATTTGAGGGAAGCTTTAAACAAATTAAAAAGAAACAGGGGTGCCTAGGTGGAGGAGTCCTTTAAGCATCTGACTCTTGGTTTTAGCTCAGGTCATAGTCTTAGGGTCATTATTTTAGGATTGTGAGATCAAGCCCTTGGTGAGGTTGATCTCACAATCCTATGCTGGGCATGGAATCTGCCTAGGATTCTCTCTCTTCCTCACCCTCTGCCCTTCTCCCCCCATGAGCACTCTCTTTCTAAAAAAATAAAAATAAATAAATAAAATAAATAAATAAAATGCATTAAAAATGAATCAAAAAGGAAGGAAAGGAATGGGGAAAGAAGCAAGGAGAGGGAGAAAGAGATAGAATAGACAAAATAAAATTGGAGGAAACAGACAAAACAGAAAAAGCAATCTTTTTTTAAGATTTTATTTATTTTTATTTATTCATGAGAGACACAGAGAGAGAGAGTGAAGCAAGCTCTCTGCAAGGAGCCCGATGTGAGACTTGATCCCAGATCCTGGGATCATGCCCTGAGCTGAAGGCAGATGCTCAACCACTGTGCCACCCATGTGTCCCAAGAAAAACAAACTTTTAAACATATTTTATTGCTATCCTGAAAGATATAAAAATATATATCTCCTCTATGAAACAAAACTGATTAAAAGAGTATTCAGAAAACAAATGTTTTCCTTTGGAAATTAAAATAATGACAGTAGAAATAAAAATCTCAATTTAATTATTGGAATTATAAAGTGAAGAATTTTTCCAAGAGTTTGATAGGAAAATAAAAAGAATAGAAACAGAAAACAGAGAGAAATAAGATGAACACAGGAACTTTTGCTTAATAAGAGCTCCAAAAAAGAGAGTGAGAGTGAGATTAAGAGCATAATAGAGAAAAGGGAGTAAAAGAGGGAAAGAATGTAGCAAAGTGAATTATGAAAAAGACATTGAGGAACAGTCTCCAGGACTCAAGGGCATAAACTTCCAGATGTAAACATGCCAAGTACCAATAATGCCCTACAAGGAAACACTCACACACATCTTGAAATTGCAGAACATAGGAAAAGATGATACTATTTTTTGTAAAGATCTAGTCAAAGGAAAAGAGTTGAAAGATAGAATGGCATATTTTTAAATAGCAATATTAAAAGATAGATATAATGTAGGGAATTCCAAAATCCATAGAAAAATATTTCAAAATGGAATACTCTACTGAAGCAAAGTTTCATTTGAGAGGATGAGTTCAAAAATGATATTTTCAGACCTGCAAATTTTGAAAAAGAAGAATTTAACTCAGCACACTCTTCCTAGGGCAGCTAATGTAACATGTATAACAGCAAAAGAAGGAAGCAAACATCTGACTGAGCTCTTAGCAGAGCTATTGATTATATATATATATATATATATATATATATATATATATATATATAAAATTTTTTTTTTAAGTAGTCTCTACCCAGCACAGAGCCCAAAGTGGAGCTTGAACTCACAACCCTGAGATCTAAAGCTTAACTGACTTGCGTCCCCAGGTACTCCACAGACATTGATCTTAAACTGGTTCAGAAGGAGTAGCATATAACTCTCATCTATATGTTTGGCTATTCAAAGCCCTTTTTTGTATTGTGCATTACGGAGTCTCTAGAATCATCGAGCTAATTCCACTTTGGCAGCCTCTATCCATGTGTCATTTCTGATGGACTGACCAGCATGCAAATGGGTTGGCAGAGGTTTGCTTGATATCAAATGAAATTTTAAATACTTAGTGAATTCCTGATAGTGTTCCTTAAGTGCTGGGAAGTCCTTAGCTGTACCAATGCTTGCATGCACCATTCATGCCTCTGGAGATTCTAACACTTTTTTTAGGGTGAATTGAGGAACAGTTTTTCCAAACAATATCTGTGGTTGAATATATATTGGGAGGGTATGGAGACAAGGATATAAAGGTGAAACTTCAAAAAGATTAAGAGTATTACTCCTTCTATTGCCATAGTCAAGATATTAAGAAGGCCAAATTTGAATAGGTGTCTTTCTTGGAGTTTTCACTGTAGTAATCACAGGAAGCAGATCATGAACCATTTGGAATATATCTTCATGTATTTTTTAAGGATCTTGTATTAGTCAGGTTTCTCCAGAGAAACAGAACCAATAGGAGAGAAACAATGGAAATTGGGATAATAGAAATAGAGTGCTGGATGATAGATAGATAGATGATAGATAGATAGATAGATAGATAGATAGATGATTGATAGATAGATAGATAGATAGATAGATAGATAGATAGATAGAGAAAAAGAGAATGAAAGAAAAAGAGAAAGGGAAAAAAAGAATTAACTCTCAGGATTATGGGGCTACCTCCAAAATCATATGGCAAGCTGGCTAGAGATTCAGGTAAGAGTTGATGTTGCATTCTTGACTCCAAAAGCTGGAAAGTAGAGCAGAATTTCTGTTTCAGTTTGGAGGTGAAATGTCTTCTTCAGGAAATCTCAGTCTTTGCTATTAAGGCCTTCCACAGTTTGGATGAGACCCACCTATGTTATGGAGGATAATCTGCTTTACCAATGTCATTGGAATTTTGATAGGGATTAAATTAAATTCTGTAGTATAATTTGCGTCGTATAGACATTTTCAAATACTAATTATTCCAATCAAAAAACATGAGATATCTTTCCATTTATTTGCATTTTCTTCAATTTTTTTTTAAGATTTACCCTTTCACTTTAGAGAGGAGGAGAGAGAGAGAGAGAGAGAGAGAGAGAGAGAGAGAGAGAGAGAGAGAGAGAGTTATGCAAGAGTGGGAGGAGGTGCAGAGGGAGAGAATCCTCAAGCAGACTCCCCACTGAGTGCAGACTCTGACACTGAGCCCAATCCCATGACCCCTAAGATAATGACTTGAACCTAAACCAAGAGCAGGAAGCTTAACTGACTGAGCCATCCAGTGCACCTTCTTCAATTTCTTTTATCAATATCTTATCGTTTTCAGCATAAAGGTCTTTCACCTCTTTGGTTAAATTTATGCCAAGGTACTTAATTTTTTTTTTAAGATTTATTTATTAGAGGGGGGGGGCAGTGGGAGAGATAAAGGGAGAAGGACAAGCAGACTCTGTGTTGAGCATAGAGCCCAAAGGGGGCTTGATCCCACAACCCTGAGAACATGACCCAAGCCAAAACGAAGAGCTAGACAATTACTCAGCAGCCATCCAGGCACCGTCCCCCAAGGTATTTATTGTTTTGATGCTATTATGTATAAGATTGATTTCTTAGCTTAGCTTTCAGATAGTTTGTCATTATTACACACATATGCACCCCTACTTATTTAAATGTTAACCTCATCTAAAACATAAAATCATAGCAATATCTAGACTGGTGTTTGACCAAACAACTGGGCACTATATGCTTGTCAAGTTTAGACAGAAAATTAGCCATCACAGCTCACTTAAATGCACCAATTTGGTAGTATTACACATACTCTGTAGGGACTGTTGCAATTCTAAGTCATCTTTGTAGAGCTTTGCCAGTTAGAAAAATAGGCACATGTATTTAGATTATAGTGAGGAGACACATGAAAGGCAGGAATTCTCTCAGGAGATCGAGGCTTAGAAGTAGATAAATCCATGACAGATGCAAAAGAAAATGCATTATGATCAGAACAAATTGGAACTGTAAGTGGTATTTTAGCGAACAAGTCTAAATATATGTTGGGCTCTCTCCCAACTATGGAGTTAGTACCACATTGCGTAGAGCCTGACAACCGAAAGGACCTATTACAAGAAATCAAATAATATTCTCAGGTGAAACAAGCAAACAAACTGACACAGAGAGTCATTTAACAAAGCAATCATTCCCTTACAAGGTTATTTTCAGGGACCCAAACCAGTGATTCAGTAACCACATCTAAAGTTTACAGAGAAAATCTGCTTTCATAAAGCAAAATGCTGTCAGTCTTATTGGGTGCACAACTCCAATGTCTTGGAGCAGACCTGGACAGCAAATTAGAGTCTGGTAAACATCCATTTCCTATGAGCAATTCTTTAGACAATAAGACAGCGAGTTATGAGAGACGAGTGAAGGAAGTATGGAGTATCACAGAGTAGTTTTCTAGTTTAAGTGTGTTCCAATTTGATGCTTTTTTACTTATTCAAATTATTCCTTCCAGTTTATTTTGTTTTATTTTTTAGCATTCCTCTATGTCTCTTTTCTATTTCATTCTTGCCTTCTGTTGTGATAATAAGTTTAACTCACTTATCTTTTCTCTACCATTTTGGAATTAGCAGCTTTTTTTAGTATTGTATTTTAGTTAATTTCATTTGTCAAACCTACATATCAGGGTTTTTTTAAGGATTTTATTTATTTATTCATTCATGAGATACATAGGGAGAGAGGCAGAGGGAGAAGCAGACTCTCTGTGAGGAGCCCAATGAGGGACTCCATGCCAGGACCCCAGGATCACGCCCTGAGCCAAAGGCAGATGCTCAACCACTGAGCCACCCAGGTGTCCCTCAAGTTTTTATATTTCCTATAAAATATCCTATTCATTATGTCCATCTTCCAAAATATTTTCTTCCCTCATAATTCATTATCTAAAATTTTAATTCACCGTAGAGAAACCTGGTTGTCTCAGTCAGGAGAGTGACTCTTGATCTCAGGGTCATGAGTTTGAACCCATGTTGGGTATAGAGATAACTTAAAAAATAAAATCTTCAAAAAAATAAAAGAGAAAAAAATTTAACTAAGTAAAATAAAAGTAGCTATTATTATTACTATTATCATTTCATATTATTAATAGATAATTAAATCTTCACACTAGTCTAATATTTTTGGCACAACTGCTTCTTACATTCTACTTCTGCTAGCCTGACTTCTTGATGGTGAATATTCTAAAGCATTTATTTCACTTACATTCTATATTGATAGATTATTGATCTTGCTGTTTATTTCACCACTGCTTTTGAAAAAATTAATTAAGTGTAAAATTCTAGATTTAAAATTACATTTCTTCTTAAATCCATAATTCTGTATTTAAAATTATATTCTTATTAGTGGCCTTTTCACCATTATTAGTTGTTGATGTTATATGTGCTGTCCATTAAGAAGCAAAACAAATAAAAGACCATTTTAAAACATCCACTTGGGGCAGCTGGGTGGCTCAGATGGTTAAGCATCTGCCTTTAGCTCAGGTCATGATCTCCAGGTCCCGGGGTTTAGTCCCACGGTCACTGGGCTCCCGGCTCAGTAGGGAGTCTGCTTGTCCCTCTCCCTCTGCTTCTCCCTCTGCATCTCCTCCCTGCTCACGCTCTGTGTGTGTATCTCTCTGAAATGAATAGATAAAATCTTTAAAAAATAATAAAGCATCCACTCAACATACTGCTTTATATAATAATGACATTTCCAATGGTGTTCCATGAACATAAAGGGAACAATATTGCTCTATCAATGATAAATAAATGCCCCACAAATGTATAATTAGGCAGCTATGAGACTAAGCCAAGAGGTTAATATATGAAATATTAATTTCGGACCACTAAAAACCCTCAATCAAAATGATCTGGCTAGGAGTAGCCTGCTCTGAGAGCAAGAAATGTGGGGTTATATAGTCTGTATAGAATTTTAAAATAATGATAAGCTAACTAAAATATAGCCTGCTTTTTATTACCATCATTTGCCAGGAAGTCTAAACAATGTCAGTCATAAAATACTTATCTCAGAAATTATTTTTTTATTCTGAGTTCTATGCAATCTTCGTGGTTACTGCTAAGTTTTAATAACAATGTGCAAGTACCAAATTGGCATATCTATTGTTTTTCTTTTCATAAATATTGTATTCTATGAAATATATTTCTGATAACCATCAATAAAAGCTAACATCCAACACACACAGACTCAGCTACATGTATTTGTTTTAAGATTACGTTCAAATTGATTGAGATTTGTTGAGCTTACTTTTAGGAAAAATTGGGTTTCTGGGCTCTAATGGCTCTTCATAGTCTGAATTTTAAGAAGTAATTTCATACAAACAATGATAACACAGTGAATGTAAATATGAAGAAAAGAACCTGATTTACCTAAGTGCTGCTACTTGAAATTTTTATTTGGAACCTAAGAAATAGGTTCATAGGGGAATATAGGGGAGGGGAGGGAAAACTGAATGGGAAGAAATTAGAGAAGACAAACCATGAGGAACTCTTAACTATAGGAAACCACTGAGTTGTTGGAGGAGGGGAGTCGCTGGGAGGATGGAGTAACTGGGTGACAGGCATTAAGGAAGGTATGTGATATGATGAGTACTGGGTGTTGTATGCAAATGATGAATTACTGCACTCCACATCTGAAACTAATAATGTACTATATGTTGGCTAATTGAATTTAAACAGAAAAAAAAAACTGTGAAACAGTATGCGAACTGTTAAGCTTTAATTTTTGCTTTTGGTATCTGCGAATTTTTAGTGTGTTCATGAATATTAAATGATAGCTTTAAAGGTGAAATCTCTTTTTAATAATTGTCTTAAAAATAACGAATCAAGGATCACCTGGCTGGCTCAGTCAAAAGAGCATGTAACTCTTGATCCTGGGGTCTTAAGTTCAAACCCCAAGTTGGGTGTGAAGATTACTCAAAAAATAAATAAAACTTTAAAAAATAATGAATCAAGAAAACAATTATTATTTCATACTATAGGAAGATTATTTCTGAAGTTTACTATATAGAGAATATCAAAGTGTTAAAAATATCTATTCTATATATGATAGCTGTGCCACCAAAATTATCATTCTGAGACACTCACACACACACACATCATATCATATACCATTTATTAGACTAAGAATCTATGAATCACACACAAACTATTATGAATTTTTCAAAACAAAAATCAACATGTAAGACATCTTGGTAAATGATCAGCTGATTCCCTTTGGGCAGCTGCCTGACCTCATCATGTCCCTTTCCTTCATAATCCACCAATTAAAAAAATATGCAAAAGATTCAAATGGGCACCTACTTCACAAAAGAAGACAAGCAAATGCAGTAAACATGAAAATATGCTCAACACTGTATGTCACTAAGAATTGCAAGTTAAAATAGGAAGATACTACCACACAGGTATTAGAATTACCAAAGTTCAAAACCACTGATGACATTCAATTCTGCCTCGAGTGAAGAACAACAGGAACTCTCATTCATTACCAGTGAGAATACAAAATGGTACAGCGTCTCTGGAACACAGGCAGTTTCTTACAAAATTAAGCATACTCTTACTATATGACTTAGTAATTGCACTCACTGCTATCTACTCAAATGAATTGAAAACCTAGGTTCACAAATAAACCTACACATAGATGCCATATCAGCTTTAGTCGTAATTTCCAAAACTTGGAAACAGCCAAGATGTACTTCAGTGTAGGTGAATGGATAAATAAGCTGTGATACATCAGGACAGAGGGACATTATTCAGCACTAAAAAGAAATGAGCTGCTAAGCCACAAAAAGACATGGAAAAACCTTCAATGCATATTACTAAGTAAAAGAAGGCAATCTGAAAAACCTACATAATGTATGATTCCAACCATATGACATTCTGGGAAAAGCATAACTATTGAGACAGTAAAAAGATCAGTAGTTGCCAGGTGTTAGAAAGGAGGAAGGGATAAATAGGCTGACTCAGAGGATTTTTAGGACCATGAAACTACATGAAACTATTCTGTATCATACCATAATGCTAGGTAACAGGTCACTGTACCCTTGTCAAACGTACAAAGTAAACATCAAGAGTGAACTCCAGTGTAAGTTATGGACTTCGTGCGATGAAGTGTGTCAATATAGGTTCATTGATTGTAAAAAAATGTCCAGCTTTGGTGAGGAATACTGATATTGGGGAGGTAGTGGATGTTTGAAGACAAAGGATATATGGGAATTCTATTTCTGCTCAATTTTGCTGTGGACTTAAAATTAAAAAGAAAATAAAGTTTATTAAGTTATTAATTTATAGTAAAAGGTAAAAAATTCACAAAGAGGCAATGTCATGTTAAGTTATGAGCAACATTTGATTTAGCATTTCAGAGGTCCAGGTTCAATTATAGTGAATATAGTGATCTAGCAAACAAGAAAATATTGTTTTCAAAAAGAGTAAGATAGTGACTTCCTTGGAGTTGTTCTGCCCCTGCTGAGACCCCATGGAGCCCACGCACAGCAATTTCCCTCTTCTCTGCTCTGCTCTGCAGCTAGCACCTCTTCTCTGTAATCACAGAGCTTCCTTCGTCCATGCGAGAACTTTTGTGTCATCAAATGGGGACTGTAGTAGGCCCATCGTTAGGAATGAAATGCTCAAAAAACTTTTGGAACTGGTTTAAAGAAAATTATTGGACACATATGGTTTTATAGAGAAAAAATAAAGAGTGAAGGAAAGAGTAGATTCGGGGAAACAGTCAACTGCTAAGTGGTTTAGATTATATGCTCTAAGAAGGAAAGAAGAAGATTTTCTCAGTGGAAGAAGAGGGCTAGTAAATATGTTGGTGTGGAATTGTTAAGAAATCGACATTCTTATTGTCACAAAAGATGGAGACCTCATTTTTTTCTTCATAAAAATGTTACATAAATGTGTCCCTTTCCCCCTCATCTACAATGATGATTCAGCTAGTTCTGTTAGGAATTAATTATCTGACAAAGAATTTCTCCCCCCAAAAAGTAAATTTTGGCATTAAAAAACAAAACAAAACAAAACAAAACAAAACACCTGTGCCTAGCTTACCTCTATAACTTGATCTTTAAAAATTGCCAATTTGAAGTATTCAATAGATTTTAGATGTAATTATTTGTTCGGACTATTACTCTGGAATTCTCTCATAGATCCCTCTCAAGATGAGTAACATAAAAACGAATGTCTGACACTAATTTCAAGATAAGCATTCAAAACTAGGCACACACCCATATACATCTATGAACTTGGCCCTTTTAAAGTATTTCCCTAGACTTTGTTTTGCAGCTTCCCCCCTTTCACTCCCAGCATCTTCTGTTTTCAGATTTTAGGAGGTCACATCTTTACATTTGAATTTATGAACTTGTCATTTTCTAAACATCCGTAGGCAATTTTGTGTAATTTCTTTATCCTCACTGGCATATCCAAACACCTACAATTTATTTCATTTGAGGATCATTATCACTCTTCTGTCAGAGCATAAATAGACACTTTAAATAAAAATTGTCTTGCCACAAACCTACTTTTCTCTTGCCAAGTTATCTGTTTCGATCCCCTTGCAAAAGTCACAGTTTTAATAACAATGGTCACATCCACTCAAATATGAATGCATGGGTGCGCATACACTAATATATATGTGATTAGTTTAACGAGGGAATAAAACAACCACGATATATTTCTTAGGACTCAGGACCTACGGAATATAGTAGATGGTTCGGAATGTGTACTCTGAACTTGACTGCTTGGGTTTTTACCTTGACTGCTTACTTTACCAGTACCTTGTAAAAGGTTCTTGATTTATCCTCATTTTAATTTCTTCATTTGAAATAGGGATAATTTAGGAATCATACTTTGCTACATATAAAATATTTTGATTACTAACTGGAACACTGTAAACATTCAATAAATGTGCCCATTATCATCATCATTATTATTAAATATGAATCAGAAAAATAATCTAAGAGTGAACTCAAGAACATGGTCAGATTGCTGGTAATAAACATTTTACTTTCTTAGGTTTACTCTGTCGGCTTAGGAGAGCAATTCACTTTTAGGATGATGCCACTCAGAGATGCAAGGAGGCATCTTTGCTGAATCATCAACTTTTTCTTATTTGAATGCCCTGGATCTGTTCAGCCTAACTCTTATATTTCCAGAAGTAGGGACACATCCAGTAAGGGTCAAGAGTCATAGTAGAGTCTTTGTCAAAGGAATTGTACAGAAAAGAGTAGGTAGAGAAATCACACATAACAGAGAAGGCTGAAGACAGGCCGACTGGAAAGCAGAACTTGCTAGGAGAGAAACAGTGAGTGACTTCAGACATTAAATGACAAGCATGATGTTGTTGATGCTCTTGATATCAGGATTATTGAGCACTATAGATAGAGGATTCAGTGTGATAAAATTTTAGGATATTGTCTTTACTAGTAGAAGGCTGCTTATCTGAAAAAATGAAATCCCCATTTTTTTAGAGAGGCATTTCAATAAACTGATGCATAAAAGCCCTTACAAATGACCATCAGACTCTTCAGGCATTTTAACTTATGAAATGAATATAACCTGGTACTAAGCTTCTATATTTCGACGCCAGCTTAAGTATCCCACATTAAATCAGGTTGTTTTTTTTCTATAAGGTTATTTTTATCTATTATAACTACTACTCATAGGTGAACTGAAAAATATATTATTCTGCTAAAATTAGGAATTAATTTAAAATAACATATTATACAACTGATTGTCTTCTACCAGAGTAACTGCAAAAGAATTGAAATCTGGATTCATGATTTTCTTTTATTGAAGGAGCTTTGGTACATCATCTCCTGCCTGCTGTTTATCATAGAAAAGTGGAATATCTATGTGTGTTAAATGTGATTTAAAAATAAATGAAAAGTAAGATATCTTTTATAGCAGAGAAGCAAGTTCAAGAAAAAATGTTGATTGAAATTTTTGCTTGTCTGAAGTATTTCAAACATGAATTCACTTGTCTTTTTATTTCCCTGTCAAGCTTATTTTCACTTACTTAAAATCAACTTCTCAATTCCCAGCTCCCAGAAGACCTTAGTGTTCTGGATGAAAGAACCATACAAAGCTCAAGTCAAAATCTCACTCTTTTCCAGTTCCAAAATATGTTTGTAGGAAGGCCCAATGTCACCACAGTTTGGAATGACAATAAGAGAAGAGGAGCAAGTTGCTATGGGAACCAGATGATCACTTTGATGAAAATTTGCAGTTCACTCATGGCCGCAAGAGAATGGCATGGCAATGACAACACGAACTTTCTCAAGTATAAATTTATCTATAAAGCTAAAGAGCTAACATCAGGTTAATTATTAACACATATTTTAATGTAATGATGAAATATATAAAATAAATAAAATAAATAAAATGTTCAAAATACCTTAAAGTTCCTAAATGTTTTGTTCTTTCCATTCTGTACTTTTTATCATCAGAATTCAGTGTTGCCAAAACAGGGCCTAAATTATACCTTTACAAATGTATATTAATTAGACAGTTAATGTATTTTAAATAAGTGAATAAATGAGCAAATGTATTCTAAAATCATACAAGTTTTATGCACAAATATTGTTCACAAAATTATTTGCCATCATAAAAAACTAACAACCTAAAAGCTAATAAAACAAATAAAGAGCTTATTATTATAATTCCTATGAATGTAGACTTAGTAGTCATTAAATATGAAGATTCGGGATAACATTTAGCAAGGACACTGAAGAAAGGGCTAAGCCTATGAAAATCTACATCATTATATTATTACTTGCTGTGTATAGGTAGGTTATATCTATGTACCTGTACACCCACCCCGTTTCATAAGCACCTTGAGGGCAGATGTCCTGCACATTCAATCTCACATCTCTACTGCCTATTGCATAGTAGAAAGTAAGTATTCAGTTAATGTTTCTGCATTAAATTGATAAAACTAAAATAACTGTTGTGAAAGATAATGATGCCAAATACTAATGAAGGAATTAGCTTTCTATTACATTGTTGCTATTAGGAAGAAAAATAAGGACAGACAGACACTTTAAAAAATAGCTTATCAGGAAATAATAAATTCACATATTCTATGATGTAGCAGTTGTATTCTTAGGTATTATCTTAGAAAGACATTTTCACTGGAGACACACTCAAGAATGTGCTCATTGCCCTTAATTACAAAATGCCAATGATATCACCTAATGATTTATCGAGCACTTATAAAATAGCACGAGCTCCTCTTCATTTAATCCTGAACATACTCTTAAGAGTGGTATACTATGTATGTTTTTAACAGACAAGGACATTTTAAGTTAAGGAAGATTAATTCACTTACTCAAGATCATTGTGCTAGTAAATTCCAAAATCTTACTATCTGGGTTGAGAACTCATTATGTTAAACTGGCTCAAACAAACAAACAAAAAAAACAAACAAATTTGGACACTGAATTTCGACACAAGAATGGCATATTGTGATACATGTATACCATGGAATAATATAGAGTAAAATAGAGTAAAATAGAGTAAAAAAAATATCTAACATACTAGGTGCTGACCTAGTGAATTGCATAAACAAAATTTGGAATTAACATTACACTTATACATTCAACTTACCTTTCTAACACTGGCCAAGTCTTATACACAAATAGTCAATAACATTTCTCTTCTTACTTTGTATATAACAGGCATTAAGCAGAAAAAGATTCCAATCACTTATATTATCCAATAAAGATTAGTTATCATTTTAAGGAAATGTTTTGATCTATCAAATAATTAAACACATATTTAGTTGTCATCATACAAAAAGTTAATAATTATTTTTAGGTCTCTCCAGTACCATGCTTGACCTTGCATTTAGTGCCAATAGTTTAATTTAATACAACAATAATTCAATGACTAATTAAGCCTAATTCTTCTGGACAATTAACTACTTTATTTTTTTTTAAGATTTTATTTATTTATTAGAGACGAGAGAGAGAGAGAGAGAGAGAGAGAGGCAGAGATACAGGCAAAGGGAGCAGCAGGCTCCATGCAGGGAGCCGGACGTGGGACTCGATTCCAGGTCTCCAGGATCAGGCCCTGGGCTGAAGGCGGCGCTAAACTGCTGAGCCACCCGGGCTGCCCAATTAAATACTTTAGAAAAATACTTGTAGTGGGTTTATATATATATATATATATATATATATATATATATATATATATATATAATTCTCAGTGCTTTTGATTATCAATACAGCATTATCATGGGATTTGTTAAATCAGTTAAATTAATTTTACTAATTGCACTATTACGTCAAATAGCAGTTAAATTGTAAACTATTATTATTGTAAAAAAAATTTTATAGTATTTTCCTTATCCTTACCAACAAAATAATTAGAAACACATTTAACAATAAAAAGTACAAATTTTGTACTTTGGAAACTACAAAACGTTATTGAAAGAAATTAAATGCCTAAACACATCAAATAATATTCCCTGTCCATTTTTAGGAAGACAGTGTTGTCAAGAGAGCAATAATCCCCCAACTGATCCATAGAGTCAATATAATTTCTATTAAAGACATTGACAAACTGATTCTAAAGTTAAAACACACACACACAAGCAACAAGTGATGGCAAGGATGTAGAGCAAAAGGAACTCTCATGCACTGTTATAAGAATGCAAACTGATGCAGCTAATCTGGAAAACAGTATGGAGTTTCCTCAGAAAGTTAAAAATAGAGCTACCCTACAATCCAGCAATAGCACTACTGGGTGTTTACTCAAAGAATACAAAAATAACAATTTAAACTGAACATGCACCCCTATGTTTAAAATAGCATCATTTACAACAGCTAAAACTATGGAAACAGCTCAAGTGTCCATCAACTGATGAATGGATAAAGAAGATATGACATATGTACATATAAGTGTATGTTTATATAAACAATGAAATATTACTCAGCTATAAACAAGAATGAAAAAAAAGAAATCTTGCCATTTGCAACAACATGGATGGAGCTAGACAGTATTATGCTAAGTGAAATAAGTTAGAGAAAGACAAACAGCATATGGTTTCCCTCATATGCGGAATTTAAGAAAGGAAATAAATGAGCAAAGGGGGAAAAAGAGAGAGACAAATTAAGAAACACACTCTTAACTATAGAGAACAAATTGATGGTTACCACAGGGGAAGTGGATTGGGGGATGGGAAGTAGGTGATGGGGATTAAGGTGGGAACTTGTGATGAGCACCAGGTGTATGGAAGTACTGAATCAATATATTGTATACCTGAAACTATTATTACACTGTATGTTATCTTTACTAATTGGGACTTAAATAAAAACTTTAAAAAATTATGTGTGAATACCTACCAAGATTAGCCAAAACAGTCTTGAAAACAAGAATAAAACCGAAAAACTCATTACTTTCTAATTTCAATATTACAATACTATAGTAATCAAGGTAACATACAACCTGTGTAAATATAGATGTACAGACCTATAGAACAGAATTGGGAATCCAGAAATAAACCTTTTTAATTTAAATTAAATTAATTTTTGGTAAATGTGCTCACAAAATTCAATGGTAAAAGAATAGTCTGTCTTTTCAAGAAATGGTAATGGAACAAATGGCTTTTTCTACACAAAAGATGAGTGGTTGCTAAGGTTTCCTTTGGGGAGAACCAGAAGTGGTCTAAAATTAGATGGTGCTGATGTTTGCACAGTTCTGAATACATTAAAAACCATTGCATTGTACAGTTTAGATTGATGAAATTTATGGTATGTGAATATGACTCTAAAAAGCTATTCTTAAATTATGGAGTACCATATTCAGCAATGGCTTGAGGGAACAGATTTTTAAACATGAATAAAAAAATAAAAAATAAATAAAATGAATAGAATTAGAGGAGGAATTTACATCATGTTTACATCATGGGTGTAAATTTTAATTAAAACCAGGAAGGTGGCTAGGATTGAGTTAGCACTGGAGAGTGACAAGAGGATTTTAGGGCATAGTATATATTTTAAAGATTAACATAGAAATGCATCTTCTTAAAATGTGTTTCTTCGCATTTAATCTATATCACACATTTAAACTATATACAGCTGACTGAGGACATACTTGAAGTGAGCACTTCACTAAGGATTTATTTCAATTGCATCTATAGGAACATTCTGAAAAGCCACAGGAGTTGCTGCACATGATACCGTTAAGCAAACATGTTCTGTACATTCAGCATAATTTTATATACACCTGGAGGTCAATCTTTGGCATTTTGCCACAAGCCTGTTTCTTTTCTTTTCTCTTCTTTTCTTCAGATTATGTCTTCCCAATATCCAGCATTTATTTTCTTTTACAGTTAAAATGTCTATGAATTCGAAGAAATTAAGTCACATTTATAAGACCTCATTAAAGCCCTTTATGTCAAAGTATTAGTTACTTATAACTACAATATTCTTCTATTTGGAATGCCTTATTTAAGAATTAATTTTAGTCATTTAGAGTTCACGGGGTTTGCTATTCTTTTCATAGTTTATCAAAACCTTTGGTTTACTCTCTGCTTCATTACAAGAATATGGTCAAGAACATTTTCGTCTCCCAACTTTATACTTTATACCTCTTCCTTTGACCTCAGTGTCTGGGGCATTCTGGGTGGGGAAAAAAAAAAAAAAGCTTATTCTCCCTACCAAACCCATCAACACACAGATCTCCTAATGGTCTTCAGTGTTTATTTTAGTGCAGTACTTTTCATTCAGTACAGGAGACTAGACACTTACTAAAAAGTTGTGGAAACACAATTATTTTCTTTGGTTATATTAAATGAAAACATAAATAAATGTTTAGCTAAGTTTAGGATTTTTCTCATATGAGTTATATTATTCACAAAATTATTATAGCCTGCCATGTCTTGTAAATGTCTTCCAATAGTTTCAAAAGATTTCATTTTAATTAAAGTATTTTATATTAAGTATCCACCAAGTTTCAAGGTATGCTTCTAACTACATCTGTGACTCTTTTTGTTTCAAATTTTTTAGAGGTATAAGTAAAAGTATATATAAGTTTACAGTTTTAAGCTTTATAAATACATTTATTTCAAATTATCTCACCGAGTCCACTCTCTAGACCTGAAAGATTATTGCTATGGTCTGAATGTTTGTGTCCTCCCGAAATTCATATGCTGAAATCCTAACCCCCAAGGATGATAGTGTTGGTAGGTAGGAAGGCTCTTGGGAGGTATTGAAGTCACGGATGTAGAACTCTCTTGACAGCGATTAATGCCTTACAAAAGAGGCTCTGGAGACTATCTAGCCCTTTCCACCATCTGAGGAAACAAGAAGTCTGCAACCTGGAGTAGGGCCCTCACCTGACCATGCTAGCAGCTTGATTTTGGACTTCCAGCCTCCAAAATTCTGAGAAATAAATTTCTGTTGTTTATAAGCTGCTCAGTTTGTGGTGCTTTGATCCAGTAGCCCAAATGGACTGAGTCAGTTATCTTTAGTACTTTTAATGAATTTTATAAAAAAAAAAAAAAGGATATTGAAATTGTAAAGTGCTTTATCCCATTTGTGTTACAACCTGCCGCTGCACCACGCCTTTCTACTCCTATGCACCAAAGCCTATTCCACTCTTTCTTCCCCAATATTGACAATATCTCCTCCTGGAACTCCCTTCCAGGTTCATCTTTCACGTTGCAAAACAAGATAACAGGGAGAAATTAGAACAGTGGTTACCTGATGATAAATCTTATTTTTCGCCCGAAGGGCTTTCTAGCATGGAGATAATCTCTTTGGTTTAGGTTTTCAGTTGCCACATTTATTGTCATCGTTACATCTTTCAAAAGCCAGCAAGAGTTTGTTACCAGGAAAGAGAGAGCATCTCCCCTTCCCAGCAAGAGACATTCTTTTAGATAATGCTTAGAACAAGCGAAAGCTGAAAAACCTGATGGCATGAGGGAAGAGACCCATGTTGGAAAGGGAATAGGGGTTGTTTACTAAGGGAAGAAATGCCAGTATCAGGTGCAACACTCATCTAACAGTAGGAATACTTGTTACATTAACAAGATTTACTGACAGACTCCATCTGTGTCTTCTCACCAAACAAGGTCACTCAGTCAGATACTATGGAGCCTAATGAGGAAAGTGCCAAGTCTCTGGAGTGATAATGAAAGTTCACTCTGACTTACGCCTCAGGCACTGGCAATATTTTTAGGTCTAGAAAATAAAATAAGGTACAGAAAAAGGTCATAATTTTTATCGAGCTGATCCACCTTGAAAAATAGCTGTTCATGTAACTGAGCATGTTTAGTAATTTTTTTTCCTCTTTCCTGAGATTCAAGGTTACTTTTCTATTCTTCTTCAAAGTAGTCTTTTAGGTCTTAATACTTTGCCTCAACATTAAATATATATGTTATTAGGTTAAAGAGTCTCGGCCACAGTTTTTCAATTTTTTTTTTAATGTCTAAGAAAGTATCTACAGATTGTCAAAGAGATTTGTGTGTTGGGGGGGGTTGCATGTAGTATATTATTAGCTCTATTTTTGCAGAAAAATCCTCAAAAAGTTTTTCTGTGCATTGGGTATCACACTATTCCTCAAACTTGGGAATTAGATGCCTGGATTCATGTCATAGATATTGCTCTTAAAAAGCTTTTTGACTTGGGCAAATCACTTATCATTTCTGAGTCTCAATGTCCTTAATGGAAAAATAATGGATTTAGAATAAATAATAGTGGAGATCCCTTCCAATGTAAACTAAACATTCTCCAGGCTCATGAGCTCCACATGACCTTATGTATCCTCAAAAGACTTTCAGTGCATCTCTCCAAATACATATTCTATATAGCTCTAGTTTGTCCGGAGTAACTTCATGATATTAAAACATAGCTGACTTCTTGATGTTTTTATCATTCTTTCACCTTATCCCCATGCCACCTACTTATTACTTCATATATATTTAAAAAACCTTAAAGCATATAGCTTTAACTTCTTTATTAATTCTAAATTTCAGGGACACTTGGGTGCTCATCGGTTAAGAGTTTGCCTTTGGCTCAGGGTGTGATCCTGGAGTCCTGGGATCGAGTCCCGCATCAGGCTCCCTGCATGGAGCCTGCTTCTCCCTCTGCCTGTGTCTCTGCCTCTCTCTGTGTCTCTCATGAATAAATAAATAAAATATTTTTTAAAAAATGAGAGCATCATAGAACCATAAAATATTTCATTCATCTTTGTCCACTGAGAATTTATTATATTCATCACTGTGTTCTGGAGCCGCATCAATAGCAGATGTTAGTAAAAATTTGTTGAGTGAATGGATTTGCCAAAAAATGTGAGGATATATGAGGTATGTCTTGTTTCCTGTTTTTGTGCCATTTTGATTTGACCATGCCTTCTGAAAATGAAGCACTCAAACCACCCTTGGTAGCTCAGAGGTCATTAAATTCTTACAGAGCCCCCGGGGAAAGTACATTCAATCCCATGTAGATATATATATTTTTTAATTTCTCTCTAACAATCAAGTATTTCAAATTTAATGAAAGTATTTCTTTAAAAAGTGATCCCTCACTAGGTAAATATGGTTAATGCACAATGTACAAAAGCACTAGCATCCATATAGAATTTATGTCTAAAATATTTAGGGATCAGATTTAGATTTTAAAATTCTAAGTAAGGTCTCTTATTAACTGTAACACTGTTTCCTCGAATATGTGGCTATCACTTCATTTTTTTTTCTCCAACCGCAAATGCACAAAATTAATTAGGAAAAGTTTAGAAGAAAATAACAGAAACTGATACCAATATGAATAATTATAAATCTCTAAGTAATCATAGAAAACATTTGAGTCATGCATGATTTGCTTAATATAGTGTGAGCCTGACACTGACAGTCTACTAGTTTTTATAGAAATTATTAATGTTTTGAGAAAACTTGGTAATCTACTTCAGCAAATATTTATGGAATAAGAGGTATGGAGTTGAAAATGTTCTCCAGAATTCTGTTCTATAAACTGGCACATAATGCAAAGCAGAGATAAATATTTTCATTTTTTATTGTTTTGTCCTATAGTTATTCTTCAGGGTAAAGCTGTAAAGAAGGAAAAATCTACTGTTTATAGGAAGAAATGGATATAAGTTTCACTTAGATTTATTCAATCTAACATAGAACTCAGAGAAATATTAAATGTTTTTAATCTTATGTCTAATTCAGTTCCTATTTCATAAGGATATAGACTAAAGCATGGTTAAGAGAGTTCCAAAGATCCTACAATTGTATTTATGACTACATGTATCAACTGATGAAAATTTGAAAATTGGCTCCCAGGTGGTAATACAACTTTTACTTCAATTAACTACATAGATATTTAAAATATGAAAATTCAACTAAACTCGTTTAAAATTTCTGCAACTCTTTTCACGCTTCAGGGAGGGTATTGTTGGTAATTTGTTTTTAGAATGGAGAAATGAACGGTGCCCAAATCAGTCCTTATAATCAAGGTTATCCCCAGGTCAAACAGTGAAAGGGAAATTTATTTTCATTTTCAATACCTCATTTTGGTCTGCTTGCCAATTGTCTGTTTTTGTAAAGACCTTCTTAAATCCAAATTTACAACTTCTCTTTGTATGAATTATTCTGAGTATCTTGCCACTCTATTCACATCTTTGTAATGATATCATTTAAAGGATTAGTAATTCAGATATCATTTGCCTTTTAAATGGGGCTTTCTATGAGTAAAGACTTTACCCAGAAGGAAACTGGGAAGCTTGTTCCTTTCAGGGACTCTCAAGTTAAAAATATAAATGGTAAGACTAATCCGGAGCTTGTTGATATTTCACAGCCAACACTTGAATGTCTTTTCATTTGTAATTTAAGAATAGATGAATCAGAATAAATGAAGAGTATTCACCTTGTAGCTCCTGAAATTGATTTATACTCACACCAGGGATGTTAATCTATGTAAGAACTAGGAAGGGAGGAGGAGAAGATGGTAAAGAGAGAGAGAAAGAGATTATAAAAGATATTTTAAAATAAGAAAGATAAATAAAACATCATTATTAATATTTTTGAAGTATTTTAAAGTATTGTTAACATATTGACTCCCAATTCTTAGAAGTTTAAACTAGTGAACTAGCGACTCTGTGTTCTGGAGTTGCAGCTGAGCCCGGCTCTGATGGTCTCCCCTGAGGTCACTCACACCGCAGCTTCAGAATTCACCATGCTCTCCGTCTCATAGTCCTCACATGGCAGGAAATCAGGCTTCATAGTCAGCCAGACTGCACCTTTTCTCTTCCATGTGTCTTTCCATCAGAATATTTAGATCTTTAGGTGGCAATGGCATGGCTCTAACAGGGCAGGAGAAGAAACTGAGGCCCTTGGAGGGCTTGCTCAGAAGTGACATAACCATACTGCTGCACTCTACTAGTTAGAGCAATTCACAAACCCCATTTCAAAAGCCAGGGAAACAGATTGTTACCTTTTTTTTTTTAGGTTGTCCCTTTTGATTGAAAGAGCTATAAAGTCTTTGTGCTCATTTTTAACCTAAATACTGAGTGTATTTCTTTTTCTTGGCTCATTAATTTTTCAGAATTCTCATTTTCATCATAAGCAAACTGTGTTTTAGAAAAGGACAAATTATCTTTTGGGGAATGTTCATTTGTCCTTCAGTGCAGAAACTTCTCATTTCAAAAAAAAAATGTCAGATTAAAAATTCTCATGTAAATTATTGTGATTTTTAAAGAAAACGTTCTTTGACATTTTAATTTTCCTTTCTAATTGCTCAATTATGAAGAAAGAAGATATTCTGTTCAAATAACATTGATATTTGCAACCGATTAATCAGTACATTTCTGAATGTCATCTAAAAGCAAGAGGGGAGCCTGGGTGGCTCAATCGATTAAGTGTCTGCCTTCTGCTCAGGCTATGATCCCAGGATCCTGGGATTGAGGTCCTCATGGCATCAGCTCCCTGCCCAGTGGGGAGTCTGCTTCTCCCGCTATGTGCACTCTCCCTGCACACACTCTCTCAAATAAACAGATGAAACCTTTAAAAATAAATAACAAAGCAGAAATGTTTTTAATTAAATGTGTTGGTTTAATTCTGTGTTTCATTTTGGTATATAAAAGATGACAATAAAGACAGTTTAACTCTTCTTTCAAGTGAGTAAGAGAAAAGGAGTTCTCCATAGGATGAGAGGTATGGACCAGATTAAAATTTTTGTTCAGAAGTTTTTCTAGGCTGTACAAGAGTTATGGGCAGAACTTGGAAGACTAAATAGAAATATATTCCCGTTATGAATTAAAGGTACTAAAGATACATACATACACATATACTGTCATGCAATTCATTTTTAGCAACTGGGGTTCACTCAACCTAAGATAATTTTCATACTGTAGACATTCTGTTCAATATAAAACAACAAAATAAACTTCAAGAAAGCAGTTTTTGAAAAAGGAAAAGCAAAATAAGTGGAGTAGAAAATAAAAGTCATACTCCTGGACTTTTTTTTTTTTTTTTTTTTAAGCAGTCTTAAACCATCAACCTGTTTGATGGTGGGATTCAGTACTTAAGTTACTCAGCTCTGTTTTTCTCCCTTGATTCCTCTTGTGCAACTCTGATGATTCTTGAATTTGGCTCCCACCTCATACCATAATTGTTCAATTGGCCACATCATCAAATTCTTCAATTTGGCCGATTTGCCTCACAAGGGCAGCTCTGAGGAGAAATACTGATTAGCAAAACCCATTCACATAGTTATGTTCTCTCAAGTCCTTTATAGAGCATTTCATGCTTGATATTCAAAGCACTCAGTATTACACCTAGTAATTGCATCATTAAGTACAATAAAGGTCGTCTGCCTGGGTTAAATGTCATAATATGTAATGATGAGGGCAGTCCATTGTCTCTACAGTCATATTCCATTTGTGCTCTTAAAAACTACACCCTTCCGACATTCCCCCAGGGTCATATTTTATAGACTACCTCAAACTTTTTGTGTTATTTTCACCCAGATCTATTTATTATTGTCCTAATGACCTCAGTCTTGGTCTAGATCATCTATAATTCTGACCCCAGTACTCTATGTGAGTCTCCCCAGGGTCATCACAATTATTTATATAGCAATTATATGTTGTCAGTACATTTTTTTTTCCTGTCAGCCTGTACCTCAATAATCACAAACACTGTGAGAGTCACTAAGCAAAAGGTAGAAAACATTTCATTATATAGGGTTTTTAGTGACTTTTTTTCTGATTATGGTAGTAGTATGCATTTTAAATATATCAAATATAGAAAAGTAAAAAAAAAAAAAAAAGCAGGCAAATATGATTTCTCTGGTTAGTTTGGTTTATCTCCTTTAAGAGCCCTCTATGATAAAAACAAAACAAAACTAATAGTATTATTTATAACAATAGCTATCATTTAATGAAATAATTTTATGTTTGGCAACTTCCTCAATTTTTCATATATTTCTTTAGGCTTTCAAATAACATTCTAGTTAGGTACTGTTTATCTTATTTTACAGACAAATTAGTGATCGGAAGTATTAAGCAAATTATCACAAGGCATAGAATTATTAAGTGTGGTAGTCAATATATAAACTAGTATCTCAAAAAATAAAAATAAAAAAAAAATAAACCAGTATCTCTTTGAGTCTCATGCCTAATATGTTAATGTATTTTAGGAAAATAATGGAATAATTAATGATATACATTGTCTTAAAAATTATTGTAAAGGAATGAGGAAAGTTGGAAGGAGAAAAGAGAAAAGACAATAAAGCGTTGCTGTAGGCAAATGGGCTTAAACCTGCTGAGAACCACCTGGACACATAATGTAAACAATAGGGGGGTCATGATATAGGCTGTTTGACCTACACGGGTAAGTCATCCAGTATACAACTACTTTCTCTCTAGTGGAGGCTTTCTGTTGGACGTTAATGTGAATCTCCAATATCTAAACACTTTGCACCCAGTTTCACAGGAGTAGCCATCTGAGTAAGAGGCAAAATAAGGGCCTCCATAAACAGGTTCAATTGTTAGCCCCTGGTGAAGATATACAGTAAAGGGAAATCAAGGTTGCAGATGGAATTAAGGTTCCTAATCAGTTGACCTTGAGGTGAAGATTATCCTGGATTATCTGCGTGGGTCCAGCGTGATCTCAGGGTCTAGTTATAAGTGAAAGAAGAATGCAGAAGGGAGACTGTCAACATGACCAAATTCGAGAAAAACTTGACTGGCTATTGCCAGTTTTAAAGACAGAAGGGAGCAACGAGTCAAGAAATGCAGGCAGTCTCTAGAATTTGGAAGTGTCAAGAAAAACACTTCTCCCCCAGTACCTCCAGAAGTGAATAAAGCCCTGCTGAAATACTGATTTGAAATCCGTGATATCCATTCCGCACATCTGACCTCCAAAATGTAAGACAATGCATCTGATTTGTGTTAACCCACTGTCCAATTTGATAGAGCAGTGATAGGAAACTAATACGAATGCCTTTCCCTCAGCTCTCTTTCCAATCATTCTACTCTTATTTCCTTCAGACCCTTGACAAACATCCAAGCCATTGACCGATTTCCAGCTGGAACAAAACTCCCTCCATACTAGGGAAGAAATGACCACATGTACTATTTTTTTTTTGACCACATGTATTAAAGATCTCATTTATCACTGCAATTTTGGTCCACCCTTGAACTAGACTATAGTGAGAAAAGAATCTATTTTCAACTCACAGCATCATATCAAGGTGAATCATCTTGGTGAACTGTTTGTTTTTTCCCTATTCTTCTACAAGCACATCATAGGGAAATCATCCATGAGGCCATAGGTTTAGGTTGAGTAAAAGGTGTTAGTGCAATAAAAGTACATGGTGTGGTATCAGAACAACCTTTTTGTACAGTTTACTTAAGCCTTCTAATTCTCAGGCCAAATCCTGAATAGGTCATTTCCATCTTTTAATTATTTATTTATTTTTTTTACTCGAGAGACTTAAACAACCCAGCTGGTGATAGCTATGATGTCACCTGATGTTTCATGACTAACTACTCTTTCTATTTGGGCCTAGTCTGTCCTAATAGGAGACCTTTCTTTTTATTTCTTTTAAAGATTTTATTTATTTATTAATGAGAGACACAGAGACATAAGCAGAGGGAAAAGCAGGCTCCATGCAGGGAGCCCCATGAGGGACTCCATCCTGGGATCACGCCCCGAGCCAAAGGCAGATGATTTGAGCCACCCGGCACCCAGGAGACTTTTCTAATTTTTAGTTTCCTGTGGGTTCATGGAACTTGTCATCAACTTCACAAATATCTATATCTAGAATCACGGGGTCAGCATAGCCTGTCTGCAAGATAGCTTAGGGGAGAATCCCAACATGCAATAGTACCCTCTCTTCAAACGACACCACTCAAACCTGCAAACCTTTTAGGTCATCAAATATATGATTAAAATAATATTTTTAAGGGTGGCATATGCTATACTTTGAAGTCTGGTATATGGTATTTGTAAAATGCAAAGAAGTTCACCAAACAGTATTCGTCTTTATCTTAGACAAACTGACATAACAAAAATCATTTAACTTATTAAAAAGGTACATTAATTTGCAGACCCTGAATCTTTCTCTGGTTTATCACATAAATGTTTCAATTAATTTTCCTCACAAGGACATCCAAAGTACCTGACCTTTTCTGCACATTAGGCCCGATAAGCACCACATCATCAATATAGTTATGTTTACAGATGTTTGCAGGATGTCAAAGAGAATCAAGGTCCCTTCAGACTAGATCATAATAGCAGAATTAACATCCCCCTGGGATAACCTAGAGAATATGAACTGCTCCCTTTCCTATGTGAATGTAAACTGCTTTTGATCATCTTTCCTGATGGGTTTTGACAAAATGCATTCACTAGATCAATAGTCACATACCAAATTTCAAAGACTGTGACAGATTTTTCCAGTACAGGCATTATATTATCACAGCAATACTGACTGGACTTACCACTTGATTACATTTTCAGGAATCAACTGTCATTCTCCGTGAACCCTCTCGTTTTTGCCGTGCTCATTCTGGTGAACTGAGGAGACTATGCAGAGGATCACGGCCCCTGGTGGGGTGTCAATTATCTTTGCAATGCCAACCAGGATGCAATATCACTTATGACTTAATTTAGCTAATGGGAAATGGAGGAGGAGAATTATAAATACTTTCCTGAGCTTGCATTTGACCTTCTTACTAAGGTGGGGGTTTTTGTTTTTCTAATTCTACAGACCAGAGAAATCATGTGAATGTTCTGCATACCCATCCTGAACATAGTCTCAGAAACAAGAAAATGACCATAGGGTGGTCCTTCAATCCGTTGAACCAACAGTGAATTTTTGTTAAATCAGAAATCACTTTAAAAAAAAAAAAAAAAGAAATCACTTTTGAGTGGTCTTAATACACTTTTGCTTCACAAATAAAGATATATGAAGAGTACTCTAAATTTCTGGTATCTTTTTGTCTCAGATTCTGTATCAAACAGCTCTTGAAAATATCTGAATCACATTCCCCACTTCCCACCATCTACAGTTACTCTGGTAAATTGCCTTGAGTCCATTTGAGGAATGAGTGGAAAATGCAGCAGTATTCGAGTCTTTCTTCAAGGGTAAAGACTTTCTCCTCATTTGATGACCTCTGGGTATAAAAAATGCCTGAGATCGAAAAACTGGGTAAGGAATTTTCCATCTTGGTGGCTGACATCAGCCTTCTGTTCACCAGATTTTGATAGATTCTAGTGATATAAATCAAGAAATAATCTTATTTGCTGCCAGTATATCTGGTCTCTTGAACATCATGGTCTACAGACTTCTGCAGGTCATTGTCCCCTGGTTGCCACTCTGGCCTTTCTGGCTATTAAGTTAATTATGCCACTTTCCATCTCTAGTTTAAATCATGTCAACTGGCTTTGCTCTTCCAGATTCCTATCACCATTATTAAATTTAAAGAGCCCAGTTTCACAGCAACAAGACCTAACTTCAACCCTTATGAAAAAAGATAGCTACCACTGAGATTATCAATCATACCATTAATCCCTTAGTAGCACACGCCTTATTGCTTTACTTAAAGAAATATCCTTGGGTCATTTCTGGAAATCAGACCACAAAATAATCAAATACATTCATATCCACCTCTCAGCCACTAGACTCCTTCAAAATTCTGTCAAAGTGGTTCTGACATGTTATTTCCTCTAAGCTACTATCATGTCAGCTTCCAGATGCCATACCTACCACATCATGGGAGAGAGTGTTCTTGTCATATCAATAATATCTAATCTATATTCTGTTCCTCCCCAGTGTATCAGTTTCATGATCAACCCTCATATTGGTTCCCTTGTTCTCATTATACATATTATCCAGGTAGTGTAGCTCTTTGGTTATTTAAATAAGCTATTCCCTTCCGTGGAGGTACTGGATTTCTCCACTCACATAGGGAAAGCCTCCATAATCCTTATAATTAATACTGATTCCATACCTTTATTTTTTAAAGTTTTTTTTTTATTTATTTATTCATGAGAGACACACAGAGAGAGGCAGGGACATAGGCAGAGGGAGAAGCAGGCTCCATGCAGGCAGCCTGATGCAGAACTTGATCCTAGGACTCCAGGATCATGCCCTGAGCCGAAGGCAGATGCTCAACCATGAGTTATCCAGGCGCCCCTAGTTCCATACCTTTCAATGCTATCTCAACTTCATAGTCAATATTTCCCTTTTCTTCTCTGCACTACTCTGATCAAACACTGTGAGGTTTTTAGTACTAACAACCTTGTGTGGCATGTTTTGCATGCACACTGAGGATACAGTACCATGGAGATTTTTGAGACTATTCATCAATATTCAGTATTTCTTTTATTTTCTTTTCTTTTTTTCTTTTCTTTTCTTTCTTTTCTTCTTTTCTTTCTTTTCTTTTCTTTTGTTCTTTTCTTTTTTTCTTTTCTTTCTTTTTTTTCTTTTTTTCTACTTAAATTTTCAGTTGTTTGGGGTACTGGGTGGCTCAGTCAGTTAAGCATCTGCTTTCAGCTCAGGTCATGATCCCAAGATCCTGAGATTGAGTCCTATATCAGGCTCCCTGCTGAGCAGGGAGTCTGCTTCTCCCTCTCCCTCTGCTGCTCCTCTTGCCCATGCTCTCTTACTCTCTATAATAAATAAATAAGTCCTTTTAAAAATAAATTTTCAGTTGTTTATTTATATAGAAAACATATGTTGAAATTTTACTTGTGCCAGGTATATACTGGTGAATAAAACTGATTCAAGTTGCTCACTTACTAGAGTTTGTTATAGCTGATGAGACTGTCACTAAGAAAATAATTATAATACTTCCTATACAGATGGGAAGTAATTTTTTTATTTTTTTGCAATTTTATTTATTTATTCATAAGAGACACACAAGAGGCAGAGACACAGGCCAAGGGAGAAGCAGGCTCCATGCAGGGAGCCCGATGCGGGACTCAATCTCTGGACCTGGGATCACACTCTGAGCCCAAGGCAATGCTCAACCACTGAGCCACCCAGGTACCCCCTAACTTAATTTTTAAGCATAATTTTCCTGCATGCTGATGTCTAAGAAAAGGTTTTGGGGTCCTATAAAGATTGTGGAAATAAAACATAGCCTAATGTATACAATAACAAATTCTGGGTAACTAAAGCCTTTAGATCTCAGCTGCCCATTATCCCAAGAAAGAGCTTATGGTTTCCCAACTATAAAAACTAGCATGGTGAATCATGCTGGTAGCTATCATATCATATAGCTACTGACAAAAGAGTTGGATCTCAGCAGCCAAGATAGCAATGCCCCTGAACATAAATACTGATCTTTCAGGATAAGAATGGAGCCAAAGTTCTTCCATGTCATACTACCATGGCATGCTGCTCCTCAGTCCCACTGGAGGAGGGGCTATCACTCCCTAATCAGGCAATTCCAGTATCATTTATCTGTCAAAGACTGTTGTCTAGACGTATTTGATCTCAAACTGCTACCCTAGAATGAATGATCCATAGATACCCACACTCTTGCTACTAGATCTTTATTTCATGAGTTTTTCACATGAAAGTTGTTCTAGCATGGTGATTTGGGATGCTGTCTAACCCATTACCTTTATTGCATGACAAATTATCAGTTAGAACATCATTGAGAAATAAGTGTATTTTTTTTTAAAAAAAGCAAAAAACCCTGAAGATTACATAGAAATGAGTCACAAGAAGACCAGCAATATGTTCCAGGTGGAAGGAAGAGTTCTAATATCACAGGAGAATAACAAGGAGCAAGTGTGGTTATAGGCAAAATGAATAAAGGGGAGACTGGAAGGAGAAATCAGACTGTGGGACAAATAAAATAGGGCTTTCAAAGCTTTCATGAGAACGTTGGCTTCATTCTGAGTGAGATGGTGATATAGACTAAATGTTTATGTTTCTCCAAAATTCATTATGTTAAATGCTGACAACCAACATGATGGTATAGAAAGGTAGGGCCTTTGGGAGGTGCTTAGTTCCTAAGAGTGTAGCCTGACCCTGGATGGTGCAGTTTGACTTACATTATCATACTGGATATTCAAAAGCAGAGGTTATTAAAGCCCAGAGCTTATGTCACAAGTTCCCTCAACAAAAACATGTTCCTGATGGCTTGTAGGTACGTCTTAGTGAACATGCCACATAACTCCCATTTCAGGACATTTCCAATAGATGATTGAAACCTCTTCTCCCAATATTCTGCCTGGCTCCATCCTCTTTGTTTGTACACCAAACGTCCATCACTCAGGGACACATTTCTTGACCTTCCCACCTGAAGAACTCCTCCCTCAGTTTCTCTCTGTGCTTAGTTTTTAGCAGTTTTTTTAAATAGAAGTTTTCATTAATTTACATAATCTTATCTTGTATTTATTATTACTAGTCTTCTTTCAATAATGAAGAATTCCACAAGATCAGTGATTTTTCTAATCTTTTTGCTGCTGTATCTCAAGTTCCTAGGAAGGACCAGAACATACTAGATTGCATTACTTACTAAAAATAGTAACAAAATATCTCTCCGAGACTCAGAAAACCTGCTTTCCCTGAAGGCTGCAGTTTTGTTAGGCATAGGTTATCTATAGAATAAAAGACAGTCAGCCGGAGATAAAAAGATCAGCATTAGTTAAGATTAGCTGATTGAAGGATGTGGCTACAGGTCTGCTGACAAAGGGTTTTGCTAATATTTCCTGATTTAGGAAGACTTATTCACTAAGTTTCAGGGGCAATTAGATAAGCACAAAATTCCCCTCAGTTATAGGTTTTTAATTTCATAGTAGAGAAGAGTCTTCAAATGAGCCTTCTTTATCTACAGGCTGGACTAAAAAATAAAAGAGACCAGAGGGCCTTTGCCTTTCCTGATTATTTCCTTCCATGAGATCGGCCAACCAGATATGTTAGTCTTCATCCACTGCAGAGGTGTGAAAATAGATAAGGAACATATTTCTAATTCAGTGTCTCCAGATAGAAACCTAAGATCAAAAAAAAAAAAAAAAAAAAGATAAAAAAAATAAAAAATAAAAAAAATAATAAAAAAAAGAAACCTAAGATCAAATAGATGATACTCTACCTCTCGTCACCCCAGTACACTACATATTGGTTTGGGTAAAGCTGTAGATTTCATACTTTATTAAAATTATCAAATTGAGTAAATTAAAGGTACCTTTGGAAGATAGAGGAATCAGAGTTCTAATCAAATTGTAGTTTTAGAAGAGCTCAAACTTCAAAATGAATTGGATTTTGAAACCAGTTTTACTGAATCCCCAGTATATTATTCACAATTATATTGTATATTTGGGCAGTTCCAGTAATACTAGTCCTCTCAGAATGTTTTTAAAATATAATTTCTATTTTTCCACCTCACACTTGCTTCTTGAGTTCCTTCTGCCAGAACAAAATATCTGACGTTCCTTCCTCCCCTACAGCCTCATCCAGTTTCCTTGGTCATAATCAAAACTGAGCTCAAAGATGATTCTCTGTACTTAAACTTTCTTAGCTCCACCTCTGTTACATCGTACTATTGCCCTCAGTTTTTTGCTTTCCTTTTCCTTGCAAAAGCATTATACATTCTTGCCTGTGACCCTGTGGTTTTCATTCTCCTTGGGCTTAGCTATTTGCTTTGGGCAGTGGAATATTAGCAGATCTGATGTAAGCCATGTCCTGTCAGATACTTTAAGAGCTACCGCATGGTTGGAATTTGCTCTTTCCCTCTGTATAGTGAAAAATCATGTGTAAACAGGAGATAATCTTTAGAAAATTCTATGGAGCATAGCTGTATTAGGTAATTCTCAGCTACCCATATGCCTGTCAACAAATAAATACCTGTTGATGTAAGCCACTGAAACTTTATATAAAGTTCTTTGTTTCTACAAAAAAAGCTAGCTAATAAAATTGCATGTGGACAGTATTCATTTCATTTACCTCTTAGAACAATCTGTGGGAATGAAATTTAGTATATCCTTTATGATTTACCAATTTTCATCTATTTGTGAATAATATATACTTTTAACCTAAATCCTTTGGGATATGGTTTTGAAGAAAGAGAAAACACTCGTATGTCTGTTATAAGTCACTGATTTATTTACTAAAGATATGAAAATTGATCATATAGGAGGCCTCACTTGGCAGATGCAGAGGTAGTATATCTTTATGAGGCCTTTTCCCATGTCTCTGAATTTCCTATGGAATTTACTACTATGCTAAAGACATTCTATCCACAGGTATGTTATTAGCAAAGTTGATAAAAATATTTTCCCTATGCTATTGCTTTTAGCTCTCAAACTTACATTTCCATTCAAGAAAGATACGCACTATCAAATAAACACTGATATGAAAAATGTTTGATATTGGACTCTTCTCCTTGGGTCAACTTAATATCAGTAAAAGCACATCATTATTCATGAAAAAGAATAAAAGAAAAAATCCGTTTTCTAATGTCCCTGAATATCCCTACCTTTTACTTTTAAATGACCCTAAAAACTGGTATTCCCCAAAAGTCTGTTTCATAAAAACGTTTGACACAACACAATATGTGTTATCTTATCAATTTCTGAATTTATATACTCCTTGAGGAAAAGAATCAAATCTTTTTCTCAGAATATCTATTTAGTGCCTAACTTGTTGTCCCTAAAGCGGCGGATGTTCAGGAAATAAATGTGAAAAAAAAATCATATAATATTAGTTTAATATTGTTTATTTTATATGCATAGTTACTATTTTATAAAAAGGGGAAATAATATTTTCCATGTACCAAACTAAAAGGATGCTTAATAGAACAGATTTTTATATTATGTATATTAGCAAATGCTGTTTGACTAGCCAAAATTATAGAAATTATATAATTATGTCATGATTTTTTTTCAAATAATAACTATTAACTTTTAGAAAATATTCCAATGGGGTATCAACATGGCATGCTAACATGCAACAATTTTGTATAACTACCTATGCAGAAAAGTCTTCAGCAAAGAATACAGTTTTTCAAAGTCAGTAATTGTTGTCCTTAATCATAAACCTCTCTTTCCTAATAGGGATACAGGTCATGAATTGGTTTTGTGGGTGTGAACATATACCCAAAGATTTTCAGGCATAAAAGTCATCAACAGAATGACACATTGGATAAAGGAATATTTCTTTGGAAAACCTGTGTTCTGTATGATGAAATGTGTTAGGTTGGAGTGAAAAAAAAAAAAGTCTTAAAATTTTCATTATGTTAGGATGATAGAAGGGAAAAGAAAGTCTTTCTTATTAGAATAAGAAAAGATGAACTGGATAGTTTTAAAAATAATATAAGAGCTGTTCATATTTTTTAACAAAATGTTGAAGCCAAGAAAAAGAAAAACAATATGAGATTTTCCACAGATAACTCCACTGATACTACTCCTATTAGAGGGGAGTAGTCTGCATATCCCCAGACATTTCTGATTAAATAACAATAAAAAAAATATTGGTTACTTCTCTGAGGCACTGAAATACTACTAACGCACTGAAAATTAACTCCCCTGTGGCCAGGGTATTTTTTGTTTATTAAAGCTTTATATAAAATATTGCTACCTGGTATTTTATTTATTTATTCATCATTAGAGTCTACTTTATAATTTTTAAATACTAAATATTTTTCTAAAACAGAAATCTGAATTACTATGGCATGTAGCAGAAAGTTTTGTTTATCTGACACTGTAAAAAATATTATTCTATTTTTTAGTTACTTGGGTGTCTTCTTTGGGAAACAAACAAAGAACAGGTATTGGTGAGGATGTGCAGAAAGAGGAACTCCCATCCAAGTACTAACCAGGCCCGACCCTGCTTAGCTTCCAAGATCAGACGAGATCGGGCGTGTTCAGGGCGGTATGGCCGTAGACAGAAAGAGGAACTCTCTTGTACTATTGATGGAATGTAAACTGGTGCAGCCATGCTAGAGAACAGTATGGAGATTCCTCAAAAGTTAAAAATAGAGCTACCCTATGACCCAGCAACTGCACTACTAGGTATTTACACAAAGGATATAAAAATACTGATTTGAAGGGGTGCATGAACCTCATTATTTATAGCAGCATTATCTGCAATAACCAAACTATGGGAGGAGCCCAAATGTCCATTAACTGATGAATGGATAAAGAAGAGGTAATACACACACACACACACACACACACACACACACAGTGGAATATTACTCAGCCATCAAAAGAATTAAGTTTTGGGATGCCTGGGTGGTTCAGCCATTGAGCATCTGCCTTCGGCTCTAGGTGAGACCCCAGAGTCCTGGGATCAAGTCCCGCGTGGGGGTCCCTGCATGGAGCCTGCCTCTTTCTCTGCCTGTGTCTCTGTCTCTCTGTCTCTCTCTTTGTTTCTCATGAATAAATAAATAAAATCTTTAAAAAAATGAAGTCTTCTATTGACAACAATATGGATGGAACTAGAGTGTATTATGCTATGTGAAATAAGGTAGTCATAGAAAGACAAATACCATACAATTTCACTCATATGTGGAATTTATGAAATAGATGAACATTTGGGAGGGGAGATAAAAGAGAGGGAAACAAACCATAGGAGACTCTTAACTTTAGAGAAAAACTGAGGGAGGCTGGAGGGGCATGGGTGGGTGATAGGCTAGATGGGTGATGGGGATAAAGGAGAGCACTTGTTATGTGAAGCACTGGATATTGTATGTAAAGGATTAATCACTGAATTCTAGTCCTGAAACCAGTATTGCACTGTGGGTTAATTAACTAGAATTTAAATAAAAAAATAAAATATATATTATTCTATTTTTTATATGTGGTAGCACTAATTTGCTATATTTATACTCTTTCCAGTCTGCTTACTTATAAACAGATTTACCACTAGATAATAATTAATCTGTTAATAAACAGAATTACATATCTGTTAATATTATTGATAAGCAGCAATTTAGTATAATTTGAAAGGAATACACACTATTGAATATTTAAAAATCTAAGATGAAATCAGCATTATTATTAGAAAGGGAACACATGCCTGAGAACCTGGAGTTAAAGTTGTACATAATCTTTTTTTAAAAAAAGATTTTATTTATTTATTCATGAGAGACACAAAGAGAGAGAGAAAGAGAGAGAGAGAGACGGAGACACAGGCAGAGGGAGAAGCAGGCCCCATGCAGGGAGCCTGACGTGGGACTCGATCCTGGGACCCCAGGGTAACGACCTGAGCCAAAGGCAGAGGCTCAACCACTGAGCCACCCAGGCGTCCCAAAGTTGCAAGTAATCTGATGTATCACTACAAAACATATATGGATACAAGGATACAGATAGATAATTAGGTTGATAGATAATTGCAATTTCTAAAAATAAGTATGAAAAAAATAAAAAAATAAGTATGAAGGATACACTATCTTTACCTTTATCGTTGCTACCATTTCATTACTGTTATGTTGTATTCTCAACAGAAATAGCTTCAAAATACAGACTAACATACTGTGCACTTAAAATTCTTTATACAAATTATTTACATATTTTATACTTCTATATTTGAATTCAAATACAAGGGAATAAAACTGTAAACTTTCACACACCAGTTTAAAAGTGAATTTGGAGCTGAGAACTGGCAAATGTGCCTCTTACATATTAGAAACCCCCATTTGTATTTTACTTGCTTTTTAAAAAATGTATTTTGGCGTGAAACACTTCTTATCAGTAGAGAATTAAAACATTTTAAGATAGTGTGAATTATCACATAAAATGACATTGTCCTCTTTCACAAATCTTTGTTGCTATTTTCATCTTTGTTGTTTTATCGAATAAAACGACTGAAAGCACAAGAAAACAAACAGAACACTCCTCTTTCCCTTTATCTTGTCTGCTAGAGTGCATAACTATCATTTAGAAAAAGTGATCATATTTTAGGTACATATTAAAGGCCGGTACCTCTACTGCATCCAGGATAAAATGGACCTATCACTTGTCTGCTTTGCTCTTTCCTAAAGTGAAAGCTATATCTTACCACTACAATTTCATCACCTTCAGCTTGCATTTAGTTTAATATTCTTGCTAATCATCTGCAAAGCAATATCTGAAGCCTTTTATTCAAAAATATTTGTATATAAGCACATAGAGATGGAACTTAAAAAAAACAGTTAATATCATGAATAATGTTTTCAATTTGTTTTTAAAGGCAACAAACACTTCTCATAATTTGTTTTTTGTTTTGTTTTGTTTTGTTTGTTTGTTTTGAAGGAGAGGAAAAAATCACTCAATGATTTTCAATTTATCCCATGAAACTGAGTGGACTAAATTACAACTTTATTACTTCCCTCAAGTAGTTAATTAAAGTAGGTTACTCACTGACTCATTACAACAAACGGATGCTTTATTTAAAGGTAAATGAGCAAGAACCTCTAAACTACAAAAACTGAAGTTAGCCTAAGGCCTTGGGATGTATTTTGTTTTCTTCTAAGACTCTCAAAAAAGAGTGGTCAAGGGGGATGCCTGGGTGGCTCAGTGGGTTTAGCATCTGCTTTTGGCTCAGGTCATGATCGTCACCCCTCACAAACACAGGTTACTGCTTCGCTGAGCAAGGAGTCAGCTTCTCTCCCTCCTTCTGTCCCTCCCTCAGCTCATGCTCATTCTCTCAAATAAATAAAATCTTGAAAAGAAAAGAATGGGAAAGATAAGACATTTTAGAAAAAATAGATAATAACTTACACTAGATTACTACAAATATGCTCGTTTCACCAAAAGACAAGAATTAGGTACTCTGGCTTTATCTGATTCAGATGCAGCAGGTCTGATTTGTTGTTGGTGGCGATTGTGTGAAGGTGGGGAGATTGGGGGGGTATGAATATTCTAAAATTTAAATCAAAGCTGCCACAATTCAAGGAAAAATTGTATTTTCTAGGACCCTCTCTCACTTATATTAGAAGCCAGGATAGAGATATATTTATTAAAATAATTCCTCAGAGTATAAAAAGAACAACAACAAAAGAACAGTGACAAAGAATAGATGTTTAATTCTTTTTTTTTTTAAGATTTTATTTATTTATTCATAAGAGACACAGACAGAGAGAGGCAGAGACCCAGGCAGAGGGAGAAGCAGGCTCCATGCAGGGAGCCCGATGTGGGACTCGATCCCGGGTCTCCAGGATCAGGCCCTGGGCTGAAGGTGGTGCTAAACCGCTGCGCCACCCGGGCCGCCCTAGATGTTTAATTCTCACTTATGGAAGATTTATACTCAGTGTTCCTTATTGATGAGGTGGCTCTCCTACTCTGAAAAGTAGTGATTCTGGGATTAAGGCCACTGCTATCTTGTAGCCTCATTGTCTTCAACACCTGAATGTCAAAATCTCAGTAAGCAAATAAAAGGAGGAAAGACAACATAGGATTTTAAGTAGGAGATGTTTTTTAAAGACCAAGGCTAGAAATGATGCGCTCTATTCACATTTTATTGGCTAGAACTCAAATATATGCTTCCAGGGGATTATAGAGGAGATTGGGAAATGTAGCTGTGTGCTAAGGAAGAGCAAGAAATGGACTTCTAAATTATTCTCTGTAGGGTCTTGTGTTGGTTGAGGTCCTCAAAGATAACATTTACAAAGTAAAAAACTGGGGCACCTGAGTGGCACAGTCGGTTAAGCATCTCACTCTTGGTTTTGGCTTAGGTCATGATCTCAGGGTTGTGAGATGAAGCCCCACGTTGGGCTCTGTAGTCAACGTGGAGTCTGCTTAAGAATCGCTCTCTCTTCCTCTGTCTTTCCTCCCCGCTCTCTCTCTCTCTCTAAGATAGATCTTTTAAAAAATTAAAAACAAAGAGTAAAAGTCTGGGGGTGCCTGGGCAGCTCAGTCGGTGGAACATTGGACACTTGGATTCAGCTCAGATCGTGATCTCAGAGCCGTGGGTTCAAGCCCTATGTGGTGCTTTGAGCTCAGTGGGGAGTCTGCTTGGGATTCCCTCCCTGGCCCTCTCCCTCTAAACCTCCCCTAACTGGTGTGTGTGTGTGTGTGTGTGTGTGTGTGTGCATGTGCACGTCTCTATCTAAAAAATAAATAAATCTGTAACAAAGAAAAGTAAAAGTCTGATTACTAATTGCTCAATTATTTCTGTTTCTTAAGAAAATACATTTAATGAATAAAACATTATTTGACATTTTATTTACCACTAATAAACTATACTTATGTTTAATATGTATTAAGCCAAAGTATACTCACTGACTTTCTCTCTCATTATGACTTTTGCTGCTGTTTTCATAAGGTGAGAAATAAATGAATAGCTGAGTGCTTCTATATGGTTTACTACGTTCCAGACACTATTCTTAGTGTTTTTTGGCACTTAGCTAATTTAACACTCATGACAATCCTTTGATGTAGGGTCTATGCTCATCACATACAGACGTGGCAACAAGCCCAGACGAGTTAAATAGCATCTAACAAGTGGAAGATCTGAAATTTTGAAGCAAGGATGTTTTGTTCCCGAGTCTATACATTTCACAACCTTAGTTCAGGGAATCAGCATCTTTCTTTTTCCTTTTCTCATTCCAACTTCCAAGGTTAGAAGTCATACATGGAATATTATGGGACATTCCTTTCAAACAGGAGACCTGTGAATCTTTTAACGACTACATTAGCCTCAAACACCACCTCTTGTTGAACATCCTGCAAGTGAAAATCCTTATAGGCGATTTATAGATTGTTTCCTTATGTATTTGTAGAACTAAATGCAAACCGTATCTTAAGATTACAATTTGACTTCATTACACAGCAGCATTTTGTCATATTTTAGAAGATAATAGATCATCCCGGCTAAGAGAATCCAGGAAGTTTTACAAACTTAAACAACGTGAGCAAAGGTTGTGACACCATATAGCAAAGCTGGCCTCGGTCTGTGGCCCAAGGAACCCACGTTGACTCATACCCAGGGCCTTAGTCCTATCATCTCTCCTATTGTCAGGAAAGGACATTTTGGAAGAAATAGAGATGATTACCAATTTCTGTTTTCGGAAATCACAGAGGGATGTCTGTCAAGCTGCTTGTCTCCTAAGAAAGAAATACATTTTCTGGAGTGTTTTGATTCAGGCTCTGGTGAGTTTTCTGTGATTTACCTTGACACATTCATTTCCGTAGCATGGTAGGTATATATACATGTGCATGATCTTTCCTTCTTTTTTTTCAATATGTCGGTATATATATGGTAGGTTTTTCAATATGTCAGTGGCAGAGCTAATTATTTGTGAAGTTATCAATTTAAGGACTGGTCGTAGGTGTAAAGAAGATCTGCCTAAAGTTTCTGAAGGCATGTTTAGTTTGAATATTAGATTTAGCAATAAATTCTTTCAAAAATCAAATTTATTATTTACCCACATCTGTTTTGAAGCTCCCTCATAGCCTACCATTAATAATAAACAATAACAATAAAAATAACAATTAAAACGATACATGTATAACTGTTGAGCTATTAACATGTGTCATGCAGTATGTTGTGCAATTTAAAAATATAGATCTGTGTGATTTTATTTTTTAAGGATTTTATTTATTTATTTATTTATGAGACACACAGAAAGAGGTAGAGACACAAGCAGAGGGAGAAGCAGGCTGCCTGCGGGGAGCCCGACAGGGGACTCGATCCCAGGACCCCAGGATCATGACCTGAGCCAAAGGCAGATGCTCATCTGCTGAATCACCCAGGCTGTCATGATCTGTATAATTTTAGGATGGCTGGAATCAATTTGATAGAAAGTAGGCATTTCCTTGCTTTACTTTGGAACAGAGACCAATGTTTCCACATAAAAACTCAACGAAAGAAAAGTAATGTTAGAACAAGATGGACTAAACTGTTGAAAAGTCAGAAATTTTCTTAGCTGAGAAATAAGTAAATCTTTTTCTTTTAGGCATTAAAGGTGAAAATTGTCCTTGCTCTGCATAACAGCTGCTTGAAAAGGACTTAAAACTAATTTTCACTTCAAAAAAAAGTTAAAATTTCCCCATATTTTGTACTTTGACCATCATCATCTCTTTCTGAATAGCAACCCACCTGATTTTTTAAGTTAATGGCAACACATATATGTTGCCATAACACATATATGGCAACACATACAAACACACACACACACATATATATCATACATATATATATATTCTGATAGTCACAATTATAGATTGTGATCATTTTGAGTGTAAATTTTCCCTGTATCTTCTCCCTCTTATTATTTCAAAGTTGATGTATGTTGCAATAACTGATAAACATGTATATTAGAATTATGTGTAAAATAAGAGAAAAGAAGGATATGAAATGGAATCTCAGAAATTCTTTCCTGATTATTTCCTATAAGCAGTTATCAGACAGGCTTTTGTCTACTTAATTTTCTTATCTGGAAAAATTCAATTTCTTCCAGGTGCAGGCATTTAACATAAATGAAGGAAGCAATCTTCAGCCAAACAAAGGATTTCTGCTATAATTATAACAAATAGCAGTGCCTAACTATACTGCCTTTTAAAATCTTTTTTGGCTTTTAAAATAACCAAACATCTTGCATCAACAAGTCATATGTGGTCAATAATTTGTAACGTTGGGACAGATATTTTGTTGTAGTTTCAGTTTGTGACATGAATTATAGTAAATGAAGTTGCCATAGGCCATCTTCCAATGAAGATGCTTAGAAGATGCACTCTGTAGCCAAGTTCATTGGTTCAAGATACACCATTTGCTTTTTGTTCAGCAAATTTATTGACCTCTCTCTCAGCCTGTTATTGTGAGGACTGGTTTATCACATATGAAGTACTACTTATGACAGTACACAGAACAACATAGCCCTAGAGGGAGTAGTACTTATTGAAAAGATATGCAATTATTTTCACTAATATAACCTTTATAACAAATTTTTAAGATTTATTAATTCATGAGAGATAGAGAGAGGTGGAGACACAGGCAGAGGGAGAAGCAGGCTCTATGTCGGGAGCCCCATGTGGGATTCGATCCCAGGACTCAAGGATCATGACCTGAGTCAAAGGCAGATGCTCAACCGTTGAGCCCCTCAGGCATCCCCATTTATAAAAATTATATTTCTCTCTGGATTCTTACTTTCAAAGCAAGAAAAAAAGCTTTGTGCGGTTGTTCTCTGTTTCTTGTTTATCTGTTATGAGCACTTTCAAAATATTTACACCTGCTACTGAGGACATTAGTGGTAATGAGCAAATTTTGAAGGAACAAATTTCTAGGCTGTTGGTTTAACTGTAGGTATCATAAACGTGATTCTCAAATACCATCAGACAAAGTTGTAAAAACATTTTTTTCTATACGAAAGCCTGAAGAAGGGGTAGCAAGAGATATTACTGATTACGATGTGTATACTTGTAGATGCCCTTGTCTAATGTGTGCATGTGTTCCTGTCATTGTGACTGACTTGGCAAAAATTATGGTTTGATGGGTTATTCAAAGGACAGAAAAAAAGGTAGATCTTTACTTTCATAATAATCCTTAAATACACCTCATCATCTTGCATATATTTTTAAAAGATTTTATTTGTTTATTCAAGAGAAACACAGAGAGGCTGAGCCATAGGCAGAGGGAGAAGCTCCCATGGGGAGCCCGATGCGGAACTCAATCCCAGGACCTTGGGATCATGTCTTGAGCCAAAGGCAGACCCTCAACCACTGAGCCACCCAGGTGCCCCTCATCTTGCATATTTATTTGTTAAATCATAAGAAGTAAGAAAACATCAATATTATACACAACTTTGAAAAGAAGCATATTTTATTTAAAAATATGCAAAATATTTTATTCAACCCCATTCACTGTTATTTTAGGCCCAAATAAACTTGCACAAATAATAGAACTAATGGTTCATAGTGAAAATCTGAGAATGTCTCCTAGTGTGTGTGATGAATTCAAATCATTTAATTTTAAACATGAGAGAAGATATTTTTATGAGTTAGTGAGAAAGGAAGTGCTGCAAGACTTACTCCAAACAATACTGTCCTCATACATTTTCAGTATTTAGTCATAATGAGACCATTTCTATGGAAATGAGACTATCACTTAGTAGTTTTTTGCAATTGATTCATTCATAATAGTTCTTTGAGATCAGTGATATATTTTAAAGCAACTTCCCAGGAACTTCCTTTGTCATAAGAACTAAAGACAGCAAAGAAGTACTTTACAGAGATATAATTCGCCATGTTCACAAACCACATTTATATTTCCAGATCAAGTTAGTAAATTTAAAGATGAAATTTTATACAAATATTATAAGAATTAATAATAGTGGGCACCTCCTAGACTTATGTTTCTAACATACCCATATATATATATATATATATATATAGTGTACTCTATATGGTCAGGATGTCAAAATCAGAGCAGTAACATATGGATGATTTTCATCAACTGCCTATTACGGTTGTAGAGATTCATTTAGGAACAAATAGACAAGCAGATTCTTTTAAATTATCATTTTGTTTGTGTGTTTCTGTATTAGCTCAGTGAATGTTTAATAAAATGGCTTTTAATCTTGTAGAATTGGACTTGAATTTGACTTCATAACCTCTTCACAGGAAAATATGAAATGTTATTTTATTAACATTTGTTTCACATGTAAAACGTGGTTGATAACACTTACTCCATGTGTTTATTTTTAGAAATACATGCCTGAGAATTTAAAGAATAGTAAGGAGTTCAAAGTACAAACCATAAGGCTTAGAATATATTAAGTGCTAAAGAATAATAATTACTATTAATATTTACCTAAAGTGTATTAACATGGTAGGTATATTTCTGCTTTCAGTCCAGAAAAATATAAAAATAAGAAAATTATCACTTAATTCAAATTGTTACTTTGTTCTAGAATAAATTTTCAATAAGCAAAAATATGAATCATCAATCCTCTTAATAAAAATAAATGATTTCAGGAAACATGTTATCAAAATTAATTATTTAGCAAGATCTTGGAAAAGATCTCTTAATGTGCACCAATATATTTTCAACATCTTATTATCCATGTCTTCTAGTCATCCATTATATGTTCTTTAGGCATAGAAAGATGGATTTTAATGACCACACAGATCATCTGTCTCTCATAGCATTTGAGTTAAAAAAAAATACTCAGTTTATATTAATACTCTGTATCAGTTTGTTAAGATGAACTGTATATTCATTAAAACTGTTTATTCCTCATTACACTGAATCATTAATGCAACTGCCTTGTATACAAGTATATCTTTACCTTTCTATAACAGAATTAGAATGTATATAAAACAAAGATAGAGCTTAGTTGTGTGAATTTGGGCTTTTTGACCTCAGCACTAAGGACATTTTATTATTATTATTATTATTATTATTATTATTATTACTATCATTTGGAAGTTGTTCCTTGCATTGTAAAATGAATAGCCACATCCCTGGCTTGTACCTGGTAGATGTCCTTTGCATTCCCACACCCCTCTTGTCTCAGGTGTCGCAATCATAAACATCTCCAGATATTTCCAAATGTCCTTGGAGGCCAAAACCACCCTTGGTTGAGAACAAGTAGTTGGAATTAAGATTTCATATAGGCAATAGATTGCAGTAGGTAATAAGTCCCATTTAATATGTAGGTTCCTATTCACCTCCATTTTTTCTCCTTGCAATTTATTTGATAAAGAAATCAGTGGTTTATCTCACAGTGTTTTCCACAGTCTGAATTTTTGTGGATGGTCTCCTTGTGGTATAATTGAACACATTTTTTTTTTTTCCCTCTTCTATTTCCTACAAATGGGTAGTTAGACCTAGAGATGCTTGATAAGATTCTGGTTCAATTTTTTAGCAAGAGTACTTCAGAGTTCTTGTTGTGTACTTCCAACAGGAGGCACATAATGTCAGGTTATTTTGACATTTATGATATTAGATCACTGCCCAGAACTAGGATTTTATCCAAGGTTGCCAAATTAGGATATTTTAATGTGATCATTCATTTAAAAAATGTATGACCTTGATTTATGATACTATAAGAATAAATTTCTCTCATCAACAATATGGTCACCTCAGTTAAGTTATGGTTAATATAAAATATACACATGAAATTCTGGATTTTTACTCTTTATTTAATTATTTCCAAAATATTAGTTTGCTAGGATCCTTCAAAATTGACCAGTGATTTTTTTTTCTTGTTTCAAATTGTTTTTTTGAACTCAAAGATTTAATATATCTTAATCCACTAGTTATTATTCTTACTGATGTTCATGATTTCTATTTCTGACCAAGGAGGGCTTTTTCACAGTAATAGCTGCAACTTTTGAATGCTTTGTGCTCTGGCTACATTTTTACACTACATGTGAACTAGATTCTTGCACTATATGTAAAGTTATATGATATTTGAAGACAGATTCTATCTAATGAAAGATATATATCCTAAACCCTAGGGCAACTACTACAAGTGGTAAGAGAGTGCAGTCATATTATATATTTCTACTACTTCCTACAAACCATTCTCAGTCCATTCTACCTACCTAATGACATAGTTGCTATTAAGCAGCCTTTTTTTTTTTTTTTAAGATTTTATTTACTCATGAGAGACACGGAGAGAGAGAAAGGCAGAGATATAGGTAGAGGGGGAAGCAGGCTCCATGCTGGGAGCCTGAATTGGGACTCGATTCCGGGACCCTGGGGTCACGCCATGGGCCAAAGGCAGGTGCTCAACTGCTGAGCCACCCAGGCATCCCGCAGCCTTTTCCATATAGTTATCCTCCTTGGTTTTGATAGTCATTTCCTCTCCTTGCCCCTTTTTCACATTTAGAAACAGTCCTTCCATTAAATTCTTCTCCTAGTAACCACTGTAAATATATTCTTGTAATCAGGATATCAAATGATTCAAGGATAATGATGGTAGTTGTTTGGGGAGGAAGGTGGTCAAGTAAATTTTGTGATGGAGAAAACAAATTAGAAAAATTAAAAGCTAAACAGGTAAGAAAAATCAAAATTCTCAAAGAAACAGAAAAGATGTAATAGGAAGAGAAGAAAAAGAAAGGATAAATATTAATTACAAAACAAAATAAATAGATTGAAATAGAATAAAGATAAAAGAAAAATGAAAGGGGAATTAAGAAACAATGTAAAATAAGCACAAAAATCATGCCAATAATTTTAAATATTTAACATATTCTTGATACAAAATAGAATTGTTAGAGCTATCAAACAGAATTAGATTTTTTTCTATGCAATAGGAAACAGAGAAGGGCTAAACTAACAATCCAGGTAAGTGAGTTACAGAACAACAACAACAACAACAAATACATGGACAATAAAAAGGAAATATACAGCAAAATATAAAACTAAACAGGAGTAATTAAGCCCAGAGAAAAGCTATAAAGTTATAGAGGCCACAAATTACTAAGTAAAAGAAACTAACCTAAAAAGGCTACATGTTATATGATACTATCTATAAGACATTCTGGAAGATAAAACTAGAAGGGTAGTAAACAGAACAACTGTTTGTTACAAAGGTTTTAGGAGTGAAGAAAGATTGAACATATGACTCACAAAGGATGTTTAAGGACAGCAAACTATCCTGAATGATAATATACTTGTGGATACATGACATTCCACATTTGTCAAGACCCACAGAACCATAACATAAAGGGTGAACCTTAATGTATGCAATTTAAAAAATCATTTAAGATGTCAAGGAATACCAGAATGGAATGCAGACCATGACAAACTAATCTAACTGTATTATAAATCCATACACCTGACTGAATGGAATTAAGGGGGGAAAAAAGTGCTGACCTACCTAATTTTAGCACTTAGTGGAGACTGTAAAGCTAGAGGCAAAAGGAACTATACATAAGTAGTGTACTCTAGTTGGTAAGTCCTTAGACTCCCATGATAAGAACTGGGGTTAACAACTTGAATCCAATATTCATATATATTGGAATTAAACAAGATGACAGTGCTGGTATAGAAATTTCTCATTGTTGGTGGGGTGATTACAAAGAAGCAAAGGGAGAGTTTTAGCATGACCCATGTAGTACTACATTAGAGTTGGCAACACCAGTATGAACTCATTTGTGACTTAATATACATACAGATAGATATCTGTGCAAATATTTATAGATGTACAATTATTTATAGATGTTTGTATAAGCACCTGTTAATTTGCACATATATTTCTCATTGTTTTATCAGTTGAGAAGCCCTCAAAGCAAAAACAATGTAGTAGCAACAATTACACCCATCACTCAGATCTTGAGTTCTAATACTATTCCCCAGTAAAAGGAACCAGACAGATCTCCTTGGAGAAAATGGAGGCGGTTGATCCCAGGACTGTGGCAGGAAATATACAAGATAGCCTGAATTATCTTCTAGTACCAGAAAGCAAGAAAGTGTTAAAAAACAAACAAAAGGAAAACAAAACTATGGAGGCATGTTAAAAGAATAAGGTGTCAACTCAAGAGCCAAGAGATAACAGTTTGAGCAACAAAAGAAATTGTGTAGTATTGGATTACAATCAAAATGATAAAAAACAAACCATGAGCCCATACCAATATAAATAATCAAAAAAAAAAATAGAGGCAGTAGTCAATCTGTGCTACACATGAAGTAGTCACACTGTCTCCAAGTATAATTAAGTGCCCATGGATCAGTTCAGAATCCCAAACTAAAAGGCTGATGCTGTCCTCTCCAAAAAATGATTATAACTCTCTACCTCTTAAGTGTAGACTGTGCAAAATGACTTCCTTCCAATAGGTACAGTGTGGAAATGGAGAAAAGATAATTTCATAAGAGTTCAAGTTAAAAAAATTAAAACAAAGAAATTTTAAAAATGTAAAAAAGAGTTCAAGTTCAAGAGGGTGACTTAGGAAGACTCTGAAATCACCTCCTCCATAGAAAACATCAAATTACACCTAATAATAGAACAATTCCTGCTGAAGATCTGAGGGCTGATTGAACAGCTACTGAACAATGAAAGATAGAGACAATGACAAGTGAACACCAAAATAGACAGAGTCATGGTAACAAAGGGGACTCTCACTACCAACACTGCCAACAGCACTAAGGAGGGATCGTACTGATGAACTGGGAGCAGCTCTCTTGGTCCCTGGGCACAGAAAAAAAAGCTGTGGTTTAAAAGAGCAACCAGCATATAAAAGAGACAATGTGAGAACACCACCAAGCAAAGTTCTCCAGGTTAGAGGGATTGAAGAGTGATGTGGTTTACTTCTCACCCCGTCTTAAAAGCCTAGACTGGAGGAGGGTTTGGACAACACAATGAGCAAATCCAGTGTCTCGGTAAGCTTGTGACTTCACCAAATATGTGGTCCACAAGTCCACACCAGCCCTAGTTGTGCTGGGACACAGAAAAAAAGCCTTGGTTTAAAAAACTCTATCTCTGAAATTAATAATACTCTATATGTTAACAAATTGAATTTAAATAAAAAATTATAATTAAAACAATAAGATGTCAGGTTCTTAGGGCACCTGGCTCACTCAGTTGGTAGAGCATGTGACTCTTGATCTCAGGGTTTTCGTTTGAGCCTCATATTGGGTGTAGAGATTACTTAAAAATAAAATGTTAAAAAAAGAAAGCATGTCAGGGTCTCTTGTACATTTTCTGCCCTGGAGTCAGCCATTTCCCCCAAAAGTCCTGGTTCATTTTACTGGAAAATGGCACTTAGAGACCATCAGTCTAGTCACTAAGAGTGCTAAAAGGCAAAGAAAATGTATTTTTTAAAGAAAAAGAATGAAATAAAAGTTCATACTGATAATTTCCCATTCATTTTTAAGATTATAGCATTTTTACTAATTTGATTTTTATATTTGTAGCCCATTGTTTTCCTTTTTAAAATAAGCATTTTATTTTAGACAAGGAGGGACAGAGAGCACAGGTGCAAGTGGGGGGAGGGACAGAGGGAGAGACTCCTCAGACAGACTCCACATTAAGCACAGAACCTGATGCTGAGCTTGATCCCATGACCCATAGATCATGACCTGAGCTGAAACCAATAGTCAGACACTCAATTGACTGAGCCCCCAGGTGCCCCTGTATCCCATTTTTCTTAAACTGAAAATCTTGGTTCCTGATGATATTATCACAAATATTTGATTTGTTCTCTGTGTGTAAAAAATGTAAATAAAAATTAATAAACATAAAGAAATGACCAAGGAACTGTGGGGACACTCTCTCCCCTCCACCTTAAAAGCCTAGATTGGAGCAGGGCCTGGATGCAATAAGAGTTGGGTTTGAATACCATAATTAGAATGTCCCATAACTGTATAGTCCTAATACAATAATGAGTGGACCTAGACATGATAACTGGTAGGCCCTATCTTCACAGTGATCTTGAAACCTCAGCAAGCCAAGAGTCTTCAAGTCCATACCAGCTCTGGTCATGCTGGGGCATAGGAAATAAAAACCACAGTTTAAAAGGGCAGAGGAACTGTGAGAACATTCTTTCCTTCTCTACCTTAAAAGCCCAGACCAGGGGACCTGGATGGCTCAGTTGGTTAAGCACTTGACACTTCATTTTGGGTCAGGTCATGATCTCAAGGTCCTGGGATCAAGCCCCATGTAGGGCTCCATGCTAAGCATAGAGGCTGTTTGGGATTCTCTCTCCCTCTCTTGGTGCCTCTCCCCACAAGGTTGCACATGGAACACTCTCTCTCTAAAAAAATAGATAAATAAATAAAAATAAAAATAAAGAGCCCGGAACAGTCTGGCTCACAGTGTGTCTGTGACCTAGTCAGCCCAGGGTCCATTAGCCCACATCAACCACTGTGTAGTGCTGTGGCACAGAAAACAAGCCATAGTTTTGTGTTTTCCATTTTATTTTGTTTTGTTTTTAATATTTTCATCATTCATTCACTTACAGTTTTGAAAATTTGTCTTGCATTTATTTTCTTCTTTTTGGTTTTGTTCTTTATCTTTCTTTTTTATTCTCCTTTTTTTTTTAAATTTTTTCTTCTTTTATTATTTTTTCTTTTACAATTTTTTTTCTTTACCCTTTCTGTAAAAGCCACGATTTACTAGCATGCACAGCAACAGCTCCAGCCAGCCAGCAAAAGTCACCAAACACATACAATCTATATAGGGACACCATACACAAGACCACTCTTCAAATTTACAAGAAGTAGTCATTTTGCCTAATCCATAGAAACAAACAGAAAATCAAGCAAAATAGGGTGACAGAGGAATATGCTCCAAAAGAAAAAACAGGAACAAATTCAGAAAAAGAACTAAATGAAACCAAGATAAGCAACATGCCTGATAAAGTCATAAAGATACTCCCCAGGCTGGAGAAAAGAAGAAAATAATTCAGTGAGAACTTAAAGAGATAGAAAGTATTAAAAATAACCAATCTGAGTAAATTAGAGGATGCAAAAGAACATATCAGCAATCTGGAAGAGAGGGTAATGGAAAGCACTCAAGCTGAAGAGAAAAACAAGAAAATAATTTTTAGAAATGGGGATAAATTAAAAGGTTCTTGAACAACAACAAGAAAACCAACATTTGCATTATAGGAGCTCCAGAAGAAGAGAGAGAAACGTATAGAAAACATACTGGAGGAAAAAAATAACTGAAAACCTCCCAATCCTAGAGTAGAAAATAGATATCCAAGACCAAGAGCTTTCCCTGTAAGGTCAGGAATATGAAAAAGATGTCCACTCTTGCCACTTTTATTCAACCTAGTAATGGACATCCTAGCCACAGTAATCAGACAAGAAATAAGAGGCATCTATATTGATAAAGAAGAAGTTAAACTGTCACTATTTGCAGATCATACTACCCACAGAAAATCCTAAAGACTCTACCAAAAAATCTACTAGAAGCAATAAATTCAGTAAAGTGGCAGTTACAAAATACCCAGAAACTGGTGGCATTTGTACACACTAACAACCACATTGCAGCCATAATTGTTTTTTTTTTAAATCTATCATCTATCTATCTATCTATCTATCTATCTATCTATCTATCTATCATCTATCATATACAATTGCTTCCAAAAGGTTAAAATACCTCAGAGTAAACTTACCCAAGGAGGTAAAAGACCTGAACTGTGAAAACTATAAAATGCTGATAAAGAAATTGAATATGACAGAAACAAATGGAAAGATACTCCATGTTCATGGATTGGAGGAATTAGTATTGCCAAAGTTCCAATATTACCCAAAGCAATCTACAGAGTTAATGCGGTCCCCACCAATATAACAATACTTTTCGCAAAACTAAAACAAATAATACTAAAATGTGTATGGGATCACAGAAGGCCCTGAATAGCTAAAGCACTCCTGAGAAAGAACAAAGCTAGAGCTATCAGAATTCTGGATTTCAAGATATATTACATATGTCTTATCATATAATCATATTATTATATTTGATTTTTGTAATCAAAACAGTATGGTATTGGTAGAGAACATAGATCATGAAACACAAAAAAGACCCTAGATATAAACCCATATTTATATGATTAATTAATCTTTGACAAAGGAGGCAATGTACAATGGTAAAAGACAGTCTTTTCAATTAATGGTGCTGGGCAAACCAGACAGCCACCTGTAAAAAAACAAACAAACAAACAAACAAACAAACAAAACCCTGAAACTGGACTATTTTCTAACTCCATACACAAAAGTACACTCAAAAGTGATTAAGGACCAAGAACATAAACAGTAATTCCTTCCACATTCACTATACCAACATTCTTGGGGATCTATCTCCTCAGGCAAGGGAAACAAAAGCAAAAATAAACAATTAGGATCACATCAAAATGAAAAGTTTTTTCACATCAAAGGAAATCATTAACAAAACAAAAAGAAAACCTACTAAGTAAAAGATATTTGTAAATGATATATCCAATAAGGGGTTAATATTCAAAACATAAAGAACTTATACAACTCCATACCCCCCAAAAAAAATCTAATTTAAAGATGGGCAGAAATCTGAATAGACATGTTCCCAAAGAAGACGTACAGATGGCCAACAGACACATGAAAAGATGCTCAACCTCACTGATCATCAGAGACGTAAATCAAAACTCGGATGAGGTATCACTTCATACCTGTTACACTGGTTAAAAACAAGAAGGCTAGAAACAAGTGTTGACAAAGATGTGGAAAAAAAGGAACCTTCATGCACTGTTTGTGGGAATGCAAACCGATGCAGCCACTGGAAAACAGTATAGAGAGGTTCCTCAAAAAATTAAAAATAGAAATACTACATAATTCCATAATTCCATGGTTGGGTATTAACCAGGGAAAACAAAACCAGTAACTTGAAAAGATAAATGTACCTCTAGGTTTATTACAGCATTACTTACAGTAGCCAAGATACGGAAGCAATGTAAGTGTCCATCAATAGAGGAATGGATAAAGAGGAAGTGATATCCATCACACACACACACACACACACACACACACACACTGGAATATTACACAGCCATAAAAAATGAGATAATGCCATTTAAGTCAACACAGATGGACCTAGAAGATATTACGCTAAGTTAAATAAGTGAGATTGGGCAGCCCCGGTGGCTCAGCGGTTTAGTGCTGCCTTCGGCCCAGGGCGTGATCCTGGAGACCGGGGATCGAGTCCCACATCGGGCTCCCTGTGTGGAGCCTGCTTCTCCCTCTACCTGTGTCTCTGCCTCTCTCTCTGGGTCTCTCATGAATAAATAAATAAAATCTTTTAAAAAAATAAATAAATAAATAAATAAATAAATAAATAAATAAATAAGTAAGTAAGTAAGTAAGTAAGTGAGATTGAGGAAGACAAATACCATAGGATTCCACTTATAAATTAATTTTTCCATAACTTGATTCTTAAGAAAATGAATAAACAAAGAAAAAGCAAAATCAGAACTATAAATATAAAGAACAAACTTATGGCTAACCGGAGGGCAGAGGATGGGGGTGGGAGAAAGAGAAAGAGAGGTGCAGGCTTCCAGTTATGGAATGAGTCAGTCATGGGACTAAAAAGCAGAGCATAAGGAATAGAGTCAATGATATCGTAATACCAATGTCATAGGACAGATGGTATCTGTATCTGTGGTGAAGATGGCATAATGTGTGAATGTGCCAAATCACTGAGTTGTACATCTGAAACTAATATTACATTGTGTGTCAAATATACTCAAAAAATAATAATCAAAAAAGCTTTTAAGATACAGAAACTTGACGACCACTACGTCAGTCTCATCAATGATATGATGACATGATAAGAATGGCAGTTTACTTCTGTAATCTTTTGTTGAGAATGGTAGTTTACCACTCAAACCTTTTTCACAATAAACCTTAAATCAGTCTAATTGTAAGAACAAACCATATCCCCAGGAGGGGAATTGTACAAAATATCTGAATAGTGCCCTTCCAACAAGTGAGGTCATGAAAAACAAGGAAAATCTGGGAAACAATCACACTCCAGAGAAGCCTAAGGAAACATAATGACTAAATGTAATGTGGTCTTCTGGATAGGGTAGGATTCTGGAACAGAAAAGAGATGTTAGGTTGGAAAAAAAAAAAAAAGGGAATCTAAATAAAGTGTGAACGTTAGTTAATAATATAAATATTGGCTTACTATTTTAATAAATGTACTTACTAATGAAGATCTTAATAATAAGAGAAACTAACTGTGAATATATGGTAACTACTGCCCTGTGGATCTGTACTATTCTAAAATATGCAAGTTATTTTAAAACATACTGTAGGCTAAACACTGTATATATTTTGTCTGCATTTTTACCTACTGGATATATTTTTCTCCCAAATTTCCATATGAGAAAACAAGTTCAGGTAAAGTTTCGATTACATGCTCAACATCATATAATTGGTATGAATTCCACCGGGATCCAAAATAAATCTACAAATCTAACGTCTGGTCTCTTTTCATTGGCATGCTGTAATTAATGCACTTATGCCAAGAGAGACATCCTTTACTTAAGGGCAGTTTTTGTTTGCCCTCCTGAAGCAATAAACATTTGGCATTGTGAGTAATAATCAGATTGTGAGGTCATGTAATAAAGGAAATGATAACAGTGGGGAATTATAGATTAATGAGTAATGTATAACAGAATTACCTTTCTTGCTTTATAGGGTTATCACCATTCATGGAAAAAAAATGATAAGACTTCTACATTTTTTAGTCTTATTATTTTTTAAGATTTTATATATTTACTCATGAGAGACACAGAGAGAGAGAGGCAGACACACACACAGAGAGAGAAGCAGGGTCCGCTCAGGGAGCCCAACATGGGACTGGATCCCAGGACCCCAGGATCATGACCTGAGCTGAAGGCAGATACGCAACCGCTAAGCCACCCAGGTGCCCCCATTTATTAGAATTAAATGTACACATGGATGATGGAGCAAATAAGTGGTACTCACAATATTAATTAGAATTGAAAATTTTGCCATGAAATCATCTTTGACGCCTTTGAATTATCTGTAAAAATTTTTAAATGCTTACAAACTTTAGAAACCGCATACATTCAGATTATTCTCTATGTCCTTACCTTTACAGGAGAAAAGGTAATTAAGGAAAAAACTGTGGATCATTATGACTTTTATGTATCTAACAGCACTGCTCAATTTAAATGCATGCTTTTTACTTTGACTTTTTAAAGAAAGCAATTCATTGATTAATGATGTTTGAAATTTCCTTTCTCCTTGTGTCATTCTAATTCTTGAAAGTTATAGCAGGTCAGAAAACATCTGAGTGGTTTGTTCAGGAGCCAATTACTTTTATGAATACATTAAGAGGAAAAAAGTTCAGTATATCACCAGAATTTAGAGGAGGATTAAAGTGAGGCTTTCAAATGCTTCCTTCTCAAATTGCCCTTATAAAAGGAACATAAACACTATAAATATTTATATGTTGCATGATCATTTCTTCTGAATTTTGAGGTATAGTATATTTTGAAACTAGTATCAGATAAGCAGTTTAATTGACATATGGATACATACATTAAGCTACGCTAGAGGTCAACGTATTTGACCCTCACAGAAGTTCCAAATTATTAAAAAGAAAAACATTTTATATGAATTGTTACTCCACTTGAAAGTGAATACTAGTTACTCTGCTGAGTTTTATAGCCAATAAAATAGCTAATAAAACAAAAAACATATAGAGGAAAAGTAATTCAAATTTAAGGATTTTAAAAATAGTGTTTCGTATATGGCTACCAACTGATGTAGGCAAGAAATTCTAATGTTGGAACTTTCTAATGATATTCATAAGCATAAGGAACATAACACACATTTATAAAGTCTTCAGGTGAAACAGCCAAGAAAGTCATGTCCCTTCCCGAGGCTAATTCATTAGCACTTCACCTATGACAGTCACCAGCATTAACTTTCAAATGAACTTTCCTAACTGCTAAAAATAGTAGGAACAATTTATTCCTGGAATGGTTTTGCATGCTGAGTATTCATTTTAATATCCAAGATAATGCGTTGAAGATATGAACTAGTATACCCGGATCCTTATGTGTCCAGATATATTCAGAGACACTTCTCAATGATTCTGAATGGAAAAATTAAGTTACTAAAAAGAGAGGTGTTCTTATATGGATGATAATCTTCATAAACAATACTGCTAATAAATTACCCATGCAAAACCTCCATTACATTTTGAAGAGCCAATATCCATTATTTGTCCCGTCATTTAAGCCATTCATTAATTGTGACCTCCATCTCAACACGACGATGTTCACAATGGCATGCACCATTAATTATGTATGAGATTTGTTCAACACTTTTCCCTGAAAGTGTTGAATTTTCTAACTATACTAATAGCTTTCAATCTAGTAAATAATTCATAGGATTAAATATCTAAGAAAAACTTATATATGAATAAATTCAATATTTTATGGGAGTGAAGTATTGTCATTATATTCCTCTCATTTGTACAATATAATAAGGTTTGCCAAGCTGTTTTACATGGTGTGATACATTTAAAACTGTGAGCTATGCACTGGGAGGCATTGCTATTTCTATTTCAACAAACAGAATGAAATCATAAGAGAGGTGGTTAGGGAAAGGACCAAAAAAGTAAAAGAGTTGAATAAGTGCCATAGAAGGCAGCATCTGTTAATGAGGAAATATATGTGAAGCCTTAGTAAAATTCTTGGGAGGCTGTTCTGCAGGAGAATACTGACTGATGTAGTTTTCTTACCTAAATGAATCCAATGGATACAGTTTTCAAAGGCTTGACTTTTAGGTCCCAGCTTTTTGAAGTTTCCCCCTTTCCTTTCTCTACCTTGCCTGCAGAAAAGTAAAGCACCCTGGTCACCTCAGATGAGCAATATTTTCTATGTGCCCACAAGACTGCGAGGGGGGCATGTGAAAATTGTGGATACAGCAAAATGAGATTTGCTTCCCCCAAGTTATACATATGGGCAGTTAGCATTTATTAAGTTCTGGCTCTGGATAAAGTCTGCAGAGCTAATGCAATCCTCTGTTCCACACTACAGTCGAGAGTTTACAATTCAATACTACCAAGCTTTCAATTTTGTTACATAGTAGGAGATATTAATCCTAATCATTAAAACCAACTAGTGGAAAGGCACTGCAGTGGTTGTTACTTGGCATTAACAAAAACTTTTCTTAAAAATTACAGGATCTTGAGGATAATAGGTTTTTTACTAATCCCGTCATTACTGGTTTTACACTTCTAATATCTTCAGTTTAATAATAATTTTATATTATGTACTTGTTATTCTACTATTCCTCATGATTTCTGAAGCTAATAATTGACATATTAGCGTACCAAAAAATTAATTCAATCTTATCATTGCCAACTTTTTGCTGGAACTGCCATATCATCAGTCAGAGAGATTGAGGGTAGGAGTAAAACAAAGAAAGTCTAATAGTAACCTACAATTTATTAGCATTACAATGACTGATTCAATAGTCTTTTAAAAATACCTGTGAGTGAGGAATATGGCTGAAAGTCCTAAATGCAAATTTGTGTTGTTAAATCCATGTACTAATTACAGGTAGCAACTTTATAAGTCTGTTCCCAGCATTTGCTCAGCTTTTATGGATAATTTTACTTCCATGCCAACAAAGGTCATGCAATCTTTATTGATTGTAAGGTGCGCACATCTCAGGGAGTAAAGTTAAAAGAAAACTGTCTATGCCAGAGTAATTAGATCCAATGGAAAAAAAAATTTTTTGAAAGAGCATCTACAGTAAATACCTACATAGTAAACCTTATGACAGCCAGTTCACAAATTCACCTTCTGTGTTACTAAGCTGGAGACATAGGAGATAAGACTTTTTAAATTTTTCCATTGTCTTAGTTACAGATTTATTTTAGGAAATGGTTATTACCAGTTTTTCCATCTATTTTTTTAACAAGAAGAAATCGAATTTTCTCATGTTTAAAATGATGAATATAGGAACATTCTTGGAACATGGTAACAGTGACAGAAGCCGATTTTGAATCTTTCTGAATCTGCACCTAAACAGTGCGCTTGTGGACAATATTTAAACAAACTTGACTGAAGTGTATCTCTTCGAAGTACAGAGTACAGAGGAGTAGAGCTCATTAAGAGTCACAAGACCTGCCTGGTACCAATATCTGAGCATGAAGACCCGAAAAGAGGCGAACTCCAAAAGAAGAAATAGGTATTCATTGTAATATGAACCCAGGTAAGCTGAAACATAATTATACACCTTATTCTTAGAAGGAGAAGGCACCTCTGCTACCACAACATGAGTAAATGAAGAAAAACATGGTTGGATTCAGTTAGCAAGAGGTTCTATGTCCCTACGTCAGTGTTGATATGACAACCTAATAATTGTTCCTGTTATCTAATATGTTATGCTTCATTATTTACTCTCAACAATGCTCAGTGAACATCCTTCTGGTTAAATTTTTGTAAATAACCATCTTCTTTTTTTTCCTTTAGATGAGATTGCTGAATGCCTGAATCAAAGATATTCAAAATTTTTGATATATTATCTTTCAGCAGATTTAAATCAACTTGTATTACATCATACAGCAGTGTACCAAAATGCCATGCTTCCTAGAACAATCCAAAAAATAACACATACTAAATATATTAATGATAGATAAAATTAGTTTTAGACCGGGATCTTTGGGAATTAGTTCAGTTACAAAATTATATTGCACTACTAGTGCAGGAAATAATGCCAAGACAAGTATTCACTTTCCTTCGGAATCACTGAAATTCAGAAATTATGAGCTTTGCAAATCTTTACACAAAACTTCCTGCTTATTAGTATTTGCTATACTGAAGCTGTGATTTTGAGGTTACAAGTGAAATTTTTATTATTCCATAAATCAATTAGCTGGGAATCAAAAATCTTGGCATTAAAATTGACTTTCCTTTTCTCTCATAATCTGTATGAATCCTTTAATCTATTAGCATCCAAAATTTCGCAAAAAAACAACATACTAATAGAAGATTTTGAGACAAGGGCCTTAAGGATATCAGAATTGATAGTATTGAAAAAAGTCTTGAGTAGATTAAAGTGATATTTCACATGGAACCCTCAAACAAATCAAAACATGTTAAATTGCTTTTTATGAAACTATTTTTATGGTTTTAATACAAACATGAATGTATATTTCTCCCTAGTTCCTTTGAATGGTTGATTAAGCTAGAAAAGTAATATGATATTTCAGACAAGTAATGCAGCATGATACATTTTGTAGACTTTCTTACTGTTGGCAAATGAATACTACAAAATGTCATTTATCATTAAAATTATTAATAATTTCTAAAACCTATAATATCAAAAACCTTACAGATGATTCCTCTTTATCTATCAGTATTAAAAACAATACCTACTCAAGTAATTTATAGGATAACCTTATTTCATTTCCAATTTAAATATTATATTTTACTTCACATGATATACACCAAACCAATTTATAAATTTTATGGGTGTTTGTACTGGTTATGTGACAGTGTTCACATGTTACTTCTAAATGTTTTATCTGAAATATTGTCCAAACAATTCCTTTCTTTCAGTGGTCAAGGAGCGATAGCTAGAAATTTGACTCAAATATATTCTCTTTTGAAGTACGATGAGGTCGTTATTTCAGAATGAATTACACCTTGATAGATGAGGACTTACTATTAAAACTGGGAGATCATAGGAATTAAATTGGAATCTTCTAAAATTGATGATTTCTGGTTCCCTGCCTCATAGTTGCGACTAATTTGATGGGGCTAGAGTGAGATAAAGATTCTGGTTAACAAAAATCTAAATGGTATTTTCTGGTAAATCATATTTGGGAATCACAGACAGAGGTCTCTAGAGAATAATACATATGTGTCAATAATTTAAAAAAAAAAAAGACCAAAAAAAAAAAAAAAGACCAATAAAGCCTGTTGTGGACGTCCTTCCACAAATCTAGGAAAAAGGAAGTGAATCATCCTCGGGGTTCTTGACTTGAGTATACAGGTCTGAGAGAAAAGATGCCATTTTTGAGTTTGAAAACAAGTAAAAGAACCCACCTTGGATAAAAATATGTTGAAATCTGAGGATTCAACAGCAGAGCCGTATGAAAACTTTTGAAGCACAAAACACGAAAATGATTATGGTGCTCTTAACATACATAACTCAAAGTAAATATATTAACCATTATAAACATAAGGTTATTTTAAGTATGGTTTAACCTTTCACATGTTGACTTCATTAGTGCCTCTTAAAATATCAAATTCAAAATTAGTTTAAAGAATTACAACGGTTGTTCATTGAATGCCTAGGGCCATAATTTCTTAAACTAGATTTCTAGTCTTCCTATTTTGATCAGTGATTCTAATAACACATGTATTATAGTTCCTGAAGCTGTCCTAAAAGTTACTGATTCTCTGTATATTTTATTTTTTGAGTCATTTTTCTCTTAGTTCCATTTTGCACAGTTTCTATCACTGGGTCTTCAAATTCACTAACCTTTGCCTCTGCAACGCCTCATCTCTCATGAATTCCCTACAGTAACATTTCATCCCAGCACTAGGGCTTTTACTCCTCAAATCCGTGTACTTTTAGATCTTCTATATATCTCTAAAACATGTTCAATCTTCTAACTTTTTGAACTACTAGGACACTGTGTACTAACTGATTTGATATCCCTTTCTACTCTTTCTAACCCCTGACTTTTCATCATTGGTTTGGTTAATTCACTTTTTTCCTCATTTTGGGTAGTTTCCTGTTTTTTATGTGCTGGGTAATCTTTGTATGCCAGACCTAGTGATTTTTAATTTGTTGGGTGCTGGGTATGTTTTTACTATTATTATTCTTGAGCTTTTTGGGGGATGCATTTAATTATATGGAAACTGTTATGCCACTGCCTTTAAGATTTTTCACTGTGAACTGAAGCAGTATTTTGTCTGGAGTGTATTAATCATAACTATTGGACAAAATCTGAGTGCTCTGCCAAGTGTGTTGTAAATTGTGAGCTTTTCCAGACCAACTAATGGGAATAGAGTCTATTCCTGACCCTGTTTGAACGCTCTATACTGTTCTCTTTAAGCCTTTTTGGTGCTCTTTCCACAGCCTAAGTAGTTTCCCCACATGGTTGCTCTCCCCAGTACTCTATTAAATATTATTAAGAAGGCATCTGCAGACCTCTGGCCTATTCTCAGTGCAGCTCTCCATCTCTAGTATCCTTACCTGAGAATTTGCTGCTTGGGTTCCCCTTTTCTATCCTGTGCCCTGGAAACTTCTTTCAAGGCAGCAAGCTGAAACTATTATAACATTTATCTTACAAATTTCCTGCCTCTCAGAAATCACTGTCATTGGCCAATCTTAAAAATCATTGTTTCATTGGTCTACCTAGTAATTGTTTTAGACAGGAAATATCTCTCACCCCTAATGATATATTGGCCCTGAATATAATTTTTTGATGAATAAAGATTCAAAATTTTAAAAAGGCCAATAGAAAAGGTAAACTCTATGGATTAACCTTTAACATACTGACTGTGTAAAAATAAGGGTATTGTGCAGAAGGGCTTGAAATATACAGAAAATTGTTAAAATGTGAAATAAAAGGACATGCATGTCAAAAAGGTTCAGAAATGGAGTTAAAGTTTCTCTTATGTCCTTCTATTATCTGGAGAGATATAAATGTGTCATTAATATTAGAATAATAATAATATTCATAAGACAATGTTACATCTGTAATCTAGTCCAGAATAACTTTGTAAAAGTCATAAAACTGTATATAAATTTCAAAGTAACAGGAAAAAAATGTAATAAGAAATATGTAGTCAATATAAAGGGAGAAAAGGAGAAAAAGTAGCATAGCAAAAGCAGATGAATAAAAGCAGAAAAATGTGGATTTAAAAATAATATTAGTTACATTAAATATATTTGTACTTAGTATTCCAATTAAAACACCAGTAGAGACACATTCAATTATAAATTAAAAAAACAAACAAATATGATTCAACTATCTTCTGCATATGATTTATCTATCTAAGGTAACAGAATACTAAATGGATGAAAATAAAGTTTGGAAAAGATATAAGCTGATAATACTACCAAAAGAACATGATAAAGGTATATTAATATAAAAGTGAACATCAATACAAAGAACATCATTGGAGATAAAGGATATTTCATTATGATAAAAAATTTAATTCACCAAGAAGAAAACAACAATTCTAAGTTATTATGCATATTTTACTAACATGCCTTCATAAATAAAAAGCAAACATCAGTCTACTAGAAAAAAACTGATAAATAGAAAATTATGCTATGATCTTTTGACACATATTCCTCAGCAAGTTAATGAAAATAGGGGAAAAAATTAAAAGCAGGTAAGAGCTTTAAAATATGGTTAACAATTTAATATCAATATAGGGAATTCTCATCGACTGCAGAAAAGTTAATCTCCTCAAGGACACCAGATAATTTTCAAAAAAATTCATCATAAACTCTACTATAAACATACCTCAACAAATTTTAAAGATTGATATTTGGTTGGATAAACTGGAAAAACAGTTTAAAAGTAGATAACATGAAAACCACTATATGTGTAAAGATTTGAAATATGCTTTTAAATGCAGATGGACTAAAGAAAAAATACAATGGAAATTATTAAACAATTTAAACTGATTAGAAAATAAGCATTAAAATTTGTAGAATACTACAGCTTACTTAGAAAAGTATTCTTCAAACACAGTATTAGGAAAATTAAAATGAAAAATAGCAAAATATTAGATGTACAAGCTGATTATTTTAAAGGAATGCACATTTAAAAATATTTCTATTAATCAATTTCCAAGATCAACAAAATTTTTAAAAATTATGACATTTTCTCAATATACACACAAAAACCATGTCAAAAAAATTCAGCAGTTTTCATGAGTCAAAATAAGGGTTAGCAAACTAGAAATCAATGGGTACATCCTCAACGTGATAAATGGAATTTAAAAAAAAAAAAAAAAACCTCTTACAAAATTTGAAATTAGGCATTATATTTGACAGTAAAAATGTAAAAACTTTCTAGATGAGTTCGGAAAGCACAATTATCTATATTGTCCAGATATGTGTCCAGGTAAGAGAAATAAGAATAGTGAATTTTGTGGTTTTTGAAAAATGTATTATAATTTTTAAAGCAGGTTTCAAATATTCTCCTCTGAATTATATCTGTTCATTGGGAATGAATTTTATTGCATTTCATCATTTTACCTTTCTTTTTGTGATTCTGTTCTGTGCTTTTATACTTTTACATTAATTTGTTTATATAATTATTAAAATATATGAATTATAAAAAACTATATATATTAGAGTAATCCACTATTTTGTGGTATAAAAGCTTACAGATTTTTTTAATCAATTTTTAACTTTCCATTTCAATTTATTTTGTATTTTATTTATGAATTTTAAAATAATTCTAATTAGAATGTTGTCTTTTTTTTTCATTTTGTAAACACCTTTTCACTTCAATGAGAAATCAGATATATGAACCAAGAAATTAAATTAGAATATAAGTTGATATTATTTTACTAATATTATTCTAATAAAAACTTTAAGTAGTGAAATGTGAAGGAAAACTTACTCATTTAGAAGGCATCATTAATTAGAATACATTTCAAAAAATTGATAAGCTACATTAATGACATGTCACATTATAAAATAATTTCAAATATAATAAGATATTCATGTAAAAAGACAAAATACTGATAAATGTTTTTTTCTCTGTTAATATTGATTATAAACATATCTAGAAACTTCTCCATAACTGGAAAAATGTAGTTCTGCCTTTATATAAAATTATTAAAATTGTTATCCTCCAGAAGATGGAATTATATTTTATATGCCACTGCATAAATTTCAACAATAATCAATAAAATAATATTTGTGTAAACATAACGCATTATCCGAAATAAAAGATTGGTATATAATTAAAGAGCTAAACATAGAATTTACTTCACAATGCTAACCATTTTATAATCATTAAGTAACTAAGAAAGCAAAGAAAAATTGAAAAAAAAATAACTTGTTCATGAGAAGTGATTTTGATTAAATCTTAAGTGTCATAATTTGCTTTGATTATATACATAATGCTGCTAATAGCCAAAACATATTTCATAATAGAGTGTTTATAATGGCTTCATTAATGAGAGGTCCTGAATTCTGGAATGTCATCATTTGACATGAGTTCTAAGGAGAAATGAAAAGAAACTGAAGGTGACAATTCTCTAATAAGGCTACTTACAAATTTTCCTGATGATAACTAATCAATTAGAGACTTTAATCAAGGCAGCTTGACATTTTTGGTGTGTATTTTCAGAATTCATTAAAAAAATCATATGATACTCTGTCTCTTTATATCGTCAGAATATTTATTTAGGCAACATTTACTAAAAAAGATTATTACGCACAGGGATGTTTAAGTGTGAATGAGAAAAAGAAAATGATTAATTGTCTTAAAGGAAATTAAAATCTAATAGTGGAGATTATACGACAATATCCAAATTATTATTAATTAATATAATCTAATAGGCAGTATAAGGGTAGTGTTCCCAGACATGATCACTTTACAGGGATTATTAAAACACTGTTAGACTATTTACAAAGAGCAATACAGTTTCTACTTTTTGCTTTGGAATTTTCATACCCAAGCAGTGCACTTTTGACACAAGAGTCACTTATTTCAGTCAACAGAGAAATCCTGGGGCAATTTGAATGACATTTTTTATCACTACCTTTTTATACTTGAAGACTTAAGCTTTGAAAAAAAAAAAAAAAGACTTAAGCAAGTACTTTCAAAGTTCACAACACTTTCAAAGCTACCTCTAGGTTCTTGTGGGTTTTTTTTTTTTTTTTTTTTTTTTTGGTTCTTGCATTTCTGAACAACTTTTATCCTGAGATATTTATAATTTCTCTTAAGCTAACACTTTCCACATTTTGCCCAGAAAGATTTGGAGAAATTATTTCCTTTTTCCTCTGTAGTTTTGTTCAATTTAAGCTTATGAGAAGGAACTTCGATTTTGAGTTTTTGTGAGACCTCATATAAAATGTAGTGAGGGCTACAATTGTAAGAAGCATTGGTTGGAAATAGCATTTCTGTATGTGCACAAATGAGAGATCAACAAGTAGATTTGCCATCATGGCTCCCTCTACCTACTTTCTATTGATGTTTTACTTTACCATTCTTCTTACCACTCATTCCTTTCTTTCATATTTCAGACAATACAACAGCTTCAGGAGGGCCTCTTAATTCTCAGCACTCTATCTAGATTAAATGTTTTCTCTTAACAAACATAGTAGGTACTGCCATCATTATCTTTCTAGAACAAAAATATAGCTTGACTACCTTACTCTATAAAGCCATGGGCTATACAACTCAGATTAAAAGGACAACAAATAAGGTATCAATTTGGCATAAAAGGAGAAAGTAGGAAAATATTCCATATATTTGGGAAGAACTGGTGTTACTGAAATAGATAAAACCGAAGCTCAAAAAGCAGCTGTTCTATCTTACACACTACTCAACAATTACTGGGAGACACACAAACCCTTTAGAACCAGAGGCTGTGTGATGCCAACGCAATTCAAATATGCATGGCCCACTTGCTGTAGACTGTCGGCTCCTCTTCCCTTTTCAATTCCTAAGTCAATAACAAATTCTTTTAAATTTGATTTATGGAAAAGAAGAGCCCTTCTTGATATAACTTAAATATTTACCAACTTATCTTATAAGGTTTTCACACAGGAGGTCCTAACTATATGAAATGATATGCTATTTTTCACTAGTGGCAATGACAATTTAGTATTAAAACAATGTCCCAGCGATCCCTAAGGAGTTTAGACTCTAACAGAGCACACTGAATTCAGGATAGATTAATAAGGATGCTGTTCAATCACATAGTACTGATCTGCCTACTTCTTGAGCTAAGATGGTTATTGGAGTCTATCTAGAAAATAGATTTTCTATTTTTATTGATTTTCCTCACACATAGAACTTCTAGTGAATATTGTTCTGATAATTGCTTCCATTAAACCAATTTAGAAACCATATATTTTATGTATGAATAAGAAAGGAAGCAAATTAGATTCAGATGCACACTGTGCTAAATTCTGTGGCTACATATGGAAATTAAGGAGTACTGAGAAATACTACTTTCTTTTGGAGGCTATTGTCAATTGCGTGACTCTGCTAACAAAACAACAGTAGGAAAAATCTGGCTTTACATTTTGAACAACAGCAACACAGTGGTCTTTTATTGAACAAAACTCCAGGAACAACATTGTACTATAAATATTTTCTGAAACCACAATTTATTTTCTTTTCCTGAAAGATGTTTGCAGCTTCTTTTGCAAGCCCCTTTATACTATTAAAGAGAAAATAAAGTTCAAACTTTGTAATCTGATGGTAATACACACACACACACACACACACACACACACAGAGGTTAAATTTTTTAAGTTCATATTTAAGGACTTTGGATTTATATTTGAAATTCAGTAATTTGAAGATATTTCTTTTTCCTACTATTCCTTTTCTTTGGCCCTAATCATCCTCCTTTTTGTTATTATTTAAACAAAAAATGTTTTAGAAAACTGGACATTACCATAGTCTCAAATGAAAGAAGAGGTGTTTTTTTCAGGTAAATCTGAGGTCCTATCTATTACTAAAGTCCTCCCTCATTTCAAAAAACTGAGTACCAGTGCAATAGAATCATGCTAATCTTCAGGGAAATTATGTTAATGTTTAGGGACTGGTGTTTGAGTCCCTCTGTTTAGTTATATCTAATGTTCAGCTTTATCATTGCTTTTCTGGTGGTTTGTTGACTCCTTCCTTAGAACCCATGAAACAGTAAATTTCTTTTTGTTATTGTTTTTTACATCTTTTGAGTCCAGTTTTGTCACTTGTGACCAAGAGTCATAAGGAATAGACTAAAATATTTGTACTTTATATTAAAGACGGGAAATATTTGCTGGAAAAACATCTGATTAAGAAGAACACCATGATAATACTTTTAGCTTAAAAAGGAACCTGGATGTACCATGAAGTGTAGCTTAAAGAAGACATAACTACTTTAGAGAATTAGAGCAACAGAAATAAGGCCATGCCAGTAGGGATTAATAGGAGGCAGAGCCTGGAAATACTTAGAGAGTCCACAGAAGTGGATGTCACGTTGACTACGAGAGGCAGAGAGTGCAAGAATTTCTTACCTGTCAAAGCCTTTGGCATGCAAAAGAATGACAATACTGTATTTCAAGTTTCAGATTGGAGATTATTTTGGAGAGTATGTGACGATTCTTACTTCATTTAAGATATTATAAGATTTCCAACTACTACTGCTATTTCTAACTTCTGGCACTAGAAATATCCAGTAGATCATTATTCAGTTCATGAAGACTGGAAAATAGATCACCTTGGGATTTAAATTTTGGTTCAACTATCTTATATATAGTAGTTGACAGATTTGAAGAATATGGAATCATCCTGAATTGTTAGAGAATATGAAAAGTGTAGGAGGATAGAAACGGAACTTTGAATTTAAGAACAAGTAGAAAAAAAAATAGGGAGGTCAGAGATGCTGAAAACTGTCCATTTCGTGATATTTTGGAAATCAAAGAGTAGTTTCTTACAGATAAAAGTGACCTGTAGATACCAAAATGATACCCACATTAGTATTGGTTAAAGAAATGTATACAGTCATGGTAATAAGACCCAAACTACCAAGAGCACAGACAGTAGACTGGAAGATAGAAAGACCTCAGTTTTTGTCCTTGTTGTGCCTTTAGCTAATGACATGATATCAAACAAGCCTCTTATTCTTTCTTTTTAAAGATTTTTTTAAAATTTATTTGAGCTCACATGTGCAAGGGAGAGAGGAGAGAGAATGTTGAGGTAGAGGGGCAAAGGGAGAAGCAGACTCCTCACTGAGCAGGGAGCCCAATGTGGGGCTACATCTGAGGGATTCTGGGATCATGACTGGGCTTAAGGGAGATGCTTAACCGACTGAGCCACTCAGGTGCCCCCAAGCTTCTTATTCTCTCTGAGGCTTGGTTGGTAATAAAAGGATAACCTAGGAGACTTTATTTATCCAACTTTAAATTCCAATGGCTCTTTTGTTATTTCTCTAAAATATACACACTAGAGAATTGTAACATTATTTGAATACTAAATCTTCATAACACAGACTAATCTTTAGCCCCCTACTAATTTAGCCAACAATAATTTTCTTTGCCTATTATGAAGTAGCCCAGTGCTGGGAATAACTGTAGAGGAAAGAACAAATACATTTTCTGGGTTTGTACTCCTTAATATCTGGAGGGAGATAATGGCAATAAGTTAGTCATACAAATAACATTAGAGTAAAAGTGGCATAAATGAAAGGTATCCAAAACAATGTGACATGCAAAGCATGACAGGACATAATCTACAATTGGGTGAAGAATAAAGTAACACTTGATCAGATAGTTGGTCAAAAGATGGGTAGGACTATATCATTTGAAGGGTTTGAAAGAGAGAAGGTACTGGGATCTTAAGATATATATGTGACAGTGGAAACGGAAAACAAAGTGAACAAAATAAATGTGAAAAAGATGGGGAGATATCAGGGACAAGGACAAGCAGAAATCCGTCAGTCACGTTTACGATTTTTAATATCACTCTTAGTGTATTACAACACCATTGAAGGATTTTAAAACAGAAAATAACGTAATTTGATTTTTTTCTTTTTTATCAAAGTTTAGTTGAAACACAATGTTACAATAGTCTCAGGTATATACAAATAGTGATTGGACGACAGTATATATCATGCTGTGCTGGCCACAAATATAGCTGCCATGTGTCACCATACAACACTATTATAATACCAGTGACCCTGGTTACTATAATAAAGAAGATCTGAAGAATGTAGGAGAAATGTTGAAAGAAGTATTGTCAGGCTAGTGAAGTAGAAGAGATAAGAAATGATGGCAGGACTAATGTGATAACAGTGACAATGGAGAGAATAAGACCACTTAAGATACAAGCAGAATAAAAAGAAAACAGTACAACTTGCTGATAGGTTGGATGCAGGCAGTTTGTGTGTGAGAAAGATGTAAATGGCGACACCCATATTTCTAGTCTGAGACACATGGAAAATGAAAATGGCATTTACCATGATTGGGAGCATTAGGGAAACATAAAATTTAGAGGAGAAGATTGTAAGTTGAGTTTTCAATAGATTAAATTTGAAATGTTAACTGGACCTTGTCAATTTTTTTGCTTCATTATTTTTCTTAAATACATTGCTTTGCATTTATAATTGTTTGCACCTCATTCTTTTCCTATTTTTTTTTCATTAATTTGATATCCTAAACTTTGGAAAATTAACTTTATACAATCAATAATTTAGTGTGTATTTCTCGATTTTAATTCCACAGATAAAAAAGATGATGTACATCTAAATATAGTCTTCAAAACTAAAGATATATATTCTGAACCTAAATGAAAATTCCACATGATATTCATAATGATAGCCATTTTGGGTTTATACAAGTCTATGTGGACCTCAGAATGTGGGGCTGGTATTTTAAGAATATTAATGGGAAAAAAATGTGGGAAATGTATATTTGCTAGCATCACGAAAAAAAAAAGAATAGTAACAGTTATACTGTCAAATATTATCTGAAAATAATCTCACATATTGCATACAGTTAAATTAGTTTTTGAAAGGAATTCTCGTAGTTCATAAAATTGTAGAGTAAATCAAAACCCATATAGTAATCTTAATGTGGTAAATCAAAATAATTCCCTTATAAATCTTTTCTCTTTTTTTAAAGGTTTTATTTATTTATTCATGAGAGACACACAGAGAGAGGCAGAGACACAGGCAGAGGGAGAAGCAGGCTCCATGTGGAGAGCCGGATGCAGGACTTGATCCTGGGACTCCAGGGTCACACCCTGGGCCCAAGGCAGAAGCTCAACCACTGAGCCACCCAGGAGTCCGTGAAATAATCCATATATAAATCTTAATATATTTAGGATTTATCCTCATAACCAAAAGTAGCCTAGTTTCTCTACTGGTCTGCTAGTTTAGTTTTAGTTTTTATTTTGTTGTTTTTCTTTTCCCTTGTATACAATCAAAATTTGTAATCCAAATTTGAGCAGAATTTGTTTCACATTTCTGTTTTATTTTCTCCACCAGACATGAAGCTGTTTATTCAACATAATACTGCAAGTTGCTGGTTTGTTGAGTACATTGGATACTGGCTTGTACAAGCCTTAGGGTTTGTTTTGATTTCAACATTTGGTCTCCTGGTTGAAAGTCAAATAAAAATAAAATTAGATTTAGTTTTATTGTTGTGAAGCTTTCTCAATCTTCTTTATCCCAGTCCTTATCCTACCTTGTCTGTGTGTAGGATTTGTATTAGTTGAGTGCCAGAAGCTAAATTAAAAAAAAAAAAAGTAAAAATTTAATTGCTTTATTGTGTCTATCTGTTTCAATTATCTTGAATCTCTACTGCATGTTGTTAGTTGAAGGAAAGTGCTATCATTTTTTCTCACCTCTGCACCTCACATGAGTATTGAGATTGAAATAAACACCAGCCAAAAAGAGCAGTTAATATAGATGCTGAAACTCATGGTGTGCCCTGCCTTATTCAAGAAAATTGCTAATGTATAACACTGATACCCTGGGACAGGAAGAGTGAAAGTACAGAGAGCACACGAAACACTGGAATAAAAAGACAGAAGAGGAAAAAATAAAATAAAAACAAAGAATGTTAAAGCAATGAGTATGATGCCTGATAAATTTCATTGAAATTAGCAAAGTCAAATGAAATGATGCCACTGAAAAATTGATAAATGTGGGAAATCATATTTAGAAAATATGCCATTAAACATCTAGAAAAGACACCAAGTCAGGATATGTTTTATTGCCAAACATAGCCCTTTGTATTATATTGATGACCTGATTTGGGGGACCAGAAAAAGTACTAATTAGACCCAGAAAAAAAAAAATTAAAAACTTGACATCGACATCCATTTTTTTTCTCAACAATTTAATTGGAAAGGAAGACTGTACTTTTATTTTTCCAGTAAATAAAATGTCAGAAAATGTCTCCAGCTTATTATACATAGAATGAAATAGATATGCTCCTTTAGAGTTTGATGAAAATGGACTCTGGGCTTTTTGTTCAATGGGGAGGATTGAGATAATTTTGAAACTATAGTTTCAAACTATCTACCATGAAAATATATTTGTTACAGAAAATCTGTTGTCATTGCACCAAGCCTCAGCGCTCACTTCTCTCCATGTAGGGGAAAGCGGATGCTGTAGTACTGTGAGAGGACCGCACAAATACCACAGGTTGACTCCCAGTGATTGACCACCTTGTAGAATTCCCTCTGAGTGTGGGTCGCTCTTATGACTTGCTTCTAGCCAACAGAATATGGCAAAATTGTAGAGATGTCACTGCCTTCATTAGGTTATATTATGTGGCAAAGAAGACGGTATTAGGTTCATAAATGTGTGTATCTCCACTAGAGATGCTCTCCTGATGGCCTTGAAGAAACAAACTACCAAACTGTACGATACCCAAAGGAGACAGCAGTGTATGTGTCAGGGAAATAACTGTAGGATGCATCCACCTCAGGGTGGCCTCTCGTCAGGAAGAAGACAGGCTGTTGGCCATACAAGCACAAAGAAATGAGTTCTGCCAATGGAATGAACTTGAAAGTAGATCCTTCCTCCATTCAGCCTCCAAATGAGAATACAATCTAATCAATACCATGATTTTAGCCTTATGAAACCAAGAACACAAGACTTAACTAAATCTTGATTGCAATTCTAACTACAGAAAATGTGAGATAATGTGCTGTTTTAAGCTGCTAAATGTGTGGTAAATCTGTTATGTAGCCATTCAAAAAAAAAAAAAAGGAGTTCAGAGGACATTAGTAAACTAACATAGTGCTTGTAAATAACTATACACTAATAATTGTTTATATGCTGAAATATCTTTGTGAAGCTTTTATCACTTGGGAAGCTACATATACTCACTTCACTGTAAACAAAGATTGATGGACAAAATCTGTTGTTTGTATCTCCTACAAAGTTCTCATTAATTAGTGAGTTTCCTATAATGCCCTTTATATGACATTGATTTTTAGTTCTCTTAAAAATCATTATTCTCCTTTTTGTTTCTTTATAGAAATCCTGATAATGTGGTTTGCTGGGATTTTACCCTGATGATATTTAGCTAATTGACCTGAGAATAATGCAATCCTGATATAAAATACATGTTATCACCATCTACAAAGTTTCAGTGGAAACCAAGATTATACTTTCTTGTTGACTTTGGCTTTGATTGCAGAACCCAACACAGAGAATCTTAAGTGGGCTGGGTTATTTTAAGGATAGAGGCTCATTTTTTAAGGAAAACTATGAATCATATTTCATAAGTAATATTACTTTTAAAAATGCATATTGTGATTATAATGGACCATTTTTCAAAGGCTGAAATTTAAAATGATTTTGGGTGGTTTAAGTGGAGGATTTGCAAGATAGGAATGTGCATCCTTCCTTTACTTAGTTTTTTTTTTTTTTTTTCCTGTTTTGTTGACAATTTTTTTAAAGCTTTGATTCAACTAACTTTTTTTTTTAAAGTTTGACCTAAATTCCAGTTGGTTAACATATAGTGTTGTTAGTTTCAGGTGTACAATCCAGTGACTTAACACTTCCATATACCACCCTGTGTTTATCACAAGTGCCCTCCTTAAGCCCCATCACCTATTTAACCCATCCTCTTACCCCCTCCCTCTGGTAATCACCTCTTACTTTTAAGGAAAGAATAGTGTGTGCCTCTCCAATTGTTATGGAGTTGTACATCACAATTACTATCAACCAGAAAAACATAAGGTGATAAAAATTATGTCTTCTTATTTTTTAAGATTGTATATATCTGAGAGAGACAGAGAAAGTATGTGCTCACACACACACATGCAGGCACACATGCACTTACACCTGTGAGTGCTAGCAGGGAAGGAGCAGGGGACGAGTAGAAAGGGAGAGAGAGAGAGAGAGACACAAGCAGACTCTCTGCTGAGCCCAGAACCCAAAACACAGGGCCAATTCCAATACCCTAAGATCAGGACCTGAGCTAAAACCAGGAGTAGAATTCTTAATGGACTGAGCCACCCAGGTGCCCCTGAGCTTTCTTATTGATAAGGGACATGAACTAGTACTATTTTCATTTTTTAAGAACTATCATTTCACTTGAAATTAACTAAACTATTAAAATTCCAGTAAATTAAACAAATATTTATTGATGTCCATATATGTTAAACCTCCTACTATATGTTAGTAATGTGCAGGTGACGGTAATATGTCCTCCACCCACAGCCAGCTACAGTCCCACATACAAACCTTACTATAGCACATAACTAAAGGAGGAATATGAAAACAAGGGCACATAGGAAAAACTTACTTTTTGATTGAAACCATTAAATACAAGTTATTTTTGAGTTTCATCTTAAAGTATTAGTAGACATTTGCTAGAGAGAGAAGGAAAGGACATGCAAGTGGAAAATTAACAACCAAATAAGCACATGTGATCAGTGGGTCTAGTGAACTAGCAGCAAAAGGTTGGGAAATGTAGGTTTCAGAGTTTGGAAACATTTAAAAGCTATGTATTGGGCACCTGGGTGGCTCAGTGGTTGAGCATCTGCCTTTGGCTCAAGTTAATCCCGGGGTCCTGGAATCAAGTCCCACATTGGGCTCAACCTGCTTCTCCCTCTGCCTGTGTCTCTGCCTCTCTCTCTGTGTATCTCTCATGAATAAATAAATAAAAATATATATATTTTTTAAAACTATGTATCATAATGTCATTAATGAGCATCCGCTGATAGAAGAAAATAATTTTTTTGTATTTGGAGCCAGTTTAAGCCAGGTAGCACAGGATTAGAAGGGAGAGATTGTGTATATAATTTCCCAATTCCAAGTTCAGTGACATGACATGATATTAGTAGCTTGAAATTGGCCATGGTGGGAGTATTTATCTACCCTGTAGAAATCAGCAAATTCTACAAACAGGACTTTATCAGAAACACAGTAATTAAACATTTACCAGCGTACTATACTAGACACACACACATACTTATTCATTAACTTGAATATTCAAGAAGTGTTTATGGAATATGTTCTATGTATCATGAACCATCTTGAGGATAAGGTTTGGGAAAAATAAAATGTTCCTGTGCTAGTGTATTCATAAGCAAATAGTTCACTTAAATTGTCTATGTATTGATAAGTGATATGAGATTTAAAAAATAGAACTAGGTAATGGATGGACTAGAGTAACTGGATTTTGGTGAAGGGCTGCTACCTTAGGCTTACAAGAGAAAGCCTCTTTAAGTCCGTGGTATTTTAGCTGACACCTAAATGTTGAAAAAAGCAAATAGCATGTGAAGATTTGACAACAATGTATTTCAAGCAGAAGGAGTCGTAGCAAGTTCAGAGACTGCGGTAGGAAGCATTCATTTTCCCTAGATGAATGTGTAAAATCCAAAGAATAATGGTAAGAGCAATAGAGACCAGAGACTAAGTATAGAAAGGTGATCAGTGATCACTTTAAATCTGGTCTTACAGGCCAAGCATCCATGCAGAAACAAATTAGATGTATACTAATTCATCTGTTAATTAATTTATTTGGCATGTATTAGATACTATCTACCATGCTAGGTTATCAAGAAAAAAGAATAGTCTACAGTCTCTTTCATAAAGAATCCATAGTCTTTGGAGAGAACATGAAGAAAAATCAGGATACCTGCAAGTCACAAGCCACATGGGAGGCTCAGGTTCCCCATCTTCCTGTTCTATCATCCATCCATCTCCTCCATGGCTAATTTAGAAGTTCATTATGATTTATCTAGCTACATATTCAAATCCTATAAAAGGGGCTGGTAAACTAAAATTAAATTTATATTAATAGTTTGGCCAAGTATATTCAAATTCAACTCAGAAAATTTAACCCTAAGATGTCTCTGAGAGGATATATTTATGCTCAGTCTGATGACTGGAAAAATAAAGCTAAAAAAAACCTCCATCTTATTAATTTTACTCCAGTCTACACTCAGAATTATAGCAAAGCAATTTTTTTCTCCTTATGCAGATGTTGCTCTAAAAATTTTGAATCAAGGCTGTCAAAAACATGCTTATGTTACCAAGGTAAGGTCAAAGTTTTGGCTTTTATTATTCTGTTATGATAAATGGTCTATGCTAAAAAAGAGGAAATAGAAAGACATCTTATAATTAAGAAAGATTGTTTTCTAGAATGTGTAGAGCTATCTGGCTAGGAAGAGTAAATAAAGGCTAGTTTTAAATATGCAGTAGAAAAGAGAAAGAGAAATAAAAAATATAGATTCCTTTGCTCTCTTATTAAAGATCTTTTAAATTATGGCTATCTGGGCTTCTGGAAAGAAAAGGATCTAACACATAATGAAGAACAGGAGAAAACAGTAGCTCATCCCTCCACTCTGAGGAAGCAAGAAACACTTGTTTCCCTTCTATCTTAAAGCAACACCACTTACCAAGTGGCAAAGGGGGTTGTGGCAGGAGGGGAGAGGGGACAAAAGAGAAAGAATAGTAACAAAGACTATCATCATTTATCCACACTATTTAAAAGCTCTGTCCAGTAAACACAGCAATAAAATGTCTTTAAACCTAGCCAACCCAAAGAAATGTCTCCTTCTTAGATATGGAAGAAGGTCAAGGGAACAGTCTTGAGTATATCAACAGTTAGGAAAAAGATAGGGTGTTTGCAGCTTGGAAATAAAGGTATATATAAGTGGGGAGAATAAACCTATGGGTAAAGAGCAAAATAGGAAGAAGATAAGCAAGTGTTCCAAAAGAACTGTGTACTTATATTTGATGATATATTTACATAAATTTGTTTTTTGCTAAATGGGCATTGGAAGAAGTAAATAATATAAGAGGTGAATGGTCAGACGGGTGATGGTTCTAGGTTTGAAACTATCATTTTATTGATCACAAGTTTATTATGTAGAGCTGAGACGTGTGTTGAGAGCAGCTCTTTATTCTTTGGTAATCTGTTTTGAGCCAAGATTCTATTTAGAAGAGAACAGCTGAGAACTGCTGAGAACAGCTATCTAGAAGAACTGCATGCCTAGATCGTAAGGGAAACACAATAGCAGCACAATTTGATGTGCTTGAATGTAAATTTCATGTAGGTGGGCATTTTGTTATTGTTTTTCTCTCATATGTTCTGCAAGGAGGGAGAAAAGACATTAAATGGAGCTCAAAACAAAAAAAAAGGCTTGATGTTGTTTAGGGAAAATGCTAAGACACACAGTGAGGCTATAAGTGACATATATCACAGGGAAACAAGCGAGTTTCTAATTATGTTCTAATTGTTAAATGTTCTAATTGTTAGTGAAACATTTTTTTCACACGGTGGTATATAGTACAATCTGTACATAAAGTTAGTTTTACCATCGGTATATGTGTATATGTACATACATGTGTGTATATAAGTGTATATTTATAGAGAAGTATGTACATATTTACATTAAATACGCATGCACATATATATGTGCATATTAAATTTAAATTACAAAATGATAAACTATGAATCTGGATAGATTTCAATAAGATAAAACTTAAAACTTTTTTTATGTTCTGTTTGGTTTGTTTTGTGGATTCCAAATGTGTATGGATAATTTCATGTCCCAATTCTATTCCATGGGATGGTATTATAAAGAAAGTCATCCTATTGGTTTCATGTCAATGGTTCAATCTTATTCAACACTTACTACCGTGAAACAAATATATATCCACTACTTTGCTAGATATTAAATCAATGAGTGAGAGACAATATCAATTAGTTCAATACAGATCTAAAAACAGGTGGTTGACCTCCTCCCCATTTGACCGACAGCTGCATCTTCTAGTGCAGTGCCTGTCACATCCCCTAGACATGATGGTGAAACTTGGAGTAAATGATTTGGCCATATTGGACACTTGGTCACCAGGGCTGCTTTTAATTCTGGCAAAGTGGATATTGTCATAATTAATGACCCCTTCACTGATCTCAACTATATGGTCTACATGTTCCAGTATGATTCCATCCATAGCAAAATCAAAAGCACAGTCAAGGCTGAAAATGGGAAACCTGTCATCAATGGAAAGCCCATCTTCCAGGAGTGAGATCCCACCAACATCAAGTGGGGTGATGCTGGTGCTGGGTATGTTGTAGAGTCAACTGAGATCTTCACTACCATGTAAAGCAATAGGACTCACTTAAAGAGTGGGGCCAAGAGGGTCATCATCTCTGCCCCTTCTACTGATGCCCCCATGTTTGTGATTGACACAAAAGAAGTATGAGAAGTATGACAACTCCCTCAAGATCATCAGTAATGCCTCCTGTACCTTGAACTACTTGGACCCTCTGGCCACAGTTGTCCATGACAACTTTGGCATCATGGAAAGACTCATGACCTTAGTCCATACCATCACTGTTACCCAGAAGAAAATGGACATACCCTCTGGGAAGCTGTGATGTGATGGCCACAGGGGTGCCCCCAGTATCCTCTCTGCTTCTACTGGTGCCAGCAAGGCTATAGAGAAGGTCATCCCTGAGCTGAATGAGTCTACATGGCCTTCAAAGAGTAAGAATCCCTTGTACCACCATCCCAACAAGAATAAGAGAAAGAGAAACACCTTCAGCTGCTGAGGAGTCCTTGTGCCAACTCATTCCCCAATACGCTGAGAATCTCCCGACCTATACACAGTTTCCAACCCAGACACCCTGAAGAAGAAGAAGAGGGGTTTTGAGAGCCATACCTAATCATGTACCATCAATAAAGTATACTGTACACAGCCAAAAAAATTTAAAAAATACAAAAATGAAAACAAATGGTTGAACCAAAAAGTACTAAAGTTTAGATAAGGTTATAAATGAGGTTTTATCAAATTGCAAGTGGGCATTCAGAAGGCAGAAACTGATTTGTGAAATAATTAGAGAGAAAACATGTGTAGCTCAAAACTCAGAAATGGAAACAGAACAAACCAAAACAAAAAGCCTCCTCACAAATAAAGGAAACCCTTAAAGAAGTAAAAAAAAAAAAAAAAAAAAAAAAGAAACCTCAAGAAAGATAAACAATTAATATATGCAGACTCTATTGAATGTTCTGAAAATTCACGTTAAGCTGCAATTCTATTTTTTTTTAATTTTTATTTATTTATGATAGTCACAGAGAGAGAGAGAGAGAGAGGCAGAGACACAGGCAGAGGGAGAAGCAGGCTCCATGCACCAGGAGCCTGACGTGGGATTCGATCCCAGGTCTCCAGGATCGCGCCCTGGGCCAAAGGCAGGCGCCAAACCGCTGCGCCACCCAGGGATCCCTAAGCTGCAATTCTAATGTCATCTTGGGTGACTGAGGCAAAGCCTTGGGCATGTGCCAGAAGGACAGTCAGTTAAGAGATAATTGCATAGGTCCATGGACCTCAAATGACAACACACTCAGTGAATAAATTCATAAAAGTCAATCCCACAGATGTGGACACTGAAGAAATGCATTTGCTCTCATCTTGTTTCCAGGTAAAGGAGGAAAATGTCTCCACTGAGAAACTCAAGCAGCCCTCAGACTGAAGCCACACTACCTTCGTGGCACAAAATCCTTCAGGACCAGATAAACTTGGTTTTACAACATTTTTGGTCATATATTTAACATAGAGAGTCAGTAATATGAGAGACTACTAGAACAAATATGTCTAATAAATTCCTTTGTAAAGTAGTCTTCTGGAAAATGTTGTGAATCCTTGCCGAAGGGGCATATAATTTTTAAGAATTTAGGTTCTTTCCTTGAAGGCAAATAGATTCCTAACAGATATCCATTGGCTTCTACTGTGCTCTACTCACTGAGTTGAGACTGCCCTTAGCAATTATTTTACAGTATGAGATGTGGACCAAGTAAATGAGACTCGCCCAGGATATTTTTTTTAAATTGCATACTTATGTGCCCTACTCCAGGCCTGAGGATGTAAATCCTTAATATTAAAGTTTGATAAATTGGACTGTGCTGTGGGGCTGCTCTTCAGTAAGTTTTGGAAAAACCAACAAATGTTATTTTTATCATAAGCAACAGATACACACACACACACACACACACACACACACACACCCTCCATATCTCTCTATCCCTCTATCTATCTATCTATCTATCTATCTATCTATCTATCTATCTAAGTATAGTGCCAAACCTGGAAAAGGCTTAAACTGTGGCTAAAAAGTGTCCCTCATTTTAAGATGGGGTCAATAACAATTATTTAGAAGTTGCCTCTAAGCAGAATGTCATTAAAGAAAGAGTTGCTGGCTTCTGTCAAACTTCACCCTTGGAGATAGCATAGAAGTAAGAAGAGGGTAATACACTCCAGAGCCAAATAAAAACTATAAAATACACACAGCCAACAACAATAATGAAGCCTTGGGGAACCCTCTAGAAAACAGAATGTGCCAAGATCCATGTGCATGTGTGTGCGTTGGGGAGGAAAGTGGAAAAAGACAGCCTTCTGAGGCAGAGGACCAAGCATCATGAATGTAGGTTAAGTAGTAAGACAGCTTTCTAGCTGTGCTAGGCTCCCTCCATGCCCTAGGGGCGTGATTACCTGGCCCACAGACAATGCAAAGAGAGCAATAGGAGCCACAGCTTCTGAAGGCATTGCAACTTTGGGACGTTGGGATATGGCTGGGTTGAGAAGCATTTTAACAAATGCAGTTCATCTTGCCAGATCCTGATATTTCCCTTTACTCCCCCAAAGTACAGACTAGCTCAACAGGAGGAGGTAAGTTGTGGGAAAGAGCAATGCCTAGGTGAAATATTGGGAGGCTTCCTAAAGTCAGAAAGAATGATCCCAGATTGCAACATGCAAGTTTATCTGACCCTGAGGCCTTCCTCCTCCTTAATTCATCAGCTGGGTCAAAGCCCTTAATCCTCAGGCACAGCGTCTAATAGTTTTCAGGTATGAACAAGAAAACCTATGAAATCTATTAAAAATGCAAGAACTACATAAAAACAAAACAAAGACATGATAAACTGAAAAAAAAAAAACAGGGAAAACAGAAAAAAATGATCAGGAACAAGAACTCAAAATATGCATAGCAAAGATCTTAGAGCAATATATATATAATATTATTATATATTACTCATTATATATATATGTTGCTAAGGATAAATCTTGTATATATCTATATATATATATAAAACTTAAAGACAAGCTATTATAAAGAACAAATTGAAACAATTGCTTGTTTGGATGGAACAATAAGTGATAAAGCACAAAGAATGAATCGGAGAACTAAAAAGATTGGCAAAAGCTCTATTTCAAAAGCCACATAAAATTCATAAAGGTATGGAAAACATAAAATGTAAGATCCATGGGAGTTCTAGGTGAAGAGGAAAAAATTACATACGAAAGAGAAATACCTGAAGAAATAAGGACTGGCTGTCATTTAGAATTAGACAAATATAAATTATCAGATTGATTGGTCACAGAGAGTCAAAAAAGAGATAAACAAGTGAGAAAAAAAAAAACAAAAGCTCACAATTACGCATGATGTTAGAAATTCAAAATTTAGAAACAAAGTAAAATGGCAAATGCAGACTAAGAGCAGGTCAAACACAAAGGAAGAAACTTCACATACTTTTTTTTTATTTTTTAAATTTTTTTCCACATACTTTAAAAATACTTTATTTTTTTATTTTTATTTTTTTAAAATACTTTAAACTTAGGTAAAATATTACTTGTAATATGAGACGTTTTAAGATTCACGAAAGGGTCTCTTTATTTGCTATGTTGCTTGAAATAAAATCAAGGGATTTTATTTAAAGGAGGGAATCCAAAAAGAATCAATGACATATTCAATGGGATATTGATAAATCAAGAGAAGTCAATCAAATGGAAAGTAGAGCCAATGAACGATCTAATGGACTATAACGTATACGTGGATGCTGGACTGACTTAACAGAAATTCCTCTTTATTCTTTACCCCCTTCCTGCAGTCATGCCCTTTTTAGGGGGACTTCAGTCACATGCCCTAGCCTTGACTGCTTCACTGGTTGGAGCCTGCCTAATCTCTCCTTGGCATACTCCACTGTTTCCCCAAAAGGATGGCTCCAATTCCTGAAGAATCCATGACAGGATCATCTGCCAGAGTTTATTCTCAACCACTCTTCAGCCTCAAGTTTTATACAGAATATTGCAGACTCTTCAAATTGAAAGGAAGCTTAAAGGTCATGCTCCTGTCTAAACTTTCAGATGCTCCTCTTAATCCCAGGAATTTATTAGTCTGCCTGAGACAGATCACAGTGTTTCCCAGGTCAGACCGTGGTTCCCGTTCAGAACTCTTCCATCCAATCTAGCCTTTACTTGGAAGCAATACATAAAGGCTTTTTTCTTTAATACTTTGGTTTACTTTTTTAAAAATGTAATATATATCAAATCCCTTGAATTCTTTTCAACAGTGGTTGCGGTAAAATGTTCAGCGGCCTACTGAGAAGACAAAACAACTATCTTTCAACGATACATTGTCCCCTCTTCTCGTGATTTGATGTTAGTATGAATGTTTATGTACAAGAACAGAAAGGTGGTATGAACTTCCTTAGGCAACAAAGAGAAAGGAAAATTATTGGCTTACAAACCCAAACTCCAGGAAGAATAAGGATGAAACTAGCAGTTTGCTACATTTTAAATAACAGACTCACTGTTTCCTTTAGTAAAAAAAAAACTAATTTATTTACTCAGAAACACCAACCTAGGCCACGCCTGAATCAAATTCCCCACAGATCAGTCCGTCAAGGTAGAGTCTTGGTAGGATCTTGGGATCGAGTTGGCATGACTGGACAGCAAGCTCTACTCTCTGCAGGGCTCTCCCTGCAGGTAGTCACAGGGCGTCAGGGTTCCTATCACTTTGCAGTAAGCTGATAGGGGTCTGTACTTTGGGAAGCATTTTCCAAAACACAAGAAACAACCCTAATGCACTCCAGTGGGACTTTTATTACTGTCCATAACTGCCTTAAAGCAAACATCAGATCTGGGAAAATCACCATTATCATATATTTACCAACAATCTATGCTGGTATAAGTAAATGGAAGTTACTGGTAGAGCAAATCTGACATGTTAAGGTACGATAGCTCTGAAAATTTTCACAGGAAAGTAATTTTAAATTAAAGACTGAAAACCTTTATACTCTTTGTACTTTTCATAAGCCTGAGTGCTTTAAGTATTTGAGTTTAAATTGATTAGTTAGTCCTGAGTGTTTCGTCCAGAACATCTAGTGAAAGTTATCTATATTTTAAACATTAATTTTCACAGAAACAAACTGTACACTTCTTAACATTACAGGCAGAAAAAAGGTAAGAAATATTAGGTAAAATGAAGCCTTACTGAGACTTATAAACGTGGAGTGCTTATTTTAATAGTAAAAACACTATAATATAAAAAATAATATTACTTCTAGACTACTACAAAAATTCCATATATTAATGGAAGCTTTCACTTGTATTTAGATTTTATTTTTTTAATTTTTATTTATTTATAACAGTCACACAGAGGGAGAGAGAGAGAGAGGCAGAGACACAGGCAGAGGGAGAAGCAGGCTCCATGCAGGGAGCCCGACGTGGGATTCGATCCCAGGTCTTCAGGATCACGCCCTGGGCCAAAGGCAGGCGCCAAACCGCTGCGCCACCCAGGGATCCCATCACTTGTATTTAATAATTATATGATATGTCAAATTAATTTACTGAGATATACCTTAAATAATAAGCAGATAACTAATATAATACAAATGTAGGTGTTGTGGCTTTAGATATTTCAATATTAAACAGACAGGATAAAAACATTTAGACATCTCTCCCACACCAAAATAACTAAATTGTATTTTGATTTGTCCTTCTTACATATAAAACTCTTATGAGAATAATTCAAGATTTTAACAAAAAAATTGTAGTCTTATGCTTTCTTAGTTTTATTCTTAACTTTTCAAGGAAAAATTTCTAGCTCAATGAATAATTCATAAGGGATAGGAGGGGGAAATCATAGCAGGAAAATCTTGATATGCTAAAACAGAATATATGTGTTCATTTTTATGTCACTAAATGTGGACTATTTACTAGGAGACTATCCCTTAACAGAGGGAAATAACAAAATAGCTGTATGATAATTATAACAAAGTTAAGCTATCCGTCCAGTGTAGCTTATTATAGTTTTAAACAGAGGTATGTTACACATACGCACACATACAGAAATTTCTTTTCATCCTTTTCCCTTCCTGTGCTGAAGCTAAATATATTTTATTAATATTGGTTAGAATATCATCACATTCTAAATCTTTGAGGTAATAAGGGTGTTCAAAGTAGGGGAAAAATGTGAAGTCAGTATTGCCTCTTGAGAGCCTTCAAGAACAAATAAAAAAAAATCTTAAATCAATAAATTCAATAATCCTTTGACTTTCCTCTTTGCTGTATGCATCTATAAAGGCTTATAAACAGAAAACTAAAGAATTCCTTAGGTTTATTTGAAATTATATTAAAAAATTGTGTAGTCATCGACAGCTTGTGTTAGTGAAAATAGTAATTTAAGGATAAACAAAAAAGGAGACACATTTTTTCAAAAACATAATAGTTTTGAAAGCTACTACATCACACATTTAAACCATTGATATTGAATTCAAATATATTATACCCCAAGTCTTTATTTTCAAATATGTTTATAAATTTTAATGAATATTTATTGTACACTTGATTCATGAAAGGCAGTGCATTACTACTTTTGAAAATAAAAATGAATAAAAAAGTAGTACTACATCGTATGCCCTTGCCAATGAGATAAGACTTTGTACCTTGTTACCAAGCCAACTCTATTAATGAGGATAAAAGTAGATGACTTCATTTTTTGAGGGAGGCTCCCCAATAACCACAAAAACCTGATATGGGAATTGATCTTTCACATCTTCAGGTAGAAATCAACTGAATTTCAGTCAATTTCCAAAGTTTTTTTTTTTTTTTTTTTTTTACTTATTTATATTTTTAAAGATTTCTTTATTTATTCATGAGAGACGGTGGCAGGGGGGCAGACACATAGGAAGAGGGAGAAGCAGGCTCCATGCAGGGAGACCGATGTGAGGCTCGATCCTGGAACTACAGGATCACCCCCCTGAGCCGAAGGCAGATGCTTAACCGCTGAACCATCCAGGCATCCCCAATTTCCAAATTTTTAAAAAAGATTTTATGTATTTATTCATGAGAGACACAGAGAGAGGCAGAGACACAGGCAGAGGGAGAAGCAGGCTTCCTACTGGGTGCTTGATGTGGGACTCGATCCCAGGGCCCCAGGATCATGACCTGAGCCAAAGGCATGCCGCCCAGGTGCCCTCAATTTCCAATTAAAAAAAAAAAATTATGTTTAGTCTATTCACAAAAAACAAAACAAAACAAAAAAATCCATGTTTTTAAGTCCCAAGAACAGTTTTCATATTCGGCAGTGCAGAGTAGCTTCATGATAAGACTGAAATTATATATAATTTAGGTCCCTATTTCAATATATTTTAGGCCCATCTCAGTTGGAAATCATATATTTGGGGCCCATCATTAATCAGGACCAGTGGGATAAGACTTTTCTAAAAGATAAATTCAATACATTGACAACATTTAGACTAAATATTAGCAATATGATGAAATGTATACCCAATTGCATACCCAAATTCAAATTTCTTTTTTTTTTTTTTTCCAAATTCAAATTTCATCTTGTTTTATTCCTCTTAAATAAGGGGCCAATGTTATAGTAATCTTGACCCAGTGATCTCACCTAATCACAGATGAAGTTCTGTTAAAAAAAACAAATAACAAAAAAACAATGTCACTATCTAATAAAAGTTCTCATGTCTGGTTAATTATGTTAGATTATCTTTTTCCTAAATACAATTAAATGTTTGAAATTATGTGAAAGAAATGAAAAAGTTAAAATTATACAAGAGCCCAAATACAGTAAGCCTATTTCAGTGATGAGAAATTTTTCATTTGAGTTATAAATTGTTATAAGTCTTCGCGGTTACAAACTTAACTACCTTTTAAAGTAAACGTGTGGTCTATTAGAAATATCTTGAATTTACTCAGAAAAAAAATTATCTTTTATTTTCTATCTTTCCATTAAAGTTTTTCCATATAATGTGTATTTCTAAGACAATACTTTCCAAAAATATAACTAGGAAAAATGTATTGTTTTCCTTTAATGAAAATGTTTCATGTCTACAATTCTAACAGCACACCAATGGTCTTAAGGGTTAACTTTTTTTTTTTCCAATGATAGTTCCTTTTATTTTTAACTTTTTTTTTTTTAATTTAAATGCAATTTGCCAATATATAGTGTAACACTCAGTGCTCATCCCATCAAGTGCCTCCTTAATGCCTGACACCCTGTTACCCCATCTCCCCACCTGCCTCCCCTTCTGTAACCCTTTGTTTGTTTCCTGGAGTTAGGAGTCTCTCATGGTTTGTCTCCCTCTCTAATTTTTCCCACTCAGTTCCCCTCCTTTCCCTTATAATCCCTTTCAGTATTTCTTATACTCCACGTAATAACTTGCTTTAAGCTGATGCACTCCCTGCTTCCTGACGTAGGCCCCCCTGGTGTACAGTAGAACCAACCTACCTTTCTTGACATCTGCAGACCACCGGCCTTGGGGAGAGAAGGACCAAAGAACGTAAGGCTGGATCAATCTGAAAACAGCTGCTGAGGGTGCCAGCAAGTCTATTCAGGGTCACGTTGACATAGGACTAACTGTCGGAGCACCTACTTCTCTTGCATGCAGCCTCCACTGTTTCCCACATCTTCCAGATTCTCCTGTATTGGGAAGATGGTCTTTGGGACATTAGTTTACCATCTTCCCAGGTTGCCAGCTTCCTGAGTAGAGCAACTTTTCCTTTCCCACCATTGCTTGTATTTCAGGTACTGATTTTCGAGTGGCAAGCAGCCAGACCTCAGTTCAGAACCAGTACTATGTCTGGTAACACAGCTGAGCATTGTTTTTTTCCATTTTCTTTTAACAAAAATTTAAGAAAATCATTTGAATGTTAATAGGTATTGTAGGATATATTATGTGTGTACATACGGCATACATGTATTCCTTCTTACACAAAGAAATAGGAGATTTCTTCCTCTTAGGAAAACGTGTACAGTATATGTCTCAGTTAGGATTATTATTTTTGCTTTGGTAATTTAAGTACAATAGATACTAAAATATGTCAAATATCCTACAAAGTAACATACCTCTTGTTGTTAATATGTAAAACTTGCCATGAAGGGACACAAGATTTAAGTTATCAGGACATACTGCATCTCTTCCTTTCTGCTCTGAGCCACCTACATTTCTGGCTTACAGCCATTAGCCTGCTAAGATTCTCTGCTTCTATCCTGTGTGATAATCTATTCTCAACTTGGTATCCAGCATAATTCTTTAAACATTTAAATCAGATTCACCCTCGATGCCCAAGAATGAACTCTCTGCTTTTTCTGAGATGTTGACATCTACACCATTAAAAACACATTGTAAACCTTAATCAGGTAAGATTTCTGATTCATGACTTTGACTTGACAACCTGATTTTGTGTGTTAGAGCAAGCTCTGTTATCAACTATTGCAATTTTATAAAAGTATCAGAAATTGAATTTTGGGATCTATCGTTTTTGGATGTTTTCAGGAAAAAATTCCAACTGATACTGAATGTAATGGAAGAAAATTTTGAGATATTATTTAGAAAACCAAGTATTTATTTAGTATTTTTGCAAAGTGACTTACAAAATAGTTCCTTAAAGGATTAAGTATTTAAAATTTGATGATAAATAGCTTACTTACCAGAGAGAAAGAAGCTACATCTGTGATGAAGAACATTTATGTATATTCAACATCAGCTTTTTATTTTATTTTATTTTATTTTATTTTATTTTATTTTATTTTATTTTGGTAACATCAGCTTTTTAATAAAAATACTCTGAATATATAATTACTGTGCATATGTAAACATATGTGTAAATTTTGGCAATTATGACTTCAATTCACATTGATGTTTTGTTCCTTTTTAAATATAATTCTATATTGCATGTGAACTACAGGTGATTTCTAATAGACATATGACCCAATGGTTTGTTAACTTAAGAAGAAAACATATTAACATGATAATCTACTCCACAAATTTTATAGTCATATTACATAAAAAATATAATTTTATCTTCAATGTTGAAATTTGTAGTCGATGTATAATTACCTTCTCATTGTCAGATGTTCTACTTATGACAGAATTAATTTCTGTATGCTTTACTTTCATTCCATGACTTGTTTGGAAAAAGTGAAAAAATATTGAAATTCTCTGGTTCTCTGAAGCATCTGATAACACTGCTTTAAAAATGTCACCTTTAGAGGCTCCTGGGTTGCTCAGTTGGTTAAGCATCTGCCTTCAGCTCAGGTCATGATTCCAGGGTTCTGGGGTCAAGCCCTGAGTTGGACTGCTGCCCCTTGGGGAGTCTGCTCTCTGCCCCCCTACCCCTCTCCTGATCATCCTCTCTCTCTCTAAGATAGATAGATGATAGATAGATAGATAGATAGATAGATAGATAGATAGATAGATAGATGATGGATAGATAGGATAGATTCATAAACAAATAAATAAAATATTTAAAACAAAAATAAAAATGCTATCTTTGAAATTGCCACTCTTTGTTAGTGGAGCCAGAATATCAATCAATTCATGTCTTGTGGCAAATAGTTCACATGCAAGACAAAACTTGGATTAAAAAATGAGCTAACTTAGAACAGTTATTTGATCTAAATGAAAAGCCATGCTTCATTCACTGATAAGTAACAGCACCTCTACCACTGTATACATTAGTTATTTTAAGGGATAGTATAGTCTACTTTAAATAATGATAGGTATTGATGTTTCTGCAGTAGATTTGTGATTTCTGATTTCAGTAGATTTGTGTTTTCAGTACATTTGGCTTACAGTAAAGAAATTCAGAGAATTCAGAGAATTCTGAATTATGATAAAATATATGTCTTCTGAATCTTAACATTACCATAGTTCTCATGATGGAAGTTAAATGTCTACATATACTTTGTCTAACTCATATGTCAGTCATCACCATCCTAAAAATATAAACTCAGTAAACATGCTTTTTTTTTGCTCATTCCTTTTAGAAGGTTTTATTGCAAAACAAAAGGCCTTACCTCACAATAACATGAATAGTAAGTTGAAGATTCGTATCATAAAATGACTACAAAACGACTGTGACATTTTAGATGACCTCTTGTATGCACATAGCACAGATGCTCAGACTCCATTTTCCTCACATATTGCATACACAGCTAACTCCTCTTGTTTCCTGCTGACTTCACCAATTGTCTGCCTTTGTGATCTCCTACAAAGCTGGCTGATATGCCAAGTGGCCTAGCTAGCAACTGCATTAAATGCTCCTCTCCACACCACCCAGAATCCAAAAGGAGTTAGCTCTTCATAATTGTTCATGTCTGAATGCATCTAATATTATCAGCCAGCCTCATACATACTTCCCTGAAGGGATAATGATAGTAGAGAACTGTTATAAATGGAGTTTTTAAAGATTTATACATCTTTTAAATGAATACTTGGTTCATTGCATAGTCAACTACTAGAGGATTGAATTAGATTTAATACTGGGAGGGAGGGCATGAAGAAACAAATACAAATAAATAGTAATAAGGCTTATGTTCTCACTTTGCTCTTTGAATACAAAATATATTTTTTCAAAGCTACTGAGTGGGGGAGATAAGAAGAGACTATACTTGTGGTTCCATATGACTGAACTATCTGGAAAACATTCATGCTCCCCACACAACAACCAATATTTCCTAGTCTTTCTTAGAATTAGGTTGGGGCCATGTTACAATTCTGTTCAAAGAATGGTGAGTATGTGTCACTTCTGGAATCACATTTTCAGATTTTGTTCAGATTCACTCTGTTGAAGCAGTCCTCGTTGGCCACTCCAACCATTTGCCCTTTAGAAGTAGAAGATTAATCTTTTGTTTAACACTATTAATGGTGGGTAGTCTGAGTTGAAACTGGGGATTTGGTGGACAGGGATGGGAAAAGGGGTTTGGGGACAGATATTTCATAATTCTAAGCAATTAATCCCCTTATGTTACTACTTAGATAAAAATTCTGCTCCTCTATTTATGACTTATTATGATCTTGTTTTCAGAAATACTCAAATGGTTACAAACATTACTAAGAAGGGGGTGGGAGGAGGCAGGTGGAAACAAAAAGGTAAGCATATTTAAAAAAAATACTGTACATGTTTTTCAAAATACTTTTAAAAATACTATTTTTTGCCAGTACCATACTGTTTGGATTACTGTAGCTTTGCAATATATTTTAAAAGCATAAAGTATAATGCCTCTAGCTTTGTTCTTCTTGCTAAAGAAGCCAATTGCTTTGGCTATTCGAGGTCTTTTGTGGTTCCATATGAATTTTAGTATAGTTTTGTCTATTTCTGTAAATAATGAGATTGGGATTTTAATAGTGATTGCATTGAATCTGTAGATCAATTTGGTAATATGGACTTTTTAATGATATTAATCATTCTAATCCATGAACACAGAATGTCTTTCATTTAACTATCTTATTTAATTACCTTTATCAGTGTTTTATCATTTTCAGTGTACAAGTATATCATCTAATTAGTTAAATTTATTCCTAAGTATTTTATTATTTTTGTTTCTATTTTCAATGAGATTGTTTTCTTAATTCCCTTCCCTATTCAGATAATTCATTATTAGAGCACAAGAGTGGATTGACTTATAGATCAATGGAACAGAATAGAAAGACCAGAAGTCCACAGATATATGGTCAATTGATCTTCTATGAGGGTGCCAAGAACACACTATAAGGAAAGGATATTCTCCTCAATAAATTATGTTAGAAAAACTGTATATCCATACATAAGCAATGAAATTAGACCCAAAACTCACATTATGTACAAAAATCAACTCAAAATGTATTACAGATTTAAACATAAGACCTGAAGGACTCTTGGATGGCTCAGTGGTTGAGCATCTGCCTTTGGCCCAGGGCATGAACCTGGAATCTGGGATCGAGTCCTGCATGGGGCTCCCTGTAGGGAGCCTGCTTCTCCCTTAGCCTGTGTCCCTGCTTCTCTCTCTCTTGCTGTGTCTCTCATCAATCAATCAATCAATCAATCAAAAAAAAAAATTAAGACCTGAAACCATGAAATGGCTAGAAAAAAAATCAGGAGAAAATCTTCTTGACATTGGTCCTGGCAATGATTTTTTGGATATTGTATCAAAAGCAAGGCAACACAAGTAAAAATAGACAAATAGGAGTACACCAAACTAAAAAGCATCTGCACAGAAAGGAACAATCAACAAAATGAAATGGGAAGAATTTTTGTAAACCATATATCTGATAAGGGGTTAATCTCCAAAATATATAACTTAATAGCAAAAACAAGAAAACAAGAAAAAGAAATATATAACTTAATAGCAAAAACAAGAATAAAAAATAGACAAGGGAGATGAACAGACTATTTTCAAAAGAAGACATACAAGTGGCCAACAGGGATATGAAATGGTGCTTGGCATCACTAATCATCAGGAAAATGCAAGTAGAAACTACAATGACATATGACCTTACATTTGTTAGAACAGCTTTTATAACAAAGAAGATAATCATTTGTACGACCATTATAGAAAATATTATGATGGTTCTTCAAAAAATCAAAAGTAGAACTAAGATATACATGGCAATCTTACTTCTGGGCATATATTCAAAGAAACTGAAATCAAGATCTTGAAGAGAAATATCTGTACTCTCATGTTCAATGTATCATTATTCATAATAACCAAGATAAGGAAAACACCCAAAAGTCTGTTAAGAAATAACGGATAAAGAAAATGTAGTATACATATACCTGTACCAAGGTGAGGCGCCAGCAAAGATTGGAGTCTGTGTGACAGGTGATGGGAGCCTAGAGGAGCGCTCCCGACTTCTTCTGTGGCCATTTCCTAACCCAGGATTTCCCTGCCAGAGATCCTGAGAGATCCTGGAGGGAAATGGGAAATAATGGGAAGAGTGGTTGCAGCTGCAGTGTCTCCTGTGGATCCACCCATCCTCTCAGGGGCCCCTGACGCTCAGCACCTCTCAGCAGCTCCCCCCACTGCTCCTTCATCATCAGCACCTGCATTTTCTCCCAAACATACCCCAAGCCATATAGTGAAACCACATCATGCACCCGTGGCCTACAACGGTGCCCTGTTTGCATTCCTAGGAACACCCACACTCCATCCACTGGTATCAGGTCTCGGCTTCGGCCGGCAGATGTCCTCAATTGTGCTAATCACACACACGCAGACACACATCAATGATATTCAGCTGCGCAAAAAGAGAAAAAAAGAAAACAATTATGTCATTTAGTGACAACACGGACATAAGATTAAATTAAATATAATAGTAGACTTAATATTAAGTTAAACAAGAATAGAAAAACAAACACTGCATGGTCTCACTTATATGCGGAATGTAAAATAATCAAACTCATAGAAGCAGTTGCCAGGGGCTGGGAGGAAGGGTAGTGGGGTGATGTGGGTCAAGGACACAAAGTTTCAGTTAGGTGAGATTAGTAAATTCTGGAAGCTCTAATGTGCGTCATGGCAAAGACAATTAATAATATTGATACTTGAAATTCGTTAAAAGGGGTAGCTCTCAAGTGCTCTCACCACAAACAAACAACAAAAAGGAATAGGACTGTATGAGGTGACAGATATATTCATTAGCTTGCTCATGATGGTCATTTCACAAGGTAACATTTTTAAAAACATCAAGCTGTACACCTTAAATAGTTGGGATTTTTATTTTTCGATTATACCGCAATAAAGCTATTTTAGAAATATTGTCCATTAAGCCACTGCTTCTCCTTTGCCTTCTTTACATTTCTTCGCAGCCTGTTACACAATATGGCTTAGGCTTTGTAGTTATTTACGTATTTATTATATGATGAGTCTGATAGAAGCTCATTCAGAACTTTAGATTTTTTTGTTTTTAAGATTTTATGTATTTATTCATAAGAGACACAGAGAGAGGCAGAGACACAGACAGAGGGAGAAGCAGGCTCCCCACTGGGTGCTTGATGTGGGACTCGATCCCAGGGCCCCAGGATCATGACCTAAGCCAAAGGCAGATGCTCAACCACTGAGCCACCAAGGTGCCCCTAGAACTTTAGATTTCCTTTACTAAGTTTCCAATGACAAGTTTGATGTAGGCACACAATAAATGATTTCTAAATACATGAATGAATTCTCATTCTGTAGGGAGATGGAGGTTAGCATTAAAGAGTGAGTCTTTGCTGTCTTAGGGACCTTCTCACCTGAACTTGTGGCTGCCATCAGAATCAAGGAGGAGTAAAATACAAGTAAAGTTCAGTGGGCATCTGAGTTCAGGAACAATAAGAAAAGAGATATATCATTTGAACATATCACTAAAACTGAAGAGCAAAACAACACAATCGCATTTAGGAGTATGGAACTGGGCATCTAGCAGACAAGCAAGGAAATGGAGGTGAAGAAGTAGCAACAGCCTGGAAATCTGTCTAAAGAAATCCTGTTTTCCTTGCACGCTTCCCTAAGGTGTGCCGTAATGCCTGCTATATAATGGGGCAACTTGGAAGAGGGTTTCTACTGGGTGGCGATCAGTAGAGATGTTAAGATATTAACTAGTAAACCAAGTTTAAAATATATTATAAGTAAATAAAATATATAAATAAAATATATTATAAATAATTAATATATATATTTTATATATAAATTTATATATTTTAAAATTTATATATATTTATTTTAAAATTTATGTATTATTATATATTTTTATATAAATAATATATTATAAAAATTTAAAATATATATATTTAAATTTTAAAATATATATATTTAAAATTTTAAATATAAATTTATATATTTTAAAATATATATTAAAAATATATATAAATATATATATTTTAAACTTGGTTTACTAGTTAATATCTTAACATCTATCATCTATCTATCTATCTATCTATATATATATATATATATGCCATAATAAGATTTTAAAACATTACAGGTGGGACCATGTCACTCTGTGTTTTTTATCCTGCTAAATTTAAGATTTCCTATGAACTGAATTTAGCAATTATTTTGAGCCCTATGGATAGGTTTCAATTAAAAAAGGGAATGGGGGGAGTCATTTCAAACTAGTCATATCAAACAATCAGAAGTTAAAACACCAAAACAGAAAACATGATTGAGAGAAGCCTTGCGAGAGAATCTTACCTGTATTATGGGTAAGCCCTGGTTGGCTTTCCTTGTACAACACGCAGAGTGAAGGTCCTTGGTTACTGATACAGATCATTCCTCACTTCACTATTTTGTAAAATACTGGAACTTCTCATGCTGATTATTCTATAGTTGCATAGTTTTCTTTACTCACAGCAATTTTCATACGTCTTACATCCAAATCAAAATGTAAATAGGATGTAAATTTTATGACAAATCAGCTAAATTACCATTACTTTTCAATCGGTTTACATGATAGCAGTTTGAAGGAGCAAAACATCATCTCAATGTCAAAAACACAAATGTATTTTTACGGTTCTGATTTCCTGTTAGTAATTATACAATTAAATTGATCGTTCTGGCATTAATTCTGCCGAGGTATCCCAAAGAGTGCTGACAATTCTCATTCATGAAATTTTACAATGTTCTGATATAATGACAAAAATTTCGTCTTAATTGCATTTTACTGCAAAAAGACATTTGTGCATTTTGTGAGCTTTTAAAAGGCAATAGTCTGCCTCTTTATTGATACTGTAAATTGATACATTAATTTTTCTGAGAACATTACAAGTATTTCCCAAAATAATTAGATGATAGACTAGGTAATTATTATCCAGCTTGCTTGCTGAGATGTGTATGTATGATTGCAACAACCATAGACTTTTCCAGCAACAAAGAACTAAATAAAAGTGACATATTATTAGGTATCTATTCTTTTACTTATTTAGTTAGTTAAGTTTAGTTTATAGAGGCTGAAAATTACCTCAATTTTTATATAGATTAAATGCTTTGAATTAAGAAAGACATTTTTTTTGTCTTCAGCAGAAAATAGTTACAATTTGTTTTACAAGGCTAAATTATTAGCAATGTCAATTTTTGTTTGTAAATCAGGAATGTATAAATCTATATATTTTTAAAGTGTTTTTTTCTTAATCAATTTTGTACATTGTCTCAAAACACATTTTAAGTCAGAAGTATCACAGCTCAAGTAAAACAATCATAATCCTTATCCAGTGACAATTCTCAACATGTTTTCTGAATCTTATTTTGATCTTTTTGAAATGTTTGAACATATGCACTTGTTCTTAAACATATTTATAAATTATTGTATCACTATGATTTTTTTTAAAGATTTTATTTATTCATTGGAGACACAGAAAGACAGACACATAGGCAGAGAGAGAAGCAGGCTCCCTGCAGGGATCCTGATGTGGGACTCAATCCCTGGACCCAATCCCAGGACCTGGGGTCACACCCTGAGCCAAAAGCAGACGCTTAACTGCTGAGCCACCCAGGTGTTCCTGTATCATTATAATTTTAAAAGTACCCCTGGATTTTTATTAAAATAACGACAAAATGCCTACCTAAATCTCTCTAGGACAATAAACACACAGAAACATTGATTTCTTACAGAAACATTTATTCGTCCCATATTTCATAAAGCAATTTTGAAACTAGAAACTAGAACAATGAATTTGTCAGCTCAGAATTAATTTGTATTTCATTCAATGTACAGAATTTTTTTTCCTTTGGCCAAGGGAATCCTATGAAGTTCTTACATATCACCAAGAAAATAACCATGACAATGTGCCTCTTTTAAATGTTGGTTCCATCTTATACCAAAATTGCAAGATTTTCTCAATTTTTTTGTTGTTCTACTTTCTGGGTAAGATAAAAGCATATACATTAGCATAACCTGGAAGAGTGTGAGGGGTGATTAAATGAAAGCGTTTATGGATGTTTGCAATGCCTGGGTGGCTCAGTGGTTGAGCATCTGCCTTTGGCTCAGGTCGTGATCCTGGGGTCCTGGGATTGAGTCCCCAATTGGGCTCCCTGCAGGGATCCTCCTTCTCCCTTTCTCTCTCTCTCCCCCATAAATAAATAAATAAATAAATAAATAAATAAATAAATAAATAAATAAAATATTTTTAAAAAGGAAGTGTTTATGGATGTTTAGGTAGTCTTTCCAGATCTCTAAACTAGGCTTGCCAGTGGTTATGTTGCCTAATGAACGGAATCATCCCAAAGTGGACCCACTTACTCAGTTTGGATTTCCTGGACAAAATGCTAATGGGAACAGAGCTTCCTCCTTCTCCCAGCAGGCAGGCTTGCAACTAAAATCAGCTTCCCTGGATCAGAGTGGTTTCCTCACCCCATAAGAGAGCATTGCAATTTACCAAAGATCCCTATTTCTCCAGGTACTATAAACAACCAGGTCATTCAAATAGCATAAAAATGAGGTACACTGCATGGCTCTTACACTTCAATGTAGAATGGAAGAAACAGCAGACAGTGTCACCCGTGGAGCACAAACCCACTGAATGTTTGATAGTGCCTGTCACAGAATGCACCTCACAGGCTGATGTAAGGATGCAGGACCAGTGCCCTTTCCTGCTTGGTGGTTTGTAAGTTCCCTCAGTAAGACTCTTTATTAAACCATATCATTAACATTGTATATCTGACGTCGAGTTTCTTACATGCCATTTTGTGGCATCAAGTTTCTTACATGCCATTAATTTCACACCAAATCTTATTTGATGTGAAATCAAATAATCTTTAGAATTATGCCATGTATAAGCCAAATTAACTATTCATTAGAGAAAAAAATATTTACATTGTTTTTCTACTTGTTTCTGTTTCTTTTGTGACAGCCTAATTTAAATATTTTAACCCTCTTTTGTTTTGTGCATGGATTTTTAAATAGTACATTAGTAGTTTCAACCTTCCCTTCTTTGTAGCAAAACTTTGTTTCAAATAAAATCTTATACACAATCACAATAATAAAGTATTAACACAGTTTGAAATTTATATATTAGAAAGTCATTCTCAACTAATGACCACACATTTATTTTTTTTTTAGTTTTTATTTTAATTCCTCTAAGTTAACATACAAGGTTATATTAGTTTCAGGTGTGCAATATAGTGATTCAACTATTCTATACATTACTCAGTATACCTCACAAATAATGTATAGAATGTACATACTCTTTTTTAAAGATTTTATTTATTTATTCGTGAGAGACACAGAGAGAGAGAGAGGCAGAGACACAGGCAGAGGGAGAAGCAGGCTCCATGCAGGGAGCCTGACGTGGGACTTGATCCCGGGCCTCCAGGATCAGGCCCTGGGCTGAAGGCAGTGCTAAACCGCTGAGCCCCCCGGGCTGCCCAGAAAGTACATACTCTTAATCCCCTTCACATATTTAATCCATCTCCCATCTAACTCCCCTCTGGTATCTATCAATTTGTTTTCTGTAATTAAGAGTCTGTTTCTTGATTTGAGTATCTCTTTCTTATTTGCTTCCCTTTCCTTGTTTATTTATTAAATTCCACATATGAGTGAAGTCACTTGGTATTTGTCTTTCTCTGACTCATTTCACTTAGCGTTATACTCTCTGGCTCCAACCATGTTGCTGCAAATGGCAAGATTTCATCCTTCTTTGTGGTTGAATAACATTCCATTGTATATATACATACCGCACCTTTTTTATCCATTCATCAATTGATGGACTCTTGGTCTTCTATATCTTGGCTAATGTAAATAATATTGCTATAAACATAGGAGTGCATGTATCCCTTTGAATTAATGCTCTTGTGTTCTTTGGGCAAATACCCACTAGTGTGATTGCTGAAATATAAGGTAGTTCTATTTTTAATTTTTGAGGACCCTCTTTCAGTTTCCCTCAGGGGCTGCACCTGTTTGCATTCCTACCACCAGTGCAGGAGGGTCCCTTTGATCGCCACAGCCTCACCAACACCTGTTGCTTCTTATCTTTCTGATTATAGCCATTCTGACAGGTGTGAGGTGCTATCACATTGTAGTTTTGATTTGCATCTCCCTGATGATAAATGATGATGAGCATCTTTTCAAGTGTCTGTTCATGAACCGATGTCTTCTTTGGAGAAGTGTCTGCTCATGTCTTCTGCCCATTTTCAATTGGATTATGTGGGGTGTTTTGGTGTTGAGTTATATAAGTTCTTTTTACAGTTTGGATATTAACCCTTTATTGGATATATCATGTGCAAATATCTTCTCCCATTTTTTAGGTTGCCTTTTAATTTGTTTTGTTTTGTTTTGTTTTTTTGTTTTTAATTGTTTCCTTCACTGTGCAGAAGTTTTTTATTTGATATAGTTCCAAGAGTTTATGTTTGCTTTTGTTTCCTTTGACTCAGGAAACATATCTATAAAGAAGTTGCTATTGCTGATGGCAAATAAATTATTACCTGTGTTCTCTTCTAGGATTTTGATGGTTTCCTGTCTCACATTTAGGTCTGTCATCCATCTTGAGTTCAATTTTGTGAATGGTGTAAGAAAGTGGTCCAGTTTCATTCTTCTGCATGTTGCTGTCCAGTTCTCCCAATGCCATTTGTTGAAGACTTTTTTCCACTCGATATATTTTCCTGCTTTGTTAAAGAATCATTGACAATATAGTTCTAGTGGGTTCGTTTCTGGGTTTTCTATTCTATTCTATTGATCTATGGGTCTATTTTTGTGCCAGTACTATACTTTTTTGATTACTACTGTTTTGTAATATAACTTGAAGTCCAGAACTATGATGCCTCCAGCTTTGCTTTTCTAAGATGGCTTTGGCTCTTCCAGGTTCTTTGTGGTTCCATACAAATTTTAGAATTGTTTGTTCTAGCTCTGTGAAAAATGTTGGTGACGTTTTGATGAGATTTCATTAAATGTGTAGATTGCCTTGGGTAATATAGACACTTAAACAATATTTATTCTTCTAATCCAAGACTATAGAATGTTTTTCCACTTCTTTGTATCATCTTCAATTTCTTTCATCAGTGTTCTACAGTTTTAGAGTACAAGTCTTTTACCTCTTTGGTTAGGGTTATTCCTAAGTATCTTATGGGTTTTGGTGCATTACAAATGAGATTAATTCTTTGATTTCTTTTTCTGCTGCTTCATTATTGGTATATAAAAAATGTAACAGATTTCTGTATGTTTATTTTGAATCCTGTGACTTTACTGAATTCACATATCAGTTCTAGCAGTTTTTTGGTGGAGTCTTTGGAGTTTTCTACGTAGTATCATGTCATCTGTAAATAGTGAAAGTTTAAATTCTTCCTTCCTTCCTTGTGTTGTCTGATTGCTGTGGCTAGGACTTCCAGTACTATGTTAAACAAGTGGTGAGACTGGATACCCTTGTCTTGTTTCTAATCATAGAGGGAAAATTCTCAGTTTTTACCATTAGGGATGATGTTAGCTGGATTTTTTGTTTGTTTTCATATTTGGCCTTTATTATGTTGAAGTATGTTCCCTTTAAACCTCCTTTGTTGAGGTTTTTTATCATGAGTGGATGTTGTACTCTGTCAAATGCTTTATCTGTGTCTATTGAAAAGATCATTCTTATCCTTTATTTTATTGATGTGATATATCATATTGATTGATTTGTAAATATTGAACCACCCTTACATCCCAGGAATAAATCCTACTTGATCATGAATGATTTTTTAAATCTATATGAATTCAAATTTTAACTGTATATTTTTAGAGATACAGTATGAAAATTTCTTTAAAATATATTAAATCCTTATTTATTCATTTAAGCAGCAAATATTTAAAGATTTCTCTCGTTAATATTGGGGACACTAAGGCAAAGCGAGTGTAAAAGAAAGTCACTTCTAAAACCACATGTCCTGGATTCATGTTCAGCTCACCTACATGTTCACTAACTAAATGGAGGCAAGAGAATTAGCTTCTCTTAGACTCTGTTTTTAACTAATTAATAATAATAACAATAATGTAGTTCGTAGATGATAATTTTTATAGAAAAATGATGTTACCGTATTGAAAATAAACCACGATTTTTAAAAAATTGTGATAACTTTTTTCTCATTTGCATCAGCATTAGCATTTACAAAAACTCACCAATATAATGTCTTTTTTGGACAAAGGGAGCACATATTGAGAATTTGATTAAGAGCATAAGCCCTGAGGGCACCTGGGTGGCACAGTGGTTACGCGTCTGGCTTTGGCTCAGGTCGTGATCCTGGGGTCCTGGGACCAAGCTCTCCCACGAGGAGCCTCTTTCTCCCTCTGCCTGTGTCTCTGCCTCTCTCTGTGTCTCCCAGGAATAAATAAATAAAATCTTAAAAAAAAAAAAAAAAAAAAAAAGAGCATAAGCCCTGGAGCTGTACCTCCTGAATTCAGGTAATAGCCAAAATACTTATTAACTATGTTGTCAGGCAAGATATCTAAGCCAACTGTGTGTCAGTATCCTTACTTGTAAAATACAAATACCAATGGCACTTACCTCGCAGAGTTGTGAGTGTTAAGAGAAGTCAACTTATGTGATCACTTAGAACTATGATTAGGTTTAATAAGTGTCCTCCGCAGGTACTATTATTAAGGCAACTATATAATTGGCAAACCAAATCGCCAAATTTCAATACTTTTGAAAGGGTATTTCATTAATAAATAAATTTCATTAATTCCTGACCGTAAACCAAGACTCTCCCAGGCAAACTGGGATATATAATCAACCTAGCTAATAGACTCTTCCTAATTATAAGAATCTAAAATATCTGACACAAATAGCAATAAAAATTAATCAATTGTAGACACAGTTATTAAAATAGTCAAAGATATAAGAATTTGTGATAAATTCTGATGAAATCATTGTTAGAAAAATATTACAGGTAAAGTGAAAATGAAGGTCTGATAGAGTTGGACAAATAACAATAAAGAGAAAAATATACAGAAAAAGTTATAGAATATGCGAGGATGTATGCTTCAAAAAAAAAAAGGCCTTTGTCAGGGCACCTGGGTGTCTCAGTCAGTTAACTGTCTGCCTTTGGCTCAGGGCATGATCCCAGGGTCCTGGGTCAAGCCTCCCATCAGGCTCCCTGCTGAGCAGAGAGTCTGCTTCTCCCTCTAGGTTTGACCTTCCCCTTGTGCGTTCCTGTGCATGCTGCTGCTCTCTCTCAAGTAAACTTAAAAAAAAAAAAAAAAATCTAAAAAAGACCTTTGTTGTGCACCTGGTGGCTCATGGTTGAGCATTTGCCTTTGGCTCAGGTCATGATCTCTGCCTGGGTCCTGGGATCGAGTCCTGCATTAGGCTCCCTCATCAGAGAGCCTGCTTCCCCCTCTGCCTGTGTTTCTGACTCTCTTTGTGTATCTCTCATGAATAATTAAATAAAAATTTTAAAAGGGTTTTGTCATATTTGTAAAGGCCTCAAATATATTTTAAAAATATTGGTTTTTTATAATTATACTATTAAAGTGAAATGAGAAGCAATGAATGATATTTTTATTGCCATATATTACTCACAAAATTTGTGTAGCATAGTATTCTGTGTAGGAACTAGCATATAGTGCTAATTACAACCTATATTTCATTAAACGAAGGGTAAAAAAAACATATTTTCTTTGAACTTATATATTTTTTCAAATTAAATGCCTACTATATTTTTAACATTAAATATGAAATGTTGCTTTCAACTTTCAACTTTTCAACTTTAAGTAGATTCATTTTGATTTTCTATTTTCCAATGCCTAATATCCCTGACCAGTAAGGACCTCTAGGCCCTTTTTGAAGGACACTGTGAATATTAAATAAGATAGGGCATCCACAGTACTTAATAAAGTTTAATACAGATGAAATATTACTATTTATACTTGTTTCCTTGCTAAACGCAAAGGTTAGAAAAATGAATGAAATATAAATGCTGCCCTTTGAATGCTTACTCTGCAGTTGGAGCTTCTGATATTCCAAATATCTATTACAAAGCAGTGCAGTAAGTACCATAATAGAGATTAGCCAAAAATTCTGGCTAGGGGTGTGGAGGCAGACAATTTACAGAATGATTTAAAACCATTTTAAATCAAAAAAGTGTTATTATCAGAGAATGAGGGGGAACTGAGGGACTCTCATCACAGAACGACTTCTTCCAAACCGCTGCGCTCAGAAACCTGGCCAAGGAGCATAGCATGGCCTCATGACCTCAGCTCCCCTTCCCATGCCAGGAGAATTTACTGTTTGTTCCATACAAAACCTGTTGATAGGCAGGTAGGCTACTGAACCCCTTCTGAGAGCCCTTACTTTAGAAAAGTTGTAGTTCTAAATCCTTTCTGTGTCCTTAGAGAAGTCAATCTACCACTGAATACTGTTTCTTCAAGGACTTGAGAGCTGTCTCTTTGAAATGTAAACATTCAGGAAGATAACTCTCCCCACCCATCACTGTGGAGGATAAGGGACCAAATGGATGGGTGCCTTGCCCTAACTTACAGGCTGCCTCTTGTCATAAAGATTGGAGCTTGTTTCCCCTTCAGGGAAGCGCTAACTAGCAAACCTAGATGGTTGAGTCAACCCCTCATCGGGCCTTCCCCTCAGCCCACCTCAGCCTTTCAAGTCTCTCGGCTTTTGTTTCAGCAAAATGGATTTCTATCACGCTGGATCTTCTTCTCCATTCAAGCGATGGAATAAAATGTGTTCTTGCCACTTTAGCATCCAGCTTTGTTCATCTTTCACATGGGGATCCCGAAGAGAACTTAAGAAAACTTCAGGTCTACGTCTTAACTTCTTTGGAATGGCTTAAGAAAACCTAACAGTCCCCTCTGCTTATTATCTTAGGACAATAGTACAAAAATATCGTGTAAGTATAATTAGATCATCTAAGCTTCTGCATTTAAGTAATCTAATGACGCTGCTCACTGTAATTTCATTAAGGGAAAAAGACATCGATTATTCAGTTCATATATTACTATTATTTAATTTCTTAGAAAAATACTGTCTGCAAGCTGAGAAAAATTGTACTTTTATGTCACTCCAAACCTGGTGTGTTTTTTTTGTTTTGTTTTGTTTTGTTTTTAACAAAGAAGAGCAGAATCAGAGGCATCTAGGCAGAAGGAAAGTCTGTGCAGTGAAACCCTGTGCACATTCTGGGCCTTTGTCCTCAGGTGCAGTCCTGGCCTCCTTGTTCTGCTCTGTAACTCAGTGTAGCTAGTCCCCGGCTCAGATATTGTCTGGTTACTTTCAACAAAGGCATGTGAGCAAGATTAGAAGGAGGAAACTAGGCCAAGTTGGAGTTTTTCTTGCTGCTCCTCTCTGCCTCAGGCACATTCTCTCTAGGGCCTGGGCCTTAAAAAGAATGCCACCTGGTTCCATCACCCCCAGGGACCCAGGCCCTGCCTGCAGGAGCACGGCCTAGGCTTTGTTCAACACTCTGGGATAGCAGTGGCTTCCTGCTTTTGCTACTCTCCACGTGGTCTCAGCTTTTCCACGACCTGTGTAGCCAAGTCAGTGCATTCTATTTTCTCTCCTTTAAAAATATAAAAGCCATGTCTGTTTTTCTGGCTAAATCCTGATGGATACAAAACCCCCTGGAGGAAAAATGAAGTTAATGGTGTGAGCGAGCAGTAGGAGATAGTCGGAATTGTCTTACACCATAAAACAAGTCAATTCTTGTTTTAAAATAGTGATTTGTATCTTATAGTTTCCCTATTATTACACAATAAATCTCCATCTATGTGTCATTTTAATATAGTGAATACAGTTAATTTTAGAAGAGAAAAAATATAGAGTTAATCCATGTTTCCAGGATCATAGGTCAGTTTATCGTAGATATCATGTCATCTAAAATAGCAAAGCTGATAATAAGCATGACAACCTACAGTTATTAGGAGCCCTATCGGAGAGTTTCAGAAGTTTGAAAACAGCAAGGACAACAACAACCAGAGAACTGTACGTAGGCTAAACCTGCATTCTCCTACCCAAGTCAGCTTCTAATTAAAGCTAATTATTTTCATTTTTCCCCTCAGCACAAACACGTTTATACAACCATTATTCATTCATAAATATGTATTGTCACCCAGAGCAGAGCGGAAGACCTATTTATCACTTAAAAAATACGGCATTAATTTGTACCTTAAAAATTACCAGATTTAAAATCTATTGTATTATAAAGAATTATTTTCTTTACTTGTATTATTTAACAATTAGCCAGTCATATAATGATTTCTAAACATAAAATCAAAAAAACAAAGAACCTATGTCTTTTTTCTGTCTAAAACATCATTAAGTATAATATACAGATTTCTTAAATATGGCTATGAAAGAACTCATGAAACTGAATCAGTTGAAGCGCTTGATGAAATTACAGATTCCTGGGTTCATAGGGAGGATTAAATCAGTTTATCCAACTCCAGTTGTGGCTTATTTCATAAAATAGACTACAATGTTTGGAAAATAACAACATATATATATATATATACACACAGATATTTAAATTACTAATAGTGAACAGTGAGGAACGTGTAGATATAACAGATGTTTGTACTGAATTGTAAAAGCCCTCTGATGTGCCTGCCTCCCTATAAAATCAGATAAAAAATGTAAAAGATGGAAAAATAAAGTGCAAAAGCAGGACACAGGACTGATACAGAAATGTCTATCCTCAAAAGGAAGCACACTGTGTGAATGTACATTTAATAAGCTAAAATGGGCAATAATCAGAGAGAAGAGTCTAACATAAGTGATCACATTAGCAAAGACGGTTGGAACATTTAGTGCCGATTTTATTTAGTGCTACATAAGGACTCTACAAAACAAGTTTCAGCAGAAATAGCTTCTGCTTTATGTCAGCTTTCAGTTTTAGACTCTTCCTGGCAACTGACCTATCCAACTGGTGTTGAAAATTTTAGTTTGACCATTTGGTCATGAACCCTCCCTAAGGGATCAATATGGGACAAAGGAACATTTTTAAAAAATTGTAAATTAGGTGGTCCACACTTTGCAAGTCAGACTAGGGTTCAATCTATTTGCTGGTGGTTTTAAAAATGAAGATTCACTCCCTAACTCTCATGTGCATCCTTCATCTCTCTGCCGTACTCACCCTCTATTGTCATCCTAAACTCCAGGAACATGAAACTAACTGCAATTCCTCTGGTAATGAGTACTGCTCTTTCAAATATGCCTTCATTTCCACAGGGAATGCTTTTTTTTTTTTTAAAGTGAATTTTTTTTTTTTTTTCCCCAACTTGCATTCCTCATGATCGCTACCTCCTCTATGATGGCTTCTCTAAGACACAGACTGTAAACATTATTATATTTGATCACTTTCTCATTTGAGAAGTACCCAAAGTATCTTCTGCAAACAAATAATAATAATAATAATAATAATAATAATAATAATATTTTAGGCATCAGTTTGCATGCAGTTATCATCTTTTAATTTGTTCTGTACTTATTGAAAGGTAGGCCTTTTAATTTTCCTTTCAATTTCATGGTTCTTACAAATAAAGCATGGTGAAAAATTCCCATGTGACGGTGTCACCCAAAGAAATGCTTCTTATATACTGTATGCTTCTTATATCCTGCATGCATGGAGGATATAATATTTAAACACAAATATTAATATTTAAACACAAATATTGCTCACCATTTAAAACAATAAAAAGTAGCATACATGCATTTGGTGAAATGAAGAATCAGAAGGAAATCATAATTCGCATATCTTGAGAAGTCTCACTCTCTTTGCAAGATTTCCTGGTAAAAGCAAAGTTGAAATAGTGTTTTAGTTTATGTGAATGAAACACATTTTTTTTAAAAGATTTTTTTTTAATTTATTTATTAGAGACACAGCGAATGAGAGAGAGAGGCAGAGACACAGGCAGAGGGAGAAGCAGTCTCCATGCGTGGAGCCCAACGCAGGACTCGATCCCAGGACTCCAGGATCACACCCTGGGCCGCAGGCGGCGCTAAACCGCTGAGCCATCAGGGCTGCCCAAAATACATTTTTGAAACATGACAGAGGTTAATGATAATTTATCAGTTTGGAGAAATGACAACTATCTGAGCTCAGTAAGTTGTTTTCGTTAAACTCATGTAGATAATAAAATTAATTTTATGATGAAAGCATGGCAAAGAGAATAATCCTATTGACTTTTTGAAAGAAGGACAAATAAGTTACATACTAATGTTGTAAAATATACCGAAGTGGTAGTTAGACTGAATCGAGCTGGCCAGTGAAACACCTTTAGTCTTTGTAGGCCTGAAGAGTGATCCTATTGCAAAAAGTATGTGAAAAAAGATAGTTTTAGCACTTTAGAACTTAGCAGTCCATGATACTCTGTAGCCTATTAATTTTATTCAGAAGTTTCTGGTCTACTTCCAGGAACAAAATGGACCTATGTAATTCATTTCTTTCTCAATGCCCTCAGGCACTATTTATATGACAATATTTAAATGAATTATTTTTAAGAACAAGAATGTACCAATGAGTATAATATGCAGGTTTGCAACAAAATTGTCTGGCCAGCATTTAGGATATTTTGTGAGATAGATGTATACACACACACACACATACACATATAATATATAAGTGTAATATAAATATATTTTATAAGATATAAATACATATATACTATATAATGTAGATATATAAATATATATGAATGCACAAAATGGCTATGATCATGGACTTCTCAAAACATCTTCCATGTATCTATCAATGAACTGTATTCCACTGGTTTTAACAGCACAAGTCAAATATTCCCTTATAATAGATACTTTCAGTTTGTGCAGACAAGACATTCTTAGAGAGTAATGATTTTTCACCCCATTTGTACTGATTTCTAAGTGCCTAATGTCACTCGGAAATACTGAGCTAAACTAAGGGATGTCAAAACATGTAGGGATCATATGGACAGTTCTGTCCATGTAGTACCTTAAATCAGTTATTTTTTTTCCTTTTTCTTGCAGAAAATCTGTCAAATATATATTCTATAAGGAATCACAAAACTTAAAGTATATTAAAAGTATCAAATTCAAGTTTTATCAATGTGACTTTTAATACTTAAATTGTCCTTCAGGAAATGTGAAGTGAAGCAATTTTAGATTCAGTTAGATATTTTATAGTAATATATAATTCTTCTCTTTTAAAAGTCAAGCACCTTTAATTTTTAGCTAATTCAAGCAATTTTATTAAAAAGAGAATTGGAAACTGTAAATCTTTTAAAATAATGAAGAATCTCCAAATTCTTACACAAATTTAATAAAACTGGTGTTTTAGTTTTTACATGTTACCATATGTATAGATGGAAAGTTTTATTTTGTTGAATTTCCTTAAAATTTTGAGCTTTTTAAAGGTGTAACAAATAAATATATATATTTCTATATTTCTACAATGTCTAAACTTAATTACTGAATAGACTTAGTAGATTGTTTTCTTTTGTATTCCATTCATGAAGAATTCCAATAGATAATTGAACAATGATATTATCAAACAATATACATAAAGAAAAGTATAATTCTCACCGGTTTAGTGAGCTATACTTGATAGGTCACAAATTGGAAATGATTTTAATATGCATTCATATTATAGCCTTTTCCTTTTTTGTAATATCCTTCTACTATGAACACGGTAGACATCTGGAACCAAACATTCAAGGATTTTACTATTTTCAGGTAAGAACAGTCTCATTCTAAAACTGAATATTAAGACTCAAAATCAGAATATTAATCCATAATCCATTTCAATGACACCCCCCCCCCCACCACCACCACCACCAGGAGCGGTTTCACCCCTCCTGGAGAGTTCTGCAGACCAGCTGTGTGGGGTGAGTTAAGATCTGTTCTCTAACTCTTACTGTACCTCCTCCCTACTCACCACATGTTCCAGCATTCCTTCACTCCATCCTTCCTATCTTCTTCCCTCACTCACATTTCTTCTTTTACACAAATAAGGAAGAAAGCTGGGAGAAAAGAACCTATGGCTTTTTACCTATGTTGGGCTATTTGCTGATTCCTCTTAACTTCTTTATGACCACTTTCATGCCATGAGATGTTCTTAAAGGCTCTTCAGGGGACTTCTGTAGGTGTTCCCACAGGAGTTTCATTCAGTACTTTTCCAACAATCCTGCCATGGACATAGACAGTTATTCCTGCAAATGTTTAAATATGACCTTCATCAATGAAAAAGCTATCACCCATGATTGTTAGTTTATCACTGGGGCTAGGAGTTTTACCCCTCTGCAGAATATTACTCAACTTCATACTCCAAAGGGTGAATACATTCACTTTCTTTTGTATCTTCCAGATAAATAAACATTGACTATCCAAACGAAACCTGTAGCTTCTCTTTCAGCCAGTCATTTATCTATGGCTGACATTCTTCATACTGTGGATATACTGGTTAATTGCAGAAGTGGAATTAAGACAAAGAATTTCATTTCTTTATGGCTAAATGTCTCTAGCAAAGTGCTATACGTGAACAGAAGAGATACTGTTATGATGGCTCACTGGTCTTTGTATCATTTAGGATTTGAGAGGGCTAAATCTTGAATATGATTAGACATACAACTTGTTTTTTTTAAGACTTTATTTATTAATTTGAAAGAGAGTGAGAGCAGGAGAGATCACAGAGGGAGAGGAAGAGGGAGAAGCAGACTCACTGCTAAGCAGGGAGCAAATGTGGGGCTTGATCCCAGGATTCTGAGATCATGACCTGAGCCGAAAGCAAAGGCTTAACTGACTGAGACACTGAGGTGCCCAGACATAAAACATATTCAAATCAGATGTCCCTGGGAATACAGAAAAATATATAAAGCTAGGTAGATTGATGGAAAGGCTGGATCGGTGGGAAAAGGTCTATGTCTGCTTGACAGTCTTGATAAATAAGGCAAAGATAAGTCACTACAATGGGCCAAGTTATTCCCTGTGTGTCTCTGATCTATCTGGCCTTACATTCTGAATCCTTTTGTCAAGAATCCTCAATATCCAATCCCAATTATAAGATGCATTTTCATGACCACCAAAACAAATACAACTCTAATTGGAAGAGCCAAAGAATATTACTTCAATCTGATAGAGTTTCAATATGTACCATTGCCATCATGCTAACTGCTATAAAAGATAGCAAATCTGAGAGGCTTGTTATAATAAAAACAGATATAACCTTACAGAGTAACACGGGAAAAAGTAAAAAATTAATTCTTAAAAATTAATTCTTACCACGCATAATGTTTCAATGCAAGTTTTGGTAGGTGACATTGAATGCTATGCTTCAGGGTACCTAGTGTCTCTCATTTTGTAGCTCTGTGGCATGAGAGGGCTTTGGAGTTCTCTGCTTCCAGTCAGCTCAAAGCCAAAAATGCTGGAAAAACTTCATCTTTACAACTATGGTCTGAAGGGATACATGTCATTTTGCTTCCTTTCCATTAGTAATAATTAGTTAAATAGCTTCTCCTAAATGTGAAAATTTCTGGGAAATATATTTCGTGGATGGGCGTCAACATCCCAGCAATAAATCTATACTACGAAAGGGAAACATGACTCTGCATGACTCCTTAGATCTCCTTTTATCCCTAACAATATGAGCATACTATAGCAGGAAACCATACAAATAAAAACGTAAGTATAAAGAGGGGTGCCTGGGTGGCTCAGTCAGTTAAGCAGCCAACTCTGGGTTTCGGCTCAGGTCATGACCTCAGGGTCCTGGTATCATGCCCCACAATGGCAATGGGCTCCACGCTCAGTGGGGAGGCTGCCCAAGGATTATCTTTCCCTCTCCCTCTGCTCTTCCCACCACTCATGCTTTCTCTCTCTCAAATAAATGATCTTTTTTAAAAATGTAGGTATGAAGAGAAAACAAACTCATATATATTTGGATTCTTTAGTATATCACATAAAAATTGATGATATTGATGATAAATAATGATATATATATCATTATTATTATTATTTTATGTGATATATATATCACATAAAAATTGATGATATTGATGATTCTTTAGTATATCACATAAAAATTGATGAAATTGATGATAAATAATAGCTGTATAAATAATCTGAATAATACATATAATTATATGTGCATATATGTTTTGTATGTACAGCAACTGTTCTTGTCCAATATTCATGAAATATTTATTTTAATATATCTTTAAAAGCAATACTTTCAGGTTATTATGAAGAGATAAAATTCCTAGATAATAATGAAATTAAAAGGGAATAATATCTTCCATTTATAACGTTATTTTATGTGCTTTATTTATTATATGCTATAAAAATCATAGAACAAATACATGAGGTCCTGGTAATTTATCCATTTCACCAAAATGAAAAGTAAAGCCAAAGTAGATGTATTTCCTTTAAGTGATTAAGCCTATTTTGAACACGGCCTGTCTGATACCAGAATCTTCATTTTACCAATGATGCTATGTTGTCTAACTTACATAAGATGTTAAGTTAAAACAAAAATTCTTAAATCACTGTTTGGAATTTAAACACGTGAGAATATGAACAGACCAACCATTTTCAGATACTGCTATATTAATATTGCACACGTACGTTGTCCTTTCCAAACCAAATTACACATTAAGTGCCTGAGAGCAAAGTAAGGTAATATAAACAATAGTGACACTCTGACAAGAACCAGAACTCTTATCAAACTACTGATAATTAAACCAAGGCACAGAGAGACGTCCAGGATGTTCAGGTTGATTCCCCAGATTCTTTTCTTTCACATCAGATGCATCAGGCCGAGGGTAAGATTTTTAAGAGAGATGTGGATTCACCTCATTTACATGGAGTCATTAGGTTTCAAAACCTCTTCATTTTATACTTAAATATTTACATCACTTGTGAGACATTTTTTAACAATTAATTCACCATAAATCATAGATTCCAACTATTTTTACCATAAGTAACCCTATCTTCCATAAGCATTCTATAGATTAGCATTTTTCTGCTAGAATTTTTTTTTCCAGATGATCTCCCATTAGTATGTTTATAAGAAGACCAGGAGTCCCACCCCCACTCCTTCAGATAAAAGGAGTGAATGAATTGTAGAGCTGCAGTTTTAACCATTTATGTCCCACAAATCATATGCTTATGAATTCAGATTTTAGTTTCAAATACACAGTATTTAATAAATGCAAGTTATCATTACAGTTAAGAAATTTTGAGATGGCATAAAAATCAGTCTAATATTAGTTTGCTAATTTGGAAAGTCACATTTAAAAATTGTTCCATTAAGCACAGTTTTGGAAGTCTACGTTAATAACAAGATTTTTCCCTCCATTATTCTGGTTATCCATCATAACTCAATCTCATTGCATGTATACAACCTTTCTGCAGTGGAAGAGTTCAATATAGCCAGCAGGCAACTTTTTTTTTTTTTTAATCTGTAGAACATTATAAAAAATATAGAGCCTATGGCTATTTCAACAGAGAAGACCCAGCAAGTACTGATAGTTAGTAATTAGTAGTTCTTATAAAATTTAATGTAATTATTTATCTAGACTAACATGATAAATGGGATAAATAATCATTTGCAACATTCAATTTATTTTTCACAATGTTCTTAGTTGTTTTTATTCCTTAGAGATAGCAATCCAAATTGTCTTTGCTATAGAAGACACCTAAATTATTGTAAATATACTACAATATGCATAATATTTAAGGATGTATTATATTATTTGTGTCATTTCAGATAAATTTCTCTTTTCATTGTTCTTGAATGCTCTACTTGATGCATTTTAATATTTTCCATTTATAAGAAACTAATAGTGATAAAGCCTCAGTTAATTAAATGATACTTTCCCCAAATGACTTCTATTTATTTAATGTGTACGTGCTGAATAGCATACCATTTTTGGTAAGATTGCTATCTTTTCTATTCTTTTCAGTGTCTATTAGTGAAACATAAATAAATGACTCAGAATAATCATTTGATATTTTGTTCTCTTGACAACAATTAAAGGCCCAAGTCATGCCCAAATGATTTCTTACATTCACAATACCTCTGCAAAGTGCATAAAGGATCTAAGGGTAAAGGGCCAAAAAATAGCATCTAATTAGCTTACTCTTTTGCATAAGAAACAGCAAAAAAAAAAAAAGAGAGTGGTTAGAAATCAAAAGCATAAATTTGACACCCATAGTTACTCTTTTTTATTGTTGAACACTAGGGAACAAAATACAATCAAATCTTTAAAATTAAGCTTTCATTTCATCTTTATTATGGAAGATAAGTGCAACATTACTTAAATTGTTTTTTAAGGCAAAGAACTTTCCACCACTTTGGTCTTTTGTTATGTAAACTGGTTAGGCTTGTTATTTTATATCTTACTGCTAAATTCAACTAAATATTTTTTTTCAAAAATGTATCTTGGCATAATTTTAAAAAATTCTAAAATATAAAGGTTTATAGTATACAACGTCTTCAAATAAATAGCATATTTTTCCTTTGTATTATATGTATAAAATAATGCAAGAAATGAGTCCAGGCCAATACTGCCATGAAGAGGGAGTCATGTGATGACTTTATACACTGGGATACATTATTAAATAGGCTTGCAGCTACAGAACTTGCACTAAATTTATAGACACCAAACTGAAGGATTTCATGACCTTGAACTGCTCTTTAACTCATACAAAAATATATGTATGTGTTTACATGCAAACATCACATACATATCTGTACAGAAACATATATACACACACATAGTATTTTGGTCAGTAATTTTATTGACCTGTTCTTATAACAAGAAAGAGCTTCAGTCCAATTTCTCATAAACATAATTCAACCATATTTTTTGCTGGGACAGTGATCCTCTCTGAAATGTAAATCCTGCTTTCGAAGCCCCAATCCATTTCAGTTTCAAAATTCACTATTGCATCTAGTGAGCCTAGCTAGATACGAGCCTCATGGTTACTTCTGCTCCATGTGGTGTTATCTGTCAGAAAAGTGTAGGCTATGTCAACTCCAGAGACCTACTGATTCCTGGCATTACTACCTGTCTCCATTTGAGACTATAAATAGCACTTTCCTGTCCTCTATGCCCCGTAGTGCTGCCATATGTCATAGGCTCACAGAAGGCCAAAACAAGCACAGCCCAGTTACTGTGTACCAATACTCAACTGACAGAGTTGAGACCAAATTACCAGTTACTCTGCAACAAAATAGATTTTTGGTCTATGCAGCTTTTTGCTACAAGAGCCAATTATTATTGTAAACTAGTTTTGGGGTGTGGGTAGTATAGAGGCACTGTTAGTTGCCTATTCAACACCAACTTTCCTCTTCTTTCTTTTTAATTAAACTGCACAGACTTTTACAGATAAATAGTTTTGAGTAACTCTATTTCCAGCTGAGAAGTTGAAGACAATCCTGGGATCTCATTCCCTTTGCCAATGATTGCTTTAGAAATTAGAACGGGACACAATTCCAATGAATTAGATAAAAGAGGACACTTACTGAGTACTTCTGGAAAAGGTTTCCAGACTCATAAAAAGGAACACACACAGGAAGATATAGTCTCTTTTCCTTCAATGGATGCTATTGTGTCAGTAAATGATGCCTGAAGCTACAGGAATTTTAGTGGTAGAAGAGGAGCTGGCCCGAGGTCAAAGCTGACAATGGCTGGACAGAAAAATCCTGGATCCGTGATAAAGGAGTTTAACTATCAGACACATCATTCCGCCTCTGGATTTCTTCTTAAAGGAGATAATAATACCTTTTCCTTAAATGATAAAAGAAAGACAGTTGGAAGTTTCTGTAGTTGAATTTGTTTGTTGGTTTTTGGTTCATCCTTTGACTTGTCTAATGTCTACTTAGGGGATGAAACGATTGATCTGGCTACCCAGATGCCCTGGTCTATGAAAGTCTTCTTTCATGAATATTATAGGGTAGTATACATTCTTAAATTAAATATTTGAAACTTCAACTATAGGGTCTAATACCACAATTCATTGACTATGGCAGACTTGTCATATATGCCCAATCTTCTAATATAAAAGGTGAGTGGAAAGAAACATTAAAAATGGTTCTGAAAATACTTCAGGAGACTGTTTCTTGATAATCAAAATAATAGTAATAATAATAATAATAATAATAATAATAACTATGTCACCCTTCCTGAACAATTAGAAATCTGACAGAAATCAGAAACATGGTTCCCCATATGTCCATCTACACATAACCACTCCAGTAAGAGTAAAATCTGTGCTATTACATGAATTGTTGGATTCTTATTAGAATAAATGACTTACTTTGTTTGGAGTCTCAAACTGGGTGGAAGCCAAAGCTCACTTTATTTATTTGTTTTTAAATATTTTATTTATTTATTCATGAGAGCTACAGAGAGAGAAGCAGAGACATGGGCAGAGGGAGAAGGAAGCTCTCTGTGGGGAGCCTGATGTGGGACTTGATCCCAGGACCCCGGGATCATGACCTGAGCCAAAGACAGATGCTCAACCACTGAGCCACCCCAGTGACCTGCCAAAGCTCACTTTAAAATTGTTATTTTCAATAAGTATAATTGAGTGGATATAGACTCTCTTTTCATAATTCTCAGTATTCATCTCTTTGGTACCCTTCCCACCAAAAAGAAAATCTTTATAGATCTTTCTCTTTTTTGTTCATCACTTATTATATAAAAGTCTTAATTTTTTCTGTAAGAAATGTTTTAGGTTGTGTTGGATTAGTAGAGTATAGGGCTGTAAGCTTTAGAACTGTTTTATATCTTTCTTCAAAATTCAATTTTTTTAAGCAACTTGCTTATTTCCTTTAATTAATTTCTATCTGGAACTCTATCTGAAGACTCTGATTTTCCTTCAAATCAAGTTTCTTTCTATTGTTACTTGACATTTTAAGCTATCACCTCTGTTCCAGTCTATCATCTGTCTGTTTCTTATATGTAGATAGCATCTCCTAGATACGTTCTTTGTATAAACTTAAACAAGTTTAACTTCCAGTGCTTTTTTTTTTTTTTTTGAGCACTAGGCAAATATGTGCTACTTTTGTTCTTCAGTTTTCTGTACCAATCAGTCTACTATTTACTGCTTCAATCAAGGACTTGCATTTACCAATCAAGTTTTCCATTTACATGTAATTACTTTTTATCTTAAATTGATTTTTCTCCATAACTGCTTTCTCTATTTTTATGAATGCAGCATCTTCTTATATCTTTTAGGGAATATAAAATAGAAAATTTCTATAATTGCCCCCTGTTTCCTTACATATGTCTATTTGAGAGAGAAAGTGAGTGAAAGAGAGTAAGAGAATGATGGATTGATTTTCTGGAATTTAAATGTTTACCTACGATCTGAATATCTTTCACATTTTTAATAGTTTTGGTGCTCTTCTGCTGTTTGTTAATTTGCAAAATAATTCAGTTTCTTTTTCTTGGGGGAAGCTAAAGTATGTTGGATTTTACCTAACAATTTTTTTAACAAAAACTAATGGAATATTTCCTGGGTGCCAAGAACTCTTTTAGACTCTACACATATGACTGTGAAATAATTGGCAAAGACTTATTTCTTTACACTTACATGACACAGCAACATCCCCCAACAGAATTTTCTGCAATAATAGATAGTCTGTTTGATATGGTACCTACTAGCCACATTTAGATATTGAAGCAGAAGAACCTTAAATTTCTATTTAATGTGGGTAATGTAACCAAAGCATTATATTTTAAATTTTATTTAATTTATAAAATTTATATAGTCACAAGTAGTGTCTCTATATAGGATCATTCAGGTATAGAGGGTGAGAGATAATATGTGAAGGGGAAAAAAAACATTTTCAGATAAGGAGAAGTTCTAAGTGCAAAATAAAGCAATGAAAGAGGATAGACAATGATTGGGTGTTGAAAACACTGTCTTTAGTTTGTATAATAAGAAAAATCTCTCCAAATGATAAGAAGTGAATTGACACCCAAATGATGTGAGGGAGCCACCCATGCAAAGATATGCTGTAAAAATTTTCAAGCAGAGCAAGAGCAAAGGCTCTGACGTAGAAGCAAACTTAGAAGGATCCAGAAACTAAAAGGACAGTACAGCTGGAGTGTACACACACACACACACACACACACACGTGTACACACACAATTATATATCAAACTTCTTTCAAACTTCTAATGCACGGCTACAGAAAAACAAGACTAACACCAGGCTTTCATTATAATCCTGTCAAGGGCATGCTTATTATCAAGACTCTATGAACCATGCAACTACAGAGCCTCATCTTGAACAAGTTTGCTACATAATGATACAAGTTTGATGAATTTCACCTGTTCATTCAGATGATCTTCCCCAAGGGCAATACCAAAATGTGGGTGTTATTTTTATCAGGCACTAATTTGTATAATTCCAGTAAAAAAATCATACACATTTTTTCTAAGTGTGATACAACTCTATTACTCACCTTCTTTCCATTAGGATCTAGATAAATGGGACCATAGAATTACATAAGTTGGAAAACTCTTTTTAAAAGGAATAATAAGTAATTATGAACAAAATAAACTATATGAGTGAATATTTAAAATAAAAAAAAATAAAACAAAATTGCACATTTTTTAGAAAACTGGAAAAAATAAAATTAACAAAACATAAATATATTAACATTATTATAGTTTACTACAACTGATATAACCTAAGAATGCCTCTATCCTAAAATTGTTGATTGCTTATAATTTGGTTGTCTTTTCATATGTCAACTATTTTGTAATATATCCTATTGAGAGAAGAGAAAATAACTCAAACTTTTTCTTCTAGCTTTGTTGACTTTTTTTTAACATCAAAGGCAGTTTAGGAAAAAGAACAGCATTATGATTTATTTTTCACAATGCCACATTCCTAACTTGCTTTTCCAGTTTTTACTCCAAATGTACTTCTTTTGGTATAGTTTGTATATCTGCTTTTGAATGAAGAAGGTGGTCCAGTGGGGCTACATCCTCAGCATCCACACTCTTCTTCCACAGAGGTGGATGTGGAGGTAGACGGACAGTGCTAATAGGAAGCAGGGAGGTGGCTGTTGAAAGGCAGATATGGAACTAATTCTAATAGTTTACCAGACACTTTCTTCGTCCAAGACAACCAAAAATCTCTGAGAAAGTTCCCATTTTCTCTTGTTATCTACAGAAGAGAAGAGCATCAGGCTTGCAAGTCACCTATGTCAAGTGGAAGCTCCTTACAACTAAAGCTTCATCAACTTCATGGTTTATCTTTTCTTCTTCTTCTTCCTTCTTCTTCTTCTTCCTCCTCCTCCTCCGCCTCCACCTTCTTCTTCTTCTTTTCTTCTTCTTCTTCTTCTTCTTCTTCTTCTTCTTCTTCTTCTTCTTCTTCTTCTTCTTCTTCTTCTTCTTCTTTCTTTCTTTCTTTCTTTCTTTCTTTCTTTCTTTCTTCTTTCTTTCTTTCTTTCTTTCTTTCTTTCTTCTTCTCTCTCTCTCTCTCTCTCTCTTTTGAGAAAGAGAAAGCAGGGAGGGGCAGGGAGAATCCTAAGCAGCCTCCATGCTCAGTAGCAGAGTCCCATGTGGGGCTCAATCTCACAACCCTGAGATCATAACCTGAGTTGAATTCAAGACACAGACCCTTAACTGACTGAGTCACCCAGGCACCCCTACTTTTTCTAATCATCTTAGTCTGTTATCTCTCATCTTAAAAGATGATTTGAGTACTCCTTGATTTTTGCAGTTTCACCAAGTTTCTTTCAGCATATTTTGATTCCTCAATAGTTCAAGGTAATATTTTTCAAAACTCATCAAAGCTGTTTTATTTTTGTAGGCATAAGGAACATGAAGTTAGATACTTATACTGTGAACAATGGTGGCATCTGAGTCTTGTTCAAAGTGTGTATTCATTTCTCTTGATTTCTCAAATAAGGAATGATAAAATGAATGACAAAAGGAATAGTTTTGTGATCAGAGAAAAGGTGGGTGGGTCAGTGAAGAACTAAGAGGAAAGAAAAATTTCCTTTACTGGTATTATTATGGTGTTTTGTTGATTCCCTGTGATGGGAGGGTGTACAAAACTAATGCTTTCTCATGTGGGGTGTTAGAGGAGGTCATCAAGAAGGTGTAACCACCAGCTGACCTGTGAGCTGGACCAGGCAATTGGAAGCTCCTCACCTCCTCCTGGTCCTTGGAATGTACTTCCTACCCAACATTCCCATAGCCAGAGCTGATTCAAGGATACAGCCTTGAGAGAAAAATATGTTGTTGATATTATCCGAACAGTATATTTGACTAAACCCAGCTAAGGTCTCTATATAAACTCAGCATTCTGGTGGGTGAGTGATGAGATCTACTCAGCTTGTGGCCACCCACAACAAACATCATCTGTAAGTTCTCCTGGTCCTTAAACCTGCCACCTACCTACCAATCTGGAGTGGTCTGCCATTTTTTTAGTCTTCCCTTGCTCTCCGTGTACATGGGTCAGTTTGAAGATTTCACCTGGGGAAGCTTCTAAGGTTGCACACCAACAGGAGTGCTCTCATAATTTCCCCAAACATTTCTCTACTGGAAAACTCCCTAAGCATCATGGAGCTTGGGCTCCAAATTTCATCGGACTGCCTAATTCATGCCATTTCCATCTCAGATTCTATGCGCGCTAACAAATTGTATCTTCTTTCTGCTGATGTTACCTGTTGTTCTTGGATGGGATTCCATTAAAATAACCCAGCTAAGTCCCTATCTGCCGGGCCTACTTTGAGTCTTCAGGAATGAAGCTGCAGACTGTGATTCTAGCACACTCTATTTCACCACAAAAGCCACTTCAGCCATGCTTTCTCCTGAATACCTTTTAGACATGAATTGGATATTAGATTTCCATGCCACCTAAACTACATGCAAACTATATCAAATTTTTTCTGGGGTTCTTGTAAAGCCAAATGCCACCGAACTCAAACAACTTTTCTGTAAAAAGCTAGTTGCCTTTTCCTTTTTCCATCAAAGTGCAACATGTTGGTCTAAGATTCTCCAAAGTGATTTACTCATTGGTAAATTTGTTATTCAAGTCTTCTATACCTTTATTGATTTTCTGTCTATTTGTCCTATCAATTATTAAGCTAGAATTATTAAATCTTTCAATATACTTGTGAATTGTCTATTTCTCCTTTTTGTTCTCATAAATTTTGCTCCAGGTATTTTGAACTCTATTATTTAAAGTGCAAAAACACTTGGGATTATGTTCTCTCAATTAAATGTCTCCTTTATAAATAAGTAATGGGCTTATTATCTCTGGTAATATTCTTTGGCCTAATAAACTGTGTCTTATAATATTATAGTTCAATGACTTTCTTTTTAAAAAAACAAATGTTTTATTTGAAATATTTTAGATTTGGAAAAGACACTAAAGATTGTCCCTCTATACTCTTTATTCAGCTTCCCCTAATGTAAGATTTTTTTTTTTTACTGTAGTATATTTGTCAAAAGTAAGAGATCAACACTGGGTCATTACTAGTAACTAAATCCAAACGTTTTTGGATTTCACCAGATTTATAAGTAATGTCATTTTTCTTCCAAGTTCCAACCCAGGATGCCACACTGCATTGATTCATGTTTACTTAGTCTCCTCAGTCTGTAACAATTTCTTTGTCTTTCCTTGTTTTTCATGATCTTGTTTTGAAAACGTTTAATCAGTTATTTTGTAAAATATGTTTCAGTTTGTGTTTTCTGATATATTTTTTTATGTTTGGACAGAGTTTATAGGTGTGGAAGGAGAAGATGATAGAAATAAGGTAAACTCCTCATCATATAATATCAGAGAGGTACAAAAATGTCAATATTGATACCAGAGGGATGTTAACCTTTAATCACACAGTTAAGGTAGTGTTAAGATAGGTCTTTTCCTGGTCTCTTCCTTCCAAAGTTACTCTTTCTGTTTCCATATTCTGTTCTTTCAAAATGAATCATTAAGACAAGACCCACTCAGGTGGCATGGGGAGTAGGGAAGGTCATTAATCTCCATCTTCTAGAAAGAAGATTATCTAGATATATTACTTGGAATTCTTTCCTTAGGGCCATTTTTCTTTCTCTCTCTTTATTCATTGAGATTATTATTTATTTATATCAGGATGGGCTCATACATTTATTTCATACTCTGTGTTATAATCAATACTATGTTGTTTTGTTGCTGAATTTATTTTTCTTTTCCAGTATTCCTAAGAAAAAAACTTAGGTAGATCCCAGGACTTTCTTCTTCCCTGATATAATCAGTTCATGTTATAGTTATCTTTGTATCTTTGAAAGCAATATTTTGTTTCACAAATTTAGTTATGATGTTTCTTTTCATACTAATTGATCTAATTTTACCTCTAATTTCTCTGGTGATTTCTTTTTCATTTAAAAGTGTATCTTTAGGGATGCCTGGGTGGCTCAGTGGTTGAGCATCTGCCTTTGGCTTAGGGCATGGTCCTGGAGCCCCAGGATCGAGTCCCGCATCAGGCTCCCTGTATGGAGCGTCTTCTCCCTCTGCCTGTGTCTCCTCTCTCTCTGTGTCTCTCATGAATAAATAAATAAAATCTTTTTTTTTTAAGTGTACCTTTTAATTTTAACATTTGGGGGATTTTCCAAATTATTATTCATTATTGATTTTTTAGTTTAATTCCATTGTAATTAGAAAGAATGTTGTCTATGATTTCAGTCCTTTAAAGCTGAGGCTTATTTTATGACCCAGAATATGGTTTTTCTACATGTTGGTTCCATTTATGGTTGGAAAGAATATAAGTGTCCTAAATATCAATTAGAACAAGTTAGTTTTTACTGTTCTTCAAGTCTTTCAACATTTTATTTATTTGTCTATTTGTCCTACCAATTACTAAGAGAGGAATGTTCATAACTGCAACTATACTTTGTATTTAACTATTTTTCCCTTCAGTTCTGTCAGGTTTTCCTTCATTTATTTAAACTCTTTTGTTACATTCCCAAAGTTTTAGGTTTGTCTTCTTGATAAATTGTCCCCTTTTTTAATGTGAAATGTCCTTAATTTCTATTTGTATTCCATGTTTGGTAAATTACTTTCTCTTCTACTCATTTAACAACTCCAGCTTCCTTTGGATTAGGAACAAATTTATTATTTTCCCATCTTTGTCATTTTATTAAATTTTAACTCTTATGCAGAAGATTAAGTTGGGTATTAACTTTTAACCTTTTAGACAATCTTTAACCTTTTATTGTTATGTTTATACAATCCAATTTAGTGTAATTATTGTCTCATTAGGCTTAAATCTGCAATCTTGCTGTTTGCTTTCTACTTGTATGTTTTGTTCATTCTTCCCTTGACTTGTTTTGAATTAACTATGTTTTTTCATGAAAAATTTCATCATCACTCTTGGTTTTCTTTTAGGTATTTTTTTCAATGTTTGCTCTAGTTTTTTTAAAACACATCTATACTATTTCAGGCTACCCACAACTTCATGTATACTGTTAGAAACACAGCATATACTTACATTTCTCTTCCAAATATTTTATAATAGTTTTCATGTATTTTCATCCTACACATGTAAATCTCATGTTTTACTGTTTTCTCAATTATCTTTAAAATAGACTTAAAATAAAATATATCTATTACATTTACACACATATTTTTCATTTTTGAAAATTTTTTATATCTTCTTCCCTGGCTATTTTCCAAATCGTAATTTATCTGTTTCTTTTTTCAATAATTTTATTATGATAAATATTTATGTGGTTTTCTTTATTTTTCCTCTGCTTGGATTTACTTGTCTTTCTGAGATCTCTGGGATATAGATTTCAACATATTTGGAAAGGTTCTGGCCATTGTTTAAGTAATTTACTAATTTTTTCCTTCCTCTCCTTTATTTCCCTCTAAGAGTCCAGTTATATGTATATTTTTCTGCTTGGTATTCCATTGGTCATAGAAGGTATATTCATTTATAGTTGGTGTTTTTCTTGCCATGCTTCATTTACATAAATTCTATTGCTATTTCTCTAGGTTCACTGGTCTTTTCTTCTGCAAGTCTCTAATTTTCTCTTGATATCATATAATGCATTTTTCATTTCAGATATTCTCTTTTTAATCTCTAAAAGTTCAATATGGTCTTTTTAATACTTTCCATTTCTTTTCCAATTATGTATATATTTTCCTTTACATCTTTAAATCTATTTACAAGATTTATTATGTCTACTTATTCCATCATCCTCACCATTTATGGGTTATTTTTATTTATTTCTATTATTTTTATTTCCAGTCATTAGTCATATCTTTCTGTTTCTTTGCATATTGACAAAGTTTTATTGGATTCTAGATATTGGAATTTAATGGTTTGGCTGCAGTCATTTGTTGTATTCATTTACTGAGCATTAAGATTTATTCTAGTCCATGGTTCAGATACTTGCACATGTATTTGGTCTTTGTGAGGCTTTCTTTTAAAGTTTTTGTTTTTATTTTAATAATGGTTCCAGAAAGCTTTTATTTGAGTCAATTTAACCCCTTTCTGAAGGTATATTCTTGAGGACTCTACCCCATATATAATCTCTACACTCCAGGCACAGATGTCCCAGCCTTGTTTGATATCTGAGAATCCTCCATCCAACTGCTTTCAGGTGATTCTTTGATCAGCCATGAGAGTTTCCTCTCTTGTGTGTTTACATCAGTACTCAGTCAATATCTTTAGCCACCCCTCTGGAAAATTCCTACACCTCTTTCACTGTGAGGTGCTCTCTTCTTGTTACTTTGTTATGCAAATTCTCAGTATCTCTGAATTCTACTTTCTCTTCAACCCAGATAAAACCATAGGGCTGTGTTTCATTCTCTCTATCTACACTGGGGGCTGGAAACTACTCCATGTAATAAATTAGGTAAGTGTAGTACACTCTATTTCTTTCTCTTTCCTCAGATATCATACTCTTATAGTGTCTTTGTCTAAAATTAGCAAATTATTGCTGCATATATTTTATCCAGTTAGCTATTTGTTTATAGAACAGTACACTAATTCCTATAGTGATTAATCATTCATGGATGGAAGTAGAAGTTATATCCAGTTCCTCAATTTCTAACAAGTGGTTTATTTAGAAATAAGGAATATTTTTTAATTAAAAATTCATCTAACCAGCCAAATAGGCAAGACAAGACAAAACTAAACTTTATAAAAATATTTGGGTAAAATTAAATATTGTGTCATATTGTACCAGAGTGTTTCATCACTTATTTATATTAAGTAAATATTTTAATTAACACCTTCTCACTGTAATTTGCTTATAGCAAACTAACTATAATAAATGAATAACAGCACCCATGTAGACAGTTTTCTTACTACTTTAGTTAGCCTGCTTATATTCTCTCAGAATTATTTTTGCATGCAACAACATAAGGGGAATTGAAAATGCATGTATTTCTAGAAATTTCTAGAAATTTCATCTTATAATATGTATCTTTATTTCTGGATAGCATACAACAAAATATTTAGAAATAAAAGATTTTGAAAAATTGGTAACATCATCTAATACTGAAATTTTTACTTATGGTTTATGTATGTGTGTGAACTTTAACATGTCTAATTTTTTGATAAAATGTTATATTTTTCCACTTGCTCTGTACACATTTAAAAACATGTTTTCTTTCTAATGTTAATCTTCCCTTATCCTAGTCCACTTGGGTTTTTATAACAAAAATACTATAAACTAGGTGGTTTAGAAACAACAAACATTTATTTCTCATCAGTTCTGGAGGCTGCAAGTCAAGACCACAGTACCTGCAGACACAGCAGATTTGGTGTCCCCTGAGGCCTCTCTCCCTAGAAGTTCGTCTTTTTTTTCTCTGTAATCTCATAGTAAAAGAAATTTCTCTTTCTCTTTTATAGGAGTGCTAATCTCACGACATAGCTCTCAGGACGTAATCACTTTCCAAATGCTCTACCTCCTATAACCATCACCTTGGGGATTAGGATTTCAACACGGAGATATGGAGGCAGACACAAACATTCAACCTAAACAGCCCTAAGAATATAACTTGAAACTAACTGCTTTTGTTGTTATCATCATTAGCTTAAGATATACAACCTGTTGATTTGATAAACACATGTTGCAAAATGATACCTACCATAGTGTTAGCTAGCACTTCCATCCTGTCACATAATTACCATTTCTTTTTTGTAGTGAAAATATTTAAAATGTACTCTTGAGCATTACTAAAATTAACAAGTCAGGAAATGACAGATATTGGTGAAGTTACAGAAAAAGGGGAACCCTTGTATACTGTTGGTGGGAATGCAAACCGGTGCAGCCACTCTGGAAAACAGTATGGAGGTTCCTCAAAAAGCTGAAAATGGAGCTACCCTATGATCCAGCAATTGCACTACTAGGTATTTACCATAAAGATAAAGATGTAGTGATCCATAGGAGCACCTGCACTCCAATGTTTATAGCAGCAATGTCCACAATAGGTAACGTATGGAAAGAACCCAGATGTCCATCAACAGATAAGTGGATAAAGAAGATGTGGTGTGTGTGTATGTATGTGTACACAAACACAGTGGAATACTACTCACCCATCAAAAAATGAAGTCTTGTCATTTGCAGCAAAGTGCATGGAACTAGAGGGTATCACACTAACAAAAAATAAGCTAATCAGAGATAGACAATTATCATATGATATCACTCATATTATGAATTTAAAAAATAAAATATAGGATCATAGGGGAAGAGAGGGAAAATAAAAAAGACAAAATCAAGGGACAAACCATAAAAGACTCTAAATCATAGGAAACAAACTGAGGTTGCTGGGACATTAAGGAGGGCATGTGATGTAATAATGAACACTGGGTGTTATATAAGACTGATGAATGGCTGACCTGTATCTCTGAAACTAATAATACATTATATGTTAATTAACTGAATTTATTTTTTTATTTTTTTATTTTTTATTTTTTATAATTAACTGACTTTAAATTGAAAAAAAGAAAAAGGAAAAAAATTACTCTTTAAGCAACTTTTAAGTATATAATGCAATACTATTAGCTGTAATCACCATGCTGTACATGAGAACCCAGAACTTATAATATTTAGTGGTTCAGTACTTCCATACAACACCCAGTGCTCATCACAGCACGTGCCCTCCTTCATCCGCAACATGTATTTAACTCATTCCCCCACCAGTCTGTCCTCCAGGAACCATCAGTTTGTTCTCTATATTTAAGAGTCTGCTTCTTGTTTTACCTCTCTCTTTCTCTTTTTCCTTTTGCTTATTTGTTTTGTTTCTTAAACTCCACATGTGAGCAAAATCATATGGTATTTGTCTCTCTCTGACTGACTTATTTCATTTAGCATAATACCCTCTAGCTCCACCCATGCCATTGCAAATGACAAGGTTTCATTCTTTTTCTTGGCTGAGTCCCATTTTTAGTGTTTTTTTTTTTTTTTTTTTAAGAAATGACTTTTTAAAAATTTTTAAAATATCCAGTTATGGACATGTTGCATGATCAAATGTAATTTAATATTACATTTAGTAATGTAGACAGAAAAAGCTTCTACCTCCTAATTTATAAGGAAAAACTTTCAATACACTGTATTGCTAGCCATCGTGCATTTCAAAGTTCAACATAATATCTAAAAATTTCTGGGAAACCAGTTTGTAAAAGTTTTAAGGATTTTCTTAAAATTTATTTCTACCATTGTTATATTTGACCCCCCAAAAGAGGGCCATAGGACTTTCCTCCTTCTCAGATCCTAATGGAATGTCTTTGTGGCAGCCTGCCCAGATTAGAGACATGTACAAAGGTGAAATTTATTACCTCTGCCAGGACAATGTGCTCCAGGAAGAAATGATCCCTCTGTTCCTTAAGCAGGGATGACTATTTCAAACATCGTATTTCTAAAAAGTCATTTCTATGACCAGTGTTCTCCCTTAGTTCAATTCCTTTTAGTAAAAAATAGTATAATATATGACAGTTATAGTTTCTACATAATTTTCTTTGTTAAGTTTCAGGAGAAATCAAACTGTCCCTCATCTTCTTCCTCCTGGTAGGCTAAAGAAATCTACTCACAATGCCACAAAGTGTGCTGATAGATTTCCTTATTATTTTTAAACCACTTTTTAAAGTGGTTCCCAAAGTTTTAGGAAGGAAACATATGAAATAAAAGCACAGTTTATGAAGAAAAAAAGAAATAAAGACTATACGAAAACATTTCATGCACAACCATTTTTTCTGAGTAACTTTGTGTGGTCCATGCATTATATGTAAATATGCCTCATCGTGGTTTTCTTTAGGTGTTCCAGCAGAGTATAAGTAAAATGCTTGAAATAGGTTTCTTCATTTATTATCAGCAGTAAGAAAAATGCTGACTTTTACGATGCATTGATAGAAGTACCCAGAGACAAGCCAAGAAACCTTCTTAAGTATAAAAAACAAACTGATGGGGAGGGGAGGTGGGATGGGGGATGGAGGAAGTACGAGGTAGAGATTAAAGAGTACACTTATCATGATAAGTGTATTATAGAACAGAATAGAATAGAATAGAATAGAATAGAATAGAATAGAATAAAATAGAATAGAATAGAATGATTTTTAAAAGATAATTACAGTTGGGGGCACCTGGGTGGCTCAGTTGGTTAAGTGTTTGCTCAAGTCATGATCCAGAGGTCCTGAGATTGAGCCCTGCTTTGGGATCCCTGCTTGGTAGGGAGCCTACATCTCCTGCTGTCTCTCCCCGCCACTCCCATTGCTTGTCAAAGCACTTGTCAAAGCATTCCTCTCTTTGTCAAATAAAACTAAAATCTTTTTAAAAAGAGATAATTATAGTTAAATAAAAGAAACATCCAAGGATCAAAATCTGAATAATATTATATGGAGTAATAATGGAAGATAATTTTATTATATGTCTAATCAATAATTTTGATCAATGCTATGATATCTCAGAAGTTTGAGATTTAGACTATCCAAGATTTCTCGTATAAACACAGATTTGGAAAGACAAATATGGGAGAGGACATCCTTGGGAAATTATCACTCTTTGTCTTATAATATGGTTCTTATATCCAAATTTTAAAGTCAAACTGAGGAGCCTATTGAGCTAAGCTGCATTTGCGGGGGTCCCAAATGTTGTTTTTGCCTAAGTAAGGAAATCCTAAGTTGTCTAGTACAAAAATAAGCCAAGATGACTCTGGTCCCTATGCTCTAGCTCCCATCTCAAACTGGAAGCCAATGTGTAATTGTGTTATGATTTTTTTTTTCCTGTGGCTTATAAAGAAATTGAAAAAAACAAAATGAAATGGTTACAACCCTGAAGCAAGGAACATAAGATGTGGTATTATTAATTTTATTTGCTTTTTAGCTCCTCCTCATTAGAAAATGGATGTTCCTATGGAAAAAGAAATAATATCAGCAAAGTCAGTTGATGAAAATGAATTACTGCATTTCACAGATGTTTTCACTTTAAAATGGAATATTATGATGGTGCTAAAACTTTTTACCACCATTACTGTAATTTGCATGTCATTACTTGTGATGTTTATATTTTGAGAAGTTGAAATGTTTTTGAGCTCATCATAACCTAGCACTAATGATTCTCAGTACATCTGTGGAAAACCAACATCTAGGCAGTTTTCTCCAGCTCAATCATCTTTGATGAGTTTGCAATGTCTTCCAAAATATTCAACTAAGATTTTGTATGTACTTAAAGATTCTGCTTTATGTATACACAATCTGAAACTTAAATGGAAGGTAACAAATCAAAATTATGTGGCAACATATGAATATACTTGAATTCTGGCATCTGTTCTAATGAAAGCGTTTTAGTGGACTCACGCTATATTTTCAGAATAGCCGGATCATTTTAATTCTGGATTCATAGGGAACTGATGCTTTGTTTGCAAATAATGAAGTGAATTAGCCTTAAGTTAGAGTCTGAGGTTTAGAAAAAAAACATCTAAATCCTGCAGGTGCCAATAGAAGACTCTAAAGGAAATAATTTCAAATGTAAAATATTTCAGGACGGAAATAATCAGTAAAATTGACGTGGAAATTAAAGACTGAAAACTAAAGGTAACAAGCAATTAACAGGGATCCCTGGGTGGCGCAGCGGTTTGGCGCCTGCCTTTGGCCCAGGGCGTGATCCTGGAGACCCGGGATCGAATCCCACATCGGGCTCCCGGTGCATGGAGCCTGCTTCTCCCTCTGCCTGTGTCTCTGCCTCTCTCTCTCTCTCTCTATGTGACTATCATAAATAAATAAAATTTAAAAAAAAAAAAAAAAAAAAAAAAAAAAAACAAGCAATTAACAATATTTTTTTACATAAATAACCATAAAGTGGAACCAGAGCTCTCAGTGCACAGTTTCATTATCTATTATCTTCAAAATAAGGGCAATTTTCAAATGCCTCGGAAACTGTTCTGGGTGCAAGTACATTTTTCATTTTCCTATTTTCCACATAGTCATGAAAATATCTTAACTATTAACCACACACATAATAGTGATGCTAAAATTATCCAAGCAGTAGCTTGCATTATGCAGCATTCCCTGCATAAACAAACTTTCAATTGCGTGAACCTTCTACTTCAGTATCATGTGTGTATTTGATTAGATTCAGGCAAAATAAAAAGTCTAACTTAAGCATGTTAAATGTGAAATACTCATCATGGAAAACGTTCAAAATCAGGCAGGCCAGGGCTGGTATGACTTCTGCTCAATGATGTGAAGGACCCACGCCCATATCTTCTGCTCTAACCTCAGTAGACTGTTTCCGTTGTTTTTATAAGGTCACCTCATAGTTGGATAACAAGCTGGTGAGGCAGCAACAATACCAGATTTTCAGAAAGAAGGAAAGGGAAGAGTCCATGCCCTCTTCTTTTTAACAAGATTTCCTAAAAGATCAACATAACAGTTTCCTTTACATTTTATAGGTGAGAATGTAATATCATCACACTGAGCTGCAAATGTTGAGAAATATGCGAGAATAAAAATTGGATTTCTGATACTAAAGATAAAGAGAAGAATGAACATGGGGATTGCAACTAATAGTTTCTGCTACAGCGTATATTTGATTTTTTTTTTTCTGGGTCAAAATACTGGGGCTGGAATATTTGTCCAGACTCTGTAGTGACAGAGCCAGAATCAAAATCTATCTAGAGTGTTATGACAACATAATAATATTGACTCTAGATTTTCTTCAGTGTCCCAAATATTTTACTGCGTGATGCTATACTTTCACATATGTCAAGCCCAAAACAGAGAAAGAGATCTTAATCTTTTGATATTCAGTATTCTTTGGTTCAAATACGGCTAATCTCTAACTAAGACTCATTTATTTCTAATCTACTACTAGCACTTCCCTTTGTAGTCAAACCTGACTTCTCTAATCTGTGTTTTATAACATCATTTCCTGTTATCCAAATTGTTTTTTTCTTCCCTTTCTTTAAGAAATCTCTTTTTTCTTGACTACCATCCTTTATAATTTTGAGGTTCAATTTACATATTATTTCAAAGCTTTCTTGGAAACTAGTGAACAATGGTTAAAAAATACAGTCTTGAAAATCAGGCTTTCTTGTCTCTGCCTCTATCTCAAACTAGCCAGGTTATCTTTCGTAAAAACTCCAAGCTTCATTTTCTGCATCTGTAAAATGCAAAAATAGTAGTACCTGCTATTTAATGTCATTCCAAAGTTTGCCCGAAAAATTGCGCTTAAAGAGGTTGGCACATTGTCAGTTACATAAACTCTAAATAAACTTACACTGCTATCATCCTTAATGATTCATCCTTCATGGTTTCACTTTTATGATCCCTTATAGACTTTATAACTAGGATTACCTAATTTTAGTGTACTTTAATTGTTTGTTGTGTATTTATGATTCCCGCATGTATTAATTTTAGTAGTTCAGTAGTTTATCCTTGTGAATAAATTTAATGCATTATATGTTTTCAGCATCTCTCACTATATCTAGCAAATCATTCAATAAAAAGTGATTTATTTTGTGAGAATGTATGTCTTAGCACTTACAATATTTATTAAATGTTTTATTTGAGATTATATAGATAGATATACCTGGTTTCTGATATCAAAGAACTCATAATGCATGGAGGCAATGAGACACATAAATATAAGGAAACAGGCAGTAAACTCTTGGACATCGGTCTTGGCAATTCTTTTTTAATCTATCTCTTTAGGTAAGAACAATAAAAGCAAAAATAGACACTCAGGACTACATCAAATGAAAAAGCTTTTTTACAGCAAAGGAAACAATCAAGAAACCAAAGAGATAAGCTACTGAATGAGAAAAGGTATTCGCAAATGGTATATTTAATAAGGGGCTAATATCCAAAATATATTAAGAAGTCATATAACTCAACACCAACAAACAAACACACAAACAATCCAATTAAAAAATAGGTAGAGGACCTGAATAGACATTTTTCCAAAAAAGACATACAGAGAGCCAACAGACACAGGAAAAGATGCTCAACATTAGTAATTATCAAAAACATTCAAATCAAAACCACAGTGAGTTATCACTTCACATCTGTCAGAATGGCTAATATCAAAAATATAAGAAATAACATGTGTTGGCAAGGTTATGGAGAAAAGAGAAGCCTCATGCACCATTGATAGGAATGTAAATTGATGCAGCCATTATGGAAAACACTATGGAGGTTCCTCAAAAATTTAAAAATAAAAAAACAATACAGTCCAGAAATTCTACTTCTGGGTATTTATCTACAGAAAATGAACACACTAGTTTGAGAAGATACATGCAACTCTATGTTCACTGTAGTGACTCTATATATGCTTTCTATGTGATTATATAAAAGCAGTACTAAAATTAGCAAGGATTACCAGCTACTGTTACATCAGCATTTTTTTGGTAACTGACTCATCACAAAACAACCTACTTAGGGCTGCTTATTATCTCCATCCTTACAACTTTAAGTACAGTACTTGTTAAACTTTAAGGGAATTTAAAAAGTCATGCACACCACTGCTATCTCTGAGGAATCCATTAATAACGACTGAAATCATGGCCATCCTAGAATTCTATTTTTTGATAGGGAAGTACACCAATTTGTAACATATTTCCCCCAAACTAGATGTGTCTCAACTGTAAATCATATTCTCTTTACCACTGAATCTGATTAAATATATAAAGCTTTTCCAAAAAAAGTGTTTGATTGATAGGAAAGTTTGTTATACATAAATCTGACACTACAGTTGAGTAACAAGGGTTTTGACTGACAGGTTAGAAACTGAACTATCCACCTTTACTCTTCTGGTGTTCAAACATTTTCAAATTTGAATAAAGAATCCCAAAATGTTAAGCCCTACAGGATAAAAAACCTATCTTTTTTTTTTTTTTTTTTTTTTTGAGAAAAGTGATAGATTAAATTCAGAAGATAAAGGAGACAAAAATTATAAAGCTGAGAAAGAACTATTTTGATCAGTCTAGTTGGGAAAATCAACTTCATATTTAACATTTTTTAACAGTCAGAAAAAAACACATAAATCATTGTATTGTAAAAGCTAAAGAAGACAAGCCAAAACAAGCAAAAAAACCCTGCCAAATCAATAAAAATTAAAATCACAATACTTTTTAGATTTTTAATATGATGATTTATTTCTATGATTTATTAGTAATAATCTCATTTTAATTCCAGTTCAAACTTTGGCTTATAAAAGATTATAAAAATTTATGGGAAAAAATAAGTGGCAACTGCACATATACTTTTCTAGTACTCTAAATTCAATTTAAATATAGATGCTTGTATTTTTCATTTAGTTTAATTCCAGATAGAATGAGATACTTCCCATTCAATTATGTTCCAAAAGAAGAATGAATGTTATATGTTACTCATTAAGCAAACTTCATAATAGCCAAATTTAAAAAAAAACAACTCTGTAACATAATGATTTCACTATGTCCGTTTTTTTCATTATGTCCTTTAAACATGCTTACCTACAACAATCTCATCCCCCCCATCATTCCTGTTATTTTACTCTGATGGGCACGGGTCTATAACTGCACTTCTTAAATTTTGGTACTAAAAACTAATAAATACAAACAAACAGAAGGATGAGCTTCAGTAACTGTTTTGTGCCAGCTACTGTCTTAAACAGAGGTAATTTAGAGGCAAATAAAACAAGGAAAATCTCTGCTGTTATGGATCATATATTCTACTGGATGGAGCCAACCATAATCCAAATCTAAGTAAAATTTATTCAATTTTATACAGTGAAAAAATGTTATGAAAGCAAAACCAGTGTACATGATTAGAAAAATAAAACAGTTTATATCATTTTGAAATGATTATTAAAGGACTTATCAAACTCAACACCCAAAAAAAACAAATAATCAATTTAAGAAGTGGGCAGAAGACATAAATAGACATTTTTTCACAGAAAACCCCCAGATGGCCAACAGACACATGAAAAGATTCTCAACATCACTCATCATCAGGCAAATACAAATCCAAACCACAATGAGATACCACCTCACCTCCGTCAAAATGGCTAAAATCAACAACACAGGAAACAACAGATGTTGGTGATGTTGGCAAGGATGTGGAGAAGGGGGAACCCACTTACCCTATAAGGGGAATGCAAACCAGTGCAGCCACTCTGGAAAAGTGTGAGGTTCCTCAAAAAGATAAAAAATAGAACTGCCTTATGACCCAGCAATTACATTAGTAGGTATTTACCCAAAGGATACAAAAATACTGATTTGAAGGGGCACATGCACTCTGATGTTTACAGCAGCATTATCAACAACAGCCAAACTATGGAAGGAGCCCAAGTGTTCATTGACTAATGAATGGATAAAGGAGAAGTTGTATATATATCTCTGTGTGTGTGTTTCTTTGTGTGTATAATGATGTATATATAAGGATGTATAATGGTAAAAAAAATAAAAAATAAAAAAAAGGATGTAAAATGGTATATATTTATAATATATAAATATTTTGGTATACATATTATATATTGGTATATGTATACCTATATATACAATATGTTATAATATTATATTATTATATTATTATATTTATAATTATATATAATATAATTTATATTTATTATATAATAATTATATTATATAATAATATGATATTATATTTTTTTCCACAGAAGACACCAAGATGGCTAGCAGACACATGAAAAGATTCTTAACATCACTCATCATCAGGGAAATACAAATCCAAATCATATATATATATATAATATAATGGAATATTACTCAGCCGTCAAAAAGAATGAAATCTTGCCATTTGCAATAATGTGGATGGAGTGAGAGTGTATTATGCTAAATGAAACAAGTCTGTCAATAAAAGATAAATATATAATTTTACTCATATGTGGAATTTAAAAAACAAAACAGATGAACATAGGGGAAAGGGGAACAAAGAGAGGGAAACAAACCATAAGAGACTCTTAACTATAAAGCAAACTGAAGGTTGATGCAGGGGAGGTGGGCAGGGGATGCACTAAATGGGTGATGGGTTTTAAGGAGGCACTTGCTAGGATGAGCACTGGGTGTTATATGTAAGTGATGAATCACTAAATTTTACTCCTGAAACCAATAATACACTACATATTAACTAACTAGAATTTAAATAAAAATAAGAATCAGAAGAAAAAGAAAACAGGAAAAGAAAAAACTGATGATAATTGAGTAGACAAAAGAATGAAGTAACGGAGAGGGGTATATAAGTGGATAAGGAAAGGTCAAAAAAAAAAAGGAAAGGTCATTCTAGGAGATGGAGGCTCTCCATCAGGATTATCCTAGGATGGGGCTCCTGGGTGGTTCAGTTGGTTAAGTGTCTGCCTTAGGTCATGATCTCAGGATCCTGGGATTGAGCCCTGCATCAGGCTTCCTGCTCAATGGGGGGTCTGCTTCTCCCTTTCCTTCTGCTGCTCCCCCTGCTTGTACTCTCTTCCACTGTCTCTCTCTCAAATAAATAAATACAATCTTTTAAAAAAATGAATATCCTAGGAAGACAAAATTAGAAAAGTAAGCATGTGTGTGCGGCACACACATCTTTGGCAGGTGTGCATGGGGGAAGAGGACAGTGCATTAGATCGGATCTTCAGGTATGAGAAATATTTTGTTTTCACTCTAAGTAAATCTATTGGAAGATTTTAAGAAGGATTTTTAAAGGACCACCTGCCTTCTGTATGGAAAATAAAATGAAGGAGAAGAATAAATAAAAGGAAAGAAACAAGTTAGAAGGCTTATGTACAAAATAATGCAGGGGAGAGATGGGAGAGAAGTAATACAATAATATATTATTCTAATAATAACAGAAAGTAATAGAGCAGCAGTGCGAGAGCTTGATTGAGAAATACTCAGGATTAAGATATTTTCAAAAAGATAACTGACTTGGATTTTACTGTGAGAGAGGACTAATCATTAGTAGATTTTCATAAATCCTTTCAGAAAAGAACATTTAAATAATGGCACATTGCATAGGATACCGTCTGAAGAGTTAAAAATGTAGAATATGACAGAAATATATACACTTGTCTTTTTAAAGCATCTTTAGGAGTAACTTAGATATTTGTCTCTTAAAAATTATAAAAGAAAAGTAGACTTTTTACATTATATTTTGATTTGATGTTTCTAATATAACTACTGCCTCATTTTATCTGCAGGACTCATGTAAGCAGAAAAATAACTTTCCCACTGAATTTCAAGAGTGTATGGACAGAGTTTTTTCTTGCTTTACTTGTAATAAGACCAATCAAGTCAAATTTAATATGTTAAATATTCCCAAATTGGTATTTTTTAAATATAGTTTTTCACTAATACAGTTTCAATTTTAAGTGGACAAAAACTACACTTTACCACAAACATTTTTTACAGATTTAATTTCATATGACAAACATTTCAAATATCAGATTTATCAAAAATTGAATATTAGCAAAAAAAGGATTTTCTTTCTTATTAAACAGACCTAGAACAAAATTCAACATTGTAATTAGATTAAAAAAACCTGTAGCTCTAACTTGAATTTTCTGAAAATATTTGTCTAAATATTCACTAGTCTTAATTCTTATTTTTCTCTAAACAAAGGCAAAAAAAAAAAAAAAAGGATGTCATGTTCTTATAGTGTAAAAGTCCTCCTAAATAGCTTTATTTAATTTATTTCCCAAGATTTTCTCATTTGCTACAAGTTGAAACTTATTGTTCTTAGAGTCAACAAAATTTTAATTTAGGATGAAACAAGGAATCTGACCCTTATAGTAATTTATTTCCAGGCAGCCCAGGTGGCTTAGCAGTTTAGCGCCTGCCTTTGGCCCAGGGCATGATCCTGGAGACCCGGGATCGAGTCCCGCATCGGGCTTCCTGCATGGAGTCTGCTTCTCCCTCTGCTTGTGTCTCTGCCTCTCTCTGTGTGTGTCTCTCATGAATAAATAAAATATTTTTTTAAGTAATTTATTTCCATATAATGAGTTCATCTTTGAGCTCAAAACCATAAATAAGGGTGAAGGGGAAATGTATATTACTCAAATAGAAGAAAGCAATGGAATGTATATTAATCAAATACAAGAAAGCAATGGAAACTAATGTTCTCATTAATTATATTCACCATTTTGTATGGTTACTGAAAGATACTCAGGATTATGTTTCATAAGAAGTCTCTTGAAAACACTCGTGTTCATATAGAAGGTTATGGATCTCAATCCATGAAAACAGGAATAAAAGAAACAGAATATATATATATATATTTTTTTTTTAATTTTCAACATATCTTTGTTATTTCTATTTGGAGCCCCCCCCCCCTTTAAGTCATTAAGGCTAACAGACTTCATTTCAATCAATGAAAATTCCTTACCTTTCTCTGTGTACTTTTTCAACTACTAGGACACTGCTGTCCTAACAAAGAATTGGGTGAGAATCTTTTAGTCCATCAATTATCTCTCCACGTATGTGGGCATTGAGAAGACCTATATTTCAGTTACCCTTGTTCCTTCAGAAAGCTTATACACAAAATGAAATCTTTGAGCAACACGTATAATTTTGCATGTTGTTTCACAATAATTCTCATAAATGTATCACTCTCACTCTTTTGTAATTCATGACCCCCTTTATGCTGACACCATAGAATTATGCTATTGTGTCCAATTTCCTAAATGTAGTATAAGGGAATAAAAAACCCTCACCCAATAGTCATTTTTCTAATCCACTTATCCATAATTAGGAGATAGACACGTAATATCTGTTTTTGTCATCTATTAAGGGCACAACTTGAAAAAAAAATTCCTTCTCAAATGATGACCGATATGTTATCTGTTCATTTAGTATCTGAGAACCACAAAGAGAAATTTTTCTTCATTTTCCCCACAGCCAGTTTTAGCCAGAACCTTTGCCATCACAGCCATCAACGGATCTCTCTGACAGGACTTTGCATATAGATCACAATTTTCCTTGCCGTTCACAGCACTTCAGTGCCTGTGTTGGTGGCCTTCACAATCCCTCCAAAAGAGTAATTTTATAGCCTACTCCTCAGTGTCAACATCCCTAATGAATGGGCACACATTGGATCTGATCACCACTCAGAACTACCCCAACCTCCGAGATTATAAATTCACTCTTGCATGTTAAGCTTTCTTACAAGGGAACTGCATCCACCATAAAATCTTTATAATCTCCATATGAATAATTGTAAAACCCACCCCTCTATTCTTATTCTCTCTCTTCAATCAAGACATCTATTTTCTGGATTTATCAGAGATGACACTGATAATCTAAAGCACAACTGATTACCTTTCTTATCAAAATTCCTTTCCTGTTTCCTATATTTGTTAAGTTTCCTACCAGACTTTTGGTCACAAGGGCAAAAACTTTAAAAAATACCTTTCAATGTACTTTCAGTGTACATTTCAATTTTTTCTGTTTCCACAGACTAAACTTAATTTTCTAACTAAACTTTTTTTTCTAATTCAAGACTCATTCCCCTAATCCAGAGAATCACAAACATTTTTTAAGTTTTTCATCTATTTTTGCCTCTTTTTTTCTATATATTATCTCACACACTGCTATCATTGTTGTTTTCCCTAACATAGATAGATCCCATAATACCAGTCTAAAATTAAAAAAATAAATAAAATAAAATAAAAAAGATTATGAGTGCTTCACTTGACATTGGAACATATTCAGTCCTTCACAGGATACAAAGCATTCATTGATCTAAACCCTTTATCAGTGCACCATAACCTCAAAGCTCTCAGAATATTTCTCTTACTATTTTAATATCTACGCTTCATACACCTATTTGTGATCCCCATTTAGACTATTTTCCTTCTCCACAGTGCTGTCATAGACCATCTCACTTAGTAATTTTATCACCTAGAATTAGACACACATATGAGTATGTGCGCATGTGTGCATGCACTCACACACACAAAAGAACTGTTCTTTTGCAAATAATAATAATACCATATGATCCAATAATTCCACCACTGTGTATTTACCCAAAGAAATGAAAACACTAATTCAAAAAGATACATGCACCTCTATGTTTATTGCATAAATATTTACAATAACCAAGATGTGGAAGCGACTGAAGTGTCCACTGATTGATGGGTGGATAAGGAAAACGTTATACATATATGCACACACACATGCTGGAATAGTACGCAGCCATAAGAAGTAGGAGATCATGCCATTTGCAACAACATAGACCCAGAGGGTATTATGCTAAGTGAAATGAGACCGAGAAAAACAAATGTCATATGATTTCATTCATATGTGTAATCTTAAAAAACAAACAAATGAATAAACAAGCAGATAAAAAGCAGAATCAGACCTACAAATACAGAGAACAACTGATGGTTGCCAGAGGGCGGGGAGGGGGAAGTGAGAGAACGGACAAAATAGGTGAAGAGGGTGGAAGATACGGAATGAACCAGTCTCTGTAATAAAAGGCACAGCATAGGGAATACAGTCAATGATACTGTGACCGATGATAGCTACAGCGTGGTAAGCACAGCATAACATAAAACTTGTCCAATTACTATGTTGTACACCTGAAACTAATGTAACATTGGGTGTCAACTCTATTCAAAATAATAATAATAATAATAATAATAATAATAATTTTAAGTTGCTCTTTTGGAATGCCTTCTTTATTAGTCTAACTTACAGACTTTCACATCCATCTATACATTTTAAAATAACAAAAAAACTTTTAATACAAGCTAATTAAGAAAAAAAAAAAACACCCACAACCCAATAATTTAGGTGTCAGAAGAGAAAAAAAAAGAAAAAAAAAGAAAAAAAAAGAAAAAATTCCGAGCTGCAGTCTTAGTGTCCCTACTGTTTAGCTCTGGTCACATGATGTACTTCACATTCAGGCACCTGGGCTCGCAGGGACCATAGGGGCCCACCTTAACCAAAGATGCAGTGCTATGGTTCCTGTGGAAGAAGACTCAGTTCTGTACTACCTCGAGACTGCTGTTGGGAGTGAGACTTTAGGGAGGGGGAGGCCAAGACAAGGGACTGAGCTCCAGGACACATCATAACAGAATCCATGCTATGAAAAGCTCAGGGGCCAGGATGAAACTAAAACTCACATTTTTCTTAGAGTTCCTGCCTTTTCTAGTTCTTCTGCACCAGTACAAGACTATACATGAAGTTAGTACTTTCCAAAATCCCCTTTGGAAGAGTACAGGTCTAATTACTATTCTTTCAAATATTGTATCATATTTAGGGACACATTAATCAGGTGTTCTTTCTGTGTGTTCAGACGATTTACATGAACCAAACATACTGAAACTCTCTCTAAACAGAGTGGCAATATTCAGCATCTATTTCCTTGGGGAGAAATTGGGATCAACAGGCCACAGGACCAAAAAACAAAAACAAAAGCAAAAGCAAAAAAAAAAAAAAAAAAAAAATTTCACTGACTTTTGTTTGTATTGTGTCTCTTCCAGTGGCTAAAATAAATAAAGAAACAGATGAATAAAACTAAGAAATTTTACAGATACATTCATTGGTTTGTACTTGGAGAAGCATAGATTAAAAGTTCAATAGATCAAAAAGTTTGAATCATTAGATTATATTGCAATGAATTTTGAGACAGGCAAAGAACACCTCTCTCAAAATTGCATATGCTGTGAAACAGAGGTTTCAAACTGAAAGTAAATCTTCATAGTTTTTGTCATTAAATAAGAAAACAAATGGTTACCTATCTCTGACCGTAGGATAAGCAAGAAGCCACCACACGTGCATGTGAATTATACTTTACTAAATCTCTGTAACATTTCTTTAGCTGACCTTCTTGACCTTCTAATCCCTTTGAAGCATGGCTATATATATATATATATATATATACACACCATATATGGTATATAGTATATAGTACATATACACACATCACAATATATAGCATATAGACAGGATGATAGATACACAGACAGAAAGACCATATATGAGAAGGAGGGTTATCCTCTGAGGAGGCTACATGTTCTAATATTTGAAATTAAAAAAAAAAAAAACACATCATAAAGAATAAAAAGTAGATTGTTTTATTTCTTATAGTAGCAGTACTTCACTTGAAACTGCATTGATAGTACTTCATGTGGAATTTACCATTTGTAATTTTTCTTAAAAATGCCACTAGCCATATGTGGCAATTAAATTTCAACTGAATTCATTGAAATTAAATGAAATTAAAAAATCAGTTTTTTCATCCCCGCAGCAACATTTCAAGTGCTCAATAGTTGCAGGCGATTAGTGACTACAATATTGCAAAGCCATGGACAACACTGTAAAGACTTTTGGATATTTTGAAATTCCTACAAGCATGTTGAATTACTGCTTTTGAAACTTTTTTTTTTTTTCCTTAAAAAGACTCGTATTGGGAAATTTCTAATTTCATTCTGGTAAAAGACAAACCTAATTTATTCACTTAAATAAAATATTCACTAATTTTCAGGTTTTCTAATACATTTGATAACTGTACCTCAGAGGAGTACAGGTTTAAAAGAAAAGTTATCCCTTGTTCAAAATTGAACAGGTCATGAAAAAGGTCAAAGATATAAAAAAACAAGATGACTCTGACTAGTGCAAATCTTCTTTATTTAAAACTTTTTAATAAAGATTTTATTTATTCATGAGAGACACAGAGAGAGGCAGAGACACAGGCAGAGGGAGAAGCAGGCTCCATGCAGGGGGCCTGATGCAGGACTCGATCCCAGGACCCCGGGGTCACGACCTGAGCCAAAGGCAGATGCTCAACCGCTGAGCCACCCGGGTACCCCCATTAGTTAAAACTTTTAAAAATGTGTTTAAGACTTAGAAACACCTAAAGATCTTCCATAATTTAAAAATGAAATGACTAAGCAGTATTTGCATGTTTATAAGATGTTTGTAAAACTGGCTCCTTTTTGAGATTTCAAATACCACAGGACTGGGCCACTTAAAAGATTTAACTAATTGGATAAATTACTAAATTATTATGATCTATAACCTTCATTAACATCACAAATCACTGCCACATTCTCATTAATTCTAGTAATTGTATTTTAAAAACTAACAATTATAGTTTATATTTACTGCATACTTACTATGTAGATTATCTCATTTAGACCTCATTAGAACCCTATATTTATTATCTATTTTCTGATGCAGAAATCAAGACTCAGAGCATTTAGTTAACTTGCTCAAGATCACACTTCTCCATCATAGCGCAGCAAGATTGTGATATGTGTCCAGTGATCTCAAAGGGCTCTACTGGAAACTTCTATGATAAGACTGAGGCCTCATTTATTTATTCAACAAAGATTTTTTAGCATCTTTTATGTGTCTTGCGTGTGTATGCGTGTGCTTATAGCGCTATTTTTTTTTACCCTGACAATGTAACAGAAGACAAAATACAGACAGACACACACACATGCACACTTTTGTAACAAAACTGAAGCTTTCTATTACTAATTTTAATTTATGAGGGTAATATAAATATAAATTCTGAAATTTGATGTTTTAATAAAATGTTTTAGAGTCTTGAATATTTGAGCCCCAGGAATTACATGGCTTGGTTATAAAGGAATCACTTTGTATATAATTTGGTTTTAAAAATAAAACCTGGTAAACAAGGAGGAAAGAGAGGCAGATCTCAGGCAAATGAAATATTTTATCTTTCATAATAATAAATAATAGATGAAACTTAGAAAAATATATTTTCAAAGGCAACTAAATATAAAAGACACCAGCTTTGATAAATTTCTCTGTTAAAAGAGAGTTCTTGACTCCAAACAGAAAGCCTAGTATGTAACATTTAGTATGCATATGACATATTTGTGAAGACTTAACTACCTGAATAATGTATTTAATCAAGAAACTTAAATGCGATGTGTTTTTCAATGTCTGCTGATTAGAAAAATCATTATCAGCTCCCTAAAATTTAAAACTAAGTGTTAATAGTATGCATAATGTTCATTTAGAGTTTAGATTTAGGTCTTGAAATGAAAGCTGAATATGAAAACCGTGTTATACTTCTTGGTTTTTAACTCATAATGCATTCCTCAAACTCCATGAACAACAGCGAATAAGAGATATCTTCAAATTAATGAAAACAATATGTAAATTTTAATCATAGTTTTTAGATGAATAAAATCGTTTTGAGAAAAACTTTTCTTCTTCTTCTTTTCAAATGCACAGTTGAAATAAGTCCTAATAAACATCTAATAGATATGAAACTCAGCATACGGGGGTTTTTTTCTACAGTATAACATGATAACAAGTTTCCTAAGGCACTCTACTTGTGGAGGAAAGATAGCAAAAAAACAAAACCAACAAGAAAAAACTGTGACATGCCCCTCCCGGTCAGATTATTTGAACTGCAGTTCATCCTTTTCCTACTCCTAAGACATTCTCCTCCTCCAATCAGTGCTAAGAGAATGAAATGTTGCTGAATATTGTTAAAAATATTTCGGAATAGGCAATGTCGCCCATATTCATGGATGTAATTGCCACGGCTGTTGTCAAGAAGCCCAACATATACTCCCCTCCAGGAAAAGCGGTTTTCTTCCGAATGCTTTATCCATCCTTTAGGAGGGAGGACTCCATTCTCAGTGTTCATCTTAAGGAATCCTAGCACAAGTAACTCTCCATAAATAATTCACTTGGTAGGGGTAGATCTTTCCTGAGAAAATAAGGACTCTGGAGCTGCAACTTCCTGAGTTTGAGATTATGGGCTTCATTGCTTTAGAGTGATCTAGTATGAACCTCATATGAACAAACGTGGGAACACACACACTTCCAATCTGAACTTGCCAGGCCACTTCTAGTTCTTTCACCAGAAGAATAGTGAATTTGTTGTTTCTGTCAAGATTTACCATACGCCTATTCTGTCCAGGCAACCATACATATGACGATGAACTGGCCCTAAGAAAACTTCATCTGAAGGGCAGAAACAGCAATCTATTCAATAAAGACACAACTGGTAAGGCCATTTGTTTGTTTTGTTTTTTTGTTTTTTGTTTTTTTTCATGTTCTCCCCATTCAGAAAAACTTTGCAGCCCTTGGAAAGTTCTGAATAATCTTCCTGGAATTGAATAGAAGACAGAGAAGACAAAAATCTTAGTGACATTGTTGAGATTCATCTGAAATCGAACATATTTTCTCCCCTGTTTCTTAATGCTCAAACTGTCATGCTGTCAACATACTAAGAAAAAAAAAATCTAGCTGAATCTTTCAAAATGTTAAACCCCTGTGAAGTGAAAATGGATTGAATATAGATTCTGGTTTGCTGGCCAACTAGAACAATTCACATAGTACCCATTCCTTCAATTCTAGGAGCTGCTGCATTCTGATGGTAAATCCATATATGGAACCTTTTGCTTATACATCCATTGTGCAAAGTGTATTTCTTCCAGACCACACAAGTAACTATTAAAACCTTGGGAAATGGCTGTTAAAATTATATCTTAGCATGTGTATGATACCAAGATTACTACGTTCTGAATTCAGAGGCAAGAATTCTTAATCACTAGTCCTTAAATCACGTGACTGCATGTTCCTTGAAGTAAAAAAAAAAAAAAAATGCATGTTTTTTAAAATAATTTTCACAGTGATGTATACACAATCAACTTACCTCCAGTTTCTGTGTCTTCAGTTATTCATTTACAAAACAAGGATAACTTTTTGCAAAATAATACAATCCATATAAAACACCTGAAGCAGTGTCTTGCACATTATGCATATGTAATTATGTTGTTTTATTGACATTAACTGCATACTGATGCATAACAAAATATGGTGTACACTAATTCTAAAGTTTTGCTACAAAGAATAGTGCTCATATATGTTAAATAAATTAAATTATTTTTTATAGAAATATACCTTTTAAAATTCCCAGAAGTCCCCCTAAACTCAAGAGATATTTAACAAGTAACCACGCGGTATGTTCTTAAAATGTCAATTGTATTATTGCAATATGCATTGACAGGAGAACATATAAAACATTGTCTTTTATATACACTTTTTTATCCATCCTTTAGGAGGGAGGATTCCATTCTCAGTGTTCATCCTAAGGAATCCTAGCACAAGTAACTCTCCATAAATAATTCACTGTATATACACTCACAGGCACCATTTGTGGGAAATCTTTATTCTATATTTTGAGCTCCACTCCACCTCTTTTCATTTACCTTGCCTAGAACCTCTCAGGATAATCTCTTACACATCTTTAAAAGGCAGCCCCATTCTAGCTTGGAATTACTGTGAAAAACATCATGGTCAGTAATGATATGCTTTCAGCATCTATACAGTCCCTTCACACTAGTTTTTACTTACATTTATCCGAGGGCCACCTTTTCCAGTCCTTTGATAGATATAAGAAATGCAAAGGTGAATGCATCTCCTCCCTGCTGTAAGGACTCATCCCACAGGTAGAGAGATACCTTTGGAAGATGATCTACAATAAAAACAGGGGCGTCCTGATTAGTATCACAAAAAAAAAGTGCACAGAATATAGAACATAATTAAATCCAGTTGATTGGAGAAGGTCACTTTATAATGAAATCACATTGGAGATGTGCTCAGAAGAGACAAACTGAAGTTGAGAGTATTTGTGGATGAGGGAAGAACCTCCTAAAGCTAAGATGTGAAAGACTGTGCTGTGGTTGGAGGAATGGGGAGTGCTTCAGTTTGGATCAGTGTCGAGCACCTTGCAGAAAGAACTAAACTGAAGCACAAGTTAAAATTAAGTGTGATCTCTACAAGGAAAGGTCAGTATTTTAAAAATATATTTTATGTGAAATACTATGGAGTAGACCATAGTGGAGATAGCATGAGGTGAGAACGGAGATATGGAAACCAAATAGGGAAGTAGTTTCCATCACTACTTGATGGAAGCTAAAAATAAATAAATAAATAAATAAATAAATAAATAAATAAATAGTGATGGAAACTGATCTGGAAAATGAAGGGATCACAATGAGAGAGAAATGGGGAAGATTTTACTAGATTTGGAGACAGACTGGAGCTTGCCATAGAAAGAAAAAGGAGAGAGGTAAGCATAAGGGGAATGAACATTATGGAAGACTGAAGTGATTTAGCGTGGAAAGTTTAGTTCTACATATCTTGTATAATATGCAAAATCCATGTAGTCACAGATCAGATAATGTACAATAACAGTATTTCCGCAATAAACCTAATTCAATGTGTCCCATTTTCATTCTACAGTAGAGAAAAGCTTTCAGATGTAATAGTTCATTCTGTCTAAAACAATATGCCTTTTAAGGTAATATTCAATTAGGCTTACATATAATTATCTCAGGAAATGTCAGAACACCTCCAATCTTTCTTTTTTATTCAAACAGGTTTGCCTCCTCGGTATATTAAATTTCTATTTCTAATAGGGTTTATATTTTATAGGTTCTCATGATATCAGGAAAAACAGGAAGAATGAAGTGGCATATGGGCACATAGATTTTAGGGACGTTTATTCCTTTTTCAAAGATTTTATTTATTTGTGAGAGAAAGAGTGAGAGAGAGAGAAAGAGCACAAGCAGGGGGTCAAGAGAGAAGGAGAAGCAGACACACCACTGAGCAGCGAGCGGGTCATGGAACTCGATCCGGGACCCTGAGATTGTGACCTGAGCCAAAGGCAGATGCTTAATCATCTGAGCCACACAGATGCCCCAGACTTTAGGGGAGGTTTAGATACATGGCGCTGTTATTTAGCACATGGGGAGCTCAGAAATTGGGTCCACTTGAAAACCATCTCCCAGAGAAGCCTAAAGAGAAGAACACTTCCACGACTTATTTAGCCAGTGGGTGCCGAAGCCTCTCACACCAGCTATAATGGTCAGTTGTGTGCAATCTTCTCATCTCCCTGGCCAGTGAGCACTTATTGGTAGCTTGACTGGTCACTTGAAATTCGCCACGGTGACAATATCGATGCTGAGGAAATCTTAGCAAGTCTTACTTACATACAAGGGTACCTTTCCCTCATCCCCAGGCGGTCTGTTAAACGTTCCCCAGCTTCTCCTGGCTCTCCTACTTAGCTATTTTTTTCCATTATTCTTCCTCCAGGACTCAAGAGCAACAAGCATCTTTGTGCAGATCTGTCACTCAGAAAACCCCCAATGATACAGGTGGGTGTTAGTTCTTGCAATTCATAAACAATTCCTAAATATCCCTGCAGTGCTCTTGTATATACCTACCCTCCATCTTTCATCTGCAAATCATTTTTGGGATAGAAGACAAATTTTTTCTTCAATGCCGTATCACAAAACTTCCCTCATGAAAGTCTCATAGCAAAAGCTAGAGCACCAGTTCTGAATCCATCAAACTATGTTTGACTCAACCACTTAGAATCTGGTGATTCCTCCTACTTTCCATGCTTAATTGTATATATATGTGAGAAAAAAAAATATTTTCTGTCTCCAGTCCTTATATAGAATTTATGCTTAATCTGATAATAAGAAATGCTACAGAAATATAGGATTAAGTTCACTATACAAAATCTATTGTATGTCTTAATCTATCATAAATAAATGTTATACCTTAAATTAGCATAAAACCCAACAATAAAACCACCAAAATGTCCAATACTTTGACCATGTGAAAATTATTTACTATTGAATTAAATATTCTAATTTATTTAATATTTTGGTGCTATTTGATAAGTAGGTACTCTAAGTCAATTACAACTTAGGTGTTCTATTGTATAATCAGTGACCTCAAGGACCTAACAGTTCAGTAAAAAAAGACAAGATTTAATAAGAAGAATTTTAGTGAAAGAAAAAAAAAAAACTCAGTGAGAAGTTTAATAGATTAAGGTATCCATTTGAAAATACAGTGCTCCAGATGGGTCATAAATGACAATTCATAAGAGCAGAATGAGAAAGAGGCTTCATAACTTAACTCATTAGGTATATGTGAAAGGCAACGAGGACTGTTGATGGGCAAAACTAGTGAGAGAATCCAGAGAAATTAGGGAATATGGATGTCATAAGGAGTGAAATGTCATGAAGTGTCTTCACATGCAGAGAATTTAGGGCTTGATATAAAAGGACAACGGTGTATTAAGTTATTAACGGTGTATTAAGTTATTAAGCATCAGTGACATCATGAAAAAATATTGTTAGTGAATATTTCTTCCTCACCTTTGACATTCTCTCTCTTTGCCCCTCTACTTCCTTGCTCCAGGAGCGCTAAAGTTTATCTGAGTGTAAAGAACACTCCATAGGAGATCACCTCCCCCTCTTTCTTGGCTGTAGGCATAGCTTTATTCTCTCTTCCTTCCTGGTAGAAACTGCTACACGGGGTCTGTGCCAATAGGGTGTCCTCTCTGTCTAGGTTGGTAAACCTGTCATGTCCCTGGGTTCAGATAGCCGGCCTATTTGAGTCTAACATTAATTATTAGATTATCCAATATTGTCTTCATTTGTATATTGATATTTTGTTCTCCAGTTTGCTTACTGTGTTTGTATTATTTTCAAATTAGCTGAGAATTTGAGAAAGGAAGAATGCTCTCTATTGGACTGGTTCATAGACTTCAACATCAGGCTGCTAAGGAGAATAGTCTCATAAATTGGTAAATTGAGCCAAGTAGGGAACGAAGGATAAAAATGCAGCTAAGCATCTAATTATGAAAGTATTTCTGTGTTCAGCGATATGTAAAATTGGACAAGGTAGTGGCTTTAAGAATAAAAATGAAAAAGCATATTTGGAAAAAGAAGCAGAAAAAGAAATTCTAATGTATGAAAGAATATGTTAAATTTTAGAAAAATCAAAGCGATAGCTCTCTGCCCTTGAAGAACAGTAGTTCATTAAAGAATGGCATTTCAACATCTTAAAGTTTAATTCCTTTCCCTTTTCATCTATATGTCTTCCCTTACATTTAAGAAAATATGTTCTTGGTTGGGACTTAACTATTTCAGCCACACAATTAAAAAAAAAAAATTACCTTGTCCACCTAAATGAAATGTTTTCAAAACAATTTAATCACATTTGCATTTTCTCCTTCAGTTTACTTCTTAATCGTGGTTCTAATCAAAACTGAATGAACTCTGCCAAAGAAGAACATTTACAGTCCTTACATAGAACTGTTATACTTGGAAGATTCAGATGAGCCTGCTAATTAGGTCATCACAATTCTGCCTCAGTTCACTAGAACTCCTAGACAGCAACAGAAGGGGAAAAAATGCAGCATTGCAGCATAAGAAATCAAAGAAAACCAGAGTCCCTCTCTTACTCATTTTGTTTTGGAAAATGTCCTGGATGAATTTGTGACCTTGTCTTCGTCTTCACTCGAAATATGGTGCAGGGGGCCAGTCGCATTTCCCCTGGGGGTCTCGGTATGCAATTTCAAATAAGGTGTGGGGTGTTTCATGCCAAATGAGAAGAATATTGTGCTTCACCCTGGTTTCTGCGTATTGTCACTCTATGAACTAAGGTTTATAAAATTAGTCATGAAGAGATGATGATTTCCCCAAATCAGGTCGTTTCCCTCTGGTGTTACCTTCTGTAACGGCAGCTTAAACACGTCAGATGGGCTTTGCCATGTTAACAGGATAACTGAGATGATAATGATGATGATGTTATTATTATTATCATCATCATCATTAATAATAATAATGCCATTTAATTATAGCTTACCATATGCCAGATATTTTTCTAAGCAATACTGCTGGTTTTCACTACATTTAGCTCAAATTTTTCCAGCAATGCATATGAATTATATGCAATTTAAATTATATTTTAATACATTGAATATATTTATAACCCACAGTGAGGGTTAGAAGTCATTCTTCATTAGTAGAACGATTAAAGATTAATAATCTGAAGTAGTCTCTATCAACATAATATCTGAGTAGAAACAAGGATGCAGTTCTGAGAACACACTGGGGTAGGACTCCTTTCGCTCTGTCACATTGTTTCCTAATGAATTCAGAGGAGAGAGAGGTTTTAGTTTCCTTAAGAAATCCTCTGTAGCTTCTCAGTTTGTGACACTTACAGAATTATAGCCATAAGCTAATGAGACGGGTAAAAAAATGAGCTCTGGGAAGATTAGGAAGGGCCAGGATGAAAAGCAAGAGACTGAGTTACATCTACCTGTCAGAAAAGGCCAGTTTGAAAATACGTGTAGGCTGTGCCTGTGAACCCCAGTAGCACCGCCGGGCCGCAGTCTATTTCCCTCTTTCACATCTTAGTGTTACCGAGAGAAAAGCAGTCTGGGCTGCAACATAAAAATTCTAGAGACAGGAGAGACTTTCCTTTAAGGCCAGGCAAGCAGATTAATATTCTGCTTCGTACCAAATTGCATATCCCAAGTCAAAATTGAAATCAATGTCCTGGAATCATTTTTTTTTGTTATTGTTATTTATTTTTCACAAGACCGTGAATATTAGAATCTAAGTTATCTTAACCCAAAGTCCCACAGATGAGGAAAAAAATGAATAAATTTGAGCAACATTAAGAGGCTGAGAATAAGAACGGTCATTTTCTAATGGTGATTAGAAGCACAGGCTCTAGATTAGACTACCTGAGATTAAGCCACAGCTCTGAACTACTGTGCTGAGTGACCTCAAGCAATTTATTTGACCTTTTTGTTCATCCACCTCCTCATCTGGGAAATAAGGATAACAATAGTACCTACTACGGGCAGGAGATGGTGAAGGTAAAATAATTATCAATAATATTGCCTTTCTGACTTTATTGATACTACTTGAAAGCTACTTGAACTTTGAATAAAGAAATTTTTCAGATCTATTCAATTACTTAAGCTCCCTATAATGCCTAATAATCTCATAAAATCTGATTCATAACAGTTATTGGGTCTAATTACAAAGCATTCTCTCTCTCTTTTTTTTTTTTTTAAATAGAGACACAGCGAATATCCCCAGTGACAGTAAAGCCTTGAAACTGTAATATTTGTCCTTGTAACTCAAAGTTATTTTTTTTAAAACAGAGAATTCAATAAGGCCTCTCAGCAGTATTTTCTAAAAAATATTGGAAAGACTTTTTCAGTTTCATGTTTACAGAGATTTTCTGGGGTTAATTGGCAGCGCAATTCATACATCAACCTAATAATGGGGTCTGCAATACAAAACTTACATAGGACTTAAAATCTTGTTACAATATTAAATTGATAGAACATTAATGAAAAGTGAAATGCTATCGGAATCAGCTCAAAATGATGATAATTTTTCCTGATCATCCTGCTTTCCTGGTATTAGATTTATTACTTGAGATTTCCATTTGGATCTTTAGTACAAAAGAGTTTTCCCTCTTATATTTGCACAATTTAAAGGCAATGATGCAATAGGAAAAAAACCCACAGAAATTAAAATGAGCAATTGTTAGTAGTTCTTGGGTCAATTATGGACCCTAAAAGAAAATAAAATATAAAGTGACTATTGAAACACACACACACACACACACACACACACACACACACACGTATATGTGTAATATATATATATATATATATATATATATAATTTATAGTTAGTGTGATTCTTTTCATTGTAGGAAATTGAGTCATTCAATAAGAGTACAATCATCAGTGCAGGGCAGCCAGGTTTATTGTATAGATTATGCAACTCTTAAAGAATACCAGTGTGTGTGTGTGTGTGTGTGTGTGTGTGTGTGTGTGTGTGTATATATATATATATATAGTATATACTATATACATACTATATACTATATTTGTATAGAATACTAGTATAATTGAGAAATCAAATTTAAAAATCCAAATTCTCAATTCTCCTCATGATTCAGAAAGCAGGGAGGGTTTATTAATAAATTACATAAAATTAAGAAACATTTCTGTGCTGCATAAACAGAACTTTTCTTTTATTTTTACTTCTATGTATAAATTGGTGTTTTCTCTCCCATCTTAGTCAAGACCTAGTAGGCACATACACAGCTGACCAAAAATGTTAATTTTCAAATAAAAGGCATTTTTACAAGGAATCACAAAGCATTTGTCATTAAGCGTTTCCTGGGGAAACATATTAGTCACATCACTTATAAATATACACTTTAAAGTTAAAACGTACATCAGCTGTATGTTCATATTAATATTTATGAAAAAACCTGTGACTCTTCATGTTCTGCACAGAGAACAGATTGATACTATAAACTTCTGTTTATAATAAGGGTAAAAACACTTTGAAATATCTGTTATAAATGAAAAAGTCATCTCTGATTATTCAGAGAACAAATTCTATCTCATGTAACAAAGTAAATGGATATAATATTTCCTAGAATTTAAGAAATACATTGGAGGAAAATGCTCTTTTCTATTATTCTTTAACTGTAGCTTCAATGGTAGTTTGTGCTATAATTTGGGCAATTTGCGTATGTTTTATTTTTCCTCCATCTCCTGCTTCTGGAGCACTATTTCCCTTTGATTGAGGAGTTGCTGTGACAGCAGATAATGGAGCTCGTGGCACTCGGTGGGAAGCCTGTCACTGCTGACTCCAGCAGCGGCCTTTGTTTTCTTTCCTTCTACTCCTCTGGTTTTCTCAGGCGCAGTGAGAAACAATTATAAAAGCCATGAGCCATTATAAAATATTATACCACCAAATGGTTATTTTTAAGAGCCCGTCAATCTTCTAGGCCTCCTTATCTTTAGAAGTGGTAAATGGTATCACTATTTTTCCTTCAATCTATGGCATTGGGATGAGAGCTTGTTTTCTGCGTTGGGAAAGGCAGTCTTAGAGTGGGTAGTTTCTGTGATTTCCCATGCTGGCCCTCATCACAGCGACCAAAACCCTTCTGCACCATGCACCTCCTTCCTGAAGCCTTCCCTTGTTGACCTTGCGGAGGTGGTCTCTTGTGAGTTCCCAGGTTGGGAATGACCAACCTTCTTTAGAGGATGATCTGATAGACATTGCTAGTGTTTGTCAGAATCCAGCTCTTTCTCTTTCTGTCACAAGGAAGACTATGCTTATCAGGCCACTTGCATATATAGAGGATTCAGAAAACTACCCTTACCAGTGGAATGTGGGGAAATATGACATCTACCACTTCTGGATTGTAAACACATCATGGATAATTCCCATGTTTTCTCTCCTCTTGCCATGGCAACTAAGAAACCAGGGGCACAGATGATGAGCTGTAAGTTCGGTACATCTATCAGCATGGGTGAAGGTATGTATCAAAGGGGTAGACATACAAAGTTGACCAAGGTTAATAGGCACTGGGACAATTTGGAAAGAGCATAGGATTTGGATTATGACCCTAACTGTATACGTGTTTCACTGAAAAAGTTTGGTAGAAACACCTGCCCAAGGGCACCTTCATGGCTCAGTTGGTTAAACATCTGACTCTTGATTTTGGCTAAGGCCATGATCTCAGGGTTGTGAGATTTAGCTCTGCCTTGGACTCTATGCTAGGTGTGGAGTCTGCTGAAGATTCTCTCTCTCCCTCTCCTTTTGCCGCTCCCCCGTCTCAAAAAATTACCTGACCCAGATTTTGTTGTAAACAATCACACATAATGAATGTAATGTAATTTGCAGAATGCCAATAAAATAGAATTACATAAAAACTCATCCCTTTCCAACAGTAAGAAGTGTTCTTTTCCATTAACTTAGGATTTCTTCTGACATAGGTTTGAGTACTTTCAGGTTTGCTATTTATTTTAAGCCAGCACATTGTTTAAAAAAAAAAAAAAAAAAAAGTGAATTCTCACTAACTTAGTGGAACTCTCCAGTAAACTTCCAGCCTTGAGAAGAAATCCAGCAAGCCAAGGGACTGGACTTCAAACTATCTTGATGTCGGTCCTAACTTACTCTCCTATTTGTGTTGAGTGTTCACTCAAATAACTGGAGGAGAGAACAGCTCTGATAGCAACTACAAGTCAGTAGACATAAAGTCACATTATGAATTCCTTGAGAATGAGGTTCATGCATTATTAATCTTTCTCCTTTAGCATATAACATTGCTCACCCATTGTGATAAATAATAAAAATACTGTAAATAACTTCACAAATGCTGTACATCATTTATGATATATTTTTCAGGATTTAGGGGTCATTTTTCAGAGTTCCTTATTTATCCTTAATTAAATAGTTTTTTTTTAATTCCATAAAGTTAAAATGAATTTTACTGATTTCTATTAAATGCTCTGGAGTTTATTTTCATATAACTCTATATTACTGAATCTCAGCACGCAGGTGAACATTCCAAATTAAAGCATTAAAGGGTAATCTTTAGCTTGTTTTCCAAAAATGCAGATTTTCATTATATCATCCATTGTCTCTAAGCCCACATCTCACTGACCAATTTCTATCCTGAGGCCACTGCAAGAAAAATATAAGTAATTCCTCCATATAGCACCAATAAACACAAAAGAAACAAAAAGTAAATATAATAGTATATTTCACCATATGTTTCTATGAGCATAAATGTTTTAGGTAAACTTTTTTGTAAGAAACAATTTTTTTTTATTAAAGACAATTTTTAAGAATCCCTTTGCATTCTTTGCTTTTAACTTAGTAGCAAATAACAACTATGAGTAAAATATATAACATACAATCAGTGATTCAAAATTATGACCGTTCAGTTTCTATAGTCTCTGGGAAATGTCAGCAAAAATCATTTTACATTAAAGTGTCAAATTCACAACAACCTCACATAAAAAGTCACATTTACCGATCTTTTTTGACAGTCTTAGTAAAAAAAGAAAAAAGATTAACCATACTGAAGTACCATTTCCCTCCCAACACATCTCTATCTTTATTTGAAACACTGTAAGAAAACAAATCTTAAACCAAACAATTGCCTTGAAATAAGGGGAGATTGTTCTTAATGCGGCAAGGAACTCTTTTTAATAGTTTCAAATAGGATAAGAAAGGAACTTGTCAAGTCACCCACCAAAATGTCTGTACTTTATGAAGATGCAGTATATGTGTCTTTCTTGAGTTTAATGTTAGCTCCATCACTTAATACTTAACAATTTTATGTAGCATGCTTGAACTCAATATGACTCAGTACCTTCACTTATAAAACAGGGTTAGTGAAAATTGCTGATGCAATGATTTGTATGAAAATTAAATGATGAGTCAAAACACTTAATTATTTCCTAGTAATTGTGAACAATGAATCTTAGCTATCACTATGGCCACCATTCCATTTCTGAACACTAGCAAAGATTAAACCTTCACTAAGTTTCCTAATGTAAATACAGTTTTATAGCAAATGCAGATGGTCACTTTCTTTCAAATGTTTATCCAACATAGTGTTGTGATCTCCTATTCTAAAATCTCCTCTTATCTTTCAGAGAATTTCAATTTTCGTAACTGGTAATTCTGAATAATATTATTCCCTGGAGCCAACAAAAAAATCAATATATTGATATATATTTATAGATACTTTGCCTACCTTGTTTTTGTTAGTTTACATGTTGAAATATGATTATAAACTTTCAAAACTTTTAGAGTTAATCTCTTGATATAGGAATATTTATCTTGATTTTGAAACATGTTGTTATTTATTCTATTTATTTAGATAAGTTTTGCATAATATTAGCTGTTAGACTTATCTACCAACTTTTGCCTAGATTATTAGAAAATGTAGAAGGAAAAAAAGAATAATTAGGATCTCATATTCACATAAACTACTTTTCAAAACAGAAGTTAATATAAGGATTCTCAGATAAATAAACAACATTCATTACTAGCAGATTCACCTTGCAAGAATCACTAACAAAGTTCTTCAGGATAAAGAAATGACGTTAGATAACAATTCAAATTCACAAGAATAAGCAAGAGCCATTTAAAGGAACTATTTAGATAATTATCAAAAAGGCAAATTTAAACACAACCTCATCAATAATAACATTAAACATAAATATCTCTCTGACTTTTGATTTAAACATTAACATATTTAATGTTTTTATTGTTAGGGTTGGATTTTTATCCGTTGTTTATTAGATTTAAAATCTTCTGATGGTTTCACAACTTAGAATGTACTGAAAACAATTGGATTGGACACTAAATAGGTGGATCGTGTATGGGATCTTCATAAAGCTGTTAAAATGAATATATGAATAAATAAAAAGGGATACAATACTATTATTAGGTATTACCATCTGACAATAATGTGGCAATATAGGGGTAAGATAGTAGAAATCATAATTTACTAATTCCATTTTAGGCAATATTCCATCTGCAATATAGTGCCTCTGAGTATGGGACTGTTTTTATACTTGTTGGATAGGGATGAGTTGGGGTAAGCTTTGTCTTGTACATTTTTATTGTTGGTTTCAGATTTTATTTTTACTTCTTAATACACCTTTTCCTAGCTTGTTCCAGTTTCTTCTATTTAATTTCTTCTTAATTTATCCTAAGAATTTTAATTACAATATTTTTGGTTGTATTCTATATTTGAAATAACTATTTTACAGGGATATTTGCTCTAATATCTCAGCTTGAAACCCTCATTTCTAATTCTTTATGTATCTACACTTTTTCCATATTCAGAACTATACAAATAAATTTCTCCATTTTTCTACCTAAGCATTATGTGCTAAAAAAAAAAAAAACAAAAAAAAAAAAGTTTTTTGGTCTCCTTTCCTCAGTTTCTGCTGCCCTGGGTTCTAGATGACAAATGATCCCATTCATACGCTAGGGTTCCCCTCTTCTGTTTCTTCTGAGTTATGTCTCTTCCTCTCTTGTTTATGTTTTTTCAGGTTATCTTACAATTTCTGATCAGTTAATCATCCTTATCACTGTTTACAACAAAGACTGGTAATTACTATCTATCAGGTACTATGCTCTACTTTACGTTTTGCCTCCATAAGCAATTTAAAGCCTTGGGGCAGACTACTGAGAAAAGTACTTAAAATTTCATTTGTGATCTGGGACATATGGGATAGAGAAGTTAAGGATCCTGTCCAAGACGACACAGTTGTTAAGTGGCAAAGTTGGAATTCCAGCTTGGGTCTTCCTGATTCTAAAGTTCAAGCTATTTTTCCACCATAATGGCACAACAAGAGCGTTCATAGTATTTTTACATTATTTGTATTTAATGTATTTTAAATTCTCTCATGGTCTTTTTGGCTAAGAATTAGAGTTTGCGGGCTCAATTCGTCATCTGGGAATCTGATATTTTCCTGTTTCTCAAGCCTTTGGGGAAGTGGCTTATCCCTAGTGTAGTGGGGAAATTTGTAAATGAAGACCAGCATACTACTTGCCTCTATTTCTGAAATGTAAATCTTTGTCCAGATTTAGTTAAATCCAAACTTCAAATTTAGATTAGACATACCGTCTGCTTTGAAGAGATCTGCCATACAAGCATGAACGAATGAATGAATACAAATAGGGTCAAATTAGTGGTTGGTTGTGCAGTTATGCAGAAATGAGAATGAGTCACATAAAGTCACTGGGTTAATTTTAATATATATCCATAGAGCATTGCCTTAAATTCATGCTAAATAAATTGTGTTGAAGTTGTTGCTGCATTAAAGTAGGACAGACTATTTTTGAATAATTTAGTCGGCAAATTTTTTAATTTGAGAGAAGTCTTTGAAGGCAAAATTGGGCATTTTCAAATGTGGAGAGAATAAAAATGACTCTTGCCATATTATATGATATGAGGGTATAGATTATTACTGCTTTGATTTTCTATTTTTCCTCTACACACTCAGCTGCCTTTGGATGAAGGTCAATTAACTTTGGCTAATGTTGAAATTAATTTACTTGAATTCCATTTCAATAGGTACACAGAGTGTCTGAAATGGTGACTTTTAAAATATTTGTTATTAAAGTGTTTGTGCATCTTTAAATCGACCCCTTCAAATTATAATGAGAAGGTGCAATGATTGTAGATACTTTTAAATCACATTCCCTACTTCTGTAATCATAGGAGCATATGTTCACCCTAATGACAAACATCAAGTTAATATAGATGTATAAATCGTTTTGGAAGTTAGCCACAGTCCTGCCTGCTTTGAACACAGAAACCCAGCCATAAAACGCATTATTTTATGCAGAGTGATGATCGGAATGAATAACCATTTTTACCAAATCTGAAAAAAACAAAAAACAAAAACATAAACAAAGACCAGAATGAACAAACAACAGTGCTGCAGCCTTACATGGTTCTCCAACTGAAATTAAGTTCTGTTGTTTATTGTTACTATGTTTTATTTATGCTTTATGTATTTACTTATTTCAAATTTCAGCTTCAGGACCTAATAGAGCAGATATTCAGTTAGGTTTCTTAAAATAAGCCTGACGCAAACCCTCTGTAATCTTTCATCTGATTTTTAAAGTTACCTCCCAATTACATTTCATACTTCTTTGGGAGAGAAACTGAGGTGATCAGTGTTCAAAAGACTCTTTCCACATAATTATATGTCGTTGTTCAAAGAACAATTTAATAATTGAAGTTCAGATGTTGGAAAATATGGACGTGTGGTGGTAAAGTCCTTAAAACAAATATAAGATGCAATATTTCTTCAAAAGAAGTCTGATTACCTTGGTAATTCTCTTATGTTTGGTTTGAGTTATTTCTATTCCTTATTTTTATTCAATTGCCATGGTTTTTGGACAAGGTTTATATAGCATTTGGCAGAAGAAAATGAGGGACAATAACTTAGTGGAACCTTAATCTCATGAACGAAATAAATGCTTGTCAGTCAAGAAGTTATGACCTTTACCGTGTCTTGACCTTTACATTTTCAAGGTGAGCCTATTATTTGGTAGGGAGTTCTACAAAACTCCACAGGATGCTCTGTGATCAATACAATCAACAGACCTTCACACTGTATGTTTAAAGGTATTAAGAAGATAAACAAACACATCAGAATTTTACCAGTTGGAACAATCCTGTATTGGAAGCTTGCCTCATTTGGGGATTTACAATTGATCGCAGCTCTATCCCAAACTCCAGCGGCATAATCCTCAATGACCACAAAAGGGAAGGAGAACTGCTAGCTAATTGTTGGCCAATGTTTTGGAGTTTAAAGTTGAAGGCAAGCTGCCTATTTACCAATTATATCAACTGAAATATGAGGAAGACAAAATTACATTTTATAAGCTTAAGTTTTTTTTCTCCTTTATTCATCTATTAAAAGTGCTTTGAAAAAAATTTAAAAAATAAAATAAATAAAATAAAAGTGCTTTGAGTACCTACTATGTGTGTCTGTTCTATTCTCGGAGGATACCATGAGAAGAAAAACACACTTATCTTCCTTCCCTACTAGAGCTGAGATCCTAGTGCAGAGATCAATTTTGAACCGTTAAGTGGTTATTAAACTGTATAATCAAACTTGTGATAATGACCTGGAAAGAGAAGGATGTGATAAGATGTTCCTGAGTTAGCCTAGATGAATACGAGAAAATGCATTTGAAGAAGTCATTCGAGCTGTCTTAAAAGATGAAAAGAAACTAACCAGCGAGGGAGTGTATGACTTCGTTGATAGGACGGATCCAGGAGTAAAATTGGGAAAGAAGAGGTCCCAGTAAACAGATTGCAAAGTTCAACAGCCCTGTAAAGGGAAAGAGCATGTCACATTTCAGAAACTGGTTGCAGCAGAGGAAGTTAAAGGAGTGCAGACAGGGAGAGGTGTAATGTCGCCAACTTTTACTCTTGAATGGCATTTTCCTTGGGAAGGCTCAGCCCACAGGGACCTCTGGGTGAAAACTCTTTCTGCATTCCTAAAGAAGAGCGAATTATAAAATTAGATACTTTAATTTTATTTCTTATTCATTCCTGTTCATTTTATGTCCCATTTATGTCCCAATTTTTTAATGAAAAAATTAAAACAATTTTAACAAAAAACGAGAAGTACATTGAATATCAATGTATATTGCAGTATACAATATCATGAGTATAATTACGATTAGCCCACTGTTTAGATTAAAAGATGTTAAAGCTCTGCCCTTTGTGCTTCCTATAAATTGTGGCACCTCATCATTGAATCCCTCACCCTGTATTTCCTATTAAAATGATGAGTTTCTCACATAACCAAAATGCCATTATTACTTCTGAGAAATTGATAATATTAGCTAATATTCTGCTCACATTATATTTCCCCAATTGCTTTTCAAATATATATTACATATCTTTATTTATTATCTGTTTCAACCAGGATCCAATCATGGTCACATAGTGCATTTGACTCCCATATCTCTTTAACTTCTTTATTTTTTCCAGCTTTATAACTAATAGATAAAATTATACATATTTAAAGTATACAATGTGGGGCTCTGGGCGTCTCAGTCAGTTATCTAGGGTCCTGGGATCGAGCCTTCCCTGTCCAACTCTCTGCCCAGCGGGGAGTCTGCTTCTCCCCTGCCCTCCCCATGCTTTTGCAGGAGCTTGCTCTCTCTCTCTCTCTTTCTCTCTCTCTCTCTCTCTTTCTCTCTCTCTCTCTCTCCCTCTCTCATTCTCTCTGTCTGAAATAAACAAAATACTTAAAAGATAAATAAAGTATACAATGTGAGGATTCGATGTATATATACATTGTGAAATAATTATCACAATTATGTCAACACGTCCATTTCCTCATGCATTTACACTTGTTGTTTATGTGTGTGGTAAATAATGCTTGAGTTCTATGCTCTTAGCAAAACCTAAGTTTCCAGAACTGTATTATTAACAAAAGTCACCACATTGCACTTAGACGTCCATGTTGTACATTAGATGTCCATCTTACAATTGAAGGCTTGAATGCTTTGACCCACATCTCCCATCATTTCCCCCACTCCTAGCCCCTGGCAACTACCAATCTACTCTCTCTTTTTACGAGTTCAGATTTGTAGAGTACTCATCTGGGTGAAAGCATACGGTATTCATTTTTGTCTGGCTTGTTTCCCTTAGCCTAATATGCCCTGGGTTCAACCATTTCAGCAAAAATGAACTTTGTTCTCATGGTTGAATACATCCGTGTGTGTGTGTGTGTGTCTTCTTTATCCACTCAACTGATGATGGACACTTAGGTTGTTTCCATATTTTGGCTACTGTACATACAGATACTCTTTCCATGTCCTGTTTTCTTTTATATATATGTATATACCCAAAAGTGGTATTGCTGGATCGTATGGTAGCTCTATTTCTAATTTTTTGAGAACCCTCTACACTGTTCTTTATAACTGATGCACCAATTTACATTCCCACTTACAGTGTGCAAGGGTTCCCTTTTCTCCATATCCTTGCCAACATCTGTTATCTCTACTCTTTCTGATAATATCGTTCTTTTTTCTAAAAGTTTTTACTCTTAGGAATTCTCTACACCCAACATGGGGCTTGACCTTAAAACCCTGAGACCAAGAGTCACATGCTTTACCAACTAAACCAGCCAGGCACCCCTAACAATCATTCTGATAAGTGTGAGGTGATATCTCAATCTGGTTTTAATTTACATTTCCCTGATGATTAATGATGTTAAGTACCTTTCCATGATCTGTCGGACACCTGTATGTCCTCTTTCAAAAAATATCTATTCAGATCTTTTGCCCACTTTTGAATTGAAAATTGTTTTGTTATGAGTCAAATGAGTTCCTTATACATCTTAGACATTAACATGGTATCAGGTATATGGTTTGCAAACACCTTCTTCCATCGTGTAGGTTGCTTTTATTATTGCTTCATTTGCTGTAGATAAGCTATTTAGTTTGATGTCTCATTTGTTAAGTTTTGCTTTTATTAGCCGTGCTGTTGACATCATATGAAGAACATATAATTCCCTTAGACACCATTTCATTGGATATTATTTTTATTTATTTTTAAATTCTATTTGACAATATCTGCCTTTTAGTATCTTTATTTCCATTTAATATAATTATTGATTTAGTGGGACAATTCTATCACTGTGACATTTGTTTTCTATTTAACTTACTAGCCTTTCTTTTTTCCCTATCTTCATTTAATAATTGGTTATTTTTAGAAATCCAATTTTATCTTTATTATTAAATTTTCAGCTAAAATCTTATTTGTGCATATGTATGTGTGCTATTATTCTAAATTTTATAGTATACATCTTTAACTTTTCACACTGTTTTAAAATAATATTAAACCACTTCATGTATAAGAAACTTATTCAAATAAGTTTCCATTTTATCTCATGCTTTTTGGCCTTTTTTCCAAATATTCTTACTCTTCTAAAACCTAATGTATTGTTATTATTTTATTTTAAACACTCAATGATCTGGCTAAAATTTTTAAAAATTTCTATATGCCGACATACGTACAGGTTCAGGCACTCTCCATTACTTTTTGAAGTTTCAGGAATTTCATTCTATTTAAAATGTTAAGAATTTTTATTCTGACATAATTTATCTTTAATTTGGAGACCTTCCACTTCTTATTGAGAATGTCTTTCGGTAATGACTTTATCATCTTTTATTTCCATTGAATATATTTTGCTACACTAAATTTTGGGGAGATATTTATGACGAAGATCGATTTCTGGATTTTTTTTCTCTATACACCTTTAAGATGTTGTTCAACTCTCTTCTGCTGTGCCTAGTATTTTTTTTTTTTTTATATTCTAGATATTATTATGTACTACGTTATGGCACGTTTGGATATTGTTTTCTACTTTTAAGGACACTGATAGAAGCTTTTGGCCCAGATTTAAGTTACTGTAGGGCCAATTTGATTATTTGAGGTTTCTTTTATGCCTTATTAGGGTGAGTCTTATGTGAACATCAGTTCTAATTTACACATACAGTAAGGTATGACATTTTTAGGCCTCTCAGGATCACTTAAGATTCATCAAGATCTCTCAGGCTGGGTGGAATTTGAACATTTATAAGTTCTATATATATTCCAAGGATTGCTTAATTTGTAGCTCCCTGCGACTGATCTTTTTCATAATTTCACCTAACACATGATCTATCAATATTCAGAAAAGACTTTGGGAGCATATTTGCAGATTTCTGAGGTTTTCTTTTTTATTGTTGTATAATTCTCTTCTCTCCAGCACTGCGCCTCACAAATTTCAATCACCTTGTCCTCTGTCTTCTTAACACAAAGAAACATCCATTCTCTGCTAGAGTTCCCATGCCTTTTCCAAGATCCCAAAATCTTCCCCAAGCCAAAACCCAGAATGATTACTACTGTCCCTTAATTCATTCTCCTTCCCACAGGGACCACAATTCTGCACTGCTTATTGCTCCAATGTTTGAAAACAGTTGTTTTATATATATTGTCAGTGTTCTAGATAGTTGTCAGGTTGCCACATTCTATGCCACTAACTCCTTTTTTTGCCAGAAGCCTTACTTTTTTTTCTTTTTAAGTTGCTTTAGTGATAGTGTTGCTGCAGTAATAACTTATTAAATACTAATGGAAAGCAGAAGTTTAAACTTCTTTTTCCTCAGTTTAATATTGTTTAAGTTCCCTGCTTTTAACAATGTCTCTAATAAACAACATATGACTATAAATAAAAATACTTAAAAATTGTATCATGGTCAAAACCACCAAAGTTGTTAGTGAATTTCACCTAATATACCATCTGTATAAATAAATTAATCAATAACCACCAATATACTCCTATTAATAATTTATAGTTCTATAATTTTAAGTGTTTTTTTACTAGAAATAAAAATTGAAACATGTGCCATAACCACATTTATCTTCTTTTTTCTTTCACATTTATCTTCTAAGCCTCCTCTAATATCCACAGTTTAAGAAATTTGTACTATATAGCCTTCAAAAAATTTATAATTAATATATATGTATATATATTTATGAAATCATAATATGATATACATAATAAATTGTATGTAACATATATAATAATCTATATATAATAAATTTACAAGTCTGGTGCTTATAACAGTTTCCCTTTCCTGACCTAAGACAACTGGGCCTCAGACTTTCTCTATATACAAATAATTTAAGTAAAACGATTTTCATGGTAGAGAAAAAAACAAAACAAGTCTTCAACTTTCAAAAAGTTTGCAATGCATATACTCATCTGAACTAGAAACTTTATAGCTTCTCTCGAGAAATATTAGAACAATGAAGTATAAACTAAAATTATTAAGAAGAGAAATTTAAAAATAGGAAACAAGAAAATATGGCCCAGGGTTTTTTTTGTTTTCTTTTTTGTTTTTTTTTTTTTGTTTTTTTTTTTAACTAACTTACCAGGGCCCCTGGCTGGCTTAGTAGAGCTTGCCATTCTTGATCTCAGGGTTGTGAGTTCAATCTCCATGTTGAGTGTAGAGATTACTTAAAAATAAATCTTAAATATATATATATATATATATATATATATATATATATATATATATATATATAAAAAACTAACTTCTCATACACAGTGACTATCTCTGTGTCTTTCTCTGGGGAAATTGAGCTTGCCTATATTCACACTATTTATAAATCTGTCATAAAGATTTACCCCAGAACAATGTTACTTAATATTGGGATTGATAAATGCAACTATATTAAAAACTTTTTCTGAATATACTTTAAATGAATGACTTTTAATGGTGAGTGCAAACCAAAGTTCTAAGCTAAAATGAAAAGTCTGCTCATAGTCCTATAAATAATAATTTTACAAGGCTTAATTTCAATATATCCTAATACACAAAAAGGGTAAAACAAAGATATTTAAAAGAAATTTACTCGGGACGCCTGGGTGGCTCAGTGGTTGAGCGTCTGCCTTTGGCTCAGGGTGTGATCCCAGGATCTGGGATCGAGTCTCACATTGGGCTCCTTGCGGGAAGCCTGCTCTGCTTCGCCCTTTGCCTATGTCTCTGCCTCTCTCTGTCTCTAATGAATAAATAAATAAAATAAAATCTTTAAAAAAAGGAATTTACTTGACCTTCTCATATGTCTATTTTCTGTATCTCATTCTTCAGATAATCCTTGTCCAATAATTTCCAGCTATATAGGTTAAAATCTAACAAATTCATACTTAACCCCCCACAGTGTGGTATAGCTGGTTCTTGTAAAAGCATATCAATAAATAATGCCAATAATGTTGCCCATTATGTAAAGAATATAGTTGTCATGTGTTCTTACTGTTATCTGTCCGTCTAGTAGTATAGTAGTGACTACTCTTTCATGCTCATGCTATGAGTTTCATAGTACTTTTCCCTCTTCCCTTTTAATTAAAATGCCCATCCACCCAGCTAGCAATTGAGAAACTACTGATTTTACTCAGTAACATAACACTAAAGTGTAGAAGATGCATGCCCTGGCATTGAAGTATTAATAGTTTAAAGAATATTTATGTTTCATTTTTAACACAAAAGAATGAATCACTAGGGAAAGAACATCATTCAAAACACAGAATGAACTGCAGAATTTTGGATAGACATTATTGTATATAGATTATTTCAAACAGGAAGAATTTTTGAGGGAGGTGATAGGTGAACTTATCCCCCAAAAAGATAGTTGTACAATTTGGTAACTATCACATTTAAAAATAACTCCAAAGTCAATTTTTAAGTAAGGATCTAAGCAATTTGGCTGTTTGAAGTTTGGGACTTATATTCATAGATATGTGTAGCCCTGGCAATTAGAGACAATTGCGATTATTAATATCCTTTGTCACAATCTCCCAATCAGGAGGCTTCAATAAAAGCAAGGATTAATAAAAATCATGTTCAATGTACAAGCATAACAGCAAATTGGCACTGCATGAGTCAAACAATAGGTGTAAGTGAATTTCTTCTCTGAAATTGACTTTCAAAATATTCAGCATATGTCTACATATAAGAAAACAACCTCCTATAAAGACAAGATAGGACAAACATTTCACCAATCAATTCAGCTGTTTTCTCCTTTCCTCAATGTTCTTGTTTGTTGTTTTTATTATTATAGTGCTTTTATTATTATGAGGCAGATGCTCATATGTACTTTGAGAAATTTTACTTTTCTTTCTACCCCTCAATTTCCATGTAGATCCAATTACTCAATAATGTAATCAAATGATTTAAAGATAGATCATAAAACTACTTTCACCATAACCTACTTAAAGAACAGTTGTTTAACATGTGCTATCACCTATGTTGCGTTTGTTAAAAAAAATTAAACTCACTTTTATTTCTATCATTATAATGCTTATTGCTTGACCTTTTTGTCACAGCTCTTCATTTCTTAAATATTTTTACCCTCTTTTTATAAGTGTATGTCATTATGTATTGGTTTCCAGAAGGTGTTTTGAATGCTTTCTTAGTCCCTAAAGACATACATATGTTTCTCTGACTTTCTAAAACAAATGACAATAGGACTGAGTATATATTCTTGGCCCCTCGATAATCCTTTCAAAAATAGTGTAAACAGTATCTGTTGTCTTTTGGCGTTTAGTATTATTTGAGAAAGTGCCTAAGAAATTTAATTTTTGTTTTGTAGCTGGCAAATATTTTCATTTTCCATATTTCTACTTTCTGGGAGCATTTACAGTGTTATCCACATCATTGTTACTGCCCTGTTTTCTTTCTTCGGTGATGAGCTGGGACCCATTCCCACCCTTGTTTTCATGATGGGCAAGTTATGTGGTGGTTGTGCCCTTGTACATGAAGCCTTTTCTTAAACCTATAGCAGAAAATGATCACTTGTAGCCCAACTGTGTCTACTACACATTCGTCTCATGTGGTCCTCCTCAGCTGAAGTAGAACCTCCCTCCCCTAATACATACACAGTCACTATTTTAGCTGATTTTTATCAGGTGCAGTACACCTCCATTCTTCAGCATGTAAAACTATCATGGATAGTCTTGTCTATCTACCTTGCCTGAACCTTTTTCACTAATGAAGTCAATAAACCATTTCCCCATCCACACTCAGCCATAGCATTGTCGTAATTTCTGGTTTTATAATGGAGAATGGGGGAAAAAACTAAGCACATGGGAGAATAAGAGGAGAGCTATCTCAGTATCTTAGTTGTCTATACTCTGTAAACCTTACCGCCCAAACATGGGGATTAAACAACAAATGTTTATTATCTCACAACTTCATGTGAGAAATTTTGTGGAGACTTGGTTGGGTTGTTGTGACTCAGGTTCTTTCATGAGTTTGTACTCTGAGGGTGTCAGCTGGGGTACTGTCATCTCCAGGCTTACTAGGTCTAGGGAATCCTCTTCCAGGAAGGCTCACTCACATAAATGGCAAGTCATTCATGTGACTCCATGTTGTCTGTGGACAGGAGGTCTCAGTCCCTTGACTGATCCCTCCACAAAGCTGCAGTGGTGTACAAATCATAGTCTTGATGTACGCAATAGTAAGTGACTCATGAAAGAGCAAGATGAAGATAGAAATATTTTTTTATGATGTGAATTCGGAAGAAACACTGTGATTTCTACAGCATCTCATTGGTTACATAAGTGAGCCCTATGTGTGTATGGGAGGGGACTGTACATGGATGGGAATACTGGTCAAAAGGGATCATTAGCAGTCCATCTTGGAGGCACACATCATCTATGGCTTCCTCACAAACTGGTACAAGAAAATTTACCTCTCTATTTTTGTGTTTGGAGTAGGTTTTGTGTTGTTAAATCCCAGAGCAGAGTGGCTGAAGATTAAATCATCTTGACTGACTTGTTCAGGTTTTTAATATTATCCTTTTCTTTTTCTTTTCTTTTTTTTTTTTTTTTTTTTTCCCTGTGGGAATGCTTCTTACAGCAGTGATCTTGGATTCATTGAGTATTTGGACCTGATTTCTTAAATGGCTTGCATTTAGTAAATATTTTGCCCTAATTCTGATAATGTAAATTCTAAATGCTATGAGATTTCAACTTTTTGTCCTTATATGTACTTAATTTTGCAGAAATTGATCCAGTGATTGTTTTATTAATTTACATGTAGTAAATTAATTAATGGTAAGAACCTTAATGTAATTAAAACTAATAAAAGTGTTAAGAAGCCTTATGTACACAGAGAAAACTATCAGTAAGTCTATTTATTACCAATATACTTTCAATTTTAATCACATTATACCCTGTTGGCACAATTTTTTTTTCCACAAATTATATGAAAGCAGTATAAACCAAGAACATGATATGTAAATTAGTTGAAAGGACAAAATATACATTGTAAAAGAAAGCTTAAAGATAAAATGCACTAGTTTTTCAGAGAAAGTTAAAGATAGGGGCACCTGGGTGGCTCAGTCTGTTAAGCATCCAACTCTTGATTTCAGTCCAGGTCATGATCTCAGGGTCTTGAGATCAAGCGTGGTGTCAGGGTCAATGCTGGGTGAGGAGTCTGCTTAAGATTCTCTCTCTCTCTCTCCCTCTGCCCTCCCACTCCCCACTGCCTATGCACTCTCCACTCTCTCAAAACAAAAAACAAAAACAATCCCCCAAAACAAAGATAGTTGAAGATAGATTCATTAAGTTTACAATATTTTTAGATAGGATATTTAGCAAAAACAACATGCAGAAAAATAATCTTTTTTTTTGTAATTTGTTACTCAGTTAACTCATTTTTGAATATTACGACATATTAAGAAAGAATAGTTTTTTTTTTTAAGAAAAAATAGTTTTGAAAGGTGTGCTGCAAGTCACACTCATGAATTATTTTAAGTAAAGTATAAGGACTATACTTATACTTCCACTTGCTGATTTCAATGATATAATATCTGATAACAGAAATTTTTACTGCCACATGAAACACTGAATTATTTCTTTCCCAAGATTGAAATACTATTTTTCTTCCCTGCTGTGATGTTGAAGCTTTAAAGTCTTGTCACTGATGTTGTGTTTCATCTGCAATGATCTACACTTGAATAATAAAATGGTAGTTGCTGACAAAAAAGTAGAAGTAAGAAAAATGCTTGTCTTGCTGATTTATGTACATCTTACATTTATATATAATCCTGTCTGAATCCATGTCATAATCTGAAAGAGTAAGGGAAATTGTGAATCTTTTCCAGATATTCAACTATAAAACTGCTTCCTATATTTTATCTGTTAAAGTAACTGTAATACATAATCTCTAGTAAATGATATAAGTAGCATTAAGAAGAATCAAGAGGAAAGTGTGAATAAAGTTACTAACCAGAGAAAAGTACTAATAGCTATATTGACAATTTGATTAGAGATGATCTCTTTTTATTTGATTTATTTGCTATAATTCATCATGGGAAATACCCACATTTTGGTTTAAGTCTAACTAAATTTCTCAGAAAACAGATCCTATCTATCCATCCAAACTGATTTATATTTTTTTCTCATCCCTTTCTTCTAGCTAGCCTAATGAATGTAACTCTTTAATTTTTTAAATAGAATTTATAAATAATCATGTGATAATATAAATTTGCAATATTTGTTTAAATAACAAGTATACTAAAATTGTTAACCCAATTATTTTGCTACTATGGTGGCACCTTCAAATGAACATGTATTAAAAAAAATCTGCAATTTTTATTGACTTAGTTATCTTTCCCTCACTTTGAAATTACACTCTTCCTTGATATAGATTGACAACTGCATTTGTGGCCAAATAATTGATATTATATCATATCTTTTTGTTTTAATATATTTTGTTGTCTCTTAAAAACATCAATTATTTTTAGTTACAAAATTACTCAAATACATTATCACGTTTCTATGTTTATGGTAGATAGATTATTACTTGTAAATTATTATTATCAATCTAATGCCAAGTTCATATAAAACAAGAAGTTGAAATATTTAAAAGAAAATTATACCTAGCTAAGAAAACAATAAGAAGTTGAAAATTTCTTCCAAATGACACTAAAATCAGTAGTGAACTTTTCTCTCCTTTCTAGAAGAAACTTATAAAACAAATTCCTTATAACTAAAACAGATATCCAAGTGTAAATTTTTTTTGTTGTTATTTGTGTCCACAAAAGTAAGAATTTACAAAGAAGGCAATAATTCATTGAATGATTGCCATCAAACATAAGCATGCCAAATTTAGGAAACAAAAATCTCCAGATATGTATGTTGTAAACCTCTATAATGCTTTAATATTGTATATGTGTTTGTGTTCAAGAAAGGATATATTTTTTTTTAAGGATTTCATTTATTCATTCATGAGAGACACAGAGAGAGAGACAGAGACACACAGGCAGAGGGAGAAGCAGGGTCCATGCAGGGAGCCTGATGTGGGACCTGATCCCAGTGCCCCAGGATCACGACCTGAGTCAAAGGCAGACACTCAACCTCTGAGCCACCCAGGCATCCCAAGTAAGGATAGTTTTGGCTGAATTGATTATTTAACTTCGGAGAACCTCACATTTTGATTTATACTGCAGGGCTTTATATTTGTTTTTTTGTTTTTGTTTTTGTTTTTGTTTTTGTTTTGTTTTTGTTTTTGTTTTTTTATTGGCTCACTTCTCCCCAACTCCTCACAATATTAATGATGTAAATTGGAATGATTAAGAAGAATCCAAAAATTAGTTAAAGCATTTAAGAGTCAAATTGAAAAACACACTTCTGGTTTAATGACTACCAGCTGAATATTGATACATCTATCAAGATCCCAAAACTTTGACTTATGAATCCAGTCTCTGGCTTAGAGTCCAGGCTTTAGACAATAGTTTTTATAGCTTCTGTACTATTTGCATGGATTTGGGGGTCTCAGAAAAAGACAAAAAATAACAAGTGCTGGTGAAGATATGGAGAAAAGGGAACCCTTTGGTGGAAATCTAAACTGGTAGGGACATTATGGAAAATACAATGAAGTTTCCCCAAGACAATAAAATTAAAACTAACATATTTTGCATTCCACTACTAAATATTTATCCAAAGAAAACAAAAACACCAAATCAGAGATATATATGCCCCCTTATGCTCACTGCAGCATTATTTATAATAGCCGAGATATGGCAGCAACTTAAGTGTCTCAAGTAGTAGATGGATATATAAAGAATAAGTGATATATATATATATAATATATGAGAAATATATAAAGAGAGATTAATTATAATATATAGTAATGTAATTATTCCATACATAATGGAATATTATCACCTATAAAAAGAATGGAATTTTTCCATAATACCTTGAGGGTATTATGTGAAGTGAAATTAGTCGGAGAAAGACAAATACTGCACGATTTCATTTATGTGTGGAATCTAAAAAACAAACAAACGAACGAACAAAACAGACTGATAGATACAGGAAACAAACTGTTTGCCAGAAGAGGAAGGGGTTGGGGAAAGGCAAAAGAGGTAAGGAGATTAAGAGGTACAAATTATAAAATAAGTAAATCATGGGTTTGTAATGTACAGCTTGGGAATACAGTCAATAATGTTGTAATAACTTCACATGCTGACAGAAGGTGACTTGATGTGAGGATCACTTCACAGTGTAAAAAATATCAGATCACTATGATGCATATCAAACTAATAGCATATTGTATGTCAATTAGAAATAAATAAATAGGGACACCTGGGTGACTCAGCGGTTGAGCATCTACCTTTGGCTCAGGGCGTGATCCTGGAGACCCAGGATCAAGTCCCGCATCGGGCTCCCTGCATGGAGCCTGCTTCTCCCTCTGCCTGTGTCTTTGCCTCTCTCTCTGTGTTTCTCATGAATAAATAAATAAAATCTTTAAAAAAAAATAAAAATAAATAAATAAATAAATAAATAAATAAATAAATAAATAAAAGTGGAAAGGACAAGCATGTGGCTTAGAGAGTGGCTTGTATAAGAGTGAAACATTAACAAAAACATCTTTCCCATGTCATTTGTTCCCTAAGGAAGTTGGATATAAGAGGATTGAAATGTGAAAGCAGAAGGCAATATACTGTTTCTCCCTCTGCCTTGTCTCTGCCTCTCTCCCTCTCTCTGGGTCTCTCATGAATAAATAAATAAAATCTTAAAAAAAAATAAAAGAGAATTCGGCCTTTATAAGGGAGAAAATCCTGTCATCAAGACAATGCGGATGAACCTGGAAGGTGTTTTGTTAAGTGAAATCATAGCATTATTTTATTTTTTCTAATCTATATTGAGGTATAATTACAAATAAAATTTTAAATTATTTAAACTATATAACATGATGCTTTGGTATACATTTACATCGTGAAAGGGTTTCTTCCCCCCCCACTGAGTTAAACACATCCATCACATCATACGTTTATTTATGTCTTAATTTTTTGGCCAGAACATTTCAATTCCTTTCTTTTAGCAAAATTCAGTGATATAATGCAGTGCTGTCAGCAATAGCTACCATGCTACACATTAAATCCTCAGACCCGATTTGTCTTCTGTCTTATAACTTTCTACCCTTTTCTCACTCTCCCGATTTTCCCTAACCCCATCCTTGGCATTTTTCTACTCTGTTTCATGAACAGAACTCTTAAAATTTTTACTTTACTTTATATTGAACATATAAGTAATACCACGCAGGTTTTGTATTCCACTGCTCTGTTTATTTCACTTAGCAAAATGTCAAAAGCAAAAAGAGAAGAGTTCCTGTATTCCTGTTTATACTCCATGCTGAAAGTACCCACTTTTTCATGGGGTTTACATTTTGTAAACTAAATAGCGGCAATTGTATTACCCAAGGAATATTTACTTTTGAGATTAAAGTCTAGATTTTTTTTTAAAGATTTATTTATTTATTCATGAGAGACACAGAGAGAGGGAGAAGCAGAGACACAGGAAGAGGTAGAAGCAGGCTCCATGCGGGGAGCCCAATGCGGGACTTGATCCCAGGACCCTGGGTCATGCCCTGAGCTGAGGGTAGACGCTCAACTGCTGAGACACCCAGAGGGCCTAGATTTTTTTTTTTAAACCAAGAATTCTTTCTAACATTCTTTTCATTGTACCATGATGAAAAGTTCCTCTACGTTGGTCACCTCAGACTGTGCTTAGGAGCTTCGGCAACTTGCTCACAGTAAATACACTGGAAATGGATGTGTTTGGAGTATATCACGATTTTTAGCCATAATTTCCATACAAGTGCCTCAGGGGCCATCAGTGGGTGAGGAGTGGCTTAGGAAGCAGAATTCTAATGTTTAACCCACTTTTCATTAGTAGGAGTTCCTTTTATAGCAGAATATATGTGGAGTACATAGTGTATGTATTTCTTAGTATATTTTCTTATATGTATTTCTTAGTGTATTTTCTTTATTTTTTTCAAATATTTTATTTATTTATTCATGAGAGACACAGAGAGAGGCAGAGACATAGGCAGAGGGAGAGGCAGGTGCCCTGCGGGGAGCCCCATGTGGACTCGATCCCAGGACCCTGAGTTCACCACCTAAGCCAAAAACAGACACTGAACCACTGAGCCACCCAGGTGCCCCAGTATATTTTCTTTAAAAGAAAGACTTCGAAGCTAAAATGCATTAGATATTAGAGAAATATTTAAAGGTAACTGGGACTATATTAAAACAAAGAACAAGAACAGAAAGTTTATTCAGATGGAATTAACTAAAAGCTAAAGAGTAAGTCAACAACCTGTGAATAAACTATGTAAAATGTAATTAAAAAATAAACAAAAAAAAGATAAACACGTATTTTTAACTGGTTAGTTTACTATTATGTCAAAACACAGTATTTCATTAAAATTTGTGATCTTTCTTTTCTAAGAGTTCTTATTTGAGACTTAATAAAGAAGTGTAAACACGGATCACAGATTATCAGTATCAATTCACTAAAATTAGGGGGGGGAATGGTTTGGACCATTTGCTTTAGTTTCTGGGCCCCAGCTTCCACACTTCGTTTACCGCATGTTATTTTTCTTTGAAATTGTAATTGCTTGCGAATTGACCCAATTTAATGCATGATTTTGTATTCATTCACTCCAGTTTTCTCTGTTGCTCTCCAGTTTCTTCTTACTTATAATCTACCAAATGAAACTCAGCTAGCTTTTGTATACTGTGAAACAGAGCCAAGGAAGGCAAATATAGTTTTAACCATATTGTCTATTCCTAATGTATAATTTAAACAATCTTTTATTGCGTTGCTAAAATTTACCATCAGGATAAATTAGAATCTCAGTAGAAAATTGATTTATTCTTCTAATCTTTCTTTTCTGAAAGTGAAAACCTAATAAAATTAAAATAAGAATAAAAACTTTATACCATGAATAACAAACTTTATATTATCAATTATCAATAAATGCATTTCAGGAGTGCCTGCATGGCTCAGCCAGTTAAATGTCTGACTCTTGATTTTGGCTCAGGTTGTGATCTCAGGGTCCTGAGACTGAGCCCCATGTTGGGCTCTGCCCTGGGCATGGAACCTGCCTAAGATTCTTTCTTTCCCTCTCCCTCTGCACTTCAGCCCCCCACTTCCACTCTCTCTCAATCTCTCTCAAAAAGAAAGAAAGAGAAAGAAGAAAGAAAGAAGGAAGGAAGAAGGAAGGAAGGAAGGAAGGAAGGAAGGAAGGAAGGAAGGAAGGAAAGAAGGAAGGAAGAGAGAGAGAGAGAAAGAAAGAGAGAGAGAAGGAAAGATTAAGAAAAAAAAAGGAAAGAAAGAAAGAAAGAAAGAAAGAAAGAAAGAAAGAAAGAAAGAAAGAAAGAAAGAAGAAAGGGGCATTTCATTGAATAATAATGTCTATGCAATTTACATTTCCAAAGCTCTTTTGCTGAGAGTCTTATTAGAAATTCATTCTAGTCATTTGATTTAAAAATTTGATTTTTTTACAAATCTTAAATTTTATCTTGTAGGTATTTTATTATTTATTATTTATTTATTTATTTATTTATATATTTATTTATTTATTTAAGATTTTATTTATTCATTCATGAGAGAGAGAGAGAGAGAGAGAGAGGCAGAGAGAGGCAGAGACACAGGCAGAGGGAGAAGCAGGCTCCACGCAAGGAGCCCAACCAACGTGGGACTCGATCCTGGGTCTCCAGGATCTGCTGAGCCTCCCAGGGATCCCTTGTAGGTATTTTAAAATGGTATTTTAAAATGCAAAATAGGGATCCCTGGGTGGTGCAGCGGTTTGGCGCCTGCCTTTGGCCCAGGGCGCGATCCTGGAGACCCGGGATTGAATCTCACATCGGGCTCCCGGTGCATGGAGCCTGCTTCTCCCTCTGCCTGTGTCTCTGCCTCTCTCTCTCTCTGTAACTATCATAAATAAATAAAAATTAAAAAAAATAAAATAAAAATAAAATTCAAAATAGAGCAAACAAGATTTATTCGAGTTTACAAGTAAAAAATATCTAGAGTGAAAAGACTTTCGTACCCTCAGTATATTTTAAACCACTGATGAATAAAGATCCAAGAGTAAAATTAACTTGGTTTAACACAGGTTGAAATGGCTCAAATATATTGTCCAGTAGAACAATATGTATCATCTTATCTATATTTTAATTTTATGTTAATAATTTATGTGGGAAATTGGAGAATATTTAGTTTATTCTTCCTGATATTGGAGGTTAGAAGATTTATTATCAGGAAACAATAATATTAGAATCAATAGTCTATTTTCTCAATTGCCATTTGCTTTTATCTTTAATAGGTTTAATACAAGTTTGATGCTTTCCCCAGAGAAATAAGATGTTGGGTCCTATAAATGTGCAACTTACTGTTCAAATTATTCTCATATCAATGGATTTGTATAATGCCAGCTGTTCTTTTATTAAAATGGTTTTAATACTTGTGAAAGATAGCTAAACACTGAAGGCAGTAAGGGACTGAGCCTTCTAATTATGTACGGCACAGATAGAGCTGCGGTATTAAAAACACAGTGTTTGACTTAAAATCTAAAATATTTGAAAAAGTATATTGTGATTTGGAAAGATGAGAAATGTTTTAATAAAGGTAAAATAATACTTTCCAGCTCATTTTTTTCAAGTGTTCAATCTACAAAGATTCCTAACCTTTTATCTATGGTCACTTATGACCCTGCTAAAACTGCACAGAACCTTTGTGTCTGCAGATTGTAAGGGGACAGAGGAAGAATTGGGGGTGAGGGGGGTAGGTCGGTTGGGTACAATTTTTTTAAACAGCTTTATTGAAGTATAATTGTTATACAAAAACTGCATCTATGTAATGTGTATAATTTGATGTATTTGGATATGCATACGCCCATGAAACTATCACCACAATCAGGGTAAGAGACATATCTATTTATGTTCCTTTGTGCCTTTTTAGTTTTTGTTTGTGTCTTTTGCAGTAAGGATACTTAATCTGAGATACAATGTACAATCATTAGCTTTAGATTTTTTTTAAGATTTATTTATTTACTCATGAGAGACACACAGAGAGAGGCAAAAACACAGGCAGAGGGAGAAGCAGGCTCCATGCAGGGAGCCCGATGTGAGACTTGATCCCGGATCCCAGGATCACACCCTGAGCCAAGGGCAGACGCTCAACCACTGAGCCACCCGGGTGTCCCTAGCTTTAAGCCCAAATAATATATTATATATTATATATGTCTAGATGCAGACATCTAGAACTTATTTTGCATAACTGAAACTTTACCTCATTGAACAAAAAATCCCCTTCCCCCTCTCTTCAGTCCCTAGCAAGCACCATTTCATTCTCTGATTCTATGAGTCTGATTATTTTAGATACCTCATATAAATGATATCATGTTGTATTTCTCTTTCTGTGACTGGCTTATTTCACTTAGCATAATGTCCTTCAAGTTTACTCCTATTGTTGCAAATAACAGATTTCCTTCTTTTTAAGGTAGAGTAGTATTTTGTGTACATACCACATTTTATTTTTCTACTCATCGTTGATGGCCATTTTGGTTGCTTCCATATCGTGGCTATTATGAAAAAGGGTGCAAAAAACATGGAAGTACAGGTCTCTCTTTGAGACCCTCATTTCAATTCTTTTAGGTATATACCCAGGAGTAAGATTGATCATATATCTGATTAGGGGTTAGATTGATCATGTATCTGATAAGGGGTTAATATCCTAGTAGACCAACTCTTGTAACCCAACAGCAAAATCCAAACCAAAAACAAACAAAAAAAGTAACAAAAATAAATAACTTGATTAAAGAATGGACACAGGACTTGAATAGACACTTCTCCAAAGAAGACATACAAATGGGTAACAGGTATATCAGAAGTGCTCAATATCCCTGATGAGTAGGGAAGTACAAATTAAAACCACAATGAGATATCACCTCACATCTGTTACCATTACTATTATAAAATAAAAACAAGTAATAACATATTGGTATAGATGTGGAGAAATTAGAATTCTTGTGTACTGTTGGTGGGAATGTAAAATGGGATAGCTGCTATGGGAAACAATATGGAAGTTCTTCAAAAAAGTAAAAGTATAATTACCATATGATCTAACAGTCTCACTTTTTGGGTATAAGTAAAAGAAAGGATAATATTTTAAGTTTTCAACAAATTGACTCTCTGATACAAACAAGGTTAAAAATAACTTTAATTTCATATCTAATGTACTCAATAAGAAGTAAATAATAATAAATTCTTTATTTGAAATATATGTATAACCCTTTTAGGGTCCTTAAATCAAGGAATTGCTATTATTTTCATATTAATCAATTGAACAAATAGAACATTTTTACAAATAGCATCCTTATTCCATCCAGTTAGAGTTTAAAGATAAACTTCAATTTTTACAGGCAACAAAGGAGAAAATAAAAAAGAATAGTACTAAAGCTCATTATATATGCAGTTAGAGGGAAAACCATGGTGACAAAACTGCTAATCATTTTATAAAGTCATTACTATAAAACAAACAAAAAACAAAAACAAGAGGAAACACATGGCACGCTACATCTCAGACTGAAAATGAGCTATTGATGTATCATTCCTTTAGGATTGGGGAATCTGCCTTTATTTTTGCTGTTGACAACTGCAAGCAATGGAAGTGTTTATAAAATTGGCTAACTGTAGGTTCAGTGGGGCTTGTTTCCTCTAAAATGATGGGCAGGTGGCTAATTGTTTATGAAATTATTTTCACAGAATAAAATGTATGTATTTAAGGTTAAAATGAATGAATGAATAAATAAATAAATTTTTAAAATTGAGGTTGTAAAGAAGGAAGCCATTCATGATAAAGTGTCTTCTCATTTAATGTTGGTTGACAAAATTATATAAATAGTATCATAACCGATAAATCCTGTAAAATTTTATCTTTTGCAAAATAAATTTCACAATTAAAATATTTCCACAAAAGTTTAACAGCAAAAAAAAAAAAAAAAAATGTAGAGGGTAAGTATTTTTATTTACACAAATCAATTGATAAAAAAATGACACAGGTCATTAGATAAATAAAACCTTACAGAAGTCTAGTAAAGTTAGTTTTTAAAAAATCAATCAATGAATCAATTCAGTTTTTACCTTTGCAATATTAAATACCTATTTTATTAACCAAATAAAGGTCTTTTTCAAATTATCTCAAAACTATATTAATTCAAAAAAGATCATTGTATAAACTAAAATGCTAGATAGAGTATTCTTTCTTATGTCACAATGTCAAACTCAAGCAAACAAATCTTTGGCAAGAATAATCTGCAACTATAAATGTGTACACACATGCGCACACACACACTGCCAGAAAAATATTGCTATAATAAGTTTAATGTTTATGAAAACCAAATAAGGGAAATGGCTGTATCATTCAAATATAGTTTGGCATCAAAGTGCTAAGCCTGTTGCTCTTCATTTCATACTACCGATATACTTCCCACTGATCTTGTAAGTAAGTTCAGCCATGTTTAGAGTAAATCACTAACTTTAATGCAAGTTCCATTTTTATATTTAATATAAAAAGCCATGATAAAATCCATTTTCCTCTTACGTGAATGACAATGTATCCCTTTAAGATAAGTGTACAATAAATAATACTATCCACCATAAATTAACATTTTAGCATTTCACTCTTTCCTATAACATCTCATCTAGACTTCCATTAATAACACCAAAAACCAAGGAGCCTCCTTCAAAGAGAAGGAAAGAATGCCAAGAGCTTCACATTTTCTTTAATATGCTTATAGAACTTACTAAATTTTTCTGGACACTTGGAATGAAGAACCAAAGATAACACAGATACTTTCTCTGATGACAAGAAGTTATCTTTGCATTAATTGCAAAAAAAAAAAAAAAAGAAATTCTGAAGTTCTAAAAGTGGATGGTGTGATTTTCATACTCTCTTTTCCTTTTTCCAGGAAATGAAAGAATTTAAGATACAGCTTGGTCAGTTAGGCTGATTCTAGAGCAAAGATTCAGAGGTGAAGTCTGAGTAAGAAATAAACCTAAGACTCTTTTGAGTCATTGGTTAGCACATAGCCTACCTTACCTTAAATGATCCTGAAATTGGTATCTAGAAATAGGGTATGTATGATGTGGGTGCATATATATATATATGCCTATATGCATACATATACAGCACATGTATATAGACATGTGCCTATGCAAGTGCATATACATATATACGCACATGCAGAAGTACACATGCCTGAACATAATCAAATGCTAATAGGTATTTCTGAATGATAGAGGGATTTTTTTAAACATTCCATTTTTTTTTTACATTCCATCTTTTGAGCTTAAGTTATTGCCTGCTTTTTTTTTCAAAAAACTGATTTACTTTTCCTTTAAAAAAAGTCATTATTTTTCAAAGTTAAAGAAAATAATTATAATCAATGTTAGGCCTCGTGGGAAGAGGCAACAGTGCACATGCATTACAACTTAGGGATGAGGATCGAATGGAAAGAGATGGCAGTGAACTGAGAGGTCTGGAGGGACACCACCTATGTTAAACCGAGATTACTCATCAGGCTTAGCTCTGTGGCCCAAAGTTCCCCTTCGTGCTGTATTGCTCGCTATTCTCCTCCAGAGAATCTTGAGAAATCTGAAGCCTCTCTCTCAAAACGCTAGACTCACAGCTTGCCAGCCTATTTTCTTTGGCTCAACCTTTAATTACCTCTCGTTACCTGCCATTCCATAATTGCCAACTGCCCTCATGGACTGAACTATGTGACAGCTTGGGGAATCCATAACAACTGAAGTATGCGGGCAGGGCAAGATGACTTATGAGTTTAGTAGGTACACACCAAACTGGAGGGAAAAAAATGAAATGGAAGGAAAATTTTCAGATGAAAGGTAATTATAATTATCGATTATAGCTTATAGAGTCAGAAATGTAAATTATAATTGCCATGATATAAAATTCAAGAGGAAAACTGAATAGAGGGCAATCCTTAGTATTAAGAAGTACAGTCATTATTTGGAATATTTAATGGAGAAAGTACAACAATAAAGAACAAAAATTTTAAAATTACTTGTCAATATAAAAAGAATGGAGATAAGAGAAAGGACATCATATAAAAATAATAGGAAACATCAAGAAAAGAATGGCATAGATTGTAAAAATATATAATCATATAAATAACAGAAGTAATAATAACCTTATCTAAAAAGTAAAATTCTTTATTTCTTACTTTTTTTTAGAATGTCAAACCAACTAAATAACATCCCAATCTGAACTGTGGTTTTTCATGAAAGACATTACCCCAAAATTCATCCCAAGCTCCTGGTGGGTTTAATTAACTGGGGAGGGAGAAAGAGCTAGAGCCAGAATGAGAGAGAGAGAGAGGAAGAAAGAAGGAAATTAATAATATGAATATACAGTAAAAAAATTGCTAACATTGAAGATCAAAGAAAAATGTTCCTTGCATTCCAACTGGGATAACAGTTGCTTAAAGGAATGAGAACCAGAGTGACATCATACTTCTTGTTTGTAAAATCATTATTTCTTACTGAATGTAAACAGAACGCCAGAAAGTAATGAAAATATCTCGAAGAGCTCTGAAATAAGAGGCCAAAAGTCAGGAATTCTATTCTTGTTGAGACATCATTTCAGATAAAGACAAATAAAAGTTGCTGTTTTTCATGCAAAGTCTCAGAAAATATGTACAGTTTATGAGAATACACTTGAAGGAATCAGATCAATCTAACAAAATTTAAATCAAAGCAATGATCTCCAGAAGATGGGGGAAGAAACTTATGAGAAAGATCTTTCTAATAATTATACTTCAAATGAAAATTGAAATTCCTGTTCTAAAGAAACAAAAATTAAATACATAAAACTGATAAAACTATTTGTCAGACAGGATACAGAAGTCTAGAAAATTTCACTGATATCAAAATTGATTTTGAGAACTAGACTGATGATGCCTTTCTAAATTGTTCAAATTTTCAGTTCGCAAAGCAATCAGTTACAAGTCACACACCATTATTATGCATGTCAGGCTCTGTTCAAATTAGCATTTAGTATCTTCAAATCTTGGACTAAAATATAAATTGGTACATTCAGTTCTGATTTCCATGGAATATCACTGAAATATATCTGGTACCACAAGCATATCATAACCATTTGTTTATGGCCAGCAACTTAGTTAACTGGTTGGTGCCCATGTTGTAAAATTTCCTAATTATTATTATTATTATTATTATTATTATTATTATTATTATTTTAAAAATTTATTTGTTTGAGAGAGAGGGAGAGCAGCATGGTGGAGGCAGAAGGGAAAGGAGAGAAGTGTTCTCCCCACTGAGGGCAGAGCTGGAGTTAGGGGTTGATTTCAAGACCTTGAGTTAACAACTGATCCATCCATCCATCCTACTACCTTCCTTCCTTCCTTCCTTCCGCCCTCTCTCCCTTCCTTTTCAACTGTCCTATTTTTTTTTTTTTTTTAATTTATGATAGTCACAGAGAGAGAGAGAGGCGCAGAGACACAGGCAGAGGGAGAAGCAGGCTCCATGCACCGGGAGCCCCACGTGGGATTCGATCCCGGGTCTCCAGGATCACGCCCTGGGCCAAAGGCAGGCGCGCCAAACCGCTGCGCCACCCAGGGATCCCAACTGTCCTATTTTTCATCCAGGAAATCCATTAAGGGGAATTGAGAGGTTTCATACTTGATTTCTAGTACAGAGGATGTTTTTTTGTCTTTTTGTTTAGTTTCAATTGGTTGGCTGATTTGTTGATTATCACCCATGCTGATGTTCTTACACATTTTCTTTTATAAATGAAGCCTAAAGAGGTACATTTTTATTGGATTTATATTCCTAAGGCTCCTCTGTGAATCTGAGCTGAGGAAAATATTAAAGACAGATTTAAAATTCACTTATAATTTCCTGGTACTCAGTATTTTTTTAAATTACAGGCTAGCAAAATAAATTCGAAATAGGAACTGTGGTTTTACTACAGGAGGTCCTATCTCAACAGTAATTTATTTATTTATTTATTTTTTTTAAATTTATTTTTTTATTTTTTTATTTATGATAGTCACAGAGAGAGAGAGAGAGAGGCAGAGACACAGGCAGAGGGAGAAGCAGGCTCCATGAACCGGGAGCCTGATGTGGGATTCGATCCCGGGTCTCCAGGATCGCGCCCTGGGCCAAAGGCAGGCGCCAAACCGCTGCGCCACCCAGGGATCCCCTCAACAGTAATTTAATCCTGATTTTTAAAAGGAGGAATTTTCGCTGAAGGATAAATCAACATGATATGGGGGGGACAAATGTAACTACAACAATAGTTCTACAAGTTTTCTTTAACATTTAAATAACCACTATTATCTAACTACCTTCAGTGTCTTGTTATATTAATACAATTAAATTTCATAATTTAAATCATATATCTTACAATAAGAATCAGTGTCTCATAAATTAATAAAGATACTCTTCCACATATTTTTCTTTACTTTCAAACATTACATTTATCTTAGATATTGAAGAATCAAACAGTACAAAAATCTTTTATTTTATTCTGCAGATAGCACAGGGCTACAAAAAATTATGTGCTTTATTTTTTTTTAGCACTGACATTACTAACCTCTCTCAACTGTTTGCCAGTTTTCTATTTATAAACTTGGCTTCTTTTAGTCTTAGCATGTTGAGACAGTGTAAGCAAAATTAGTTTGCAACACCTGGCCTCGAATATTTAGCTCATGAGAAATCCTGTCCCCAAATTATAATAATTTAGTTTTATCTCATGGCCATTGTGTAAAAACAAAGCCACCTGAGGGTGTTTTCATGAATGTAGGTATATTGATAAAAAGTTTATTGATTACATAAATATATGTAATTCTCCAGTGAATGGTGCCATTTCTGTTTGCAAGTCCAAGTTGGCAAAAGTTTATTTGCAAAGTAAATTGTTGCCAAGAGCCCTTGAGCTCGAGATCGGCTTTATATACACTAATCTCTAGAATAATAGCAAAAATAGCATCATGATTCTGTAGAAATTAGCTGGCTTAGTTACCTAATAAAGGTCGAGAAATTAATCCATTTCATATTGTCATTAGTTTCTACTTTGAGATATATATATAGTTTAAACATTCAGTTTCTCAGAAATCAAATCACAGGTTGTTTTTATCCATTTATTTATTTTTGTTTAAATTCAGTTAGCCGGGATATAGTACATGGTTAGTTTCAGAAGTAGTTTTCACTGGGTTATGGGCGTTAAGGAGGGAATGTGATGTGATGAACACTGGTTGTTACACACAACTGATGAATCACAAGTTGTTTTTAATTCCATCCTTTCCCTAATAGGGGTGAGTATAATTGTTTGTCAAAAGAGAAAATATTTTGAAGTTTTGCATCTTATTTTTAACAACCCTGAAACTCATGCTAATACTTTGTTCAAGAATCCAAAGCGTACTAATTATAGCAGAAGCTAAATACAGGAGTGTGTTAGTAGAATCTAATGATACTTAACAAAGATGAATATGTAGACCTATGGAAAAATCCAACATGGCAGCAAAGAAGTTCATGGATCTTCTTGTTCTCTAATAAAATACTGTAAATCCTAATCCCACACAGTTTCTAGAAGTTGGCTCAAATTTTTATGCAAAAGCATCTGATCTGTTCAACCCAAAATACAGATTGGTTCCTCTAAGATCAAGCATACGCTTGGCCAAGTTGGTTACAACAAGGAGGCAAGGTAACATGACTAAAGCAATTGCTCTAAGGACAATGCAGATGAGGAGAAAGTGGTAGGCATTTTAACTTCTCAGCATACATTTTCCCTTCTCAGATACATTTCTAAAAATTCGTTCCCATAACATGCTTCAAATATCACAAGTGCAAATAATAAACATGCACTCTCTTCCCGTCAAGAGACACGAAGCCTATCCAGTTTATGGAAATAAGAGTGGAATGGAGAGAGGACACGCGTTCTCTTTAGTTGGAGGGTTGAATTACTAATACCTGTATTCATCTGGTTGGAATTTAATCTATCATTTTATCATTTGTTTTCTGTGTTTTCCTCTCTTTTGTGTTTCTCAGTTTTTCCTTTCTTGTCTTCTTTTGAAGGAATTGAACTTTTGTATATAATTTTATCTTTGGCATTATTTTATCTTATTTTTATTTTTTACTAGTTACTCTAGAGAAAGGTTTCCCAACCAAGGCACTAGTGACCTTTGGGCCATTATGGGGATTGTCTTGAGGATTGTAGGAAAGTAAACAATATCTTTAGCCTCTATCAATTTTGATGTTAGTAACGCACCCAGGAGTTGTGACAGTAAAAATGTCTCCAGGCATTGCTAAATGTCCCCTGCGACTGAGACCACTACTCTGGTAAATACAAAATCCAGCCTTAACTATTCACAGTCTACTTAGAGTTAAGATAATGGACATAGTGTTTTCACCACCATTTTTGTTAGAGTTGTCAATACAATAATACAATGTTGTATTTCTGCCATACAGTGTGAGAATTTTGCTTATATTCCATAGTTAAATTTTATATCTTTTGGTTACATTCCATAATCATTTTAGTTTTTGCTTTCAATAATTACCTATTTTATAAAAAATTAAATAATTTAAAAACTAATTAATAGCCAAATATTTTCAATTTCGGATGCACTTCATTCTCCCTGACCTGAGTTTCCATGTGATGTTATTTTCTTTCAGCTCAAAGGACTTCTGTTCACATTTCTGGTATAGCAGATCTGCTGGAGATAAATTCTCTTAGTTTTTTTATCATCAGAAAATGTCTTTATTTGATTGTGTTCTTGAGGGACATATTTTCCTGAATATAGATATTGGTGTGACAGTTGTTTTCATTTTCTTTCAATGTTTTCAATGTTTTTCATTGTTTTCTGTCGTCTATTGTTTCTGATGAGTATTCAGCAGTGATTCTAATCATTGTTTTGTGTGAGATATGCCTTTTATCTTTCCCTGACTGTTTTAAACATTTTCTAGTTCTATTTGTATTTCAACCAAATGTGTTTGGTGTCATTGTCTTTGAATTTGGTGTTTGCTAAATAAATCCCTCAAATATCAGTTGAGTTCTTTTTCTCTTAGCCACATGAAGTCAATCCTATACATGCCCCGAATGCATAATTCAGGGGTCAATATGCCCCCCATGCATGGTTGAGGGGTTAGCTTATACTCAGGACTTGAGGCTACCTTTCTCTGTATCTCTCCTTTCATAGGTATTGTCCCTCATTTTCTATCATTTGTGATTAACCTAAAGATTGTAAGTTTTCTATCAGAGATTTAACCGCCAAGCTTGGGTGAACTAAGGCTTGTCAGTCTAGACACCATGAAAATGTGAAAATCCCCTGGACCTGCTCTTCTAAATGCCATTTCTGTCCAGTTTCTCACTTTATTCACTCTACAATGCCTTCAAGTAGTGCCCTACACTCTCCAGATTTTGTAGGCATGTTCTCTGGGAGGTTTGGTTTGTTAGGACCAAAGTGGGGCCAATGTTGTCGCAGGATTTCTCAGCCTTGAGTGCCTGCAGTTCTTGGTTACACCGTTTTGAAGTAGAAAGAGGAAGACCAGATGAACAGCGGTGGGCAGCAAAGCAAAGTTTATTCAGCAAGAATATAAAACTACTGGAGAGGGATGGGGCCCAAGAGGGTTCCCCCAGGAGTTCCTAAGTTTAGGAGCTATTAAGAGTTCTTTTGTGGAACTTTCTTAAGTAATAAGGGTTGCTGAGTCCTGCTAATCAGGGCTTTGGTCTCATATCTGTCTCTACCTGTTTGGTTCATGTCCATAAGCTGATGGTCTTTTTGCTGACACCTGGGGGCTTAGGTTTTAATTGTCGCTTGCTCATGATAGGAATAAATGCCTGTGGTTCATTGTCTTATCTTAGGATGTTTTGCAGAAGTCATTTCTGCAAAGGCTGCAAAGCAGAATGTCAGTGCTGTCCTAAGCTGTAAAACGGGATGTCAGTACTCTTTTATCATAGCTGTCCTGACTCCATAATTTCTTGTTGGGGACTCTGGCCCTGACTACCTAACTGTACAACTAACTCCTAACAATGTGACCCCTATTTAAACAGAAAACCAAAAATAAATATTTGGTCAGATACTTATTCATGTTTGTTATAGTAGAATAGCAAATAAATATTAACCTTTCACTCCTCTGATTAATATCCAGGAAGTTTATCTAGTGAATATGTATATGTTGGAAGGATTTGAGGAGAGAAAGAAAAATATAAAAAAACTAGGGAGTAATGCTGTTGTGGGAAACAAAGGCAGAAGAAAATAAGATAAAAATTAAATGTCCTTAGGCAGGCAGGGTATTTTGTTCCTCCAGGAAACTCCTAGCTGCCTTGATGTTAATACTTCCCTAAAGGGAAAACAGCCTTAGCTTGACAATGGCAAGGCCTCCAGGATCCTGGGAGTCTCCTTCAGCATAAGAAAATCCTTTTTGAACTTCCCTTTGTTTTCACTTCCCCCAACCTCAAAGTACATAATCAGTTGCTCCTCCTAATTCCAGGGAAGCAGCCTCTCTTTTGGCCCAGGAGTCCTGTTCCCCATGTTTTAATAAAATCACTTTTGCACCAAAGAAAGACCTCTCAAATCTCTCTCTCTCTCTCAAATAAAATCTTAAAAAAAAAAAGAATTATTTCTTGGCTATAGACTCCAGATCCCAACAGCACTACTCAAACAAACAAATAAAATCAATACATTTGAAGGGATAAAATAAGATATTAAATCATTAGGATGTAGATATGTGGGTTATGTATTATAAGTATGTATACGTAATAAAGATATAGATATAAAATGTTACATGATTAAGAAAATCTAAGGTGTCCAACTCTAAATAAAACAAATAAAAAAAATGATTTGGTTGAATAAAGGCGTAAATATTATAGTTGTTCACATGATTTACTGCATGTGCACTATTGCCAAGTAGCACTATAAAGATTACACGAATTTCAGAGTAATTCTAATAAACCCTTATTTAAAAACACTAAGGTATATGGAATGCATAATGAGTTAGAGTTATTCATACAAATGCTGAGAACTCAGAATGTAAAAAAAAAAAAAGAAAAAAAGAAAGACTTTGACACCCTCCAATAGAAAAATATATTCTATCCAAAATCCTTATGGCTTATGAGATTAGATGAGTACCTGGACCTTAGTCTTAGGCAGTAAGTTGTAGTTTCCTTAATGGCTAGGTTTCTTGTCTCATCATTTATGTTCAGGGCACTTCTGATTCAGTGATGCAAGTTACTAGCTAAAAAGTCAAGACACTGTTCTGCACTATCACCAGTCCATAAAGGATGTGAACAAGGCTTCTGATTGCACAGATTCCAGAGAAAATGTCATTGCAAGGAAAACTTAGATGTAAACACTTTTAATGGAATTATACTCACATCTGTTACAAACTAAATTTCCATATATATATATATATATAACTATATATAGTTATATTACTATAACACCTAGAGGAAGACTCCTTAGATGTTTAGATGACAGAAAAGTAAAACAAATTAAATTCTAATAGATGGAATGCTAACTTTAAGCCTGACACTTAAAATACAAGTACTTTTAGAGAATAAGCTTAACTTTTACATTCTGGTTTTCAGAAAGATTCCTTCATAAACTCATTTATATAATTTAAACACCATGCATAGTTTCCTTCTTATAGTGGGTAGTAACTAAAGAAAGTTTTAATTGCTTTGTATTTAGAAGATTTTGGAAAGTGCTTCTTTATTTTAATTGAAATAAAAAGCCATATTGCAACTGCTTATTTTGTCTTTTTGCCACCAGCTGTGGTGTTTTCTAATGCTTGTGTCTGGCCCGCTATGTTCGGGTATGCTAGTGTGTCTGTGTCAGAGAGAGAAAAGGAATAGGAGGGAAAGAGTGAGCAAAAGAGGATGTACCCATGTGCAAGGGATAGTTGGGAGTGTTCTTACTCTTTCATGAACTGTGACTCTTTACCAATATCAATTAAATTAGGTTTTACAGTATTTAACCATTACCTTAAATACAAGCTTTCATGGCCCTGAGTTCCTATGAGAGTTCAAATGCTGACTTCTGAGCGACGGTAAAAGCAAAACAATGAAAGAATTATCAAATACTGCCAAAACTTTTATTTCTAGTAATTCAGCTCTTGCACTCAATATTCAGATAATTAGCTGCAATTTTTGTCATGATCCATTTAGAATAAAAGACAGTATCAAGAAAGGAATCAAGACTAGGTCTTGTGAATGGAGATGAAATCCTTGGTAAGATAGTTGCCCTATGATAGTTTTTCTGACTCTTAAGCAGTACTTATTTATTTACTTAGAACTTGCAAGATAGCTGTAAATGGTGAGTTTTCATACTAGTAAGATTACATACTAGTAAGATTACATTGGCAAATGGTATGGCACAACAATATTTATTTGGCAAATCTTGGACATTGATAATAAAATAAAAGGAATGTATTTTCACACAACTTGACTACACCTGGGATGTTTACATTTGGGATCACTTTGGTGTATTCTGTGTCTTTTAACTGTTGTTTAATCAGGACAAGAAAAAATTAGTAAAACCACATTGTTTCATTATACTTCATTATTACATTGAAATACAATATTTCATTCTGCTTCAAGTACTTATGCCACAAAATTCAAAGATGCCAAAGTATAAATGAGCTGATGTTTTATGCTGATCAAACTGGCTTCCTATTCCAAACCTACCTTGTGTAATTTAAACCTCATGGATGATGAGTCTGCAGCATTAGAGCATTGTAGTACTATGTATAAATCAAGTTCACCCAAATTGTAATTCTGGCGCTTTCTTCCTTCTCAAACCTAATTACTCAGTCAACAGAACTAGTTATATTTTAATAACAATCCCAATGTAATGTGTCCAAAATCAAATTCTTAAAAAAAAAAAAAAAAGATTTTATTTATTTATTCATGAGACACACACACACACACACACACACACACAGGCAGAAAGACAGGCACAGGGAGAAGCAGGCTCCATGCAGGGAGCCCGATGAGGGACTAGATCCTGGGTCTCCAGGATCACACCCTGGACCAAAGGCAGGTGCTAAACTGCTGAGCCACCCGGGCTGCCCATGATTCCTCCATTTTTAACTGATCTCCATACTGCTTAGTCTCTTCTCAACACAGCAGCCAGAATGATCCCTTCAAATATAGATTGATTGGATTACATTGCCCCTCTATTCAATACCCTCAAAAGGCTTTTCATTTCATTGTATTTAACCTCAAACTGCTAACCACATGCTGCAGGACTTCTGTCATCTATGCCCCATAAACTTCCATGACCACAACTCTAAGCCCTCTACCTCCTTGCTTTCAACTTGAGTCATTGATCTATCTCCTCCTGTCTCTTGAACACACCAATTGTCTTTCCTCCATCCTCAGGTCATTGCAGATGCTGTTTTCTCCAAAAAGTAAGTACCTTGTCTCATTGGCTATCATATGCATAATAATTGTTCATACCTCCCCTCATTCCCTAGATTTTGGTCCTTCTTTATTTTACTGTATAGCACCCCCCATCACCTGATAAATTATAGACCTGAATATTATATGCCTCTTCCCACTAGAACATAAAGTCCCAGAGAAAAGAGATCTTTTTAAAAAAATCTTTTATTATAAGTGCATGAAAAAGTGAGAGGCACTCCATACTACATGCTCAAGAAATGTTTGTCTAAAAATAAATAATTTTATCAGCATAAAAACATGTTATATATTTCCCAAATTTAAAATATATATTTATATATATATACACATATCTTTAGCCTGATAGGTCTTCTAATTACTGCTTTACTCATTTTCTTTAGTTGGAAATAAAATCTCTAAAATATTGGTTATATTTACTGTATTCCCTCATATCCCTTCTCAATCCAGGTTTTGAGCATGGATTACCATATGACCAAATAACATTGTCAATGATAAAATTTCTCATATTGAACCTATAAGCATTGCTTGATAATGCTGACCACGTTCTTTCTTACTTTGTCTTGAGGACAGAACTATTTCTTAATTTGATGCCTATCATACTAGCCAGTTCTCAATCTCTTTTACTGGTTGTTTCTTCTCTTTCTGATGTGTAGGTATTGAAGAAAACTAGTGTTTCATTTTCATTTCTCTCTCTGTGTCTCTAAATACACACACACACACACACTGTCCCTCTCTTCTGAAATAATATCTCATGTCTATCTCATGTGTTTGGGAATTATCTTACTAAGATTCTAAAATTCAAATCCTTCATTTCCCTTTTGAACTTCAGACCTGTGTATCTAACTATCTTTTTTTTTTTTGTATCTAAATATCTATACCTTATTTTCACTTGCATGCCTAAAGATGAAATGGTTATCAGATTTAAAGTTCAGATCTTTTTTTTTTTTCTTTTTTCCCAACCATGATATACCACAAGTAATGCCATTCTCAATACAGAGTATCATTGTCCTCCTAGCTCTCCAGGCTCTCACCTTAGAGCTATCTTTAACATCTTAAATACATTTCAAGACTAACTGCTTCTCACCTCCACCTCTAATATCACCCTACCCAAGACACCATCATCTCTACTCTGCCCTAGGTCACACACTACCTGACCTTTCTGTTTCTTCTCTTGTCCTCTCCTAGATTAATCTCCACCCAGTGCTGGAAGAATTCTTTTACAAAAGAAATAAGATCTTGTGACATTCAGGCTGAATCATTGAAATGTTTGTTTCAGTTTGCCACACTCTCAATGTATTTTTACCCCACTGGCCTTCTTGCCCTTTCTAGAGTGGAAAGCTCTAATCAATATTCAAGTTTTAATCATCCTGTTCACCTACTCTGTGCTGAGTGAGCCTCCCTTAGACTTCAAGTGGCATGCCCCACACTGGTGCATCTGCTTGCTCTCTTTTACAGAAGTCTACTTTTATTCCAGTATTTAATAGGTGTCTCTTTCCCTCTCTGCCTTTCCTCTTGCTGCACAGATACTTATATACTTGATAATTTACTTTCCATTTAGGGATCCCTGGGTGGCACAGCGGTTTGGCGCCTGCCTTTGGCCCAGGGCACGATCCTGGAGACCCGGGATCGAATCCCATGTCGGGCTCCCGGTGCATGGAGCCTGCTTCTCCCTCGGCCTGTGTCTCTGCCCCTCTCTCTCTCTCTCTGTGTGTGACTATCATAAATAAATAAAAATTTAAAAAAAAAAAAAAAAATTTACTTTCCATTTCTGTAACTAGAATATCAGTGTCAGGACCATATACATTTGTGTAGCACATGGTGAATCCTAAATAAACATTTGTTTAAATGAGGAAAAGAACAAAAGGTAGGATGACTCAAAAGATACAGCCTTAGACAAAAATAAAGAACAAATGGTTTAGTTACTTTCAAAATATCATGTATCATGTATCTCCCAGAAAATAGCACAACCACTTTCAATGTGATGCATATATTGCATTATAATAGTATGTACTTCTCTCTCTCTCTCTCTCTCTCTCTCTCTCTCTCTATATATATATATATATATATATATATATATATATATACACACATATCTGTAGCCTGATATGTCTTCTAATTACTGCTTTACTCATTTTCTTTAGTTGGAGATAAAATCTCTAAAATATTGGTCATATTTACTGTATTCCCTGAGTGATATATATATATAACTTCATCACTCCTGGAAGCCATGCCAGGAGACTGGTGATGGAAGGAGGTGAGAAAAAGAAATGTAAATATGTTTTTCACTTACTCTAATAAGAACCTTAGATTTTTAGATATCTTAGTCTCAAATTTCTAATTAAAGATTATTTTTCTTACAGATCACTTCTATTCTTATTTAAATATAAATTATACCAGTTAGATGAATAGGGCATATTTTAATCAAGAGATGTGACAAAGAGTAATAGAGTAAAAATACAATAATCCAGAAAAAAATTAATCTGTATATCACAAAATTTCTTCTCTATACATTATGTTTGAAAGATGACACAATTCATTGTGGTTCATTAAGCACTTCGCAGAAAATGTAAGAAGCAGAGTAATACATTAGGCTTTAAGTCAGAAAATAGTGACTAGCTCAAACTGAGTCACTAATTAGTTTTGTGACCTATGGCAAGTCACTTAACCTCCTGGATCTCAGTTTTCTTATCTATAAAATGAAAGTGTTGGATTCAATTATCTCTAAAATTCATTCCATGTCTGAGATTCTCTAAGAATTTGAAAAAAAAATAGTCTCTCTGGATTCAAAGTGATAAATGCTATCACTGTCTATTAAAAAGAAAAATATGAATTTATCAAATTGGTTGAGTTAACTTTAGATCTTAGTCAAGGTAGAAGTCTGAACAAATTGAATAGATATATTGACTAAAACCCAATTAAGCTATATAAGCATCAATCCTATTTTAAATTATATGATTCAGTGATAACTAATAATAATGATAATAATAATAACAATAATAAAAGAATATTTGATTTGATCCTTATTAAATGATTTCATTATGAAATGGTTAAGAAACCATCTTCTGGGCTAAACTGACCTTGAATGTAAAGTGTATAGATGATATTCCTGTAATATTCCTTCCTTCATCTTGTATTAATATTGAATAATCTTGAAAATATAAATTGAGAAATACACTTTTCTGTATTGTCCTCCAGTTCTAGCCACAACCCCACCTCTTTAGAAATCTCCAACTTTCTCTTTCTCATCGTATCACTTCCCTAACAGAATAAACATCCTATTCATTTTACTTTTAATGTCATTCTGATAATACTTGAGTTACATCAAACTACTAAAGTGAATCTTAATGATAAAGGAAAATAAATAATAAAGCCAAGATTAAGAAAGAAAAAATACTAGTGTGGATAATATTATTACTCAAAAGATGAGTAAATAAGGGGTTTTGGGTTTGCAAAGTATTTTCTAGAACTATATTGTCTTTTATGGTAGCCACTAAGCCCCAGGGACTGTTGAGCTCTTGAAATGTGGTGTTATAAAATATTCATTGGAATTCAAGACAGAGTCCTCCTCCAAATATAAACATATCATTATTACTTCATATTGAATAAATGTCAAAATAACATTTTTGGATAATTGGCTAAAAATAAAATATTACTATTTTCGCTTACTTTTCTAATAGAGTTAGTAGAAATGTATAATGAACTTTTACAACCTAACATCAAAAAAAAAAACCTAACAATCCAATTAAAAAATGGGCAAAGGAGGTGAGCAGACATTTTTCCAAAGAAGACATACAGATGTGCAATAGAAACCAGAAAAGATGTTCAATATCACTAATCATTAGGGAAATGAAAAGCAAAACCACAATGAGATATTACCTCACACCTGTTCAAACACTGAAATCAAGAAGACAAGGAACAAAACATGTTGGCAAGGATGTGGAGAAAAAGGAATTCTTGTGCAGTAGGAGTGGGAATGTAAATTGGTATAGCCACTATAGAAAACAGAATGGAGGTTCCTTAAAAAATTAATAATAGAAATACAATATGATCCAATAATTCCACTATTGTTACTTACACAGGAAAAATAAAAATACCAACCCCCAAAGATATATGTACTTCTTATGTTTATTACAGCATTATTTACAATAGCTAAGATGTGGAAGCCACCAAGTGTTCATTAATAAAAAAATATACAGTGGAATATTACACAACTCCAAAGAGGGATGAGATCATGCCACTTGAGACAATATGGATGGACCTAGAGGGTATTATGCTAAGTAAAATGAGTCAGAGAAAGACAAATACCATATGATTCCACTAAAAAATGGAACCTTAAAATAATAAATCAACAAACAAAAGCAGAATCAGAACTATAAATACAAAGAAAAAAACTGATGGTTGCCACAAGGGAGGGTTGTGAGATATTGGGCAAAATGGGTAAAGGAGAGAGAAAGATACGGATCTCCCTTTAGGGAACAAATAAGTCATAAGAATAAAAAGCAGAGCATAAGGAGCACAGTCAATTATCTTATAATAGCCATGTAATGGGACAGATGGTAACTACACCGTGGTAAACACAGCATTATGTATAAACTTGTCAAATCACCTGTCATAGCATAATGTAGAAACTTGTCAAAAACTAATGAAACATTGCATTTAACTATACTCAAATTAAAAAATTAAAAATAATTTAATATGTTATTCACATGAAATTTCTACCGGAAAACACTTACGTAGAATGTTAAATAGCATGTTTTTATTACAGTCATTCAATAGCCAGAGATAGCATTAACTGTCATAAAAACACTTAGTGATTTTTGTTTCCAACAAAGTATTAATAACCTCTTATGGCACTTAGTGCAAAGATTGACATGTAAAATTTTAAAAGAATACATGGTAATATGTGTCTTGCTATACATGTATCCTAAGTCCATTATTTTCACAATACAGAATGGATTAACACAACTAAGAATGATGTCGTATAAAGTATTCTTATATATTGATTGCTTTTAATTTTTTTTGATGTTCGGAGAATGCTTGTTTTTGTTTTTGTTTTTGTTTTTTTGAAAAGATTTTATTTATTTATGAGAGGCACAGAGAGAGAGAGAGAGAGAGAGAGAGGCAGAGGGAGAAGCAGGCTCCATGTAGGGAGCCTGACGTGGGACTCGATCCCAGGTCTCCACACCCCAGGCTGAAGGCGGCACTAAATCACTGAGCCACAGGGCTGCCCAAGAGAATGCTTGTAATGCATTCTTTCATAGAAGTTTCTGACAATTAGAATTTTAATAAGTTATGGTGTTCTAAAATAAAATACTGTAATATTTAGGGAAAGTGAAATACCTGCATGAAATAATACAAAACAATGAAAGAAGTAATCTCTAATAAAAATATATCTTTTTATATTTTTATTCCAAATTATGAACAATGAGGATATATAAAATGTTTAATTTTGTAATTCCATTTAGTACTTTTCATTACTCTTGGGCTTAGCAGATAACCTTTGGTAGTTTAAAGTTATTATAAGGTGTGAATTTAGCAGATATGTTTTTATACTTCATTATTTTATGAAAAAAACCTTCATTATACACAGGTGCATATAGGTATGTGTCACATAATGTATACATGTACATATCCATTTTATTTATTCTTAAAATCTAATAAGATGTTTGAAAAACAAATCCTTGAGTATCAAAAGATGAAGAATAACACTCATCTGAATATTTTTGAAGACATGTAACACTAAAAATGACTTTTGCCAACAGTGAGTAGTCCCAAATTTTTCTCTGAAGAAAATAGATATTTGATCACAATCAAATGTATACTTTAAAAGTGGAGCAGTTTGGTTATCAGATATTAATATAGATTATTTTCTATTTGACAGGCATGATGATTGGTCAAGTTTACTTCAAGGTTGACATAGTTGCAGAGTTGTACTAAGAAGAAGCATATCCAAAAAAATAGAATTAAAGCATTGCACGGTGGAAATTCCCTTAGTTTTTCTTATAATTAATCTAATTATTTTTAAAATATTTATTTATATTCATGAAAGACACACAGAGAGAGAGAGGCAGAGACATAGGCAGAGGGAGAAGCACGCTCCATGCAGGGAGCCCGATGTGGGACTTGATCCTATATCCAGGGATCACGCTCTGAGCCGAGGGCAGACGCTCAACCACTTAGCCACCCAGAAGTCCCATAATTAATCAAATTCTTGACAGTAATCTTCTACCTATGAATTTATAAAAGTTGCTCTGGAGTTATAGCTTTTCTCCATTATGTGAATGGTCCCACCATCTATAAATTGGTATTAATAACCTTACCTAGTATTTCACCCAATTGCTGTACAAGTTAAATGAGATAATGTATGTAAAATATTTAGCATAATCTCCAGCCCATACTACGCACACAATAAATGTTTGCTTTCAAATATCCAGCTTATAACCTATTCTTGTAATCACAGTACAAAATACAAGGGAGCATCTTTCATTGTATAAAGGCACTGGTAGGCTGATTTTACTTCTAGAAAATACCTCATATCTACTTTTATTCATGTTTTGTTTCGCTGCAATATCTATGGAGAAACCATTATAAAATCATTTATATATTCATGATTTGAATGTTAGGGTAATGCATATGAAAGAGCTGGGTTAATTTAGCATCTCATTCCAATATATCTATTGAAAAGAAACAATCTTTAGAGTATAAAAGGAAGGTCAGATGGGTAGATGAATAAATCTTGTATTTGACAAGAAGAATATATTTGAATTCCTTGACATACTATCTGCCACTCTTTACTGAATGGGAGATCACTTTCTCATCTTTTGAGAATCTCTAATTTAAAAATTTTCAGGAAGTCTGTATGTTTCCGGAGAAACTAACTCCTAAGCACTATAATGATGAAGGTAATCTCACCCCTCAAAAATTCAAACCCTGGACATCTTATTTCAAGCTGGTCACAGGTACAGCAGAGATTAAAAGCTGTTGAATTAAAGGAAATACTTCATCTTACCCAACTAATCATTTATACCCACCGTGGGTTATGCAGTATACATTAGAATATATATTTTTGTTGCCCAGACTCATTTTTTTCTTTAAATTATAATGTTATCTATTTTCCTGAGAGCTCAGCTTTCAATTAAGTAATGTCCTGGGGGATCCCTGGGTGGTGCAGCAGTTTGGCGCCTGCCTTTGGCCCAGGGCGCAATCCTGGAGACCTGGGGTCGGATCCCACATGGAGCTCCCGGTGCATGGAGCCTGCTTCTCCCTCTGCCTGTGTCTCTGTCTCTCTCTCTCTCTCTCTCTCTCTCTCTGTGACTATCATAAATAAATAAAAATTTTTAAAAAAAGTAATGTCCTGTTACTTCTTCATGTGCACTTTTTGTTTTTAGTTTTTTGTTTTTTTTTTTGTATTTGTCTGCTTATTTTTTTCATTTTCCCCTCTTTTAATAGAGGGATAGTATTTATCACTTTGAGTCTCCCAAGATTTTTTTTTGTATGTACAGTATTACAGACATGGAATAGACTTTCTTATCTTTATAGACAAGAAAACCAAGATCTAGAGAGGTAAGTGAATTGCCACAAATGACAAAGTAATTAGTGACTCAGACTGAACTAGTCACTGTTTTCTAAATTATGTCACAAGCACACAGTTCTACTACTTTTACTTAAATATATTCTTCAAAATGTTCTCTCCTCCATTATTAATCCTACTGTCATGTATCAGACTATAATGTCCTATAAAACCTTAATCATTTTTATCTCTAGAGGTCTTTCCTGTTCCATTTGTGCTATTTTATGGCTATTAAATATATTGGTATATAATCCCTTTCCTCCTTCTTATTCCCCAAATTATAATCTTAGATTAGGCAAAAGCTCTTATTAAATGAGAACAAACCAGAAACAATATATAAAAGTTGATATGTCTAGATACATATTTTTAAATCCTCTAAACCTCTATCATAACAGAAGCAAAAGATGAATGACATAAGGAAAAAACTAGATGCAGTACATGTAGTATGTGGCTGATAACCTTAACTTACAAAGTAATTCAGTGAAAGAAAAAGAAGAGGTGGTAGGAAAAAATGAGAAGTATTCATCAACTAGATTTTAAAGTAATGGGGATGTATGATGGGTTTTAGTTAAAACATGAGTTAAACAGTCTTATCTATTTCTTGTTTTAATTGTTGGGATCTATAGTTGAGCAAGAAGGTTTGCTAACAGCTAGAACTCAACATGCCTGGAATAGGTTTAATACATTTTATCAACAGAAAAAAAAAACTAATTTGGTATATATTTTATTTTACTTAAGAGAGACAGACATAGCATGAGTGGGGAGAGGGGAAAAGGAAGATGGAGAAGTAGACTCTCTGCTGAGCAGGGAGCCTGACATGGGGCTTGAACCAAGGACTCTGGATCATGACCTGAGCCAAAGGCAGACACAAACCACTGAGCCACCCAGGCACCCCATTTTTGGTTTATCTTAAAAAGAAAAAGTGATGGGGATGTGAATATGACAATCCCTGTAGTCCTTCTTCATCATGTAATCTTATCTGGTTAGGTTCACTTAATCTTTTTAAAATCTTACGATGTTTGTGCTATTATTCCAGTTTACATTGGAGGAAAATGAGATTCAGAAAGGTTAAGTGATTTGTGCAAAGTCTTCACATTCCAGTGAGTTCCTGAACCTGGGACCATATGACTGTTCAGGACAGGCCAGGGTTCTGAAATATCTTTAGGTTATGTGTGGTCAGAAAGCCTGAGATACTGTAGAGATGTTGGTAATATATATATATTTTTAATGACACCAATATTTGAAGTTCATTGTCCCAGATGCTTCACTGGAGAGAGGGTGCAATTGGATGGAAGAAAAAGATCAATTTCTAGAACCTTCCAGGTCTATCTTTCGCTGGCCTCTTGCTTTCAAAGAGAAAGACATAAAACTTTGCCCCTCTTTATAACCAGAAGCAACAGAAAGACTGATTATAGATAAGTAGTTAGGTGGGTAGGTAGGTAGATAGATTAGATGATAGAAAGATAGATAGATGATAGTTTTTTTAAATATAAGACATACATTTGATGGGATAATTCTGCTGGCTGGGGTACTACTGAATTGTTTCACTGTATTTCTTTTAACACCAAAATGTCTTTTCAAATTTTGAGACTCTAATCTCTATTTTGGGGGAATTTCTAGCCCTCAGAAATTTAATGATATATTGAGGTCTGCTATTATTGAATCATTAAATACTGTGTGTTTTCTCAAAATGATTCAGGATAGTGTTACCAGGTGCTATTTAAAATTAAATAAATAAATAAATGAGCAAGTACATTAAAATTTGTCAGGAAGATTATTCAGCAGTTAATAACTGTTTTGGCATTATATAAACTCAGTCCTAATATTTTCTTAACGTTAGGTGATAAAAAAATTATATTTTTAAAAATTATTTTGAGATTGACTTCTACATAGGTTACTAATCTCTATAACTAAATGATTTGACCTTATTTACTGTGAAATTTCATAACTTTTCATACAGACACAAAAAGCAAAGCCAAAGCATCTACTTTAGCTTCGAACCTGGCAACAAATATCAGCTCTACCATTTAATTTCAGAGGTTTCAGTGCCTTCCATCTATATTCTGAATATAGATGAAAAAAAGACAATTTAAGTGAGAAAAAAAGTTAAGAATAGAGCTCTGAAGATAAATGGAAACTTTTTTTGAATTTTGACAGTAATTATATTGATCAACTAAAATAAACAATAAAAATGTATCTTACTTTAGTAGATGAGGAGCTGTAATTCAGTGACATTCCTTATTTAATAATTTATTCTGCCATTTTGTTATTTAACTCTTCAAATAATCATTCCTCATCTTGAAAGAATTTCTAAAGGGATGTCAAAGACCCTTTGTGTGTACTTGATACTATTTTAACAAAAAAAAACATTGAAAAAGTCTGAAGACACATTTCCTCTTTCAATATTACCTATCAAATTGTTTCTAATCAATCCTAATTGTGCTTTATATAATAAAGCTTAAAATCTTTTGAAACTCTTTCTAAAATTAAGTATCTTTAGGCGGGATTTATAATTATGTGAGTCTTCAAAATAAAAGTTCTCAAGAATTAGCATATCATATCTACTAGAGACCTGTAATTTATTCTGAAATTCTAACTAATAATCCAAAAGGAATAGAAAAATCATAATGGACTTATTTTATCTACATCTGATATTTTAAAATTTAAACACATAATGAAGTAGCAATCTCATTTTACCAAATAAGAAGTATATTCAATTTCATTACAGATGGACCAGCCACTTAGTATTACCACCGGCTCAGGCATGCAGAGGATGTTTAATTTTCTCTTTGTGTTCTGGGTGACTCCTTCCCCACCTCCTTGCACACCTGGGGCATTATAATCTTGTAAATGCAAAATTACATTACATTCCCTCTCCTGCAACTTTTTCTCAATCAAAACAAACACAATAGAAAAGAAAGTTATAAATATTTCCCATGGCAACATCCCTCCAACAGCTTATCAGCTCACTATGGTGTCATACTGTCCAATAAACTCAATGTAAAATATCTTTACAAATGGGTCCTGTAGATTCTTTACACCATGAAAATCATTAGCAAGAATAATTAACTGAGACTGTGGTGATGAATAGAGCTGCATTTCTGATCAGTGTAATGAAGAACAGAAGCCACTAATTATAGATACAGAGACTTGAAGCTACTGAGAAATGTAATTTTACATTGTTGCCCAGATTCCACACCACCTAATAGAAGCGCACCATTAAAACAGTGAGGTCTTCCCACAGATAATGCTCTTGGGATCATTCCAGGTGTAAGAAAATGTGCCCACCAGCACAAAAGTGGCTTGTGATCTAGTAAATACAATGCCTCAAAAAATTAAAAATTAAATCTGCCTAACCATTTTCTCAGCTATTCTCATCACAACTCTGACCTAGCAGATACTGTACACTGATAACTTCTTTGAATTTTCAAAAGTTTAGAAAGACTTAAGAAGTCTTTATATGCAGTACCGACACAGCTTAAATAAGAACACTATGCATCTATAGAACCCTTAAAATGGTCTGTTCCTTTGATACAAGAAAGACATTTTCAACTGCAGTTAAAGTAGCAAGGTGTAGAGCAGTGTTTCCAAAATTGCATGAGATTCTTGTTAAAAATCAGATTACTGGAAAGTACCCTAGGCAGCCTGAATATATTCTCAAAGGAGGGGCAGGGTTGGGATACTGATTCAGTGAGAGCTCGAGATGATTCTCATCAGCAGACAAGTTAGCTGCAGTAGAGAAAAACTGAGTTTGGACTTTAATATTGGTTCACTGAAGGGGGCACCTGGGTGGCTTAGTCAGTTAAGTGTCTGACTCTTGGTTTCAGCTTGGTTCATGAGCTCGAACTCCACATCAGGCTCCATGCTCAGCACAGAGTCTGCTTGAGATTTCTCTTTCCCTCTCCTTGCACCCTCCCCACACTTGCATGCTCTCTCTCTCTCTCAAATAATTAAAATTAAAATAAAACAAAACAAAACACTGGTTCACTGAATCTTGAATTGGCCATTTAACAGTTGCATACCCTATTGAAAACTATTTCTTCTCTCTGAGTCTCAGATTCTTTATTTGTAAAATATGGAAATACATCACTTCATTGGGTACATATTATAAATATATATAAATTGCCTATTAACCTGTGTATACATAGTGAATATACAGCAAATATCAGTTCCCTTTCACTTTATCACCTTTAGTTTTTTTCTTCCATAAATATATACAGTCTTACCGACAGTAAGGAAGCTATGAGAATAACATCTGCTTCAAAACTTAAAGCACCTCACAGTGTATATCTTAGATAGTCTTATTATAAATAAGAGGAATAAATTCAAGAAGACAGCCTTCTATCATGTGCCTGGGCATTGTGTCTGACAGTATCAAATGAACATATCTGCATAGATAGTAGCTTTCTGCTGTCATAGTTTTAGAATCTGGTAGGTGGTTTCTCCACTCTTAAGAGAATTTTAGTATAAAGTAGGGATTGTCATCTATTATATGAAATAGCTTGTGATAAAATTCTACGAGCAACAACAACAAAAAAATCCAGAATATGTGAAGTAATATATAAAAATAAAAACTGTTCATCATTAAAGAGTTATCATACATAATGTCAAATACCCAAGTATTTGGAAACAGTTTCTCATTATTATTTTCATGGTGCACAAGAACATTTTTTTGGAGTCTACTACCATATTTTAGAATCAGACCTAAAAGATAATAATAGTGATAAGATGCTTATCATTAAGTTATGTTTTATGACTCTTCCTGATTCTAATAAGATTACAATTGATACATTAGACTCCTAAAATGTTGTTAATAAGAAGTCATGATGGACAGAAGTTTCCTCTTCAAAAAAATTTTTTTTGATCTTATTCCCAAAAAACTATGGTCTTCATCCTTTATCTAAAACCATCTATCTGTTTACTTAACAAATATTTTTTATGATAAATATATAAGCCAATTGGAGTAAAATATATATTATTTAGACACAGAGAGGTCATAAGGATCTTCAGTTTTACAAGTTATACATATACATTTTTACAAAAGGAGTCAAATATTGACTAAGAAGGGTGTAACTACCCATGTGAATTCAGAGGAAGGATAGATTATATTCACCCTGGATGACTAGCTGGGCACTATAACACTTCACAAATTATTTAATGGCATAGATCAATTCATGGCCAAATGAAGGCTAACAATGCCAAGAGTATTTCATAGTCTTTGGTTAATATTTATATAATTTCCTGATGTACATACCCAATAGTCAAATTAAACTATCTCCAAAATGAAGTCAAGCAAAACATTAATAAGCAATATTTTGAGTTATCCTTTACTCTTACTCAATATTTCACAATTCAATACCAAATTATGTTTATTTATTTGTTTTGACAATAAAAATTTCATCTATATGTGAAGCTGCTTTTCACAGTGCATCATATTGTTCACCTCTTACCAAACTGGTTATTTTTCACTCTCATGCAAAAAAATGTCTTCTTACTATAGTACTGTCTGCATTAGTTTTTAATCCTTCCCCTTTAAAAGGAATGTATTAATTCAATGAACAGATATTTTTGAACACCTAATTTGCACAGCTAGGCCTTTGTGATAAGTTAATGAACAATTCATGGAGCTTACTTCTTGAAAGAGGGAGATGTTTACTGAACAAACAAACCCATATAACCTTAGATAGCAGTAAGTGTGACGAAAATGATGGAATAGAGTAAAGGAGATCAAGAATGTGGGGAAGTATAGCATTAAGCACCATCATCAGGATAGGCCTCCATGGAATAGTCCCATGTGGAAAAAAAAAAAAAAAAATTGTGTAAGAGGTGAGAGAAAGAGCAATCCAGAGCCAAGGGCTAGTGCAAGGATCTTAAGGTAAGAGCATATAAAATGCATCTTTAAGGGTGATTTTTAACATCAAGTAATTTAATAACAGAAAGGAAACCTTTAAATCAGGATCTATGCAAAGTATGAATACAAAACTTCTGAATTAAATTTAATTTATTAATTCAGGGATTTAGGTCTTCAGTCAAAACACAAATGTCCATGTCTTTTTCTTCAACTAATCCTATTGGCCTTCTTCCATCCTGGAAAAGGAATCCATAGTTTTCAGATATAGACAAGCTTTTTCTTTGCAAGTATCATGAATCTTTTCTGAAGATGGAAGACAACAGAGAAAAATGACAGGGTAATCAAGACATATCCTGAACATTTGAAGCAACACAGGGACAGGATTGGAAAACAGAGTATTCCATTTCAATTTGTTAACAGTCATGATTTCCCTTACCCAGAGCCATTGATTTTCCCCTCTTATCTTTATCCTCAAAAAAAAAAAAAAAAAAAAAAAAAAATCAAACAAAATGCAAATTTTATTCTGCTTCCTCCAAGACTCAAGGATTACTGCATGTCAATTTTTTAAAATAAAAGGTATTTTCCAAATACTTAAAAAAAAAAAAAAAGAAAAGAGAAACAATACAGTATTCCCTCCTCATCCATGCTTTTGTTTTCTGCAGTTTCATTTACTCATTATCAACTGTGGTTAGAAGCAGATGATTCTCCTACTGACATCATCATCAAAAGGCAACAGTAGCCTAACACCTACATCATTCTCCTCACTTCATCTCATCAAGTAGGCATTTTATCATCTCATGTCATCACAAGAAGGGTAAAAATAGTACAATAAGATATTTCAAGAGAAAGAGAGAAAATATTCACACAACCTTTATTAGGGTGTATTGCTATAATTGTTTTATTTTATTATTAGTTATTGTTGTTAATCTCTTAGTTGCCTAATTTATAAATTAAACTCTACCTTAGGTATGTAGGCATGGGAAAAAACATAGTATATATAGGGTTTGCTGCTATCTACAGTTTCAGACATCCACTGGGGTTTTTTTGGGAATGTATCTCCTGTGAATAAAAGGTGACTACTATAGAAGGTTGAGGTTGTAAATATTAACAGCAAACCTAGGTACCCAAGGTAAAATAATTGAGTTGGACATAAAACAAAGCTTTGAGATTTCAGGACAACTGTAAACAGAAAAGTTTCAGGTTCTATCATTCTCATAATAGAATAATAAAAATAAATAAGAGCATTTTCTGCTCTGAGCTTCAGTTCTTTTTTATAAGTACCATTTATATATGTCTGTCTTACTATTCACCCATGGATAATTTCTATGTCTATTAAAACAGGGAACACTACAGAGGTCTGACAATATTTTACTGCTCTTCAAAGACTAAGAAAAGTATTTTTAAAAGTCCATATGTGATCAAAAATCCAAATATGATAACTTAGGGCTTAGTTTATAATAAATATTCAATGAATGTCAGCATCTTTCTCAATGACTTAATTTTCTTCACTCATTCTCATTTTATATGTATTACTAATCACACTGCTATTTGGAGATTTCTATGAGGCTTTCCCTTGTGCACTTGATAGAAATGTTCTATAGTAACATCAGCAGCGTACTGCTTATGCCCCTAGACACCTCTCAGAGACTCACTTATTACCATATCCAACTAGTTTATACCATAATTAAAGTTTTGGCACTTTGCTATTTGAAACATCAAGTTTAAACAATACAACCAGAAATCTAGAGGTACTTGAAGGAGCACTGAAAAGCTTAGTTTCAGAAGAATATGAAACCAATAAGATAAAGATAAAGATAAAGAAGGCATAAAGCTAAAGAAAAGATTGAAGTCAAGGCTTCAATGCATATATTTAATGATTATGTGTATATCTGAAGCTAATAAAATGCTATATGTCATTTAAATCTCAATTTAAAATAATAAACAGAGAAAAAGAAGTAGTTCAATCTCACCACTGTGTCCATTCCTTCACCTGTCTTTAATAGGAAAAAATGTTTACCCCATTATTGTTTCTTTTTTAGGAGTTTATTAATTTATTCATGAAAGAGAGAGAGAGAGAGAGAGAGGCAAAGACATAGGCAGAGGGAGAAGCAGGCTCTGCATAGGGAACACGATGCAAGGGGATGGATCCCCAGACCCTGGGATCACGACCTGAGCAGAAGGCAGATGCTCAACCACTGAGCCACCTGGGAGTCCCTAACCCATTATTATTTCAAATAGTCATTAATTGTAGAGAAGCATTTGAGTTTCAGTTAATACAAAAAGCCAAAATATCTTCTTGAACACCCTATCTCCTTCAATAATTGCTTTATGTGTTTTATATTTAAAATGCCCACAGTGTAAAAAGATAAAAATAGTTTACTAATAGCAGAAAGGAAATCATGAGAAAGGAAATCATAACTCCGAGGTCAAGATTAGCCTAGAGTAAGGCCTACACTGAAGTCTTGAGTAGGTATAGAGACATACCAAAATGCTGACTCGAACCCTCCTGGTGGTGAAAGCAGTACGGATAAAATTTAGAGATGCAGTATCTGTAGGATTAGGGAAGTGGGGAAGAAGCAGGGCCGTGTACAAAAGAGATATATGCCTTCTACTGATACTGAGGCCTGAGAAAAATGTCTCCTTTAGGATATTGTAAAGAGGAAGCTGCTCCATATATTGACTGATGTCCCCAATAACACTGACACAACAGAAAAGCTAACAAGTTCCTTATGATTGTTTCTTTTAATGTCTATAACATAAGTTGGTGGTAAAACACCCTAGTGTGATTGAGCAAAAGCAATTTTATCAGGGGCCAAGACATTGACATCCAAGTATATAGATCCCTGTTGGTCTCAAACCCAGATTTAGTCCATTGAGATCTAAAAGAAAATAACCTTTTTAGGTGTACAGAGTACATTCATCACGATAGGAAGAATGTCTTTATTTCACTCTTTCTAAAGTTACAGGATTAAACATTTTTTAAAAAGGTAATTCCCCCAATTAAGCTTCAATAGGAGTAATGCCGTCCATCTGCAAAGTATGTCAAACAGCATGATGGTTAATGATCAGTTCTCCATAAAGGGAATCACCATGGGAAATTTCTGTTTTGATTTTTTTCCTTCCTGAGGCCGGAGCAGTAGTAGCATTTTTATCTGTCCATATTCTCTATCAAGGCTCACTTTGAAGATTTCAAAAGCAATGTTTGGAAAACGAAAATAGCTCTCATTTTTATTCCTTTTCACTTCAGGTCAGCATGTAAAAATGGCAACCTTTTTAATCCTAGGGAAAAATACTTTTAGACGAACTATGTAGGTATTCTTTTTTTTTTTCTGGGAATAAATTAAAAGTAATGTGGAGGGGCTATTATAGATAATGCATTGGCACAGTAGGGCACTAAAAACAGAACAGGTGGAAATCATCATAGCTCTCTACCAATACAGACTTTGTACATTTAAGACATGACACATTTAATGGAAGCCTTGAGGGCAACAATAAAATTAAACAATACACTCAAAGATAAAGCATCTGATTTTTTTCTTTTAATAACAGCTTTTATACATATTGCCAGAGACTATAAAATAGTAATAGATTTATATAGGGCACTTATATTTCACATGAAATATATTCTCATTATATGAACACACTTTAGTCCCAATCCTTTTCTTCCGGCATCAAGGGACTGCTGCTTTGAGGGGGGAAAAAAAAGAAGAACATGAAGATCATACAACACCTAGTAGCGGTTTCCCTGGCAACAAAAAGTTTCCATTCATCTTGCAGTTTCAGTGGTTTCATTCAGCATCACCTCACTGAAAAGCAAGGTGATGGAGAGGAGGACAATTATCAAGTGTTATCCTTGAACTAGGGAGTAATGTACTCTAAGGGCCCAGCAACCTAATGCATGTCCCTACATATCTTTTCTTTATTACTGTGTTTTCTTGGTACAAAATCTTTAGAGAGAGAATTCCTTACAGTAAGTTGTTCTAAAATTCTCAGATTTGCTTTTTACTGCTAACCAGAACCACTTTTCAGATAACTCTTAGTAGATTAAAATATAAAGTTTTACAAGTTTATATGCCTTATACACATAACAAATTCCCCAGGATGGTATTAGTATCATATCATGTAACAAGTGATTGGACAACACGTAACTCTAAATAAACCTTTTATATTTCATGTATAAAAGCCATTTCTATAAAAATAATCTTATTGTGTTTCCATGGATATTATCTGAAATAATCTTTATACTTTATTAACAGATTTTCCTAAATGCTTTCTAACTCTATTTGCATTTTAAGTTAAAATATAATCCAGGATTAGCCTAATTTGTCTAAATCCTAAGAAAAATCTCACAAACATATTCAAATTCTAGATTTTATAATTAGCATGAATTTCAGATTCTGAAATCCCAAAATCTTTGAAAAATAAAATGTTCCCTAATTTACTTTATGGTAAAATCTGACTTGAATTAACTATGATAATGTAAATGTAGTCTCTATTCATCATATTTAGTTTGAATATCCATATAATTTACAGAAAAAAATGTGTTCATCCAGATTCTTCAATGTATGTATTACATATGCAATTTATGACCTTTCTGACTACAAAAGAAATACAAAAAATTCTGACTTCTGTTCTCAAGGTTTAGTGGACCTAGACAGATACATCACTATGGACAGATAAGAACATCAAATAGATAACTTGAATCATAGAAAATAAATGGAGTATTTTAATTCCTTGAAAAGAGTAATAACTTCTGAGTCCATACTGACATTAAAAAAATAAATAGGCAAAGAGAAAGCTCTCCTTAAAATAGAAAGCTAACATATTTATATTTATATTTACATAATATATTTATTTATATCTTATTCTATGTAAACAATATAGTACATAATTATAATAACATAAGCATATAAACATTTACATATGTTAAATAGCATAAATAATATATAATATATAACAAAGCATATATATATTGTTAAATACTTATGTGTATGTATATAAATTTAGAAAATCATTAATGGTTGATAATACTTATAGGTAAATTTTGATGAGCAATAAGATATTTATACAGTTATAAAATATCTTTGTACTATTTTTTAATAGATTACATAATAAAATATAGTAACTTTAGACTGAAGAAACCTACTAGATACCACCTTAACCCTTAACCACCAAATTTAACATCACCAATACTGAGTAAACCAGAATCATTTTCTTCTTGATCTCATTTACTAAGAACAGCAACAAAAAAATCACTCCTAGAGCATTCAATATACAAATGTATAAAGTAAGTATAATTATGAAAAATTGTAAGATATACACATTGAGGGATATTCCATAAAATACCTGGCTTTTGCTTCTTAAAAAAGAAAAATCAATGTCAAGAAAGACAAAAAAAGTGAGGAACTGACTGTGCCACCTTACAGAGGAGACATGATAAACAAATGTCATTCCAGGTAATAGAAGTTTGATAAAGATAACCTTCAATGAAATTTACTCTAATCAAAAATAAATAGTCTTGAATATTATCAAGTGTATGAGATCAGTGCTAATTTTTAATGCAAATAAGATGGGCATTCAATTCTCTCTAAATAAAAGCAACAAGGGAATTATTTTATGAGGGTGGTTTAAAAGTACATTTTCATTGGTCACTAACAGCTGGGAATGGTGGAAGGAAAGGAAGCAAATAGATGGACATAATAGAAGAAAATTTAAAAAAAAAAAGGAAAGGAAAAGAAAAGAAATATAGGCAATTATGCCAAGGGAAATAAAAGTCATCTAGAAATAATCAGTCCTGGATATCTAGGAAACAACTGAGTTATTATTGTATTATGGTATAAAACATAATAAATCTTAGTCAATAGAAAAAAAAGCTTGAAATAGTTATATTTAAGATTTAAATGACTCTTTAAGAATCGAAATGTTTGAAAGTTTGAGAAATAAAGCAACTTTAAGTAAAAAAAGAAAGAAAGAAAAAGAAAGAAAGAAAGAAAGAAAGAAAGAAAGAAAGAAAGAAAGAAAGAAAGAAAGAAAGAAAGAAAGAAAGAAATGCACATATTATGAGAAATAGGCCCTTGGTGATTTAAATACCCAACGTTTGGGTCTCAAATACATTTTTCTTTCTTTTTTTAATTAAGTTTATTTTCCCCCATTTTTAAGATTTAAATTTAATTAACATATAGTATATTATTAATTTCAGAAGTAGAATTTAGTGATTCATCAATTGCATGTAACACCCAGTGCTCTTTCCATCAATTGCCCTCCTTAATGCTCATCACCCAGGTACCCCATCCCTCTACCCACCTCCCTTCCAGCCACTCTTCAGTTTGTTTCCTAGAGTTAAGAGTCTCTTATGGTCTGTCTCCCTACGTTTTTGTCTTATTTTTCCTCCCTTTCCCCTACATTCATCTTTATGTTTCTTAAATTTTACATATGAGTGAAATCATATATTTGTCTTTGTCTGCCTGACTTATTTTGCTTAGCATAATACCCTCTAGTTCCATCCACGTAGATGGGAAGATTTCAACTTTTTGATGGCAAAGTATTGTTCCATTGTGTATGTATATATACATATAACACATTTTCTTGTTTCTGATAAGATACTTCTGTTGTGAAGGATTTTATAAAGTGACTGTCATGTTAACTTTCTTTAAAAAAAGAAAATTAAAGGGAAAGTCAGGAGGATTTTCATTCTGCAATGAAATGGGAAAAATGAGCTTTTAGCTATTATTTCTTCCTCTATGTTTTTTGTTATTAATGATATAACCATCCACCAAGCCAAAACTTGAGATTGGCTTTTTCCCCCAGAATCTCCTCATTAAATCAATCACTTAGACATAATTAGTCTTCTTTTCATTTATTACTACATATTTTTCATTACCTTCAAACTAACTGAAACATCCTTTGTTCAAAATTTTATAATTTATCTAGTAGATTAATTCCTTACTTTCTAAATTGCTTTTCTGGACTCTAACCCAGCTTGATTCCTATTAATGTATCATCTACAGGCATGACAGTCTTGTTTTTCTATTAAAAAAAAAAAAAGGTGTACTGAAGACTTTCTATTGAAGAAATTATTGTAGTGGCTTTCTATGGCTTTTGGGATAAGGTTCAAATTCAACATCATGGCCTATAATTTTGAAAAAAGAAAGTTTAGAAAAAATTAAAATTCAGATGCTTGAAATTTCAGTTATCTTATAAGACTTATATTCATAGAGGACCATTGAATAGAGATGATACATACTACATCACTGCTGCTACTACAGTAGAGCAGTATTATTATTATAGTTATCCATCTTGGTTTCAGGAGAGAAGACATTTCTTTTAAAAATGTAACTGTATTCTAGATATTAAAAAGCCACTAGAAAAAAAATAGTCACCAGATGGAGAGGTGTTGTGCTGGTAATGTTTTATTTTTGATCTGAGTGTTGGTTACAAAAGTAAATTCATCTGGACAAAGTCATCAAGTATAAAATTGTGTTTTTTGCAATTTTTGATATGTACATTATAACAGTAAACGTTTTTAAAACTGAGGATTAGGAAAGATGATACAAAATATAAAAAAGAGAAAGGAAAGAAGAAAAGAAAAAAATGTATATTAATATATGCTCGTTTTAATAAACAATGCCATGGAAGATCTAAATTTTCTTTTTATGATTATTAAGAGTAATTATCTGAGCAATAATTTTCATGAGGTTCCTATATTAGTCTCAAACTATATATATTTCTAATCAAGAGCATAAATATTCCAAAAAGTCCATACTACATCTGTATAGCTGAATTTATTTTTCTAATATATATTTTTTTCAAATCATGCCCTTCAATATAGAAACAGATACTGAATTTGTCCATATTTAGGTCTTTCCTTAGCCTTGCCACTACCCCACGTGCCTTATTGTTAGCTCAGCGAGCTGGCACTAGTTTTACACCTCAGGATGTTTACTCTGGCTAATTTAGCTACTGATCTTCTAATGTCTGGTGTTTGGCAATAAAGTCCCAGTTGGAGTTTCCAACCAACAGCAGTTTGCATTTAGTTTCTGAATCTCTGTTTTACAATCTTAGTACCTTCCCTTCTGATTTCATGAAGACAGTTGCTCCTAGGGATACCTGAACCTGAAATGAACTGAAAATATTTTACAGCTTTTCAACTTGCCAGCAGTAGAAGAAAAATTCATACCAATCTCAGCACTCTGAACAGCTGTTGTTATAAGGTGATGTTGCTAAAAAATCCCAAAATAGAACAAGGCAAATACCATCCCTGCGAGGGTTCTACTATGTTGTGGAGATCTCCAGCTGGAAACTTAATTGTAATTTAAACAGAGCAAACAGAAACAGCTTTCCTACATCTATTCACCATACTTTTATTGAATTGGATAATTTAATCAATAAGTCACACTACACTCTACTGTGGCACTATATAATATTCTAGGGTCAGAGAAATTTGATCTTTGCTCCCTATTATTTCCATCTTCCTACAATGCATTCCTCTAAGATCTACATAATATATTTCCCCACTCTAACCAAGTCTTTAAACCCTTACAGTCCTTTTCTTCGTTTTTGTGTTAGTGTTCATCAGCCAAAGACCATCAGGAAAACACCTGGGTTTATTCTTGTTCGCAGCAAGAAAGGCATGGAGAAGTGTTCAGTGTCTTGGTAAGAAGCTATATTAGAGTTCTCAAGAGAAACAGAACCAAAAGGACAGAGAGAGACAGAAAGTGGATTATAGAGACAGACCCAAAAATAATGTTTCACCGACTATGTGGGTGTCCCTCAGCCCAAACAAGTTGACACATAAACTATCACAGAGGGTATTAAAAAGAGTCTAGTATGCAATTTAGGTTTTGGTTGAGTTATTTGGTGGAGAGTTCTAAGGAAACAAGACTTTGCTCTGGTTTTTCTACTATCAGAAGGTGGGGGCAATTCTATGACTGCGTATCCCAAAAGATCTTACCTAGGAGAGGATACTGAAGTGAGGCTCAATGCTAGAATTAAGAAATAGCAGTTGCTCATATTAACTGAGGAAAGGTTAGTTATATTTGGTATGTTGCTTCTTGGACAATGATTTTTCTATGCTCACACAGGATTATAGAGAGGTCTCATTTTTGTCTTTATCCATCATGGTTGCAGTGGTCTTTTTTTTTTTTTTTTTTTAAGATTTTATGTATTTATTCATGAGAGACACAGAGAGAGACAGAGACAGAGGCAGAGGGAAGCCTGATGTAGGACTCGATCCCAGGACCTGGGATCATGATCTGAGCCAAAGTAGGCAGTCCAGGTGGCTCAGCAGTTTAGCACCACCTTCAGCCCAGGGTGTGATCCTGGAGACCTGGGATCGAGTCCCACGTTGGCTCCCTGCATGGAGCCTGCTTCTCCCTCTGCCTGTGTCTCTGCCTCTCTCTCTTTCTCTCTCTCTCTCTCTCTCACGAATAAATAAATACAATCTTAAAAAATAAAAAAGTAGACTCTCAGTCACTGAGCCACCCCCAGATGCCCCTGGTTACAGTGGTCTTATCTAATTTTGAGAATCTGTGAAAAGTTTTATGTTAAAGACTTGTAAGCTTCTAGCACCATCAAGGCGTGGCTGAAAGTACCAGGCCAGGTCCAGTAGGTCTGGGGCTTGCTGTTTCTCATCTGTTTCTATTAAAGATCGTTAATAGAATGTAACATAGTAAAGTATGAGGTATAAAAAAAAAATTATGCAAAATTTTGAGAATACCTTATAGAGGTATTTATTATTAATTTATTTATGTTTTTACTTAGTTTTGGAAGTTAAGGCAAAATTTATTCAATTTCCCTTTAATCGTAAATCGTGATTTAATCATATCAATTTCCTTTTAATCATATTAGCTAAAGCTTAAATGTTATACATATTCCACTGCTGAGAATTTGAGAAACTTTATTTCTGGTCTCTTATTATGATGAAAACATCTTTCCCTGTTTTTATGTGGCCTGGCCATGTAAAGCACCAGAGGCCCTTGGTGAGATCCTACTCTCGTCAGGCTGTGCTCCGAATGATGAGTGTGACACCGTGGCCACCCCTCCAAGTTTATCTGGAAGCATATTTTCCACTACCACATCTTAATTCTTGAACCAGGTATGAAATCATCTGTATCTTGATCGTCTCAGCAGCTCGCTCAAACCAATGGCTCTTCCATGCACATTGGTTTTACTTGGGTTGAGATCTCAATGGTCAAGCGCTAGAGAGCAAAAGCTTCATTCACCGCTACCCTACCCATCTCCTTAAGATTCAGTCTTGTTTTATTGACTGCTTCACTGATGGTAGGGACAAGCCCAATATCCATGCCCAAGGGATCACATCCACACCCAAAATAGCCCATAATTCTTGCCAGCCGTGTGAAGTTCTGTTTCTTCACCAGCAACTTCACCAGTTATGAAAGTGCCAGATATTCCCAGTGTATTCCCTGAAGACAGTCCCTTCTTTCATGAAAACCGGAGCACATTTATTTAAGTGCTCCAGGCTTGTCTGGAGCCCAGCATGCTCATCTGCACGCACTGCCTGCACTTGTTTCTCCATCTTCACCTCAGTCGGTAACAGCTCATTATTAAAGCCACCAGCATCATTAGCAGCTGCCCACCTCTGCTGTGATTACAGGGCGGATTTGTTACATTCTTCTTTGCTACTTCTATGTTTTGCAGCAAAATTCTCTGCAGTAATTCCCGTGGGAAATTGGACATGTTGTTCTGTTAATGCTGCTCACAAAGTCACTTCCAGCTTGAGAGCATTTCCAAACTTGGTTCTAAAATGCACGTTTGTGACACAGTAGGGAACCCAGCTCATGTTTTCGGCTCCTCCATACAATACAGCTTCAGCATCTTAAAAACAAATTTCCTGACATCGATTCACAATGGTCTGGAAACGAGCCACAGAGAGCCACAGAGCCTATTAACAGTGAGAGCTGAGGTCTCTTTGGAGATTTCCATACTCCGAACCAACATGCCTGGCAGAGTATGTAGTATCTGAAGAACCATTTGCCAGTTTATTATAAAACATACAACTCAAGTGCAGCCAAATGGAAGACTTGGATATAGCAAAGTATGGAGAGGTTCTTACCCTTCTGGGCACACCACCCTCTAGGAGCTTTCATCTGTTCACCAACTTCAAGGCTCTGATTCATTTATTTCTTACTCATAACAGAAAGACTCACAAAAGAATGGAATTAAATCTTTAATAGCAGAATTTTCCAAGTACTGGGGAGGATAGTATCATTTGAGTCAATGGGCTTCAATAAGGTTTATCAATAAGTTTATCTACTGTGTGTGTGTGTGTGTGTGTGTGTAAATGTTTTGCAGGTAGCTTTTGCACGCCTCTAAAATCTTGGCAAATATAAGGTCAGTCTCTCTTGCCCTGTTATTATTTGCACTTGGCATTTTCTTTACATTTAGTTTCTGAATAAGAAAAATTCTGATTTAGAGGAATGGAAGACACATATTTAAAATATTGAGATAAAAAAATAAAATAAAATATTGAGATCAAAATATAATTTTCTGTGCCACCACCATGTTATACTTAAAAAGACCTATGTTTTATGCCAAACTCATAATGCTTCTATAATGGGAACCATCTTATCTTACTTGATTTGAGATAATTATTTGGTCCGTTAATTGAAGAAGTTTAAAGCAGGAAGCATACACAAATGTATGCATACCTTAACATTTTTATTTCAAGTTAAAACATATGCAACCACTGGATGATGGAAGGACAAACCCTCTTCTGTAGTTTGCTGATTTGCGTCCCATCTTACAGAAAAAGACATCCTAAGTCCTCATCTGCAATACTGAGCAATGGCTCCATCCGGAGAAGGAAGAGGTTTCAAAGGTTGGAGCAGAAGAGAAGTGCTTCCTAGTCAGTCACATGACTTCAGTCAGTACATTTTCAAAAGGGAATTGAAGCCTCCAGTTAATTGCCAAGATTATTTATGTGGAGACATACTAAGAGAGCTTCTGTGTATTCCATAGATGAAGATACAGTCTGCTTAATTAATAAGGATTTTATTTATCATCTGCAGGGGTGATAATTATTTGCAAGTATCTCTGAAGCTTTAGGCCACAAATCTTAATGCCTATTCATTAGATAGGAGGTTTTGTAGTAGCAATTGTTGTTGTTCCCCTATACATCCTGTCCTTAAGATGCTACTGCATAGTCGTTTAGAAGATTAAGAGTAGAAAACGGAACTCTCAACAGCAGTTGGCTGTTTAGTTGGCTAAATATTTAGTTGGCTAAAATGTATTTATAACATCCTTTCTAGAGATTTATACTTGCATATAAGACTTGTAGACAATAAGGTTCATCTATTATATGTGTGTGTGTGTGTGTGTGTATGTTTTCCCCACAAAGACCAATGATATACTGACATGCATCCTACTTGTTAGCTATACTGTCAGTCAAAACAGATATGACTGCTCTCTAATGACATCTGGCAGGAGTGAACCAAGATTAGAGGCTAGAGTGATTGGTCAGGCCTCCAAGCCAATCTGTGCAGCTTGCAATTCCAACCAATCAGTGACACCTGCATGTGGTAATCATTCTCCTTGGTTACAAGTGCTGGCACAAAGGAGAGAACTGCTTTTCAAGCTAGAGGGAAATGAGCTAAATATAAATGTGAAAACCCTCTTCATAGTAAAATTGTAATCCTATTTTAAAGGAAGAAGTAACAGAGCAGTTTTGTTCCTATTTTCAATTATTTAGTAATAAGGTAGATGAAGTTTAAGCGCGGCCATGGAAAATAACCATGGTGGGGATGTTAATCTTCCAGGGTCCATGATAAGAATTCAAACTCCTGTCCGGTATCCAGCGTGAGGCTTCAAAATGCTGTACTGGTGCCCACTCCACCAGTACCCTTTTTAGTTACTTGTTAGAGATGTGTGAACCTTTCATCTTGTGAAACTTGCCAGCCTCAGGAATATTTTATGAGTTACCAGCTTTGCAACTTTTGCAGAATACATTCAAACATCACTTTTACAGGCAGCAGGACTACAAATGTTTCTCCAAAGATTAAAAAAAAAAAAAGAGGGGGCACAGAAAAAGGAAACCATGGAAAGATAAGCAGTAGCATTTGCAGATTGTTTCCCAGTGAACCCTCCTGCATCCTCCAACTTCAAATCAGGCCCCGACTTAGGGGTCAGCAGACCTTTGGCCTCAGGTTATCATTCTCCATCAAATCTCTCTCCAGAAAAGCAAAACCATTAGTAATAATCTTCTGCTATTTTTTTAATCAGTCATTTCTCTGCCATTCCTGGGTAAAAATATTATTTTATAATTTAGTATTTTTATTTCCTCTCTTTTCCAACCAATTACCCTTATTTAATCTTTTAACAAATTCTTATTTCAATATTTACTGAATAGATGATGAAATGTGCCAATTTTTTTAAAAAAACTTCCAAAAATACTATAAAAAAACCCACACCATTCTTTTTTAAATGTCCACAGTTGTACATTGTTATTTTTAACCAAAAATAATGCCTGTGGAACCCTAGAAAGCATTATGGACAGCTGGATGTTGGATCTAATGAATAGGACAAGCCTGGCTTTAGATCTTGAATTAAACTGCTCTGAAAATTTGACCTGTGTAACTAGTTCAGTGAGAAAGATTAAAACTGATTTCAGAAACAGAATTTTGGGAGCAGATCTGCACAATTGGCCTTGCTTATGAAGGAAAAAAAAAACTAAAAATTATAGAACATCTAGTACATTTCAGGGTCTCAGTGTCGTAGATATTTTTATTTGCTACCTTATATCCATTCTCCCTCTAGGTATTTTTTGAGGTCAGTTTATGAAGTCTCTATGGGAATTTGCCCTGGGTTGTTCCAGAGGAGGGGTATACATGACCCAAGCCAAATAGCGTACTAAATGCTGAATGTCTGAAACCTCTCTATTCAGAATAAATCTCAGAAATTTGGAGGATTTATATGAAAAATTACCATTTTCCTCCTCAACTAAGAATTTAGGAGCAGCAGCCATCTTGATACCAGAAAGTCTGAAGGTAATTGTTCCAATTTACCAGAAATGAAGTTGAGATAAAGTCAGAGAGAAACCAAGATTTGGAAAATCGTTTAAGCCACTGCATCAAGCCTGATCATAAATCACTCCCTAAATTCACAGACTTTTCGACCATTGAAGCCCTGGACGTAGAAGGCTACAGCACAGCTGACTGAGCCATACCGGTGAACACGTGGCCAGCAGGAGCAATAGCATCTAACCCTCCCCACTCCCCACACAACAGAAAAGTCAGCTTTCCCAACTTGCCTCTGCTAGAGCACACAACATTTTATGGGCATGTTATTCTTAAAAGAAAAATGTTGATTGTTTTGTCTAAAAGGTAGAAGGAGAGAAATGAGCTATTGCTTCTCATCTGTCGGATATCACAACCAGGTAGAGTGAGAACAACAGTCACTGTAACATGTCTCAAGCACTAGTAGATAAGAAGATGACTTAAACTGGATGAAATCATGGTTTACACTAAAAATACAAATTAGAGGTTCACCCAACTTATCCAACTTACTTTAAAGTAACTATTAAAAAGTAAGTTCCTTAAAAATGATAAATCTGGGAAAAACTTAACCAGACAGGATGTGAGGCTAATAAGTATAAACTATGAATATCTTGGAAAACCCATTAGAGAGGAATTTTTCTAGCTATGAGGAATTACAAAACTGAGGAGTGCGTGAGGTACATACAATGACCTGTGACCTTTAGCAAAATATGTAACAAAAATATGACTTTGTTAATTCCCTCAATAGGTATTCTTCTGTGCAATATCATGCACCACTAAGATATATCTTAATATCAAATAGATGACCAGCATAAATTTTTTTCCCCTAAAATAAGTACACTCATCAATGGAGAAAGACACGTTCTCAGATGGTTACAACACAAGCATTAGTAAGGTACAGGCAAGATATAGCAAGCACTCACCATATTGACTACTTCGTTCTCTGGGGAGGTGGAAGAGGAAATAACAAAAAAAGCTTCAAAAAAAGTACAATTTTAAGCTGCATAACAATGGAATAACAGATGTTTAGCAGGCGACTAAGAAAAAGAAGTCTAGTCTTGAGTAGAGGAATAGAAGATGGGGAAGCATGAGGCCTAAGTGGAAATCATGTATTTAATACTGTGCAAATCATTTAGCACACCAGAAAGTCCCAACACACACTTCCACAGGTGAGATTGGGGATTTTTCTTGAGGGCAACTACTTTAGTTAAAATAATCACACAGCTAACATTTATAAACCACCTCACAGTCCATCAAAGAATTTCACACATAGCATTTTATATATAACTGTGCTACTCCTGGGCAGCCCTGGGGGCTCAGCGGTTTAGCGCCTGCCTTCAGCCCAGGGCCTGACCCTGGAGACCCCGGATTGAGTCCCACATCGGGCTCCCTGCATGGAGCCTGCTTCTCCCTCTCTCTCTGTGTCTCTCATGAATAAATAAATAAGTAAAATCTTTAAAAAAAAAATAACTGTGCTACTCCTGTAAAGATGCCATAAAATGGCTTTGTAACTTTAGGTTGACTTTCCTAGGAACACATTAAAACATTAAATCTTTCTAATAAATCCTATTATTTTCACCGAAATAGAATGACTAAGAATGATGCTGAAAGAAATCTTAGTGAATAAATATGTCACCTGTTCTCTGAATCCATCTTTCCTTAGTAGTTTTTCAATGAATTCCTTGGTACTTGAGGATTTCCGAGATCTCAATAAACTTATAAAGGTTTGTTTTTATAAGTGAATTTAACAACAACAACAACAATATATATATATACATATATATATATATATGTATATATATATATATATTTTTTTTTTTTTTAATTTTCAACATAAAACTGATTTAAATCCTGGAAGCCAAGGGTGGTATATTTTGTTAAAACCAAGGGGAAAAAATAGGAAGGAAATTCCCTAGGGAATTAAGAAACATTTTATTCCCCCTTTATAAAGTACAGCAGTTTCTACTTTTAGTCTCATCTTTAAAATATAGAAGCAACCTCACCATGCAAATTTTATGCATAGAACCAAAAGATGAACAACTTTCATTGATTCCCACCTGTATGCCCAGAGAGCCAGGAGAGTCCTTTCATTTAATTCAGCCAAATGAATTTCTAAAATAAATTTAGGTAAACTTACCTTCAAAAGGATCAAGTAAGGTATGCACTTCTCTCTAAACCCTCTGCTTGCCAAGTTCTTCCCTTTAGTTAGGCAAGCATTTACATTCTATCATTCATTAAAATCCTTCTTTCTTAATAGAAATTGTTCAATCCAGAGATAGATATTTTTATCCAAGTACGATCTCTTCTGTTTTCTTATTATGACCTACTGTTCTAATCGCTTAGTTTATGGTGTAGTTTGTTTTTATTCTAATGCAGAGTATTAATGGTTGGTATTTTAAATGCACCATTAAGTACATAATGAATTACATCATTTTCCCCTCCTTTCTCAAATGAGTTAAGTAGAAATATTTAGCACTATTTATGATCTGTGTAGATATGGAGCATAACGTGGAAATTTGATAACACCCTGGTTTTCAGTTCTATTAATTTTCTGGACTGCCACAACAAAGTGTTAAAAGCTCTGTGGCTTAACTGAAAGAAAGTTTTTCTCTCACAGTCTGAAGGCTAGAACTCCAAGATCAGGGAGTTAGCAAGGTTGGTTCCTACTAATGCCTGTGAGGGAGAACCTGTTCCATATTGCTCTCCTGTTTCTGGTGGCTGCGTGCACTCTGGTGTTCCTTGGCTTGTACGTGCATCACCCTGACCTCTGCCTTCACCTTCCCATGGAATTCTGTGTTTGTGTATGTCCCTCTGTCTCTATGTTCAAGTCCCCCTCTCCCTACCCTCCGTTTGTGTGTGTGTGTGTGTGTGTGTGTGTTTAGGATACAGTCATATTGTATTAGAGCTCACTCTAATGAACTCACCTTGACTTGATCATCTGCAAAGAACCTATTTCTAAATAGGGTCAATTCACAGGCACTATGGTTTAGACTTCCAAAATCTGTTTTGCTATTCAACCTACAACATTGACTGAGTTTTGAAATGCTTTTCTTTAAGCATACCAAGAAAATGCTCAACTATGTGTCAAAATATCTGGGTTTAAATCCATCTGTCCTCAATCATGAAAGAATCATGTAATTTTTTTCATGTGCTAAGCTTTCACAAATATGCCTTGTTATTCAGGCTCTGCTTTCTCTTATCTGCATCAAAATGAAGATGCATGTCAAGGAAGAAAAGGCTGGAATGAAAACTTATAAAAGGGTCTTAAAAAGCAGAAGTATTAAGAAAATAAATGAATTAAAATAATTAAATGAAATAAAGAAGTAAAAGATGTCCTTAAAAAGTGGTTGAAATGGAATAGTGGCAAGGAAAATTCAATTTATGATTGGATCTATTGAAGATAAAGAAACAGTTCATGAGATCTAGGTTCTTGGTTCTGCCCTCTGAGGGACACTAGAAGTAATAACAATCAAGTGATGATCACAGACAGATCATAGAACCCACTCATGCTTTCTAAATATTATCTCTTCACTAAGAGAAATGGAATTTTTGGAGAAATGCCTAATTTCAGGCTGGAGAAGGAAAAGTAAAAGATGAACCTAGATAATCTTATTATTTCTGAAAACTGAGACACATAAAAGGACATAGACACCAACCTGAAGGAGCTCCCATGGCCAAATTAAATGATAGTAAATATTTTAACCCCTTAACATCAACTATTATAACATTTTTAATAACATTTTATATATCTATATTTATATGAAAAGCCCTTTTGTATAGTTGGAGTTAAGTGATAAAATATGGAAAGAATGAAAAGATTCCCCCCCCCCCCCAAAAAAAATCACCATTTGGCTACAATCAACATTCATTCAGGCAAGACTCATAAAAGGGATACTAAAAGTATTAACTGACATCTTGAGGTGTCACAAAATATTTATTATCATCTTAATATAACTCCCAACAAGATAATGAAAAAACATAACAGGAACAACTTGATAAAGTGACCAAATCAACATAACATAACAACTAGTAACGAAACATATCAATATTGAGAAGAGTACAGCATCATTTCTGTGGTATTCCTGACAAAATATCCATAACCTAATCTGGACACATCAAACAACCCAAAGAGAGATTCATTTTATACAAACTTACTGACCCACTTTCTTTAAAAAAAATAAATAAATAAATAATGTTCCAAAATAAAAGAGACTCAAAGCACAACAACTTAATGCAGTATATGATCCAGGTGTTTCTTTTGGTATGAATGGTATTATTCAGGTAGTTGCCAAAACCTGAATAATGTCTTCAAATTAGATAAAAGGGCTATATCAGTGTTAATTTCCTAATGTTGTTAAGTGTGCTGTATTCAATGGCGTACTTACAGAAGAAGAGATGTAATATCAGTAGCTTACTTGCAAATATGACAAAGGGTTAAGGGTGGGGGGAATCTGAGTGAAGAGTGTATGAGAATTTTTGTACTACTCTTGAAACTTTTTGTATGTCTGAAATGATTTTAAAATTAAAAAAAAATAAAAGTTAAAAGTTAGTTATTTAAACTCTTACGGGATAGATAGTAAGATGTGAAAAGAGAACAAAGGTGCTATTCTTGAATTAGGAGTAGGAAATAGATGGTAGCTCGTAACCAAAAAGCCACAGTGAGGTTAAAGAAGAGTCTCAACACCACCCGGATGTGGAAGATTTGCAGAGATGGGAATACCAGGACGGAAAGGCAGCAGCAGATGCAGAATCTCAAGGTCCTCGTGTCCCAACCATCAGCTTTCAATTCAAGTGCATTGACGTGCTGTGTACTAGGGGGATTACTTAAGGTTTTTGTCTTGCTTTCCTTATCTATACAATGGAGAGGCTTAATCTTAGTACATCCATTGATACAGATATGATAAAAATTAAATCCATCCAGATAAGAGCACCTATAGGTGATATTCTGTTAGTTGACTAGGGCTACCATAACAAAAGACCACAGGCTGGGAAGCTTAAAGAAACAAAACTTTTGTCTCATAGTTCTATAAGATGGAAGTTCAAAATCAAGGTGAAGGTAGATTTGATTTCTGCTGAGGCCTCTCTTTGGCATGAAGATGACCATCTTTTCACTGATCACAAGACCTTTTTGCTAAGTATGTGCATCGCTGGTGTTTCTTATAAGGACACCAGACATATTAGTTTAGGGTCCCATTCTTAGGACTTCACTTAACCTTAATTATTTCTTTAGAGGCCCTATCTCTAAATACACTTACCTTTAGAGTTAGGACTTCAACATGCAAATTTCAGAATGACATGCTTCAGTCCACAAAAGATATTAAATATTATTAATGATCAATATATGATTATTTGGATCATGATTAAGCACAATATAATGGTCCAAATGGCAAAAATGAATTTATGTTCAAATGAATAAAAGTTATATTTATTGTGCAGCTTTAAAGGTCTGAGATGAAGTAGATTGTAAAGCATTTTGCAGTTCCTCTGCCTAGATCCTAACTTCATTATAAAGATGGCTATTTCAAACTATAATCAAAGCTTTGACAGGTGGTCAACAGTGTCATCCAATCTAACGTTGGGTTCCAAGAACTCATATTGTTTCAATTGTCAGTAATAAAATCAAATGAGTGTTACCTCAGCCATTTCTGTCTGGCTTCAAACTATAACACGCTTAAAGTTTCCTGTGAAGGCAAAAGAAATGACTGAACACTTTTTTGCTCAATCTACACTGTGCAGTCAAGGGGAACAGTGGGTATTACCACATTATCTAATTGCAATTGCTATCCTAAGGGAGATAAATTAAACGCACTGAAATATTTTTCGCAGAATTCATTTTTCATATTTATATAATTTTTAACAGAAAGATCATTTGAAAGGAATTATATTACCATAATATTCTGATATTGCTGTAAACATAAAATCCAGTATTTTATTGAATTGTTAGGGAATACTAAGAATTTCTTCTCTTCCGAGTAATACCAATGGTTAATAACTATAATTAGCCAACAATGCTATAGAAAGCAATTTTAACTGCAAAGATGAATGTGTGTATATACACATACACTAAATACATATATATGGTCTATGGCAAAAAACAAAGTTAGTTGCAGGATTATTTTTTATTTGAATAATAAACTCAATGATTGATTTAAGTTCCCTATTATTAGACTTAGTATACTTTAACCTCCTCAACTTAACCCTTAAGTAATTCATAGGCAGTCTTTTTCTTCCTCATATATTAAAAGAGCTCATCTGCTTTCTTTGTTCTCTATGATTTTTTGTTTGTTTGTTTCCCTTATCAGTTTTGAACACTTGGTACATTTCCATCTCTATCATTTTTCCATTCCAATTATTTTCAACACAACAGACATGCATTTTTTTTTTGTCTGCTTAGTTTGACCCTTGACATAGTTAAATATCATCTCTGAAATTTCATGATAAAACAGGGAAAACATAAAACAGGGAAAACATAAAACAGGGACATTTTGTAGGTTGCGTGTTTTAAAGAACAGCCAGCGCTCCACCGTGAAAGACACAGGAGACAGTAATGAGAGAGCAAATGCCAATAACTGATAGTTTACAAGAAATCCTTGAGGGTCCCATGTTAATCTTTGGAACCTAGGTTTTGTCTTTAGTTCAATTTTTTCAAAGTATGTTCATGCTAAGATGCTTTTGTTTTGACAAAGGTTTTCCTCATGCTTCCCTCTCATTTTTTTCAGTATTCACCTCAAGTTTCAAGACAGGTTGATACCCTACTATTTGCCATCTCTTTTAGTTAAAAGAGAAATTTGATGTGCTATATTTTTCTGTGTCTGGGGAAATCCATCTGATGTTATGCACATTACACTCCAGATTAAATTTCATCAAAATGCTATAGACACTTTACTGATTAATATACTAAAATTACTACCTTTCAGAGCATGCTCCATTTACAGAGAGACTGTTAAAAAAAAAAATTCCCAGTAGAAACATGTTTAAAACACATTTCAGTGATTCAGTATGTGTATCTTCTTTGGAACATTTTGTGAAAAAATAAAACATCTGTAATTGACATCTGTATTTTTAGATGGTGTTTCCAGCACTTTGTTTTAATTATGAATTTGGACATATTCAGAAAAATGTTGATAATATTTTCTTGCATACACACAAATTGAGTAGGTAATCTGATCTGGATTATGCAGCTAAACCCTAATACTAATTATCATACTTCAAAATATTTTGATAATAGAAATTCCATTTTTGACTATCTTTAAATGGTAGACTTTTTGGAAAATCCTTTCAAACAAGTACTTCTCATATACTGTTGATGATTTCCTTCATGTTGATGAAGCTTATCACTACAACACTTCCATCCTCTCTCCGCCCATTTTCCTAATTCTATTTTAGGGAAAGTGTAGAGGCTTGTCCAGTTAGTAAATTTGGCAACAGAACAGACACACTTGGCCTCGCTCTTATCTTATGCCTCCTGCAGTCTGCCCATTCACAGAAAACACATCTTCTACTTTTTTTGCCGAGAACAAGTTTATACTTTGGTCAAGGAACATCCTTCCTAGCCTGGCACTGCTGTTCTCTGCAGCTTTATTGACATTAATTTGACTTTTTTACCAAGACCTATGCTTATCATAGCCTTTCATCAGTAATAAATGTGCTGTATTAGCTTCATGTCGCTTGACACTTATTTCTCAGCTGGTTTGTAATATTGCAAACATGAAAATTCTAATAATTTAGAATGTACCTGATAGAATTTGTTAAAAAACAAGAATTATATGACTAGATTTTAATGTCCTTGTTCTAAATTTAGCAGAGAAAAACAATAAAGAAAATATAGATGATTTATATAATATAATCACTAAATGTTATAGATATTATATAGGCATATATACTCTAGCAACAGATAATTTCATTTTTTGCTTGTGAAATAGTTTTTTAAAATAATGTACTTGGGAACAGAAACAGAGAAGAGTGTTAAAACCTCTGGCCAACACTGTGAATGATTCTGTTTCTTCTTGTGGTTCTATCAGCTTTTGTTTTGTGCATTGTGATTCTCTTTAATTTGGTGTATAAATATTTAGGATTGTTATGTCATCATAAGAACTGACCCTTTATCAGTATAAAATTTCTCTTTTTATACCTGCTAATATGTCTTGGATTTTTGTCTATTATTAATATATTCATTCCAGCTTTGCTTTGTATAACATTAGGATGTTATATCATATTCATCCTTATGTATATAATTAATTTCTATATTTATGTTTAAAACAGATTATGTTTATATATTGTGTCTTTTTTTACATAATCTGAAAGTCTCTGTCATTTAAGTAGGTATTTAGACGTTTTACATTTAATATAATTATTGATATACTTGAGTTCAAATTTATCATTTTATTTGTTTTTCATTAATTCTACCTGTTATTTTTTCTTTTTTCACATATTTCTGCCATCTTTCTTTGTTGGTTTTTCATTATAAGTAATAGTGATTATTTTACGTGTATATGACTTTAACTTATTACATTGTATTTTCAACCAATAATGTAACATATTACATACATTGTAAGAACTGCATATTATGTCTGATAGTACAGTTGTTTCCCCTACTGGCTTTTGTGTTAGTGTGACAGATTTTACTTCCATATATGTTATAAACCTCACAATATATTGTTAATATTTTAATTTTGTTTTAACAGTTACTTGTTTTTAAAAGATAATTTTTAGAAGGAAAAAGGTCATTTATATTTACCCGTAGTTACTTTTTCTCAAAGAGGTTCATTCCTTTCTGTAGATTCAGACTTCCATCTGAGTGGGCTTTATTTTTCTTTTGCTGAGGATTCTCTTTAACATTTCTCAAGACTCAAGGGAGGCCATCTGAAGATTTCTGAAATTCTCTATGAAAATCTCTCCTATTCATTACCTGCAGCTTCCCAGGTGAAGAAGTGAAACAAATAGATGGTAGGCAATGCACCATGGCTCCTAAAAACCATGGTATGAGATAGGCTGCACATCTGTTCACATTCTATTGTCAAAAACATAGTCATATATAAACACCCATAACAAGATATTGGGATATATGGAATTGTTTCCAGGCTTGGGGTATTGTAAGTTTTTATGAATGTTTCAGTAAGAGCCTTTGTGTAGATATAGGTTTCACTTCTCTTGGATAAATACCTACCTCATCTGGAAATTGTATGTTTAAATTGATCAGAACCTGCCAAAGGTTTTCCAAAGTGGTTCTATCATTTTAAGCTCCTACCATAAATTTTGTATTTGATTTTCCCCAATACTATTATCAATATTTTCTATTTCATTCATTCTAGAAGGTTCATAGTAACATCTAATTGTGGCTTAATTTGCATTTCCTTGATGGCTAAAAGTATTGAGCCATTTCATTTTACTTTTGTTTGGTGCTCTTCTTTTTTACCTTTTTTTGAAATGTCTGCTGCATTCTTTCTCTATTTTAAACATAAGATTTTCTTTTATTTTTGGGCTGTAAATTTTTTGAAAGATAATAATACTTCATCCTATTCATAGAAAGAGATGAATAAATATATATATCCTATATGGATATATATGTATATTTCTTTTCTTTCAGCTGAAGAGTTGTATTTTCATTTTCTTAAATATTTTGAAGAGCAGGAATTTATTTTTGACAAAATTCAATTTAAAAATTACTTTTTATTTTTACCTAGAGTGCATTTGTGATGGCTTGTGATATCTAGGAAAAATTTGTTATTGCAAAACTAGGATGATTTATGCAAATATATTATTCTAGATATGATATAGGTTTGGCTTTTTATATTTAGTTCTATGATCAATGATTTTATATCATTTCATCAAAATATAATTTGCATGTAATAAAATTCTCCAATTTTGCATGTATAATTTATCATTCTGGCTAATACACACAGTTGTATAACAACCAACAAAGTGATAAACAACATTTTTATCTTCGTACAAAATTTCCTTACATTCACATGAAATCAATTCTCTAACTCTCCTCTGGCTATTGGCAAATAGTAATCTCTTTCTCTATTATACAGTAAAATTACAATCCTGTGCTCTTCATTAGACAATGTATAAAACTAATAATTTTTGTATATTTTATTCAATTTTTAGCTGTTTATGATGGAAGGGCTAATCCAGTATAAGTTTCCTTATCAGGATGAAAACAGAAATTTTATATAATCTTCTGCAAAATCAAATATTTATGTATATAATAACTCCTTTACTTGACTACTAACTTAACTGGATTAAGAAATTCAGGGATCCCTGGGTGGTGCAGCGGTTTAGCGCCTGCCTTTGGCCCAGGGCGCGATCCTGGAGACCCGGGATCGAATCCCACGTCGGGCTCCCGGTGCATGGAGCCTGCTTCTCCCTCTGCCTGTGTCTCTGCCTCTCTCTCTGTGACTATCATAAATAAATAAAAATTAAAAAAAAAAAAGAAATTCAAAACAAAAAAAATGATTTCAAAGACTGAATCCAGCTTTACATTTATTCCAGTAGTATTCACTGACCCAGAGATATTTGCCTACTCTAAAACTTTCTGATCAGGAGGTAAAGGAGGTCAAATGTGATTATCAAAATGTCATAAAACCAAAAAAAAAAAAACAAACAAACAAACAAACAAACAAAAAAAACAAAATGTCATAAAACCACTTTCCAAAATGCTTTATAATTACTTTTTGGAATTAAAGTGTACCTTTATATTGCACTCACCTATTTACAGAAACAGTAATTTTATTGGAGATTCAAGATCTCACAAATTTAAACAAATAATTTAGCAGCACCCTCGTAAACTTTTCATTTGGAGCTAACGTATGATTCCTACCCTGCGAAAAATATGAAAAAACAATAAATGTGGCCAAGGAGAGAGAATGTATAAGACAGGGATTTTATGGCAAGCACACATGGATATCAGCAACTTACTTTTTAACAACAGAGAAAAAAGCACCAGGAAAAGGTATGCATTTTCCCTCCATGAGAAAAGGACTTTATTTTGCATAGTCCTATATATTTTACTTGATTTATTTTTTTCTTTTGTGTACTTTCACCACACTTCTGATTCTACCTCCAAGTACAATTCACACAATTCACTAAAATAATAATAATAATCTACGATATTTTATCCTTTTTTGAAAGCTAGTACATAAAGTTACCCACTCATAACTAAATGCATATGTTGCAGGAAAAAATCCATTAAGCACATTTGGAACCAGAATTTCTATTGAAATTCACAGCATGATACAAAAGAAAGGTAAAAAAAAAAAAAGGTTAACATCATTATAGGATTGGACTTAACGCGAATCTAGAGTATTGCCCTGTCAATTCCAAGTACAGAAATTGATTCACTTTGTATTTTTGCCCTGAAAAGAGCACTCTAATGTGACATTAAAATATGTTTATTTTGTGTTTTAAGAATTTAGAGAATTTTATTTTGAGGATGGCATAAATTCATAGACTCTGAAGAAGGTGCATAAAAGTAACAAAATGTACTTAGAAAGATGAAAGTATGAACAGCTGAATTCCAGAAGAAAGCATAAACAAATAAATAAAGTGAATGATTCAGAATGAGATACCAATGCAATAAATTATATCAATCACAAAGTCCTAGGAAAAATGTCTATTTTACATAATTGCGTCTGTATATTGAGAGAACCACTGAAGATTATTTAATTTAAATATTCAGGATTTCCAAATTTTTGTTGTTATTTTTATTACTACATATTACTGATCTTCAAACCTCAGATTAATTTCACTCAAAATCTCTTAGATATTTGTATAGAGTCATTATTTATAAAGCAATCTCGATAAAGCTACTCAGCAAGTGTTTTAATTATAATTACAGAACTACTTTTCATTGTGTACATAAAACGAACCATTCAGTTGTGTGCTATGAAAACTGTCCGGGCAGGGGGAAGTGATATGTCTTGGTTGTCATAGTGTGAATACTCCCACCAAGGCTGCTTTCAATCAAGCTGCCAATGTGATGTCACTGAACAGGAGCTGAAAAAAAAAGAATCATACATTCTGCTTTTGCATGTTGGTATGAGTGAGGTCCTGTATAAAAATAATTTTTTTAGGGGATATTCTCCAATGCTTTGAAGTAAAATGTGGCAATTGTGGTGTTAAGCACTAGTGAACTTATTAAGTGCATGCAGCTGAAATGAGAGAGTTAGGATTCATAACCCAGGTCTCTTTCCCTGCAATACCGAAAACCTGTATGCATATAGGTTCACACACACACACACCCGTGCACATTAAAGTTGGATTTTTATAAAAAACAGAGGAAAGTTCTAACACTAATAATAATGCTGTTGTAGTTTATATGTATTTATATTATTGCCTTTGTTGTTATTATTGTTGTTGCCTTTCCACTTATTTAATCATATGGATTAATGCAATTTCCTCTGAATGCAAAGAGGAAATAATGAAGCTTTATTGATTCTTACTGATATTTATATCAGGTTTTGAAATTTCACTGTAGAAGTTTCAAACAGGAATTTTAAAATTATATTCTTATTATATATTGCATATATATTATATGCAATATAATTCTTATTATATATTGCATCGCATGTCGCTAAAAGTCAGTTGCTTCAGTGTTCCTTAAGAAGCGTCACAGTAAAAAAAAAAAAAAAAAATAAAAAAAAAAAAAAAAAAAAAAAAAAGAAGCGTCACAGTGCTGTGCATGTGCTTTGGCAGATGTAACACTCTCCCTTCTTCCCTTTCAATCACTCCTTCAATCTCTGTTTCTTTCTTTTTTTCTTTTTTTTCTTTTTTTCCTCTCACAAATTTTCAAGTTATATGGACATTATTAAGCTACTCTTTTGGAAAGACAGACATGACTATTCTTTTCTAAGAAATCAACTGAATCCTACATATATATATATATATATATATATATATATATATATATAATTTATAACTTAAATTATAATTTACTTTTAAATATAAGTTTAAATATAATATATAATTTATTTTTATACTTCATTTGAATTTATGTAGGTCTGAATTTATAAGCACATATTTTACTGCCGTTCATTTAGTAAATAAGTTAACAAGTGATTTAAAATCTGCATACAAAATAAGGCAACTCTGAAGAATGCTTCTTCTATATGACAATTCATAGTATTAACACATAATTCTGCAAATGAAAATTTACTAAAGCATTTTTGAGTCAAAGACTCAAATCAGCAGAGCAGCAGGCAAAATGGTACACTGACTAAATTAGAATGCCCATCTTTTTTTTTTTTTTAGATTTTATTTATTTATCTGAGAGGGATAGAAAGCACAAACAGGGAGGAGGGGCAGAGGGAGGAGAAGCAGACTCCCTGCTGAGCAAGGAAGCTCAATGTGGGACTAGATATGAGGACCCTGAGATCATGACCTGAACTGAAGGCAGACACTTAACCCGCTGAGCCACCCAGGCATCTGTCCATCTTCTTTTAATAATCTATTTAATACTTTTTAGAAGTATGACTCTTGCTTTATCTCAAAGGAAAGTTTATAGACTTTATAATGCCACCCTTAATTTGGCCTTAAAATTGTGGTGAAAAAAAAAAGCAGTCAAATAATATGTTTCAAACCTCTATCCTCTATAATCAAGTTATTTAATGCAGTTGCTTTGGTAACTTTGATTCAGTGAAGGGACTCAGAGTTTATATTATTCCTGAGAAATTCCATCTTTGGAAACATTATGCCCAGTTTATGAAAATGAATACCCTTCTAAACACGGGCTCTTAGATTTGAGAGAGATTACTTTCATCAAATTTTGAGTCTATGTGTCTTCATTAAAGATGACAAATTTTACCGGAGAATGCATTTTATCCATGCTAAACCTACTCAAGAAGGTGTTACCCTATATAAACCTGGTGCTAATAGTATTGTTCTCAACAAGCCTTTTTTATATTGCTTATCCTTTGAAAAAGGGTTACCATAAATCTGCAATTTCTTATTGGCTTAGAATTTACCCAACTGTCTCCCTAAGTGTGCTCCAAAGAACTGACCTGAAGCATCCTGATGAGATTTATATTTTGAAAAAAGGTCAAATAATTTCCAGAAATGTATACTTGAATAGAAGTTAAATGTTTTCTTAATCACATTTAGTTATTTGTAAAGAGCATCCTCAAAAACAAATTAAAAGCAAACAAGCAAAACACTATGTTCTCTGGAAATTACAATGCTCCGTCACAGAAATGTGTGAGGCAAGTGAGTACAGATTCTGACTCCTGGGAATGGAGTCAAAACAAACTTTGGATCTCCATTTCCCGAAAGGAAATGAATCACAACCAAGCCAGATAATACTTGAAAACAAATACAGTATCAAATTCTAATTACTCACACTTTGTCCATGATTACTGTATTTGTGGGTAAGAATGCATAGTTGATACCCTTACCACATTTCTGTACCAGTTTATTGTTCATAGTTGAATCTAGGCCCTAGACTAATTTTCTGAGATCAGTTTTTACCTCTTTCTGCCATACTCACCGTGCTATTGGCATGGGTGCTTCTCTCTGCCTCCTCAAAATACCAGCCAAATTTCTCTAGGTTTGCATCAGTGTCAGACATTGATACTACATGGATTATACTGGGGTTGAAGAAATTAGTGATTATATTAGTAATAAGAACCAGGTTGTCCATGATTTGGAAAAGAAAGGAATAAGGAAAAGGAGAAACTTAGACTGAACCTTGGATGTTGAATTGGAATTGTAGAAAAAGAATTTCAGAAAAAGAAAAGAGAGCTGATAAAAATTTACCTCTGACCGCTCCCCTCCCAAAAAAAGCAAAATTCAAAAACTAAAAAATGAATTAGATATCCTATATAATAACTTTCCAATATAGTAAAACTGACTTCGAATATCTTTTTTAGCTAACATTTTCTCTCATATTGGTTTTACTCCTCTAATTTTATGTCCTTTTGACTCTCTCTTTATCTACACACACACACACACACACACACACACACACACACTGAGACTGTGAAAAAACAAAACAAAGCAATGAAAACAAAACAATGGAAAAGAATATTATATACACTATAATGTGGAAAAGGTATCCCAGAAATAAAAGTATACCTGCATCTGTACATTGAAAGAACTTATATTTTAGTGAATATTAACCTAAAAACTTCAATTCTAAGATGAATCCTATCAAAATTGTTAGGCAATAAAGGAAAAAGGAAACAGTGTTTAGAGCCTTTAAGCCAAAAGACCATGTTTATAATCTAAGGAGGAAAATCTGATTGGTGTCAGATCTCTTGATTCTTGACAGAACAGGCAATGCAAATCAACAAGGAATTCAAAGGACCCCAAAATTCTACAAATAGCCAAATTTCCCTTCAAGGAAGCTATGGAACATGCAAAAACACATGGAATACTGCATTTAGAATCCTCTTGAGAAATCTACTAGGAAATGAGCTTCAGCAAACCAAGAGATGATATTGGACACTTAAGCAAAATATATGCATTAAGTATATTTAGTTATAGATCAAAGACTAAATGTTTGGAACAAAGGTGATAATCAATATATAATGATACACATATTGACAAGGTATAAATAATACAACTAAAAATGTGGAAGAAGAAAGAAGGAAGGTGAAAGCAGAATAAGCGTAGAGATTTTTATATAAGCTAAGCACATGAGAGTCTCTCTCTCTCTGTTAGCTTGGGGTGCCATAACAAAATGCCATAAACTGGATGGCTTCAGCAACAGAAATTTATTTTCTTAAAGCTCTGGAGGCTGGAACTCTGAGATTAAGGTGCCAGCAGGCTTGGTATCTGGTGAGGGCTCTCTTCCTGGCTGCAGACAGTCACCTTCTTGCTATGTCCTTACATTGCAGAGGAAGAGATAGCTCTGTGGTGTCTCTTTTTATAAGGGCATTAATCCCATCACTGAAGAACCTGCCATGGCCTTATCTAAGACTATCGACCAAAGGCCCCATCACACTGGAGTTTGGGGCCTCAACATGTGAATTTGAGCAAAGATGTGAGATATTTTTATAGTTACAAAACCCAATATTAAAATTTTAAGCAGGGAAGAATGCTACATAATGTCATTAGTATCAACATAGCCAGTAGAATAAAAATATATGCTTCCTAAATACCAGAGCAATACACAGGGGCAAAGAAGACAAACGACATAGAGGTACACAGTATATATAACATGAAGGCCAAAATAATCATGACAAAAACTACTATGATAAAATTAAAACCACACATATGTTATATCAATAGATGTGAATGTGAATTGACACATAAAATAGCAAACATAAAACTATAAATTGACTCAAAGTAAAACCTATGTCAATATAGTATTCAAGAGGCATGCCTAAAGCAAAGTGACTCTCTGAACGACTAAAATGTAAAGGATAAGAAAATTACATCACCAAGGAGAAAGTAAACAAAGAGGGATGCAGTGCTATTTTGATATAGAGAAGGCAAAATTCAGACCCCAAATGTTAAATATATTAATAAACAACTTGAAATTCTAAAAGCCACATCACAGTACAAATGTAACATTTCTGACCATATACACAAAAGTGCAAAACATAAACAAAACCAACTTAATAAATTAAAAAAAAGCACATGGGCGGTGAGAAGTAGAAAGAAATACATATATAGGAGAAGAACTTAACACTCTACTATCAGTCCAATAAAAGTCAAGAGGACAAAGAACAAGCAGAAATGTAAAAGACTTGAACAACATAAAAAGATCACAAATCTTGTAAAATATACCAGCACTTAACACCCAGTATTAGAGGATATAATTTAATCTCAAGTGAACATGACTCATAGAAATTGATCATGTAGTAGAACATAAAGAAAATATCAATAAGTTCCACAAAGTAGAAATGATGCATCCAGTATCTCAATAGCAATGCAATAAAAATTTTAAAATAATAAAAATAATAGCAAAACAACCAATTCAAATATGTAAATAAAATGGGTAAGTTCATTTAAAAAAATAGTTTATCAAAACTGACACAAGAAGAAATGAATATAGCTAATGTAACTAACAAAGAAATTTGATTTGTTGTCAAACTTCCCAAAAGAAAACCCAGGTTCAAATGATTTACTGTGGGGGAACCTGGGTGGCTCAGTGAGCATCCACCTTTGGCTCAGGTCGTGATCCCAGGGTCTTAGGATTGAGTCCTGCATCAGGGTCCTCACAGGGAGCCTGCTTGTCCCTCGGCCTGTGTCTCTGCCTCTCTCTGTGTGTCTCTCATGAATAAATAAATAAACAATCTTTTTTAAAAAATAGTTTGACTGCTAAACACTATCAAAAGTGAAAGAAGATACACCTCTCCCCAATTTACAAAATAATATTTCAGTGAATAGAGGAAGAGAGGTCATATTGCCTAATTTGTATTTTGAGGCTAGCGTAATCATTAAGAACATCTAGTATAGAGATCACACAAACATAAAAAGTTTCTAGATCAATGCCCTTTATGAATATAGGCAACATAATCCTAATTTTATTTGCAAATAAATTCCAATAATACATAGATAATATGCTATGTCATGACCAAGAAGGATTTATCGAATATTGTAAGTTGGATTAACATTCAAAAATCAATCAACGTAATTCACTATATTAATAGAAGAGGGACCAAATTATCATTTCAGCAGATGTAGAAAAAGCATTTGAAAACTTAAAAATATTTAACACCTATTAGTGAATAAAACTGTCAACACTAAGAATGGTGGGAAATGTCCACAAATTGGTAAAGGGCATATATGGCACTTCTAGAGTTAATAACACACTAAATGGTGAAGGAATGCATTATTTCCTTCTGAGTTTAGGGACCAGACAATGACCCCTGCTTACCACTACTGTTTAGCTATTATACTGAAAAATACATCTAGCTTTCATGATTGTTTTAATCATGAAAAAAAAATGTAGAATTTCAAAGTAAAATCAACGAGAATGTGTTCTACAATTGACTGTCTTTTTAAAAGGTAGGCTCAAATTTAGTAGCACATGAAATTAAGCATAAAGTCTGACTTTAACCAAAAGGGGAACATCAAACAAAATTTATTTTTTATAAATTACATGGATAAATAATCACAGATTTCTATCTGAATTTATTTTCAATACATTTAAACAAAAAATTGTCAGGGAAATTATATATTTTTAATAAAAACAGTAGATTAGAATTGAGTAGTTAATAGTATTTTAGACAATAGGAATGAGTCCTCGCATTGGTGTTCCTAAAGATATGCTTAGGAATCCTATCATTTGATCATAAATGGAGATGCTTTCATTATTATGGCAACACTGTCAGTGTACTGCTTTAAAACAGATTAATGTTATGGAGAAGAAATGCATTAAAAGACCTTTAATTCAGGACTGTTGCCAAGAAGTAGCAGTAATGTTATTTATGGTTTAATAATTGTAAATAAATTTATATTAAATTTAATTTTTGCATGTGAAATCATGGTTTACCGAAAAGTTAGGCAATTACAGCATGAACTACTCTGAATAAAATATACAGATTGGGAGTCTATGACACAGAATACCAAGTAAGTGTAACAGTATTAGAAGACGATGTACTCCAATAAAAAAGCATCTGATATAATATGCTTTGCTTCCTATAAACTGCTGTCTTCAATTTCTTGGCAATGTACATTAATTCAGAAAATGCGTTCCATACAGTGTGGTGTGACCAAGATCATAAAATAGAGCAACAAAGAGTGAGATTGTACTTAAGTGAACTCAGTAAAATAGTTGAATAAAATGTGCATGCTTTTCAAATAAGTGCTGCTTAGAAAATCAGTTATAATTTGTAAATAATTTAAACCTTTTTTTGCATGACTAGTCTAGACTGGTGCATTTTCCCTTCTACTCTTTCTGTTTCTTTAAAAAAATGTTCCGAGGGAAAAAAAAAATCTTTTAACAACAGGGGACACCTGGGTGGCTCACAGGTTGAGCATCTGCCTTGGGCTCAGGTCATGATCCTGCGGTCCTGAGATCGAGTCCCATATCAGGCTCCCGGCATGGACCTGCTTCTCCCTCTGCCTGTGTCTCTGCCTCTCTCTCTGTGTCTCTCATGAATAAATAAGTAAAATCTTAAAAAAAAAAAAAAAAAGAATCTTGTAACCACAGAACCCAAAATGAAACCCAGTGTGGCTAAACATAAGAGTACTCGAATACAAATTGCGGTTGTTTATCTTGCATTTACTACAGCTTTGCATCAAATGGGTTTTAATCTCTTTGATAAATTTTATTTCAACACAATCCAGAGTTTCAGTAAAACCACTTTGGAACAGAGATGGATGACCACGTGTATTAGACAAGTGGCAAAAATATCTCAAAAGATGGAGTCTCAGGCTTGTGAAATGTCTTGTACCTTACCAAACAAAAGAAACAAACAATTGTAAGTAAAATAAAACAAGGGGAAGTAGAAATAAGGAAATAGAAATGAGGAAACCAAAGCATAAGAAGGCAGAATAAGAATAAATTTCTGTATCCTTTGTAAGCAGATTAAAAAGAGTTTTTAAACTTTCTTATGTTATTCTTAGGATCTGGGTAAGATTTTATTTCGAATAACTTTATTAGGATTTATGTTCTAACAACTTAACAGCTATTTCAGAAAAGTTGTACATAGAATATAAAATAAAATTATGCTATTATTAATCACAATTACTAATAAGATATAAGTAAAATGTTTAGCAGTTGCTAAAGCCTTTTCCACTTAGCTTCACACAGACTGTTAAATGCCATGCTGCTTCTAATTATTTTTTTTCTCCTGCTCTATTCACTCATTTTTCCCTTCCAAAAGCCCCATCCAGAGACAAAGAACTGTCTGCTCCTAAAACCTTGAGGAAAGTATACCTTAATGTTGGTTCTGACTATAACTTTTGCCTCAGTCTGAGGAACAGCCCTCCTAGACTTCTCTGAAAATCCTTACATACAGCAAGTAAACAGTAAACTACAATAAAAAATGATAAATTTTAAGGGGGGTGGGGAAGCAGACAACCATACGTGAACACATAAAGGAAGCACACAACCCAGATTTTTTTTTTTTTTTTGTCATGATATGAACAGACCTTTCCAGAGATTGGGTCACATGATTTGACATTTGACAAATGAATGAAAATATAGCAGATGAAAAATGGGGGGTGAGGAAATATAGTCTTACTACAGTATAGAGTAAAAGCATTAAGAACAGAGGTTTGATATGAAATTCATGTCATATCACAAAGTGCTGAGAAGTCATGTTATGGTAACATGCACGATGAGATTGGTATTAGTAGAGGATGGTGGCCCTGGCTGCAGTTTGGAATTTGGTGCTTTAGTTAGGTCTCTTTGTTTGTAATGAATAGAAAGTCCCTTAGAGTAGTTCAAACAAGGGAAGAGAGTTCTCCTTGTAATTGCAGACAAAAACATTCAGCAGTAAAGGGGCAAAATTAAATGGCTAACTGTGAACATGAACAGTAATGGAGTAAGGTCTTACAGAAACAGGAGAAAATGGGCAATTCTAAAAAGCTCAGTAGAAAGAGGATACAGGCCTTCTCCAATACACTAATTTTCATCAGTCTCTTCTTTTCTCTTTTAATTTGCTGCATGAAGGACGCCTGGGTGGCTCAGTGGTTGAGTGTCTGCCTTTGGCGCAGGGCCTAATCCTGGAGTCCCAGGATCGAGTCCTGCGTCGGGCTCCCTGCATGGAGCCTGCTTTTCCCTCTGCCTGTGTCTCTGCCTCTGTGTGTGTGTATCTCTTATGAATAAATACATAAAATCTTTTAAAAAATAATAATTTGCTGGATGATTGTTTTTATACCCTATATGTTTTCTATTCCATTATACCTTTTTGCACATAGTTTCTTATTTTTTGTCATTGCATTGATCAGGATTCATTTGTCTTCCACTGTACTTCACAGTTTCAATTTTAGTTCCCAGGATTAGCTGAACTGTTTCCTAAATATTTCCCAGTTCGGATTCCCAAGAAGGAAGAAGAAAAAGTGAGACACCAAGAGACAAATAGGCATTGAGAGAGATAAATCTAACTTCCCTTTGAACAACAACAAGAACAACAGTAGTTATAGCTTAATTACTTTCAAATCAGTGGCTATTCTTATGACACAAACCATAACTATGTTAAGAGTAGCTACAGTAGTTTAACTATAACTGTTATCAGGATAAACTCTTATGAATACAAGTTTGCAATATGAGCAAAGCCAGAACCTAGGACAATTCCCCTTAGAATAAGCTGTGGATAAGGCAGGTAGAAGCCAGCAAAAAAATTGTAATGCTCTCTAATATAGAAAAGGGATGGTGATAATCTAGAGTTATGGCTCAGAGGAAGAAGATCACCAGATGATCACAGATGGCTGTTGGTTAATTAAACAATCATGTTAACTGGAAAGATCTGAGGCTGAGGAGATATACAGGAGTTAAGCATCAGTGACCATGCAAACTAAAGAGATAGTGATCATTTTTGGTGATATGCTGCATACAATAGTAGCAGCATGTAAAAGGACTTCTATGCACACTTATCAAAAATGTCTTCCTGTGTCATATGATGATAACTGATGATAGTCATATATTAAGTTTATCATCAGACAATGACATTGATACAGATCTATTATTGATTCAGGGCATAACATAAAAAAAAGGTCAGAATTATTTATTGATACAAACTTTTACCCTAGGTTTTTTTGAAAGGCCCTTGCAGAACCCTCTTAGCAATGGGGCTAACTAGACAAGACGTCAGAAATTACACATTTAGAATTTAAAAAACTGTGTAAGGAAGAGATGTCAGCATCATGGTGGCATGAATTGTTCCTTTTTTTATTCCCCCTTGGTTCTTAATCAGTTGGACGTCTATAACAAAAAGCAAAAAACAAAAAACAAAAAAACAAAAAAAAAGGAAAAAAAGAAAAAGAAAAAGAAAAAGAAAAGAAAAAGAAAAAGAAAAAGAAAAAGAAAAAAGAAAAGAAAAAGTGCTTCTGTATAGCATAGCAGGACACCTGATTGAGCCATCGATCTGTACACCTGTAAGTGAGTAGACTGGACCACGGAGGAGATGGGAGATTGAGGGACATGGTGGCCCACCACCAACCACGACAGAGGTCATGACCCGAGAGGGGACAGCAGCTGGTCAGGCAGCAAGCCAGCAGGATTCTTCCCACAGAGGAGGTGGAGGGTCAAGGTGGTGAGTGGGGGTCTCCCAACCCACCACACTGGAGCTGGAGGGACCACTTTTCTCTCTGAGGAAAGACGGCAGTGACTGGGGTAAGGGGAAACAAAGGGGAGTATGCACACCAGGAGAACTGACAGAAAGCATGTTCTCCTAGCTGTACCACCCACCACAAATCTAAGGAGCATTCCACTCTCCGTTTGAGAATCCCCTACCAGCAGGCATGGGCACACCAAACCCCGAGTGCTAAGTGCACACCTCCCTCCCCCAACTCTGATATTAACACTTGCTTAAAAAAAAAAAAAAGTAAATAAAAGAGATGTACTCCCACCCTTAGCACCCAAATCAGTTCCAGAATAGAAACCAAAAAACTTGTGCTGAAGTGTCACCTCCTGGAAAGCAAAATGAAGGCTCCTAACCACCAACCCATGGAACTGTAGGAATCAAAGTAAACAAAATCTTGCCTAAATAAGAAAGGTACTGGCTACTTCAAAAGCAGTGGCAGAGGAACTTTCCATTAAACACCATGAAAAAAATCACAGTAATATGGTATCACAAAATAAAAATGGCATTTTTCAAGCAACCAAACCCAAAAACATGGATGGAATACTGCAGTCTAACTGGTATGGAATTTAAAACTGCTGTTTTGAAGAAATTCAACAGCTTAGAAGAAAATTCATGATCTCAGGAGTAAAACCAACAAACAGATGAGTATTTTACCAAAGAGACTGAAATTCTAAAAAAGAACCAAACAGAAATTCTGTAGCTAGAAACCTCAATAAATGAGATGAAAAATGCATCAGGAAGCATGGGAAATAGAGCCAATCATATAAAAGAGAATGAGAAAATTCAAAAAGAGAAATACAGAAATTATTCAGAAGAGTGAAGGCAGAGAACTGAGATTTTCATTAAAAATGAAGAAACTCTATGAGAACTTTTTGAATCCTCTAGAAAAGCCAACACAATAATAAGGAAGAAGAAAGAAGAAGAAAGAAGAAGAAGAAGAAGAAGAAGAAGAAGAAGAAGAAGAAGAAGAAGAAGAAGAAGAACGAAGAAGATAAGACGAGGAAGAAAAAATGATCTAAGAAAAAAGAAAGTCCGCCTACTCCTCCTCCCCTTCCAAGACTCTCTCCTCCTCCCCCCTCCCCCCTCCTCCGCCTACCCTCCTCCCCTCCTCCTCCTCCTCCCCTCCGCCTTTTAAAAAGAAGAGGGGAGGGAATGGACAGCATATTTAAAGAAATGAAAGTTGAGAACTTCTCAAACTTGGAAAAGAAACTGGATACGTAAGTCTATAGAGCTAAGATAACACCTTATTATCTCAGCAAAAAATGACCTTCTCCAAGACACATTATATTAAATCTGTCCAAAGTTAATGTTAAAGAACGGATTTCAAAGGCAGCCTGGAGGGGAAAAAAAAGGCAGTAACCTACAAAGGTATCTTGAAACAAATGAAAATGCAAAATATCAAATAGAGTGGGACGCAGCAAAAGCAGTTCTGAGAAGAGGGTTTGTAGCAATAAATGCATATATTAAGAAATTAAAAAGATCTCAAATAAACAATCTGACTTTATACCTCAAGAAACTGGAAAGGGAAGAACAAACTAAACCCAAAGTTAGCAGAAGGAAGTAAATAATAAAGATCAAGTAAATAATAAAGATCAAAATTATAAAAAAAAACAGAGACCAAGAAAAGAAAGGATCAATGAAACTAAGAGTAATTCTTGGAAAAGATAAACACAATTGGCAAACCCATAACTAGACTAAGAACAAAGAGAGAAGATTCAAATAAATAAAATTAGAAATGAGAGAGGTGCTTCAACTGATACTACAGAAAAACACAAAATCATAAGAGACTATTATGAACAAATATGCCAACAAATTATGTAACCTAGAAGTGATACCAAAACGAGGTAAGGATGCCCAAGAAAAGAAAACTGTACATCACTATCCCTGATGAATGGACATGCAAACATTCCCAACAAAATATTAACAAACCAAAGTCAAAAGCACATTAAAAGGATCATACATTATGACCAAGTGGGATTTATCCCAAGGATTCAAGGACAGGTCAACATACACAAATCAATAAATGTAATAAATCACATCATTAAAAGATAAAAATCACAGGATCATCTCAGTAGACAAAAAAGCACTTGACAAAATACAACAGCCTCTCAAGATAAAAACCCTTAAGACCTAGTATAGAAAGAACACAGCTCAGTAAAATAAAGGCCATATATGACAAACCCACAGCTAACATTACCTACTCAAGAGAGAGCAATTGAAAGCATTTCATCTAAGATCTGGAATAAGACTAGAATGCCCACTCCCACGACTCCTTTTTTTTTAAGTTTTTATTTATTTATTCATGAGAGACACACACAGAGAGAGAGAAAGAGAGAGGCAGAGGGAGAAGTAAGCTCCCTGCGGGGAGCCTGATGGGAAACTCCATCTCTGGACCCCAGGATCATGACCTGAGCCAAAGGCAGATGCTCAACCACTGAGCCACCCAGGTGCCCCCTATTACTCCTATTTAGTATAGTCCTAGAAGTCCCAGCTAGAGCAGTTAGGCAGGACAAAGAAATAAAATTAGAAAGGAAGAAGTGAAATTGTTATTTGCTGATGGTATGATCCTATACATAGAAAATCTCAAAGAATCAGTCAAATACAAACTGTTGTAATGAATCAACAATTATTGTAAAGTGGTAGGATATAAAATCAATGTACAGAAATGAGTTGCATTCCTTTACACCAATGATGAAGCATCCAAAAAAGAAGGAAAAGAAAGAAAGAAAGAAAAAGAAAGAAAGAAAGAGAAAGAAAGAAAGAAAGAAAGAAAGAAAGAAAGAAAGAAAGAAAGAAAGAAAAAGAAAGAAAGCCATTTATAACAGCACCAAAAACAATAAAATTTGTAGGAGTAAATTTAACCAAGGAGGTCAAAGGCCCATACTCTGGCAACTTTTTTTTTTTTTTTTTTAAGATTTCATCACTGTTATACTCATACAAAAAGTCTTCAATATACAGGATAAATTAATAAATGTGTGCGTATCTATCCATGGTAGTAGTAAAAGCAAAAGAACTACATAGCCTAATATTGCAAATAACTTGAATTATTATTAATGTAAAGGAGATGTTATTTATTCAGTGAATACTCAGCCATATTTTGAGGACTCTGAATGGATACAGCACTAAATAACTTGGTTTATCAAAAGCCTATTGGAACAATAATTGATATTATTTGTTTCATTATGAATGTATCCCACTTTCATTTTTATTAAATATCAACATTTAGATAATAAATTTGAATCATTATTTCTTAAATATCTTTTGAGACTAGGTCACATACTCCCTAGAAATAAAATACCTCTTTAACTTTACCATGTTTTCTTATGTGCTCTTTTAAAAATAGCAAATTTACATGTCAAGTGAAAGAAATTCCAAGTCAGAAAAAAATATTTAATGCAATGAGATTTTAAATTATTTAAATTCCAAAATGCCTGATGGTTGTTGCATGAGGGTTCTGTTACATTACTGTTTTATATATCTTTTCCCAACTTTCACCTCTCCCAGTTATTTATTATGAATATTGATCAGCAAGAAAAGATTTCTAATATTCTCACTCCTAGAAATCGAAAGGAGAAAGTTTTACATCTACCATTTTTTTTAGTTAAAATATTCTTGGTAATAGATGAATAATTATTTCAATGTCTCATTGTTATCCAGATTATCTTTCAAGCCAATCCTCTTAAATAAAATAATATAGCAGATATATAATAAGCACTCTATATTGCAAAGTATCTTACGAGGTTAATTCATTTAATCCTAATAGCTGCACATTAAATTTAACATTATTATTTTCCTTTCATAAGTAATGAAATGGGGGCTTAAAGAGGAAAGCAACCCCTTAAGGTCATAGTTTAAGACAGATGGTGCAAGAGTGACCCACTCAGGTCTGTTCCTCAGCCACTGTGTTAATTCCCTGTACTTCCCATCACACTACTGCAGGCCATTTTCTCCCCTCTTTTGAACCAGTTCTCTAACTGGTTTTCTGCTTCTCTTTCTTCCAATTAATTCATTCTCCACACACAAGCAAATGAGAATTTATGGCTGTTCTACTTAAAACTTTATAGTGACTGAGGTTGAATTTTAAATCCTTTGCAACACCCAGAAGTCTCTGCATCATCTGCACTGTGCTGAAATCTACACCGGCGATTTTCAGGTGTGTCTGCATAGAAGAATCATGCAGGTGCTTTAAAAAAACTAATGAAATCAGAGCCCCACCCCAGACCATTTAAATAGGATCTCTGGGCATGAGGCTTATCCAGACAGTTAACAAGTTCAGTGAGAGGTGAGAGCTCTCCCTTAATGCCTCCTTTGGGACCACTCGTCACTCTCTAAATTCTAGGTGCCTTTTTGTTGCATTAATTGATTTATTTAGTAGTTAAATGATTTAGTGTATTTATATTCAATAATCCACACTGATGTCTAATCAACATAACCTTTGCTAACAGCCTATGTATAATCCGTACAGTTCAGGACCCCTTGTAGGTCTTCATTGTAATAAAGCCCCCTATTTAATCTAGTGCAGATAATTTAACAGATTACTAACATCACCAAGTTTCTATGAATACGATAGCAAATCATCAGCTATAAATGTAAATGAAAAGTAAGCAAAATATTTTATCAAGTCATTTTGTAAATTCAATCTTCTACATTGAAATAACATTTCTACAATTCCTACATTCCTAATTATCTAAATTTCTAAAATTTCTGCAATTTTTACATTCCTAATTAGCTAAATAACCATGTTTATATATTCAATAAAGTTTCTTGATTATGAATTCATGAGAATTCATAACTTCATTAAATTACTTATTGACCATATATCAGGGCCCTGGAATAAGAGTTTGGGACATGTATAGAGTTAATTCAGATATGACTCTTGTTTTCCAGATGATTATAATTTATTAAAGGAGATAAACTAGGCATGAATCTAAATAACTGTATTCTAAGAGAGAAAATCATGCAGTACAATGGGAGTGATAAAATAATTATAGGATGAGGACACACGGCAGCACAGCTCTCAGGCATAAAAGAAGCTGTCTTAAGTCCCCAAAATATTCATGGAAGACAAAATTATAACAGTATTTCTCTACTGAGACAAAAAAAATGTTTCATATGCTTCTATATTGTATGTACACAGAAAACCTTCCACTATTTCCTAGGACAATATTTGAGTTATAATTTAGTTTACAATTCTGATATGTTTGGAAATAAGTAGGGAAAATAATTGGTAAAAATATATTTCTTCCTATAACAGTGGCATAAAATATGTATTTTAATCATCAACAGATTTAAGAAACTACTCCAGAAAAGAATTTGAAACACAAATCTCTTACAGCTGGCAGTTATAGTGCGTTATCTCCCTAATGCAGTGCCATCATAGGTAAATGAAGAAAGTGTTTTTTTTTATATATTTTAGATTAGCCACAAGAGGGAACTCACAGGGACCTGTTAATGTAACTGAAACATATTAACAATGGTAAAAAATGTTAGTCTGCAGAGTTCAAACAAAGTTCATTCTCTTATTATGTTTTAGTCCTGTGATGCTTGAAAGGAAGTTTTGAAAAAAAAAAAAAACAATGACTTTTTCTACAATTTCTGAACTCATGTCATAACTTTTCAAGGTTTTGTGAGTGTCCTATTATAAGATTTAATTAGGTGATTATTATTATTATTATTATTATTATTATTATTATTTTGCTAAGGCAAGGATTGGAGGTCCTAATAGACATGATTTTGCACTGAATGAGCTTCTTTCACTTCACTGTTACTCTGGGATCTTGGCAGTCCTTTAACCCAGCTGCAAATTATCATCTGTTTCTTCCCACTAATATTAGAGGAATAACAATAATAATATTGATATTTACACCACTTTTCAAACAATGCTTCATCCTTTGTGAATGATATAAATTTGAAAGTAAGTAGTAGAGTAATTGTATCCTAGTATTGGTGTTTTACGTTTCACAGCGTATTTGGCCCTGGAAAGATATTGAAAGGGATCTTATCCCCTCCAGATTTGAACATAAGAACAAGTGAGATTGAATTCAAAGGTTTAATTCTTCTTGACATTTCTGTCTTCTGGAACAAGCATCATTTCAAATGCTAATTAATAAAGGAACATATACAGTGCAAGCCATCAGCACCCACCATGCAACACAAGAAAAACGGATCAGAGAATCTGTAGGTAAAGCTAGTTTGCTGGCTTTCTTCCTTATTTGGTAACGTCTTTTTCTCTAGAGCTCCCAGTAAATATCGAAACACATAATTATCGGATTAAGTCAATGTTATAAAAAAATTCTGTACAAGTTGTGTAGTTTAATTTACTGCTAATCTTGGTTTTGGAAGAAAATGCATTTGTGGCCAAAAAAAGTATAAAAGAAAAGTGAAATATTTAAGGTAGAGTTTAAATATCTTTACCCCAACTCCAAACACTTAATGAAGCAGTGGGTGTTTTGTAAGAATTAGACTGAAGATTAAGTCAGCGTTCTTGTGGACTCGGTGTAAGGCCTTAATAAACACCATAGCAATCATTTTGTAAAGCAGTTCATGCTGTTAATTTTTTTTAAATCTTTTGCTTCAAGATAAAAAATATATATATAATAATAATAATAATTAAGCACCCAACACTAACAGTATTTCCATCATTGTTGTCTTGTTGTATTTCAAAGATTTTCCACATTCCAGAAAATAAAATTTATATCAGAGAAATCAAAGACCTTATAACTTATCACTTACAATGGCAGAAACAAACGTGAGAGACTTAGGTATCATGATCAATGCTCAAGTTATCTTTGCATCATTTTTTTTTTCTTGCAACGGTTCCAAGTCCGAGGGAGGATATATCACTGTATATTTCAGAATGTTTGAGACCTGATTAATTTTTATTGCAAACTTGGCTGATCATATGTACTCTATGGAAATATTTTCTATAAATACCAATTTATTTATCTTACTCTAGGATTACAGGATAGGAATCTCTGTGTTTGGCATTTGAAAACTCCCCTACATATGATTCCAATTTGCATAAATGTCAGGAGTAGATGGATTTGTTAATCCCTGTAGTCAATATACATTCATTTACAATGTGTTTTTTAATCCTAATGTGATAGAGTAGCCTTCTATAGATGTCCATGTCCTAATTCTTGGGACCTGCATATGTTATGTTGTACAGCAAAGGGGAATTAAGATTGCCCATGGATGGGCATCAGGGTGGCAAAGGTCAACCCCAGTGTTCGACCTTTGGTTTCAGCTCAGGACATGATCTCAGGTTTGTGAGAAACACCCCAGAATCAGGCTCCACACTCAGCAGGGAGTCTGCTTGAGGTTCTCTCTCCCTCTGTCCTTCCCATTCGTGCTCACTGTCTCTCGAATAAAGAAATAAATCTAAGAGAGAGAGAGAGAAAGAGAAAGAGAGAGGTTGCGCATAGAATTAAGGTGGCAAAACAACTGACCTTAAAATAGGGAGACTATTGCAGATTACCCAGGTGGACCCAATGTAATCACAAAAATGCTTAGAAGTGATGGGAAGCAGAAGGAGAGAATGAGGGGGAGATGTGATTATGCAAGAATGGACCGAGAAATGCAACACTGCTACCTTTGAGGATGGAGAAAGAGGCCGTGATCCAATAAGAGCTCTGAACTATGAGAGTTAATAAAACAAAGAGATGGATTGCCCCCATCCCCAGAGCCTTCAAAATGGAATACAGTCTGCTCACACCTTGAAGTGAGCCCCTGCTCACACCTTGAAGTGAGCCCCGTGGGAACTACCTCAGACTTCTGACCTACAGAACATAAAAAAAACGAATTTGTGTTGTTTTAAGCCATTAAGTCTGTGATAATTTGTTCCAAAGCTACAGAAAGCTACTGTAGATTTTGTTTCCTGGAAGTGGGGTGCTCCTGTGATAAATACCTACAAATGTGGAAGTGACTTTGGTACTGGGCAGCAGGACGAAGCTGAGAATTTGGAGGATCTTGACAGAAAACCCATAGGTTGCCTTCAACAGATGGTTAGCAGTAGTATAGATGTTAACAACTCTGCTTTGTGAGAACTCAAAGTGGGGAGCATGTAGAGAAAACATGTATTGCCTTAGAGAATTCCTAAGCCGTTGTGAAGAGACTAGAAATATAAACACTAAAAACACTGCTGATGAGAATTCAGAAGGACATGGGAGAGTGTTATTGGAAATCTGAAGGACGGAGATCCTTGTGGATCTTAGCAGAGTGTTGTCTCATTATAGGAAAAGCAGAACTTGTGAATGAGGAAAATAAACATGCATCTGAAAAGATTTCAAGGAAAATGTTAAAGACATACCCTAGTCTCTCCTTTCTGCTCAAAGCAGAATGAAAGAGGAAAGAGATGGATTAATGGGAATTTCAGGATTTGGAGTGGTCCCTCAGAACAACAAGCCAAACTGCAAGCAGCAGACACGCCTTTATTTACTCACTGCTACAGTGAGAACAAGAGGCAGAAAGGGGCACTGGCTCCCTAGTGTTCCATTTCTCTCCATGGAAAACCGCCATGGGGGAGAGGTAAGGGGATCCATGCCAGACAGAGGAAATAAACTCAATGTCAAAGATCCCTGAACAAAAGGCTCCCGCCTATTTATGAGCCAATGGGCTAGAAAGTGGGGAGAAGGGAAGAGCTAGGAGTGGGGTGGTACTGAGTGGAAGTTGAGAAAAATGCTCCATTGAAACCTCCAATAATGAAGTCTTCACAAAGGTACTTGGAAAATTTCTCAGTTGAGGCTCCTGATTAGAAGGTCTCAGAATGGAAGCACCTAGATTAGGAATGCAGCCATGCATCTGAGCACGGCTGACCTGGGGAAGGAAGAGGGTCCTGAGTCCTTGACTGAGACTTTCTCCAGAAAACAACAATGGGTTGGCTGCACACCAGGCATGCTGTGGGTATGACAGCTTCTCCTCATGAGGCCTTCGAGGCAAAGCCTTGTAACTGCCTCTGGTTGGACCCAAAAGGTGCCACATAAAATTTTGGCCTGTAGTCAAACTCTTCACATTTTTTTTGCTAATAATTTGGATATATATATAGTCAGTCACAGAAAAGGGTATTTGAAGCAACCAAGTATGTGCTGCATGAGTTCCCCTCAGCCACCTCAGTAGAAGATAAAGAGATAGAGGGTTATTTAAGAAAAAAAAAAATTGTGAAGGGACCTCTTGTCCAATGAGTGAATTCCTTTGCCATACACTGGACACACGCAGAATTCTTGAGAATTTTAAGCTAGCAGAAACACTGCCATTTGGGACCAAAAGATAGAATGGAATGAAAAAAGACCGTTGTAGCCTCAAAAGTCCAAAGGCAAAAAACGTCTAATTAAACTGCTCAGCTGCAAACACGTGCTACCTTTCAGGACAGCAAAGGATGAGTTGAGGAGTTGAGCCATGAGCCCAGAGTGCAGAGCTGCACCACTGATTCGTAGGCATCGAAAGCAGTTTGCCCAGATTAATTTTGCTAGTGCTTAGGACTAGTGATCCATTGTTTTCCATCCAGTTTCTCCCATTTTGAGTGGGAATATCTACCAATGTTGCTATTCCTTTCTCACCGTGTGTTACAGAAACAGTTTGTCTTCTTGTTTCCCAGGTCCACAGCTGGAAAAGAATTTTGCTCCAGGATAAATTATACCCAAAGCCTTATCCAGATCTAATATAGATGCTTGAGACGATGGTATTTGGACTTCCTTCTGATGAGATTAGGATGAGATTTTTGGACTTTGAGTTGATGCTGCAATGGGGCTGAGACTTTTTCAGAGGTCTTAGGAGACGTGAATGAATTTGGTGTGTGGGCAGAGAATGAATCCTTGGAGCCTAAAGGGCACTGTATGACAGAAACACCAATGTCCCGTACCTCTACAGAAACTGTTCACGTACTTATCCATGGAACCGAAGAACAGTCTAGATTACATGGTAAAGAATTAAGGTTGGAGATGGCTTTAAGGTAACAAACCAGAGACACTTTCCTGGCTCACCTGGCTCCAATGTACTCACAGGACACCTAAAGCTGTAAGTGTGAGGCAGAAGAAGAGAGTCATAGGGGGATGTGACTATAGAAGAATGACCAGAGAAAGGCAGAGTTGCTAGGTTTGAAGTCAGAGAAAGGAGCCATGATCCAACTAATTCAGGCAATCTCTAGAAGCTGGAAAGAGCAAGGAAACGGATTTGTCTCCAGAAACCCCAGGGAGGAATGCAGCTCTGTCAATACTCTGATTTTAGCCCCATGAGATCTGTGTGCAATTTGTAATCTTCAGAATTGTAAGATAATAAATTTCTGTCCTTTGAAACCATTGTTTGCAGTAATTTGCCACTGCAGCCACAGAAATAGAAAATTAATACGCCGAGGATGCTGAAAGGCTTGACTTATTATTATAAATCAGGGTTTGCAATTTAGTAAAAAATGCTACAACCTAGCATTAACTCAATTTAATATGTGACTTTTATTTTTTTTTAACACATCGATTTATCCATTTCAAAAATCCCCAAGGTCTACATATTTTAATTATAAAAATCAACTGATTGTCTATCTTTTAAATAAAAGCCTAAAACGAATTAAAATCACCAGTTGTATCTTTAGAATATCAAATAATTTTAGGGATTCTATGTAGATATCATTTTTTCTCTACTCAGTGTCTATGAAACTGCACAGAAGGAAAAAAAAAATAATGTAGACTCTTCAAATCTCAAGACTGAATACGCCTTTAAAGGCCAGAGTCTTTAACAATGCCTCTAATGCTTTTCTCTTTCTCAGCATCCCTTTCAATTTGTTTCTGGTCTCTCTTTTGTGATACTCTCTACATTCTGAAGCATCTTATTCTGCTCCTGGATTCATCAAATCAATGCAATTCTTTTGTTATTTTTAACCATAATTGCCATAATGTTGAAGGTGTGATTAACTAGTGATCCTAATGCCACAAACCTTAACTAAAGTTTTATTTTAATAGCAGAATAGATGAATTTTAGAGCATTTTTGTTCCCTTGGCCTTCCACTCAAGACTTTTGTATATGATTCCGCCACAAGGAAAAGTTGGCATTTACTGCTTTTGTCCATCTGTCATAACAAAATTTTGCTGGTTTTAAAATGTGAGAAGACAACTATACTTGAACATAAGTGCCAGCAAAACATAGACGCAATTTTTAACTCTGCATATCATTTCTAGCTATACTTTGGGCATTATGAAGTCTGTAGCAGATTTGATTCTTAATAGAAAAAAAATAAAAGATCTGTTTTAAACTTCATGTCCCGGTGGATGCTTTGTTCATGGCAAATTTTGTTTTTATCCTATGCTACGTTCAGCAACGGGAAGAAAATAAATCACTCTTGTCTTTGTTAAAAATCTAAATTCCATATAAAGATACTCAAACCGGAGGATGCATCAGGGAAAGCTAAAGCACTCAAGTACGAGATGATGTTATTTTAAGACCAAAATATCACTGAAATTCAGGTAATAGTAATCTAAAATATATTGATCCAAATCATCATTTGAACAATCATTTTTAAATTGTTTGGCATAGAAAGTGATGTTTTTCAGAATATAACGCATTACTTATTATTTTTTTAATTTTTAATTTATTCATGAGAGAGAGAGAGAGAGAGAGAGAGAGAGAGGCAGAGACACAGGAGGAGGGAGAGGCAGGCTCCACGCAGGGAGCCCGACGTGGGACTCGATCCCTGGTCTTCAGGATCACGCCCTGGGCCAAAGGCAGGCGCTAAACCACTGGGCTACCCAGGGATTCCCCAATATAACACATTATTTAACACATAAAGACTAATCAGTATTTGGCACTTTTGCCTTTAAAAACTATGTAACTACTACATAGATAACATGTTTAAAGGTAGAGAACACCAGGTAGTTGCTTGGTGAATAAACCAGCTTACTATTTGTTTTTCTTGATTTTCTATACTGTGAGAAAAACACTGAATACCAAATAAATATTTGTGCTGATAAGATTATATAAAAATAGGTTAAACACAAGACTCATTAAATGTAAAAAACGAAGTATGTAGTTAGTAGAATCTATTTATGTAATAAGCACACTTTATATACTATAAAATTTTTTCTTGTATTTTCTCAATTTCTAGGGTTTCAGGTAAGCTAACACATATTAAAAGTGAAAAAACAGACATATTTCAGGTGAGTATGAATTTTAGTAATAAGCAATCTTATTAATAAACCAAAAACAAAATAAAAGAAACCTAATGGTTGAGATGAAAAAAAATATGTTTATAATCTAAATGATTAACTTTATTCAATACTTAAATATTAAAAAAAACAACAACAACAACAGTAAATCCTAGCTGCTAAGACTTCCTCACCTTTGTTTTAAATTTTCTATACCTGTGACCTCTTTAAAGAATCAGGAAGGATAAGGAAGGAGGTACTTCATGTAGCTTTCAACATCATTTATGCATCTTTGTATTGGAAATACATTCCACAGTTCATAATCAAAAGAGTACCTAAGGGTATATAAAATTTCTTTTTCTCCCTTTTGGAAAATTCACTCAGTTCTTTTCCCCAGAGGCAACAACCAATATCACTTTCTCATGTATCTTTCTAAATCTAATTTTGCACTTATTAAAATAGAAATATATTTATTTAACTGTATATCAGTTCATAAGGAATTTCCACATTCGTTTCAGTGGCTGCAGGATATTCAGTTACTAAATGCTATAATTTGTTGTTTTTAATTTATTTAAAAAATCTCTTACCAAAATTTTGTGATATTTTCAACATGTTATCTCATACACTTTTTCAAATATCACTGGAACTAATTAGTCTCCTTTTACACATAAGTATTTCAAGACTCAGAGAATTAAGTAATACCTGGGTATGGGTCTAGGATTTTCCAGGCTCACTCTCACACAGATAGGGCTGACTCAAGCCCATTTCTGGATAATTTCCATTCCACACCATTGTACATTTCAACATAACATTGTGTCCCATCGTTTTGAATTTTCATCAACATTTCAACATTTTATACGATTCTACAGTAAAACTAGAAGTCAAGGCATACAGTAAAACTAAGTCAGTTGACTTATGGCAAAATTCAAAGGAGTTTCCCACTGCTGTATGTTAAACTTTATTTAGCCATGCTGGAAACAAAGTGGAGAAACTGATACTCTCAAACATTGATGTCAATAGTGTAAGAATTATTGTAGCTGAATAAATTTAAGAACAAACAACAACAACAACAATAATATCACACATTCCTTCTATCTTATGAAATACATACTTGGATGTCGGACTTCTTATATTACCCTCTATTATATAAATCTAATTTTTTTTCTCTTTCTCTTTATAGTCAACAAAATGTACAAAACATATGCTCAACTCTCTTTCACCAATATTCTCCTCCCTCAAATTTTTGATGTAATAAGACAACTTGACTTAATGAAATTGAATTATTTGTGATTCAGCAAGAAATAATGGATCTTCAAATATACTAGAATAAACATATACTAATAAAGACAATTGTTAACTGAATATCAAACTGAAATATGAAATATTTCATCACCAGAATATGAGAAGTTTGTAAACGGACATTTTAAAGGTGCATTGATTTCTTCTTATTATAATTAAGTGGCAGTCTTCTCTAGTTTTCGGCTGAGCTCACAGCTATCATCTCTGGGAATGGTAACAAAATATAAAAGTGAGGATGCCCACATTATGTGACTGCCATACTGGGCACAGTGGTTTGATCCAGGCATGACGACCTGTGCTAAAGTTGAGCCAATCAGTTTCTATCTCAAAGGAATTTGAAATCTCAAATGTGGGGAGAAAGAAGTCATCACAGTGGCCTCAGAAAGAGCAAGGCATATGAATGCACTCAAAATCTATATATATCTATTGATGGGCACCCCACTGTCTAAGAGTCTTTTATTTCCTAAATCTGAATTGTTTAACTTTTCCTTCTTGTATCTTTCCAAATTATTATCTCCTTCTCACATTTCTTGGTATTATTATTTAATCTAAGCATTGGTTTTTCTATTTTTTATTCAAAGATACTTAATATAAATTATGTACTTCAATATGTTCCCTTTTATTCAAGGCACTCAAGAGCATTAAGAAAAAAAAAAAAAAAGCCTGATAGTTCTACTTTTGTTTAACTTACATTCTAGTAAGAAATAAGAGTAACAAGAAAACAAGAATATAAGAAAACAAAAATGTATTATAATTCAATGTAGTGATAAATCCTATATTTTTAGAAGAGATCAAAATAATAATACAGAAAGTGAGAAAGTTGAGCAGAAATGCTATTCTGGATAGGATGGATGATCAGAAAGAGATGGCATTTCCTCAGACTTAAATGAAATAAGAAATGAGGACATAAACCCTGAGAAGTTCTGGAGAAAGATTGTTTTAATCTGGAAAAATAGGATGTTCATGAACTACTACACTATGGCAGTTAGTAGTAGATAAGAAACAATGCCTGAAACAGTAATGATAAATTTGTTTAAATTATTTTTTGGTGGTATAGTTTCTTGATTTAAAGATGAAAACAAGGGCAGCTCTGGTGGCTCAGTGGTTTAGCTCCTGTCTTCAGCCCAGGGTGTGATCCCGGGGTCCCAAGATCGAGTCCCACGTCGGGCTCCCTGCTGCATGGAACCTGCTTCTCCCTCTGTCAGTGTCTCTGTCTCTCTCTGTCTCCTCCCTTTCTCATGAATAAATAAATAAAACCTCTAAAAAAAAAAAAGATGAAAACTGTAGCACTCCTGGGGAAGATGGCTGAGTAGTAGAATCCCAAGCCCATTTTGCCCCAGGGATACAAGCAAATAACACCCGCATCAGAGTAAGTAAACCAGAAAATAACCTGAAGACTGGACAGACAGACTCCACAACTACATGCAGAGAAGAGGCCACAGTGAAAAGACTAGGAAAGGCAGGGGTGTGGTCAGAGCTCAAGGATCCACAAGACTGTCCAGGAGAGGGAGGGATGTGATGAGCACAGAGAGGAGAGAGAAGCAGAGCCTGTACCAGGCACCCTAGACATGAGGACCCAGATAGGTAGGATGAATCCTGTAACATCTGGCTTTGAAAACAAGAGGAGCCTAGCTTTTTGGGTTTTTACAATCAGTATGGCTTAACACTCAAAGCTTTAAAAATCAGCTACTCAGCTCTAGGAGAGCTGGAGGGTTATAGAAAACTGAGTCTCTACCCTTTAAGAGACAGCACAACAAATAGCCCTGCTGAAATATGACATAGAAACAATAGTTTGAAAAATGCCTGGGATATATGAGATGGAGATTTGTTTACTCATCTCAGAGCCATGTGCTGGAGGAACAAGAAACTTTGGGAGACTTCTCCAAAAAAAAAAAAAAAAAAAAAAGAGTTTGTGGGGACCATTTCTTTCCCCTACTCTCCAGCATAGATACATAGAGTCTTCAGGAACCAGCCTGAATACTGTCCATCTAGCTTGCTACCAGTGCGCCCCAACCCCATACACTTCTGTGGAACCACCACTTCCAACCTGCTGACAAACACAGAAATTTCCCTAGGTGGCTGCAGGTCCCCTCCTGCATCAGATCAATGCCAACCTTGCTGGCACTATGTGCCTCACCCCTGTATTCTCCTGTGGACCTGCTCCTCCAATACGCCCTTGGCCAGAGCCCATACAAAGTGGTTCCACAAGTCTGGCAGTGTGCAACATCCCTAAGAGAGGCCAGCATCACTCCAAAATGACATAGTGCAGTAAGAGGGGAAGGTAACCACACATAACAGTCCAACTGTAGCCCCAGCAATGCACCAGGACTAGATATTAGGTTGACTGCAGACCCTGCCCACCAACAAAAGCTTCTAAGGGGACAATGCAGGGACAGTGCCCTATAGTTCAGTGCTACTGCATCTCTGGTAAATGCTTGGTCTGACTCAACTCAAGCTCAAGACAGCCCCAGACTGGTTCACTAACAATGCAAGTTCAAAACCCTACCCACAACAGGCAAAGAGAGCCATTACAGAAGACTGGGTGAAGGCAAAGGTGGCTCAGCCACAAAAGTAGGGTACATACAATATACATAGCATATACCACCGACGTGTCAAGTACTAGTGAACAGGGAACATTGCACTGCATGGAACCACAGAAACTCTTCTTTATAAAGCCACTACTTGAAAGAGCAGGAGACATAGCTGACTTTCCTAACACACAGAAACAGCACAGAGAATAAGACAAAATGGGAGATAGAAAAATATGTCCCACATAGAGAACAGGACAAAGTCACAGAAAAAGATTGAAGCAAAATGAAGATAAGCAGTATACCTGGTATAGAATTTAAAGTAATGGTCATAAAGATACTCAGTGGACCCAAGAAAAGAGAGGAGGACCTCAGTGAGACCCTCAACAAAGAAAGAGAACCCTTCAGAGATGTAGAACTCAATAACTGAAAATAAAAATACACTAGATGAAATAAACAGTAAACTAGAAGAAGCAGAAAAAGGTATCAGTGACCTGGAGGACAGAGTATTGGAAAGCAATCAAGGCAAACAGGATAGGGGGAGAAAAGTAATAAAAAATGAAAACAGACTAAGGGAACTCAGACACCACCAAGCATAGTAGCATTCACATTGTAGGGATCCCAGAAGAAGAGAGAGAAAAGATGATAGAAAATTTATTTGAAGGAATAATAGCTGAAAACTTCCTAAATATGGGGAAGGAAACAGAAATCCAAATCCAGGAGGCACAGAGAGCCCCCCCTCAAAAAAGTCAACCTAAGACACATAATAATTAAAATGGTAAAAAGTAGTGACAGAGAATTTTAAAAGTAGCGAGGGAAAAGAAAACAATTATATACAAGAGAAACACCATAAGGTTGTCAGCTACTTTTTAGCAAAAACTTCATAGGACAGAAAGGAGTGGCACAATATATCCAAAGTACTGAAGGAAAACATCCTGCAACCAAGAATACTCTATCCAACAAGCCTATCGTTCAGAATAGAAGGAAAGATAAGAGTTTCCCAGACAAACAAATGTTAAAGGAATTCATCACCACTAAATCAGCCCTACAAGAAATGTTAAAGGGGATTTTTTTTTTTTTGAGTGGAAAGGAAAGATCGTAAGTAAGAGTAAGGAAAGCAAGAAGCACAAAAGCAGTAAAGGTAAGTATATCTATAAAAATTAGTCAAAGGATTCACAAAATAGAAGTATGAAAAGTATGATAACATATACCTAAAATGTGGGGGGTGAGGAATAACAAATGCTTTCAAATTTAAGCAACCATCAAGTTAATATAGGATTCCAAGTGCATAAGATATTATATATAAGTCTAATAGTAACCACAAGTCAAGTATCAGTAAAAGATATGTCACAAATAAAAAGGAAGGAATCCAGGTACTTCACTAAAGAAAGCCAACCATTGTGAGACAAGAGAGCAAGAGAAGAAAGGAACAGAGAACTACAAAAACAGCCATACAAGGAACGAAATGGTAATAAGTGCATATCTTTCAATAATTACTCTGAATGCAAATAGACTAAATACTCTAGTTAAAAGACATAGGGTCATGGACTGGATGAAAAAGTAAGACCCATCTATATACTGCCCATAAGAGACTCATTTCAGATGCGGATGGGAAAAACATTTATCATGCAAATGGCAATGAAAAGAAAGCCAGGGTAGCAATATTTATGGGACAAGATAGACTTTAATGCAAAGACTATAATAAGAGAAAAAGAAGGGCACTATTAAATCATAAATGAACAATCCAACAAGGAGATATAACAATTGTGAATATTTAGGCAACCATTACAGGAGCAACCAAATACATAAAGCAGCTAATAGAAAACATGAAGGAAGTAATTGATAGTAATACAAAAATAGTAGGGGACTTTAACACCTCATTTACATTAATGGTTAGAACATCCAAACAGAAAATCAACAAGGAAACAGTGGCATTAAATGATACGTTGAACCAGATTAATCTAACAAATATATTTAGAACATTCCAACCTGAAACTATAGAGTACACACTTTTTCAATGTATATGCAATATTCTCCAGAACTGATCACGTTAGGCCAAAACCCAATTGTCGACAAATTAAAAAAGACTGAAGTGATACCATGCATCTTTTCCAACCACAATAAAACTAGAAATCAAACGCAAGAAAAAATTTGGAAGGACCACAAATATGTGAAAATTAATAGCATGCTACTAAAAAATGAATGGGTCAAATAAGAAATAAGGAAATTTAAAAATACATGGAAACAATTGAAAATGAAAACACAAAGCTTCAAAACCTTTGGGAGGCAGCAAAAGTAGTTCTAAGAGGGAAGTTTATAGCAACACAGGACTACCTCAAAAAGCAAGAAAAATCTCTGGGGCAGCCTGGGTGGCTCAGGGGTTTAGCGCTGCATTCAGATCGGGGTGTGATCCTGGAGACCCGGGGATCAAGTCCTGAGTTGGGCTCCCTGCATGGAGCCTGCTTCTTCCTCTGTCTCTCTGTCTCTGTCTCTCTCTCTCTGTCATGAATAAATAAATAAATAAATAAATAAATAAATAAATAAATAAATAAATAAATAAATAAAATCTTTAAAAAAAAGCAAGAAAAATCTCAACTAAACAACCTAACCATATATCTAAAAGAGCTAGAAAAAGAACAATAAACAAAACCTAAAATCAGCAGAAGGAGGCAAATAATAAAAATTAAAATTGAAATAAATGAAATAGAAACTAAAAACAACAGAGCAGATCAATGAAACTGGGAGCAGGGTCTTAGGAAAAAAATCAGTAAAATTGATAAACCTCTAGACGGACCCACAAAGAAAAACTAGAGAAAGGACTCAAATAAATCATAAAGAGGAGATATAAAAACCAACACCACAGAAATATATAAATTATAAGAGAATAATATGAAAAACACTATGCCTACAAGTTAGACAACCTAGAAAAAATAGATAATATCCTAGAAATATATAACCTACCAAAACTGAAACAGGAAGAAATAGGAAATTTGAACAGATCTGTAACAAGCCAAGAAATTGAATCAATAATCTAAAAACTCCCAACAAACAATAGTCCAAGACCAGATGGCTTCATGGGTAAATTCCACAACAGATTTTAAAAACAATTAATACTTATTCTTCTCAAAGTTTTCAAAAAAAAAACAGAAAAGGAAAGAAACATTCCAAATTCATTCTATGAGGTCAGCATTATCCTGATACAAAACCAAATAAAGACACCACAAAAAAAAGAGAATACAGGCCAACATCTCTGATGAAAATAGAGGCAAAAATCCTCAAAAAATATCAGCAAACCAAACCCTAACAACACATTAAAAAAAAAAAAAATCATTCGCCATGATCAGTGGGGTTTATTCCTGAGTTGCAAGGGTGGTTCAATATTAACAAATAAATCAATGTGGTACATCATGTCAATAAGAGAAAGGATAAGAGCCATATAATCCTCTCAATAAATGTAGAAAAAGCATTTAACAAAACACAACATCCATTTACAATAAAAACCTTCAACAATAAAAACTTACAATAAAAAAGTAGTCTTAGAGGGAACATACCTCAACAAAATAAAGGCCATATTACAAACAAAACAAAACAAAACAAAACAAAAACAAAAACAAAACACCCACAACTATCATCACCCTTAATAGGAAAAACTAAGAGCTTTCCCAATAAGGTCAGGAACAAGACAAAGATGTCCAGTCTCACTACTTTTATTCAACAGAGTACTGGAAGTCCTAGCCACAACAATCAGACACCAAAAAGAAATAAAAGGAATCCAAATCAGTAAAGAAGAGGTAAAACTTATTCTATTTGTAGATGACATGATACCATAAAGAGAAAACCTGAAAGACTCCACCAAAAAAGTGCTAGAACTGACAATGAATTCAGTAAAGTCACAGGATTCAAAATCAATGTACAGTAATCTGTTGCATTTTTATACACCAATGATGAAGCACTACAAAGAGAAATTAAGAAAAAAATCTCATTTACAATTACACCAAAAACAATAAAATACCTAGGAATAAACAACTAAAGAAGTGAGACCCTGTACTCTAGAAACTATAAAAAAAATAAAATAAAATAAAAAAAAAACTGATGAAAGTAATTGAAGATGACACAATGAAATGGAAGGATACTCCATACTCATGGGCAGGAAGAAGAAATACTGTTAAAATGTCTATACTACCCAAAGCAATCTACACATTTAATGCAATCCTTATCAAAATACCAACAGCATTTTTCACAGGGCTAGAACAAACAATTTGTATGGAACTACAAAAGACCCAAATAGCCAAAGCACTCTTGAAAAAGAAAAGAAAAGCTGGAGTCATTACAATTCTGGACTTCAAGTTATATTACAAAGCTGTAGTAATCAAAACAGTGGCACAAAAATAAACATATCAATGGAACAGAATAGAAAGCCAAGAAATAAATTCACAATTCAAATAAATTTATTCAAATTTATTCACAGGTCAGTTAATCTTTGACAAAGTAAGAAAGAATAATCAATTAAAAAAAGACAGTGTCTTCAACAAACGGTGTTGAGAAAACTGGAAGCTATGTGCCAAAGAATGCAGCTGGACAAAAATAAATAAATAAATAAATAAATAAATAAATAAATAAATAAATAAATAAATAAAATTTAAAAATTAAAAAAAAGAATGCAGCTGGACTACTTTCTTACACCATGCACAAAAGTAAATTCAAAATTAATAAAAGACCTAAATGTGAGACCTGAAACCATAAAAATCCTAGAAGAGAGAGCACAGGCAGTAATTTCTCTAACATCAGCTATAGCAACATTTTTCTAGATATGATTCCTGAGGCAAGGGAAACAAAAGCAAAAATAAACTATTGGACTATATCAAAATAAAAAGCTTTTGCACAGTAAAGGAAACAATCAACAAAACTAGAAGATAGCCTCTTGGATGGGAGAAGATATTTGCAAATGACATAATCTGATATAGGGCTAGTATCCAAAATACATAAAGAATTTATACAACTCAACACCAAAACAAACAAGCACCCAAGTAATCCAATTAAAAATGGGCAGAAAGGGGACATGCCTGGGTGGCTCAGCAGTTAAGCGTCTGCCTTCAGCCAACGGCATGATCCTGGAGACCCAGGATCGAGTCCCACATCAGGCTCCCTGCATGGAGCCTGCTTCTCCTCTCTCTCTCTCTGTGTCTCTCATGAATAAAGAAATAAAATCTTAAAAAAAAAAAAAAGGGTGGAAAGCATGAATAGGTATTTCTTCAAAGAAGCCAGACAGATGCACAATGGATACATGAAAAGATGATCAACATTACTTACTCAACATCAGGGAAATGTAAATCAAAACTACAATGAGATATCACCTCATATCTGTCAGAATGGCTAAAATCAACAATACAAGAAATGAGTATTGGCAAGGATGTGGAGAAAAAAAGGAACCTTCATGCACTTTTGGTGGGAATGCACTAGGGAGGTACCTCATAAAATTACAAATAGGATTACGATATAATCCAGTAATTCTACTACTGTGTATTTACCCAAAGTGTGAAAACACTAGCTTCAATATATATACCCACCACTATGTTTACTGCAGTGTTATGTCCAATAGGCAAATTATGGAAGCAGCCCAAGTGTCCACCAAGAGATGAATGGATTTGAAAAAAAAAGTGGCGCACGCGCACACACACACACACACACACACACACACAAATATTACTCAGCCATAAACAAGAATGAAATCTTATCATTTGCAACAACATAGCTGGATCTAGAGCGTATAATGCTAAGTGAAATAAACCATCCAAAGAAAGATAAATACCATATGATTTCACTCATATGTGGAACTTAACAAAATAAAACAAAAGGAAACAAACCAAAAAACAGACTCTTAACTATAGAGAACAAACAGATGGTTACCAGAGGGGAGGTGGATGGAAATATGGGTAAAAGGAGGGAAGGGGATTAAGAGTGCACTTAGCATCATGAGCACTGTGTAGAGGATTGTTGAATCGCTCTATTGCACACCTACAACTAATATGGCACCATATGTTAACTATACCGGAATTGAATTAAAAAAAATAAATAAATAACAATGAATACTCTCATTAGTCATTCTGCTGGCATGTTTATGGAAACAACATGTTAAATAATATAACATTGTTCCACATATATCTTCATTTCTTCCCTTTGTTCATTATGTTCTCATTTACTCTTTAAAGCTGAAGGAAACTCCTAGACTATCTTATTATGGAATTAAGAACGTCTTAATAGAGTTGTTCAAAACAACAAGAGGACAAAAACAATGCACGGTTACATTTAAGTTCTTTGAAACAGTTCTTGCTCTTCCTACTACGTAAATACAGAAATATGAATGAATGAATGAATGAATGAATGAAACTAACAGACCTCAACGACCTTAAATGTTTCTGGTGTTAGGAGGAACAGAAAAAATACACTTTTTAAAAGCCTGACAGAAAGATATAAAATTCAAAGCAGAAGTTTAGTGTACCAAATTATAATATAGTATTGAGTTCAATCATTTAGACAGGTTTATTTTGCAAAGGGGAATTATTTATAAATCTTACTGTTTTGCCATCTGGTGACATCATGTAATGCTTATTTGTGTGATGGCATATTAAAGGAAAGTATTTCCTCGGTATGATGTTTAGGCTTCATAACTGCATTTGAGGGATATCATTGATAAATGAGTGTTATTTATTCACAAATTGATTATATCTATTCCTCACCTGACACATGAAAGAAAGAAAGAAGAAGAAAAGAAAGAAGAAAGAAAGAAAGAAAGAAAGAAAGAAAGAAAGAAAGAAAGAAAGAAAGAAAGAAAACAATAGAAAAAATGTGTGTTTACCTCCTTCTACTTTCCTGCCTTGTAGCGCTTGATTGGAAAATGAATTATTTTATGCCTGGTTAGAGATCATTGCAGTGCCTTCTCTCCATGGCTTTGCTGTAATTGTGGAATATTAAAGTAATCAGAAGTAGAACATGTTCATTTACATGAAGATGAAGTAAAGCTATTTTCAGTGATGGGTTTTGAGTTTCTCTGAACACAACTAGATACCATACCACAGCCCAGGGCTCCTTTTTCTCAAAAGATGGTGTACTCTGAGTTCCAACTTGATATCTGACAAACAGGCAGTGGATGCATTTCTTGGTCCCTGCAAATCCTGTCAAGAATAATTGGTTTTGCACTTCTTTCAGCCTTGTATATTGTAAGGAAGTAGTGGCAGTCTTTAATCACATGGAAAAAGTACTAAGACATGAAAGCAGTATGTATAGTACTTTTTAAGCACAGTGCCCAAAGATATCTAGTCCTTTCTTCTTTAGATCATAATTTTAACAAAAACAGAAGGCAGTGCTAGGTTTACATGTCTACATCTATTCTGTGTATGTGCGGGCGTGTGTGTGGCAAATGTTAGTTGGGAAATGGTAATGAGCACTAATTTAATCTATTTCTTCAGTTGTTGAAATATGAATGATTTTCTCAGTTTTGCTCCACTGCTTCAATTAAATGTTGCTTCCCTTTGCTGTGAAAAATCATTCTAAATTTTTGCAAGCGCTTTGCCATTATGGAATTTTTCATATTTTAGAGGCCAGAGCTAACTACAATTGACAAACAGCTTTGCAAAGAAGACATGTTTCTTCAAAAGATAAATAACATACCATGTCAATTTAAATAGGTCCCAGATCTTATAATTCTATGAGAAGCTATCTTATGATAATAGCTTAAATATGTGAAGTTCCCTGGATGTTGTTCACTTTTATGCTTACTGCTTAATGAATTTGCTTTTGAATTTTTGAAATAAATGTAATGACTTACAGAATCAGAATTGTTTGAGAAGGGGGAAGGAATTCTATGTTATTTCTCAATCTGCCACAATTTGTTCAAAGCTTTCCTTGAGTAAAGTAATTTTGATTAAAATAAAGAGGAACAGAACAAAGAAGAGAAAGAAAGAGGGAAGAAGAAAGGAAGGAAAGAAGGCTGCATCTTATATTTCTGTTTTGGAATGGGCTGATGACCATGTCTTTGCAAATCTCAGTGGAAACTCTTCGACCCAGAACATATAGGCTGCTCATAAAATAGTGAGTGAAAAATTGTTGAGTAATCTCTTCATGCATGGACCAGTTTGCAGATGCTCTTTAATTATCAACGTCAGTCATCTATACACAGATGTTAGATAAGTTGACCTATTCTTTCATATATGTAATTCATTGTGACCATGCATCAGTACTTGGAAAATGCCATAAAAACAATACTTTAAGAGTTATGAAATTTAAGTGAAATAATTTATATAAACTATCGTTTTACTTTATTATTTTATTATTTTATTTTATTATTTTATTTTATATTTATTCATGAGAGAGGCAGAGACATAGGCAGAGAGAGAAGCAGGCTCCTCACAGGGATCCTGATGCAGGACTGGATCCCAGGACTCCAGGATCACTCCCTGGGCCAAAGGCAGACACTCAACTGCTGAGTCATCCAGGTGTCCCCACATAAACTATCTTGCAAAACATAGAGTGGGCATTCAACAGAGGATAACTATCCATAATATTTACCTGGCATTCATTGAGCTGAGAAAACTTACCAGCTCAGTAATGAGGTACACATAATTTTCACATAAATACTCATTAATAAAAATAATTATAATTACCTTAATAATAAAATATCAATCTTTATTGATTTGAAAGAATTGTGACAGTGTGTGTGTGTGTGTGTGTGTGTGTGTGAATAAATGAGACTTAAACCTTGTAAAGTCCCTATAAAGTCTGTCCTGTATTCTTTCATGAAATGGTCAGAAAGATGTGGCTGCAAAAGGGGGTATATAAGAAGTACAAAAAAAAAAAAAATCATTATACTCACAGATCCAAGTCACTACCTGCCAGTAGGGGATGACATAGGGGCGAGAGCCAACGGAGGGGCCTTTCATACCTATGGATGGAGAACATAAGCAAAAGTCATGAGGGGGGGCAGCCCAGGTGGCTCAGCGGTTTAGCACCGCCTTCAGCCCAGGGCATGATCCTGGAGACTCAAGATTGAGTCCCACATCGGGCTCCCTGCATGGAGCCTGCTTCTCCCTCTGCCTGTGTCTCCGCCTCTGTGTGTGTGTGTGTGTGTGTGTGTGTCTCATGAATAAATAAATAAAATCTTAAAAAAAAAGTCATGAGGGGTGTTCATTGGTGCATTAGGTCACTGTTAGGTGAGGGCAAGGAGAACTTGTGACAGAGGCCAGCCTTATCACACTGTGCACCCGGCCACCTGGACGGGTGCTCGCTGACTGCTTGGGGACATGTTGAGGCAACAGAAAATATGTTTTAAGGTTTAAAGTACAAGGTTATAAACTATTATTGTCATTACTTCATAGAGGGTAAAGGCAAGCCACCATCGAGGTGTTCTTTGTCACACAGCTAGCAAGTGGTGAAACTGAGATTTGAACCCAAGTTGTCTGATTTTTAGAACACTCAGATTTAACCACGTCCCTGATGTATTCTTGAAGCCAAATAACATATTTGTTCAGATGAAATTCCCTATAAAATTACTTTAAAAAAAAGTTAAATTCTAAGGGGATCAGGATGTGACCAACTACATTACTTAAGATAAGGGGAGAAGTGCCATGGCTCTTCTGGAAGAAGGAAAAGAGAAGAGAGAAGAAACAGAGAAACTGGACAGGGGTTGTGTTTGGAGTGAGCAAGGCCTCACTATCTCTTGATGCATCCGGGTTCCCCAACTCTTCCATCAAAATATATGATAATCATGAATGGCTTGAAGAAAGAGGACTGTTGGGGGAAATCACTAAAAGTTAAAAACCCTGTAGCACCTAGATTGCTGTTAGTGCGAAATTCGTCTGCCCTCTCCCATCATCTTCTAAGAGCTGGGTCATGCTCAGGACACAGTAGGAGTTTTGAACAAGGATTAGAAGCTCTGGGATCATCCTCAGCCCTGCCTCACTAGCTATGGGAACGTGAGCAAGTTACATGATCTATATTTGTCTCTGCTTTCTAGCCTTTCTGGCCATAAGAGTTTATGACCTCATAACCAGAATTGTTCCTTAAACTTTTCTCTAAGGTTCAAAGTCTATCATAATACCTTTTCAAAAAGAAACTCTCCATAACACTATTAAGATAATTGTTCACAGACTAAACCACACATGTAAAATAATATTCTGTTCACACAAACGTAAGGTTATATGCCATCAATGATGAGAAATATTTTGGAATCATTTTTCTGGTTTCTTATCTATTTTTGAGTTGTTATTTACTGTAGTTTATATTCTCTTTAGTTTAAGAATCCTCATAATTAGGACACATTTGTTTAAATGAGCATATCCAACTACATAATGGGTAGAAATAGCCTAAATCTTATTAACTCAAATGCTCGCTCTCATAACCATTTCAATGGAAAAGACATGTTGCTGCCAAATATTATCCAATATATTGTCTCTTTGGTTGCATAAAAAGATAAAGTAACCCTGGAATATAACATATTCCAAAAATCTGGTGGTTCATGAAGTGAGAAATTATGGGCTTGGGTTTTTTATGAAATTTGAAAGGTCAAGAGGGTAAGCAGATGGCTAGCTGTAGAATTTATTATACATTAAGCAATTGTTTTGATGTGCCAGGCAAAGTCCTGGAAGCTTATGAGATTGTAAAATCCAATGACCCTGCATTAGACTGAGGGTTCAGCTCATGATACACATGCAATTTTAGATATCTCATCTTTCTCTGGTTTATTATCTGTCAGAAACTCACACGATTCGACACGATTCATACCCTGCACTGTAGTTTCTACTATTGCTCTTTTTTTAACCTCTTTCTTTTTCATCTTGCCATTTTATGCTTCTTTTACAATATTACTAAGTTCAGGATAATGAAGTGACAGCTCAGCAATGCTGAATGATTTTTCAGTAACTTTTCGGTACTCATAAGTAATAAAATTTTATAAAGGATATAAAGAACTTAGATACTCAATCCCACATACTGTCCTCAATGTACATGAGTAATTTTATTGCATCAGTTCTTGAATACACAGACTACAGTAGGTTTTTTTGCTTGTTTGCTTTCACAACTGTAGAAAATGCTTAAGACAAATTTTCTTCTTTTAAAAAAGATCCTTAAAAAATGAACTGGGGAAAAAATGATCTGGGATATTATAGTTGCAGACTCTTTCTCAAACCAAAGCAAAACAAAGACAGATATCTTACAAGACTAAAGAAACACTTTAGTGGGATGTTTTTAGTGTGATGTTAATAAAAGTTCACCAGTTATGCTATGAAAGAGTATGCTGTAGTGCTCTGCTTCGGGTGTTTCTAGTGGATGATGTCAAGTAACTAAATGCTGACTCAAAGACAGTTTAACAATTTACCACCCCACCCCCTGGAGTTTTAGGAACTATAATACTTCTCACTTTTAAGATTATTATATGAACAATAACAATTCCATTAAATGCACTATTAAAAACTCAAATGGCTCAGAATTCTAAAGGAGTGACTAGAATATACAACTGTTCATCATTATATTCCTTTTAAGAAAGTCACTAACTTTAAATACATCTAATTTAATTTAGTGGTAGCTCCCCAACTGTTGGGAATGCTTGGGCAGGTAGTCTTTAATAAAACATGGATGCCTCTTTTTTGGAAAGATTTATTTATTTTTATTTTTTATTTTTTATTTATTTATTTTTTTAATTTTTATTTATTTGTGATAGTCACAGAGAGAGAGAGAGAGAATGAGGCAGAGACACAGGCAGAGGGAGAAGCAGGCTCCATGCACCAGGAGCCCGACGTGGGATTCGATCCTGGGTCTCCAGGATCGCACCCTGGGCCAAAGGCAGGCGCCAAACCGCTGCGCCACCCAGGGATCCCTTATTTTTATTTTTTTGGAGGGTAGAGGCAGAGGGAGAAAGAGAGAGAAGCTTAAGCAGATTCCAGGCTGAGTGTGGAGCCCAAGGACATGGGGCTCCATCCCAGGACCGTGAGATCAGACCTGAGCCAGAACCAAGAGTTGGACACTCAACCCACTGTACCACCCAGATGCCCCAAAATATGGATACCTTTTTAAAAAATTTTAAGTGACATCTTTGTTCTATATGTTTTAGAGAAAACTTAAATGCCAACACATCACACCTAAAAGAACATTTTCCAAGATAAATGTTCATTCAACATCCTCATTGCAAAGTTTTTTAGTGTAGAGGATAATGTTAACAGAGGTTTTTACTCCTCCTCAGTTCTGTGGGATGTTTATTAAAGATAGCTGACATGTGATCTAGTAAGAATGTTTATCTCTCTGCCAAATTAATATAAATTTAGGAATTATTTATTGCAGATTATGGGGGAGGCTACTATTGTTTAGTAGCAAGCTGTCTTGTTTAGTGAGGCCTCTTGTTTAAAGAAAGGTTTCAATACATATTGAACTATTTATTTATCAGGGCAGGAACTACTACCAGGTGGACATTTTTAAAATTTTAAACTAAAAAAATAATAATAATAAAAAATAAAAAGCTGTTGAGCAGGTGAAAGGGTCAGTGTGATAGAAAGCAAAACGTATTATATGATCCTGAGAACACTGAAATATGCTCTTGATAGAAAATGAAACCGTGCAAGACATTTTACTTTTCTAGAACTAAGCTGAATCCTCTATTAAAAAAAAAAAAAAAAGAGTTGGAAATATAGATCATTTCTAAAGTGGGCTGCAATGGCTCCAGTGTGAAGCACTTTTGCTTGAAGACAAATCTAACTCACTTTTTCATCTGTATCATCCATATCATATTATCCTCCACGAAGCATTGCTATCAAAATTAAATGAGATACATTTATCAAGTATCTAGGTGAGTGCACGACATTTAGAGGATATTACTTAAAATTCTCTGTTCCTTCAATTCCCCCCTTTTCTCTGCTGTCTCTCCCATCCTAAGTTTCAGTGATTTATCTCAAGATATTTTATAGCCACATTTACAAAACTCCTTGCAGTTGGAGAATTATTATAGTACAAACATTCAGTTGAGGAGCACACACATGGCTTCAAATCAATTCTATACAGAAAAACAACCCAAAATGTAAGCTATGTTTACAAACTTTTAAGAGAATGCACATAAGGTCAAAGTACACTGTAGATATGTTGCCTAGAGATAGGCAGAGCCTAAATAGCTTAAAAAAATTGTTTTTTTTTTCATCAATAGTATTCTGAGATTCAACAGAAATTTTAATTTTTTTGATAATCTATAGAAATGTATGCCTCCTGTAAGTGACAATAGCACTACTTTTAAAATGGGGCCACTATTTGACACATGCATGTAAAAAGCCAAAATTCAAACACAAGTATCTGTAAGAGTTGTCATATCTGAAAAACATGAAAGACTGTAAAAGTACATAAACTTCAAAGTCTTTATCACTGGACATAAAATATGTATATTAGGATACCACCTACATCTAATGTCTTTTGAATATGAAAAAAAAAAGTAAAAGTATGTGTTTATCTTAGGAAGAACATTTCAAATTCTAGTTTAATGATCAAATTTGGTAGGAGTGGTAGATTTTAGAAATAGAAAATAATTAGATAATGTGTATATTATAAATCTCAGAAGTTGGGCTACATGAATCTCTTCTCTGTTATGAAATCATTGACAACTCTATAAATAGGATTTTATGTGAACCACCTATATCACCTACACAAACCTGTACATATTCCAGTCACCATCCGTGGTCTGTGTTAACTTCAAGCGTACTGAGAAAAGTCACTTCCAAAACTACACAGGAAGGTAAAATGGTTTTATTGATTAAAAGTGAGAAAAATTGCTCTTGATGTCTACAGATCCAGATTTTACAAAAGTCTTCAGGAACCTCAGGTTATGAAGTTGACGTCCTTTTCTTTAAGAATAAACATTTTCAACTGAGGAAAATGTATAATTCAGTGTATACTCTAGTTTGAAAAAAATCAACAGCATAATATTAATATTTGTTTAAGAAGCAATCAATGTGTTTACAATGAATTTTGTCTACTGGAGCGATAGCCTTATGACTTTAGTTTAAAGAGCATAACTAAGTGATTTAAGTTGAAATCCTATGAAGTTTGGGTAGTATTAGAGAATTATTATTTAAGAGAATTTTAATTCTCTCATATTTTTATATTCAATTTTTTAAACATTTAGGGCTATTTATTATTGAGAAAAGCTTTGTTCTTTAAGTCAGACAATGAAAGTACTTATGAAAGGAATCTTATATGTTAAAATTTAAAATGCAGTTAAAGTATTTGAAGATGTTTAATTAAATTTGTAAATAGGACCAGGCATTCCTCAAAGACAACAAAATGTTAACGCAAAATAAATAGAGAAAATAATAACATCTGTATGCTGAACATAAAAACTTAAAATATTTTGCTATAATTTTATACCTTAAATTTTAATATTAAAAAACTAAATTTCCTAACTCTGGGAAATGAACTAGGGGTGCTGGAAGGGGAGGTGGGTGTGGGGTGGGGGTGAATGGGTGATGGGCACTGATGGGGGCACTTGACGGGATGAGCACTGGGTGTTATTCTGTATGTTGGCAAATTGAACACCAATAAAAAATAAATTTATTATTAAAAAAATAAAAATAAAAAACTAAATTTCTGAATAATAATTTAAAAATTTCATGTGTGATAAGAACATGTAACATGTAATCTCTTAAATTTTTAAGTGTGCATTATTGTTGACTGTAACTACAATGTTGTTAGCAGATCTCTAGAAGTTACTTGTCTGGCTTGACTGAAATGTTATACCTATTGGTTAGTAGCTCTGTGTTTTCTCCTTCCCCTAGCCCCTCGTGACCACCATTCCACTCTTAAATTCTATGAGTCTGACTGCAGGCATACCTTGAGATATTGTGGGTTTGGTTCCTTCTAGACCACCACAATAAGGTAAGTACTGCAATAAAATTAGTCAAAAAATTTTTTGTTTGGTTTTCAAGTGCATATGAATGTCATGTTTATAGTGTTGTCTATTAAATGTCCAACAACATTCTGTCTAAAAAAAACAATGTATTGGGCAGCCCAGGTGGGCCAGCAGTTTAGCGCCACCTCTGGCCCAGGGCATGATCCTGGAGACACGGGATCAAGTCCCACCTCGGGCTCCCTGCATGGAGCCTGCTTCTCACTCTGCCTATGTCTCTGCCACTCTCTCTCTGTGTCTGTCATAAATAAATAAATAAAATATTTTTTAAAAAATTAGAAAAAATAAAAAAATGTGTATGACTTAATTAAAACATTTTATTAATTACAAATGCTAACCATCCTCTGAGCTTTCAGTAAGTCAAAATCCTTTTGCAAGGGTTTCGCCTAGATGTCAAAAGCTGATGACTGATCAAGGTGCTGATTGCTGAAGATTGGAAATTTCTTAAAATAAAACAACAAAGTTTGCTCCATTGACTCTTTCTTTCATTAACAATATTTCCATAGCATGCAATCTGGTTGATAGCACTTTACTCACAGCAGACCTTTCAGAATTGGAGTCAGTCCTCTTAAAACCGGCTGCTGCTTTATCAACTAAGTTCATGTAATATTCTAAATCCTTTGTTGTCATTTCAACTTTTATCTCAGCATTTTCACCAGGAGTAGATTCCATCTCAAGAAAGTACTGTATTAAAAAAAAAAAAAAAAAGTACTCTATTTGTGACATCAATAAGATGTTCATCATCTGTTCAAGTTTTATCATGAGATTTCAGGAACTCTGTCACATATTCAGGCTCCACTTCTAATTCTAATTATTTTGCTATTTCCACTGCATCTGCAGTTACTTCTTCCACTGAAGTCTTGAACCCCTCATGGTCATCCATGAGAGTTGGAATCAACTTCTTCCAATTTCCTGTTGATGTTGCTATTTTGACCTCTTCCCATGAATCTTAAATGTTCTTAATGGCATCTTGAATGGTGAGTCCTGTCCAGAGATCTTCAATTCATTTTGCCAAGAGCTATCTGAGGAATCACTATCTATGGCAGCTTGTAGACTTACAAAACAGATTTCTTAAATAATAAGAGTTGAAAGTCAAATTGACTCCTTGACCCAGGGCTGCAGATTAGATGTTATGAAAGCAGGTATAAAAACATTAATCTCCTGGTGCTTTTCTGTCAGAGCTCTTGGTGACCAGGTGCATTGTCAATGAGTAGTAATATTCTGAGAGGAATCTGTTTTTTTTCCCTGTTCAATAGGTCTCAACATTGGATTTAAAATATTCAGCAAGCCATGCTATAAACCAATGTGCTGTCATCCAAACTTTGTTGTTCCATTTATAGAGCATAGGCAGAGTAGATTTACCATAATACTTAAGGACTCTAGGATGTCCAGAAGGGTAAATGAGCAAGTATTAGCTTCAACTTAATGTCACCAGCTCCATTAGCCCCTATCAGCCTCTCCTTTGAAGCTCTGGAGCCTGGCATTGATTTGTCCTCTCTAGCAATGAAAATCCTAGATGACATCTTTTTCCAAAAGAAGGCTGCTGCTTTATTCACATTGTAGGCCTGTTTTTTGTGTAGCCATCTGTGCTAATTACCTTAGCTGGATCTGGGTAATTTGCTGCTACTGCAACATTAGCACTTGCTGCTTCACCTTGCACTTTTATGTTATGGTGACGGCTTCTTCCCTAAAACCTCATGAACCAACCTTTGCTAGCTTCCAATTTTTTCTTCTACAAGTTCCTCACTTCTCTTAGCCTTCATAGAATTAAAGAGAGTTAGGGCCTTGCTCTGGATTAGGCACTGACTTAAGTGAATGTTGTGTCTGGTGGATCTTCTACCCAGACCACTGACATTTTCTCTTTATCATCAATAATACAATTTTACTTTCTTATCATTCATGTGGTCTACTGGAATAATGCTTTTAATATTCTTCAAGAACTTTTCCTTTGTGTTCACAACTTGGCCATCTCCCCCAAGACGACTGTTTATCTCAGCTTTTGATGTGGCTTCGTCACATTCCATGTGACGCCAAGCTTAATCATTTCTAGCTTTTGATTTAAAGTGAAAGACATGTTACTCTTCATTTCCCTTGAATATTCAGAGTCCATTGTAGGGTTACTAATTGGCCTAATTTCAATATTATTGTGTCTCAAGATAGAGGGAAGTCCAAGCAGAGGGAGAGAGATGAGGGAACAGCCAATAGATGAAACAGTCAGAACACATGTTTATTGATTAGATTTGCCATCTTACATAGGCACGGTCTATAGTGCTCCAGACAATTACATTAGTAGCATCAAAGATCACTGGTCACATATCATCATAACAAATACAGTTGATCCTTGAATAATGAGGGGTAAAGGGTACTAATCCCTTGCACAGTCAAAAATCCATATATAACTTTTGATTCCACAAAAACTTAATTCCTAATAGCTTCTTTTTTTTATTTTATGTTTTTCTAATAGCTTCTAATAACTAGAAGCCTTATCAATAACATAAACGCTTAACATATATTTTGTACATGTATTATTATTGTATTCTTACAATAAAGTAAGCTAAAGAAAATAAAGTATTAAACAAATCATAAGGAAGAGGAAATACATTAAAATACATTTATTTTATTTATAATACGGTACTGTTTTGTAAAAGAAATCTGTGTATAAGTGGGTTTATGAAGCTTAAACCATGTTGTTGAAAGGTCAACTATATAATAATAATGAAAATGTTCGAAGTTTCCGGGAGTTATCAAAATGTGACACAGACGTAAAGAGAAAATGCTGCTGGAGAAATGGTAGACCTGCTTGACTGAGCCTTGCCAGAAACTTTCAATCTGTAAAAAAATGCCACATCTGCAAAGTACAAAAGTGAAACACAGTAAGATAAGGTATCCCTGTAGTGAGTTTGGCATTATCAAACCCACCTCATGGCAAAAGTTTTAAAGTAATAATTACAAGGTCTATGTTTATATATTTATATGTGTATATTGTAGATGTGTAGTGTTTTCTACTCCTGGATGGTACTGCTAAAAATGAATTCATAGAAGAGCTCTATTTACTTGGCTTTGAATTAAGCACTTACACATTAAGCTTTTCTAAACCTCAGAAATATAAGGAAACTAAGTCAAATAATTTTCAAGTCCACATGATCTAGGGTAATTTGCAGTAAATATAAGCTACTATAACTTTATCAGTTTAATTAATTATAGCCATATATTTAGAGTTATCAAATTGATTATAATGTGGACATACACATACACATTGTATTATACTTGTGTTTATACATCAAATATTTAACCTTATGTCTGTTGCAAAATTTGTCAGCAAAAATAACTTAGAATATGGTTGCTTTTGTCTAATGTCTCATGAAGTTTTTGTGGGTAATTGAAACATAATGACTGAGAGCAAAGTAATAGGTTGTGACATGAGTTTTTAGGTGAACGTTTTAGCAAAAACTATGTTTTATAGTATATGTGCTTAAAAATAATTTCCAGAATCTTTTTGGTAATCTGAAACTTTAAGTTTTGCTAAGTTAAGTTAAATAATAGACATTTACTGAATACCTAGATCATTTTTAAATTAAATAATAAAAGATTAATTACTGAACATAAATTTATCTACTTTGGGCACCCATATTACAGAAAAACTACAAGATAAGTTTGAATCTGTTAATAAACATATATTGCCTTTTATTAGAAAACTGTTGTATGAGGAAGTTTCTATGAATTATAAAATATATTCATAAATTTGTTGGTTTTACAGATAGTTCACAACCACTTACATTTAGTTTTCACTAAAAACTACATTTTGTAAGTGTTAAGAATTCAAATTGTTAGAACTTATAAAACTCAACACCCAAATAACAAATCATGAAATTTAAAAATAGGCCAAAAACATCGGCAGAAGACATGAACAGAAATTTCTCGTTGTCAACATCCAGATCACGAAGAGACACATGAAAAGATGCTCAATGTCACTCCTCATCAGGGAAACTTATCAAAACTACAATGAGATGCCGCCTCACACCTGTCAGAATGGCTAAAATCAACAATACAAGAAACAATAGGTATTGCTGAGGATTTGGAGAAAAAGGAACACTGTGCACTGCTGGTGGGGATGCAAACTAATGCAGACAATGTGGAACTTAGTATGGAGTTTCCTCAAAAAGGTTAAAATAGAACTACTCTATGATCTAGCAATTGCACTAATGAGCATTTACCCAAAGAATACACAGATATTAATTCAAAGGGACACATGCACACCTATTGTTAAGGAAGCACTATTTACAATGGCCAAGTTACAGAAGCAGCCCAAGGGTCCATGGATTGACAAATGGAAAAATATGTGTCGTGTGAATGAATATCATTCAGTCATTAAAAAGAATAAAATCTTGCCATTGGCAATGACCTGAATAGAGAGTATAATGCTAAGCAAAGTAAGTCAGCCAGAGAAAGACAAATACCATATAATTTCACTCATTAAACAAATAAGCAAAGGCAAAAAAGAGAAACAGACTCTTCATTATAGAGAACAAACTTTTAGTTACCAGAGAGGAGGTGGGTAAGGGGATGGGTGAAACAGGTGATGGGTCTTAAGAAGGGCTTTTGTTGTGATGAGCACCTGGTGGTTAAAAGAAAAAAAAAAAAAAAAAGAATTCTAATTGTTACATGTGGTTAAAGCTACTAAAAATAGTATTAGTAACATCTAAGTTTGACTTCATGGAAATAAAGCCCCTTGGAAATATCAACCTGGTACTTTGTTTACAGGGTACCCAGCAGCCTTTATCAGAACTAAAACAGCACCTTTCTTTTTCCCCCAAGCCCTGTAAACTGAATATGAACAACTTGATAGAAATTTCAGAGAAATCACCATAATTGCTCATGTATGGATAACCTTCATGCTAGTAACTGTGTGGCCACTCAGAAAAATCACCTGAGATATTCAGACTGAAAACCAGGAAACTCTTAACAGATTGCCACCCTTGTCTGTTTTCACTCCACCTAAAGATGCTTTGAGCCAGATATCTAAAAATATCAACCGGCTGCCTTTAGAACTCAGAAACTAGGTTTATAATTTGCTCTAATCACAAACCTTTATTTCCGCAGAAAAACCGTATTAAATACCTGATTGTACGCATAATATAGTCCTATCCCTGGGAGCCTACATCACTGCTTCCTGAAATACCTTTGACTGGGCCCCCTTATTACTGGGCTCAGAGACCTGTTCAATGAAATCAACAATCCACCAATTGGATATCTGGACTATAAAACTTCTTGGAGAAGTTTCAAAGTTGGGACCGTAAGAGAACAAGCTTTGCCATTCCAAAATGTGCCTAATTGGCACGTGGACTTTTTAGGCTGATTATTTTTAAGAAACAGAATTTTTCTTTTGCCTCACCCCTAACTGCCTAAAATAATTTAGATAGAGGATCTATTCCAGGAAGTCAGCTATCACCATAAATAATTATAGTATAATATGAACCAAGTAAGGCAGAAAAGGAGGAACCTAACAATGCCTGTTTAAGTTCATTCTTCCTACAAACTGTCTTCCTTCCCTTTGGGGCTCTAGATCCTTACCACATCCTCATTAATCAAGAATGGCAAATATAACCCCATTTTGCCAAACTGTTTTTGAGATCGCTCATGTTTATAAGGATTCCCTGTATGTATGTAATTACATTTTATTTTCTCCTGTTAATCTGCCTCATATCAAATTAATTCTTAGACCAGCCAGAAGAATCTTGAAAAGTAAAGTGAAATCTTTCCTCCCCAACAATACTCTTCAGTGCTTAGTTCCTAAAAACAGGAGCACTGAGAGGAGAGAACAAGAAACTACTAAAGTCAAATGCTGATAAAGAGTGAATTTTGCATAATATAAATTAAGGTATTCCCTCCATTACAGAAAAGAACTAAGCAGATGAAAGCCAATGTTTCTCACTATGCTTTCTTACTTATCTCACTGACATTAGAGAAAATTGGTATACTATTCATTTCATGTCACCAACTGGAGTATATGTTTTGACCCTATAGTTAAAAATGTTAAATCAAATGAGTTTATATAAATGATTAGCCTGGTGTCTGTGTTTGTGTGTATGTATATTTATTTTAATTTGATCAAATTAATAACTATTCATTTTCCCAATGTTCTGAGAGATTAGAATCAGTCATATAATAGGTACTTAATTAATACTTATGAATATAATTAAAGATAAGAAAATAATAATTTAAATAAAAATATAATCAGTGTGATGAATATAGTGATATAATATGTATATTTATGTGAAGATTATTTAAATATGTATCTTCCCAGAGGGAAATATAGATTAATTAAATATAAACATACATTTCAGACTTAGATTGGTGCTAAAAATACGCTTGAGAATATATATGAGAAGGAAGATACAGGTAAAAAATGTGTTGTTTTGTTTTACTTGGTCATTTTTTCATATCCTGCAGGCCTACTTTACTTTTAAATTATATTTTACATTATTAAAGTTCATATAAAGGAATTTATTTTATTAACAACTATTATATAAAAATGTTGCAGTTCAATGCTGTTCAAGACCACATGGATATGAATTTGACTTTTTAAAATATGTTCTTTTAAAACCTGCTAAAAAACAATGACCTTCTGTTTCATCCCTATATTACCTTTCAGGATGTGTTTCCTATTAATCTGTATCCAATTAACACTTTGCACTAATTCCTCAGGCATTCATGAGCAGGGAATTATAAGGGTTAATTCCCCTGAAAGTCAGAGAGAAACCGTCATTGTTGGGGATTGCTAGCACTTTAATTTTTCTTTAAATGTTAAATAGGTTTTAAAGAAGCATTTATAAATAGGTAGGATGGGAAATAAACCCTTTAATATGGATAATGGATAATGAAGAACAAAGACTGGCAACTAAAACTTGCTGCCTAGAGAACTGCCTTGAGCAACCATATAATTCATCATCTACACTGATCATTTTGAAAGAGTGCTATTAATTACAAGGAATCCACATGTGTGACCTGTGTCTGTGCCAGGCAAAAAGGATGCGTGATCATCTTAGTACCGCCTAGCTGGGAGTTTTCAATGTCCATCAATACAAAGGTAACAACTGAGCGGTTATGGCTATTTCTCAGAGGCAAGAAACAACAGGGGTGTCAGTTGTTTCTACACTCAAAATGCTCTTTAAAATGTTGAATTTAAATTTTAAATGATAATGAAAAATAGATGTTTGAAAATCGCTAGACAATTTGTATGATTAATATCTTATTGCCTTTAAAAAGGACATTTCCTTTCATACATATATATTTAATATATATATATATGTCTATACATGTATATATATTAAAGCCAGAAAGAAAGAAGTCTGAGAAATAAAATAAGCTTTTAATAACTTCCTTCAGAGTAAGAAATATTCTATATATGTACTTACAAAAAGGAAATAAAGTTCATTATAATATTATCTACATTATAGAAGTTATTCCATGTTTCTTAATCCTATTAAAATAGCTTTAAAGGAAAAATAAATATTTAATAAAACAAAATAGCTTTAAAGAATGAAATATAGGAGATAAACCTTCATCATAATTTTAGCATGTGACACAAAATAATATATATATATTTTATGTATATATTATATATATACAAAATATAATTTTTGTCTTTGGAATTCTGCTAGAAATATCTCTTTTAAGAAAAATGTTTCAAAATTTAAATATATTCTAAGCATCTTTAATTAGTTATTATATGTACCCTACTTTTTCATATTATTGCTCTTTAAATAAGCAAAATATTAGTCCTGTAAAATGGTCTGTCTGCAAGTATTTACCATTAGATTCAATAATCCTGAAAATAGGTTGGGATTTTGGCATGAAGTTCATGTCACACTCAAAATAATTGATGATAATTTAATGAAGGGACTATTTTCAAAGGTGTGTCCAACGACCAAAAAGAACAAGTAAGCTTACCACCCCTGTAACTGATCTGACAAGGAGAGGACGTGACTACTGGCACCCAAGGGTGACCAATTTACCATTAGTGTTACTCCTCCAATCTCTCACTGACCGAGGCTATAAGACTACAGAGTACCTAGAGATTCCTTAGTGGATTACCCCGGATTCTTGAGATCTCTTATACATAGAATCTAAGGAAAACAAACTTAGAGAAATAGTAGAATGGTGGTTGCCAGGGCTGAGAGGTGGAAGGAAATGGGGAGATAGGAGCTAAAGGGTACAGACCTCCAGTTAGAAGAGAAATCATTTCTGGGGATCTAATGTATGGTATGGCGATTATAGTAAACAATACCGTATGATGTTCTTGAAAGTTGTTAAGGAGATCTTAAATGTTCTTAACACCCCCACACACACACACATACAAGATAAGTATGTGAGGTGATGAAGGTCACTAACCCTATTGTAGTGATGGTTTTGCACTGTACAAATATACCTAATTGTTCCATTGTGCATCTTAAGGTCACACAATGTTAAATTTCAATTCTATCTCAATAAAGCTGGAGGGGGGTACTCCTGGTAGTTATTCTGTAGCAATAATTGATATATACTACAATATTGGTCAATACTATATCCTCCTTCTTCCAGAGGATCATAAAGGGTAAGGCAGGGTCCCATACTTTTCCATTTTTCTGTCTTGAAATCTTAATAATTTTAACTTTGATCTATAATATATAAAATATAAATAATTTTAACTTTAATTTTGTATGAGAAGTCTGATGGGACATTGGAGTATGTATATGAACATAGGAGATACCTGTGATATGCATTTTCACCAGTTTCTTATGTCTTAGCTTGCATATAGTATTTCAATACTGCATGAGCACAGAAAGCTGTGAGACCCATTATGTGAGGGAGTCCAGCGAGCAAAGCAAATAGGACAGTGCACTGTCTCTACAACTGGGCAAGAGGAAGCCCTGACAACTTGCCACATTCTGCACTGAAACAGAGTTGGCTTCCAATGCAGAAAGAAGGTAATGGAGTTATAAGAAACCAAAAGACCAAGGAACCCTATCAGATCCTTTCTCACCCGTGCTACTCCCAAGGTGTTCCCTACGCATTTATTCTGGAAAAGGTGACAGAGTGAAAGAAAGAAATGATGGCAGAGTAAAAGAAAGAAACCTTTCTATCTTTATTTCTGTTTGCCCAAAAATCAGTTTTTCTTTACTCATTAGTAAGTCAAAGGTAGAGTGTTGATAGAATGTGCACAGATCAAAACATAAAACAAAAGCAATTAAATTAGTTTTATGCAGCATTTCTACTCCTCTGGTCAGAACAAAATACGTATTGAGGCACAAGCTATGAAAAATGAATTGTGTGCTTTTTGTGATTCTGAGTATGAGTTCAATGTTTTTATATTTGCATCCAAAACTGTCATTACACAACATAAAAATCAACATTAAAATCCATTTGCTAACAATTTATTTTGGTTTTAAACCTAAGATGATATTAAATAGCAAATAAAAACCTATAACAAGTTGACAGATACTGGGAAAGAAAAAAATACTTTATATATTAGTACTATTAAATGTACTTTTTTCCTGTTTTTTGAACATTTTCATTTTGTTTTGGGGCCTGCAAATAAGAACTCCTTTTTCTTATTGAAATGGGAAAATGAATTCTATTGCAATCTTTCTCCTGCATATCTCCAACCTGCTAAAGAGCTTTGCAGGAATCCCAATGTTTTCTCTTTTCAAAATATATTTTGGGGGATCCTGGGTGGCTCAGTGGTTTAGTGTCTGCCTTCGGCCCAGGGTGTGACCCTGGGGTCCCGGGATTGAGTCCCACATCAGGCTCCCTGCATGGGGTCTGCTTCTCCCTTTGCCTGTGTCTCTGACCCCCACCCCCTCTCTCTGTGTCTCTCATGAATAAATAAATAAAATTTTAAAATATATATATATATATATAATATATATATGTTTACACACGCACACATATATCTTATTGAAATTTGTGCAGGATATGGTTGAAAAGTATATGATTATACTGCACATAAACATGAGTTCCAACACTCCCAAATTCCTAGATTTTGGATTTCTTCAACAACATTTCAAGGAAATCCAGGTTTTGCAAATTGACTGACTATGTAACCTTAAGCAAAGGCTTCAGTAAACTAACACAACTGACTAATCACACCCTTCAGTTATGACCAAACCAACACATTTGAAACCTGAATTCCGGGTGTGCGACATCCATTAATAAATTCAGTTTAATCAAGCTTCACATTTCCTTCTCTCTTAGACTACAATGCTTCCACGTTACACTTAGATGCTCCTCATTCCTGCTAATACAGATTAGCCACTCTCCCCAAGTCTTACCTGAATCCTCCCTGGAGAGACTTCTACTGGGGTTGATGTTTTGAGATTAATCTCTCTTTATGGGTTTAAACTCTAGAGGAATAGGAGGTGGGCTTAGGCAGTGGTAACCCTGAGGATACAGACATCTCCTTGTAAGGCAAATCATAATCACAAAAGTCTTTTAGACGGAGGAAGGTTGAGTCCTTCAGTAGGAAGGGAAGCTGATTTGGTCAGAGACCTTCAGGTAGATTTATAAGTTCACATTTCTACCTTTGTTTCTGTTTGCCCAAGTACCCTTCCCCCAAGTCTCAGGTTTTCACTCCTTCCCTACATCTTCCCTTAGCTTAGTATAAGAAATAAAGCAGCAATACAGACTTGTTTAGTACGATGCTACTCAAAGAGACACTGGCCTTGATTTTGAAATATCCTGCCTGCAATTCTAAAAGACAAGAGATTCCATCACGCCTAGCATAGACGCTTTCTGATTTCATATCAGTCAGGATTTTAGGGCCTCAATTCGGCCTTTTACTCGTGTATACTTTCAAGGGTCTTTGAAACTAGCCTCAAAAATCACCACCTTTGCAATCATGGACTGTCATGCCCCCTCCTGTCAAAGATTACCACCAGTGGCCCAGCTCCCTTTACTTGCAAGTGACGCACACGCACCTCAACTATGTTAACAACTGAATGTCAAAATTCCATTTTGAAAGTCTGACCATTCTAAATATCAGTGAAATTTTCAGAATGATAAAAATAGCATACTCTGTATAGATTACATGTACACTATGTAAATTGCAAGCGGATAAAGAAGAAAATAGAACTAAAATATTGCATTATTTCAAAAGAAGACAAGAAGGGGTAAATAAATTTATAGGAAGAGATGCAACAATAAAAAAAATAATTATCAGGTTCTAGAGTTCAACCGAATATTTTATTAATTATGTAAAAACAAAGGGATAAAACACTCCAATTGAAAGTCATAGTTGTAAAAAAAATTAACAACAAAAACAAGATGTTTCAAATAATGAGCCACAGTAATTTTCTTTTATAATCTAAGATTATTTTCACTAAAAATTTAACATTGATAAACAAAAATCCCGTTGAAATATTGAGGTCTATGAATTCATAAATATAGGTAATTACTATGAAATATTTAAAATATTTTACATCATCATGCTGTAATATGCAAATGAGTGTTTAATTTACCAATTTTTAACTCTATAAAGTATATTCAAATAGGTTACTTACTATAGTAACCATGTGGGAGAAAATCTTAATCAAGCTTTACAAGTAATTCAGTTAGTATTGTTGTCATTTTAATTTTTCTAAGAATGTTGAGTGATAAAAGCAATTTGAAGTATAGTGATATTTTCAATAATGGCAGTTACTATCATTCTAACAGAGCTTTAAGGATAGCTTTATACAAAATGATTAAAATCATAATTTATAGTGAAAGGTAAATAGATGAAAATGGTGTAATTAAACAAATGGCTATGAATTAAGTAATTTTATTTATTTATTTTTAAAATATTTTATTTATTCATCAGAGACATAGAGAGGGAGAGAGGCAGAGACACAGGCAGAGGGAGAAGCAGGCTCCATGCAGGGAGCCCAACGTGGGACTCGATCCTGGGTCTCCAGGATCATGCCCTGGGCTGAAGGCAGATGCCCAACCTGCTGAGCCACCTGGGTGTCCCTGAATTAAGTAATTTTAAAAGATAAAATCATACGTAAACCAGTTGAAAAGTCACTGCTAAACCACTTCATTTGAAAACACATTGTTGACAGCTTAAGAATATTAGAGATCTGATATTAGAAGGCTCCTTGATCAGAAAAGCAAAAAAAAAAAAAAAAAAAAAAAGTTATAGAGAAAAGTTATTTTTAAATACATGTATTTAACAACGTGTATTTTCCAAGGGAACACACAGAAAACAGCTAGATATTTGTTAAATATTACATAATTGGTTTCTAATCTTTATCAGTGATCTTTGACTACAGAATGTCCATCAGGAAACAAAACCGTTCTCTGATGAAAATGTAAGGCAAAAGGTAGAAGACTATAAAGTTTGGAGAACACGAGACGCAAAAACAGAACCTTCAACCTTCGCTTCTTTTCTAAATTGCCTTGTATATGAGATGTTATTTCTCATCACCATTTAAAGTAATGTAGGAAAAATATATAGATCTAAGTGAGAAATCAAAACTATGCAACAATTACATTTTACTGACCCCTATGTTGAGTCTCAATATTTACCTTGGATAAGATCTCTCAGGTTACTCCATGCATCTCTCCCTGCATTCGATAGCCCTCTTCCACGGAGGTAAGCCCTATTTCTTCCATTATGCACTAAGACTGGAACACAGTTGGATTATGGACTCAACAGTGGGAAACAATGACAGGCAACATTAGCTCAGAGGGTGATATGCTAGACTGAATACCTCCCTCTTCCTCATGTCACTGAATGTCCTGCAATTGGGATTCTTAACCTGGGTTTTAGCCCAGATGTAGTGGGCATCCCACCGAACCCGTCCTCTGGTGAACACTACCTCACACTTTCCAATCCCTTGGTTTCTGTAACATTATCTGATTACTGGATCTCTTACAATCCTTAAGCCTCTTGAAATGAAAAGACTGTCCACTCCATCTCTCATCTTCCTTTCCTTCTAATTTTTCAATACACATGTATTAAGCACACGTTTATGCCACAAGGAATGTTCTAGTCATTGCACCAAAGCATTTTGCTTAAATCATCTCGTTACATCCTCATGGCAGTTATAGGAATTGATATGATTAACATACCCATTTCACAGAGAGAGAACATGAGACCTTGAAGCAATTTAGGAAGTTTACCCAAAGTCACAGAAAGAGCTTACTTAATACTAAAAAAAAGTTCAAGAAAAGATGGATGGAGTTCATTTTCTGATTAAGCTTTCTCTGCCTCTTCTCTGAGAAAAAAATTATGATTTCACAACTTTCTTGTACATCTGTGGATTTATCTGTTCGAAATTCTATTCCGTGTTTTCATTGGTGTTGATGAGAAGAAACAGGGGATAAGATCTGTCAGTAAAAACCCAGTGGGATTTTCAGTTAAAGCCTGCCTGACATTCAAAAGCAGCAAAGGTTACCAATTGCCTCTCCTATCATAATTCACACTGAGATACTTACTACTAGCCTTGCCCAAGCCTGAACTCTAGGGGATTTACAGTTCATAGGAAAATATTCTCTCCTAATGATTCATGTTTCAAATTGAGTAGAAAAAAATTATGTTGAGGGAATTAATGCAAACCACATTGTACAGTTTTAGAAAGAAGATTCACAAGGAACTAACAACAACAAAAGGCTAACTTTCTCAGTAATCTGAGCACAGCTTTTGTTTTAAAAATGCTTAATAAAAGATTAACATACTAGAGCTAATAAATTCTATGAATATTATTTACTGTGAACCTCTAAAGAGTCAGTAGCATTTGCTTGAAAGATGCTTAAAAGAGGACAAGAGAATTTATTTTTAATATAAACAAATTACTGTGAAGAACCAGTATTTTTAGTACAGAAAAAATAGAAAAATTATGTAAAAATATTGTAGGAATTTTGAATATGAATTATCAGTGTCAAATCAAAATGTAAATTTGTATATTTATATATATTTCTGGCTCAGTCTCCTAAGGGATTCTAGAAGCAATAATGCTTTAGTAACAGTGTATATTTCTAGTTCCCATATTTGGGCTTCTAATTACCATTTTACCTAAAGATAATAGGGCTCTTTGCAGGAATGTCTGATTCTAGGTAGGGAGGAGGCAAGGTATAATATGAGTCATCCTGTTGTACAAGAAAATAAGGAAACAAATTTCAATTGTAGCAAAAGGACAGAGAAGCCAGATTAAAGTTGGGTAAACAGACAAAAGTGAGTTAAGTTGAATTAGCACGTATAAGAAGGACTGTTATTGACAGAATGCTTCATATGTAAAATTCCATTACTCTATAAAAATATTCAAAATAGTAAAAGCAAAAAAAAAATAAAAATAAAAAGCCTATTTGCCACAATACTTACTCTCAAAATTGATGGTTACAAGGAAAGAATCATGCATTCACCTTGTTTTACAGTAGAAAATGTATAGTCCTACTTAATCAGAGAAATATTTTTTTTAGCAGAAGAATAACAACAATTAAATTTAGAAAGAATGATAGTATTAAGAAATCACCATTTTGTAATCCCAAAGAAATAACTGATTTGACAATAACCATCATTGGTCCTAAACCAGAAGCTAAAAGACTGATGAGATACCTTGTATTTCTGTTGTACCAAAGCATCACTCCATAGATTATTTGTTCGTGATGAATTTTCACTGCGTTGCATCAGTGATCAGTCTTAGGATCATTCAACTAGGTATCACATACCTTGGGACATCTCCCCGCACGAAGTTCACAGGACCAACTCTGAAGTATGTTTCCAAGACATATTTAACCTGAATCTATTTAATGTCTTAGATCCATCTTTCTAGTTATAGTAATTCCAGTAATGAATGAAAAATTCATGTTAAAACTGCTCAAACTAGAAGGTAGGACATTCTAGGAGCTCTTTGACAAGTCAGTGCCATAGAGGAAATAAAGGGGGTGTGTGTATGTGTGTGTGAGAGAGAGAGAGAGAGAGTGTTTGGCCATGAGGGTTTGTTATATAGCTGTGACATAAAAGACATACCAACCAAGTGAAATACATGATTCTTGATGAATATTGATCAAGTGAAACCAGCATAAAAGATATTTGGTGAACTGGGTAAATAAATGTGACTAGGACCAGATTCTGAATAAGTAATTATTTATTTTGCCAGGTCTGATGACATAGTGGTTATGTTAGGAAAATGGTCTTATTTTGTACAGATGCCAACTGAATTATTTATGTCTGATCTGGTATGTTTTACAGTTTTAGCCTATTTAAAATACTTTAGTAAGAGCATACATATGGATCAAATGGAGAAAAACTAATTATTAACAGGGCGAAATCTTTTTTTTTTTTTAACAGTGCGAAATCTTATTGAGAGGATATGGTTTGGTTTTCTATAAAATAGAAAATAGAAAAGTTCTATAAACTTTTTCTATAAAAATATTTATTTTCTATAAAATAGAAAATATAAAATATTTTATTTTCTATAAAATAGAAACGTATAAAATACTTTATTTTAGTAAGAGCATAAATAGATGGATCAAATGTAGAAAAATTAATTAACAGTGTGAAATCTTATTGAGAGGATATGGTTTGCTTTTCTATACTTCCTAAATGTACATTACAAAAAAGAAAAAAAAACTCATTAGCCACACAAAATTTGCAGTGTAGTCAAGTTGGCAGTTATTTATGCTTCAATAAATAAGTGAAATTGAAGTCTGGTCACTCATTATATTTATATGTCATAGTCTAAGATCAAGCTCACCCTAAACCACACCAATAAAACCAAATTTGTGGAAATTAGTACCTAAGGGAAAATCCAGAAACCTTGCTGATTCTTTTAAGGTATCCTACTCACAACTTAACTACTAGGAAAAAGCAAGGATTTTTGTTAACCTGCTAATTACCTGTTTCTGAGTGTAAGGGTATAATGTCTTTTTTTTTTTTTTTTTTTTTTCTGGCTTCCTGAGTAGCCACAGATCATTCATGGATCACTTTAATACTTTGTCACCTTGAAAGGCTCATATCCAGACCTTGAAGAAGGAAGCTTGTGAAATAGAGAAGGACATTATGAGATAGAATACGGACTCTAAGCAGAAATGTTAGAATCCCTATCTGTTATTGATGCCTCTCTAAGAATAGTTGTGCATCTGTAAAGAGGACCCAGCTTGAGTGTGTACTGTGGAAGAGAACGTGCAAATGGAAAAGTAGCATAAGGGTGCGTGGTAGGAGCAAAACAAAACCAAAACCGAATCTTCCCTGTGACACAGTCCTGCTACAGCCAGCTCTTTATGTCATTCCTATATACAGTTCAAAACATTCCAGGATGTTTCCTAAGAACAGTATTTTGTTTTTGAAAGATAACGAATGCAGAAATTCTAGTATTTTTCTTGACCCTTAATTGGCTTTACTTTACTTGTATCTTATAGTTTCCTGGTTCTGAATATATATCGCATTTTGAAAAACCTTGATCTCTGAGGAGGAAAAAAGAAAATGAGTTCTGGCGTGACATCAAAACTGGTGGCTCCAAATTCAGAATTATTCAGCTCAATATATTATTTCTTGTCAAAAAATACTTGAAGGCTTAGAAAACACCTCCAATTTGCTTTTTAATTCTCTAATACCACCTTCACCCTGTCTGTGTCACATATACTCCTGGAAATGATTCCTCAGGGAATGTGACAATCTTAACAGGTAAATGTATAATTATAACCAGTGTAAAAAGCAGATTTTCTAAATGCTCATAAATTGATTTATTTTTAATGTCAGAGCTGAGGCCCTAGCAGCTCTGTAGAATTTACAGATTTAAGTGTTAAAGAGTGTTGACATTTTCTAGCGCTCGCCAGTATTTTTATTCATTCATCCTGAGTGATTATAGAATCTTATAAAAATTCATATACATTCTTTGCTGGGCAAAATGTAAACAACCTTCTCTTATTTTGTCTAGTATCTTCAATAATGATAGCTTTATTTGATAAAGTTGATTTTACAGGAAGATATTCACATGTTAGAATGCATTTGTATTTATGAAATGAATCTATACTATTTTATAACTTAGCCATCTAGTTGGTCTAAAACCAATTTAAAAATATCAACTACTTCACTTTAACTTTCTTACCATGCACCTACTATGCTCTAAGAACTGAGAGTCACTGCAGCTGATGCAAGAGTGGTGCCCTGCACAGGATTTGAGGGCTAAGATTAACTTTGAGGGACTCAAGCAGAGATTCCCCTGTATTTCCAAGGTTTCAGTTCATTTTTAAGAAGGCTTAGGAGATAACATAATAAGGGCCAAGAACTTCTGCTTTCAAAATCTTGGCAATACTACTAAGGGATATAACCTCATACTTCATCAAAGAGGAAGGTTCCCTGGACTCTTGTAAAGAATTAGGCAGGTTTGTAATGCTGGGTAATTATGGGTACATAGATCCAATAAAATTTCTCATCCTCTAACAATATGTATGCTCCTGGTTATTGAGATTAAAAAGAAGGTTTAGCTGATAGAAACGCACACTCTAAAGTGAAAAAATTGATAGAGAAATATAAAAGATATAAAACTGAGAAAATAAATGTAAACCCAGAACAAGATAGGTCAACAAATATCTGAGAGTCTAAGTGTTAGATGCGTGCCATGATAAAACAAACCCTACAAGGCGGATCTTATTGCTTGGGGGGGAAAGACAGGTGAAAATGTAATTTCAAAGAATGTATAAAATGAAACAATATAGCTAAAAATCATAATTATAGAAATTAAAAGGGGGGGGTGTCTAAACATTTCTGGGAGAAAGGAAGTGAGGAAAAAGCTGGTTCTTAGATGGCAGGTAGAGATGATTCATGTTTACAAAGGATGGAAAGGAAATCCAAGAAGAATTATTGTTACCAAGGTCAGGGGCACCAAAGAATATAATGTTTTTTTCTGGAAACAACCAATTATTTGGACTGAAGAAATATAAATTATACTGGGGAAAATGGTAGTAAAAAGACTTAGGATATTGACTACATTTCTGCTCTTGAAAGGCATGGTTATTTTAGGAAATTTAAACTGTCCTCTATGAAATAAGGAGTTTTTAAAGGACTATAGACAATTGGTCACTCTGCCAAAAGTTGGAGAATATAAACTTCAGAGGAGAAAATTGGATTCATGAAGAATAATTAATAATTATTATACTGAAGGCAAGAGTTAACAATGTCTAAATTAGAGTACTGAGGGCAGAACGAGTTTTAAGAGGCTTCGTGTGTATGTGTCTCTGTGTGTTCATGGAAAATATATAACAGATTATCTTCATAGGTGGAGATACATACATGTGTATATAAATTTAGGAGAAATTCACATAATGTACAATTAGCTACTTTAAAGGGTACAAATTAATGATATTTAGTGTATTCAAAATGCCAATCACCAGCTCTAAATTTTATGCCATAAAAACACCTTGTATGGTTAAGTAATCACTTCTCATTCTCCTCTTCTCCCATCCCCTGGCAACCTACAAGCCAACAGACACATGGAAAGATGCTCAACACCATTCATCATTGGGGAAATACAAATCAAAACCTTGACAGGATATCACTTCACATATGTTAGAACGACCAAAATAACAACACAGGAAACAACAGATGTAGGTGACAATGTAGAGAAAGGGGAACCCTCTTACACTGTTGGTGGTGATGCAAACTGGTGCAGCTATTGTGGAAAACAGTATGGAGGTTCCTCCAAAAGTTAAAAATAGAGCTACCCTATGACCCAGCAATTGCACTACTGGGTATTTACCTAAAGGATACAAAAATACCTATTTAAAGGGGCACATGACCCTGATGTTATAGCAGCACTATCAACAATAGCCAAAATTATGGAAAGAGCCCAAAGGTCCAACAACTGATGAGAAGAAGAAGAAGACGACGACGGAGGAGGAGGAGAAGAAGGAGAAGAAGAAGAAGAAGAAGAAGAAAGAAGAAGAAGAAGAAGAAGAAGAAGAAGAAGAAGAAGAAGAATAAAGAGCAGAAGAACAAAGAAAATACATGAAGAAACGCAGAAGAAGTAAGAACTAAGAGAAGTACGCCGACACATCCGTCATAACTACACGAGCCTCCTCAGTCCTCCTCTCAAGAAAGAAGAAGAAGAAGAAGAAGGTCATACGCAAAAACACACACACACACTGGAATATACTTGGCCATCAAAAAGAATAAAATCTTGTCATTTGCAATAAAATGGATGGAGCCAGAGTTTATTGTGCTAAGCAAAATAAGTCAGAAAAAAAACAACAAATGGAATTTAAGAAACAAAACATGAATGTGAGGGAAGGGGAGAAAAGGAGTGGGGGGGAAGTGAACCATAAGAGACTCTTACCTACAGAAAACAAAGTAAGGGTTTCTGGAGGGGCAGCGAGAGGGGCATGGGCTAAATGGGTGACAGATGTCAAGGAAGGCACTCGTGATGAGCACCAGGTGTCATAAATGTAAGTAGTGAATCACTAAATTCTACTCCTGAAACCAACATTACGCTGTATATTAACAATCTAGAACTTAAATAACATCTTAATTAAACCAAAATTGCTACAGAATAATTGTTCTAACAAATGAGTCAGTTTTGAGCCTAAATAGATATTTGTAGCCTTAGAGAGACCACAAGGCTGGTGAAGGGTCCCTCCTGTGAACACAGCGTTTGGCCCAGAGGATGCCTTGCACCCCGCCCAGCCTCAGGGGATAGGCTTGGCTGCAAAGTGATTCTTACGGGGGCAGAAGTTGAGGAATTCATGAGCTCTGAGGACCACTTCATAAGTGGTATGAGCCAACCTTCTCATGGACAAGTCTAAGAGGAGGGACCGACTGCCAGCACTCGGAGAACTGCCCAGATCCTGAGATCTGGCATGACTGGGATTGTTGGAAGTGTAATCCTGGCTGCAGGGCCCAGGGCCCGAATCCACCATCCTCTCAGCTGCCCCGGATGCCCAGCAAGCCAAACACATCCTTTCCCTGACCCTCCATCCATCTTTCACTTACTTCACATCCCTGAAATCACAAAGAGCACCTGTGGGCCTGAACTGTTCTGTGTTTTTTGTTTGTTTGTTTGTTTGTTTTTCTGTTTTGTTATTCTTTTTTTATTTAGGAAAAAAAATAAAATGTATTGAATACTTTATATAAATGTAATTCTCAGAATAGTAGAAACATTAACTCAAGTCACAATGAGAAAAATCAAGGCCCAAAGTCACAGAGCTGGTAAAAGGGATTAAATATAAACTTAGTTCTGCCCAATTCAAACTATTGCACCATGTGGAACATTTGATTTTGCCTTTGCTTAACTCTGTCAACTTTGTTTTATTCCATGAATATATGCCCTTGGCCTCAGGTGGCTATGTGTACATGATTCAACACAACACAGATGAGGGGAGGAGAGGCCTCGATGTATGTATGATGAGGAAGATGTTAGTGAGAACTTGAGAATTAACTGAAATCTGTGTTATCAAGGATATACTTTAAACTATGTACAGTGAAGAGACATTAAAACGTTTATACAGAGGAATGACATAATAGACTTGAATTTTTAAAAATCACTCCAGTAGCAGATTGAAGAAACAGTATTAAATGAGGGCAAAACTGGCAGAAAAAGACCAGATAGGAGGCTCTTATTTTCAGGAGGTGGGAGAAGGATGTTGGCATGAAGTAGATACCAGTAGTGTCAATGCATGTTTCTGAGAGGCTGAACTTATAGGTGTGATGGATAAAGGAGCAAAGAGCAACAAGAATGACAGCCAGAAATTTTACTTGGTTCATTCAGGAGACAAAGTCGTTCATTTGACTGAAATACAGCAGGAAGAGAATTATGTTCATGTTTTGTCTAAAGCCTGGGAAAAGACATAGTTTGTTTCTTGAATTTAGGCAGACTGTAGCATTGGATCTGAATCTTGGCTTGAGGAACCTAGAAAGCAAGCAAAGCCCTCACCGCCCTGATGGAAGCCAGAAAAGCATGGCAGCAGCTGCACAGTGTCTCACGAATTATAAGGTCAAGGGACAGGGAGTGTTATCAGAGAGGAGAAGTGGGCCAGCTGGGATAGAAAAGGAGAGTGGGATAGCCCTGGGACACCTACCAGGAAGACCTACAAGGTGAGGACAGAGAGCATGGACAGCCTTGAGAGATTCCCAGGACAGAGACAAGGTTCTCTCTGGTAAAGGGTGGGAGTGCTGGTGAGTTTGCTGAGTTTGGAGGGCAGGATTATCCTATCACACCACTTTGTCCACTTGGAAAGCAGCCAGCAGCAGGTGCAGATGCTCAGTCAGAAGCAGGCTGAACTGGGAAAAGGGAAAACATTAACCTAAATATGGTGATTTGAAAACAAAACCAATCAGTTATGGATTGTCCAGTTATTAGGCCAACACGTTGATTGTGATGCAAAACAATCACAGGACTCTTACCTAAGAACAAACAAAATGTGGATACCAGAGTTTTCAGCAAGGCCGAGATCACCCTAACTGGGTAAAGTCAAAAGAAAACGAGGGAGAAAAACTCAAATTAATCTTTGATCAAAACTTTGCTCATGTGTTTTTAACATGTCTGTTACACCAAGGTCGCCCTTGGTCACCTCTGCATCTTTTCCGTGCGCTTCAGATGCATAGGAGGCCCTCTTTGGGTTCCTTAAATACAGCAAACTCTTTCTTACGATGGAATATTCACATATATTGTTACCTTGGCTGGGAATGCTCTTTCCTTAGTCTCCCACAAGGTTGGCCCCTTCTGAAAATTCCGTATCACATTAGAGCTTGGATCTTTGGAACGTCTTTCTCTAGGGCCTGTCACATACATCAGTGAATAAAGAAAAACATGGAAAGAGAAAGACTATGCAGAGCCTCACTAATTTCCATATAGCATGTCACATTTTGTGATTTTGTGTTTGTCTCCTTTTTTTTTTGCTATCTTCTCTGGTGGACTAGACTCATGAAGCAGGAACTTTGTCCCTTTCACGTACATCTTACACTTAACACTATGCTTAGTACACATGGTCACTCATTAGATATTTGTAGGATGATAGAATAAATGTATTGGGAGGTACATGGACTCACTACAGTATTTAAAAACAAATTTCAGTCAAGACAGCAGTTGAACAAATCATAATACATAAATATATGGCCATATTAGGAAGCCACTAAAAACCATGTTTCAAATATTTCCTACCACTAAGGGAAATGTTTAGCATGTAAATATAAACAAAAAAGCAGAAAGTAATACTATATATATAAATATATATATATATACAGTAAAATTATGATTTTATATATTTATCTGCCTTTTATTGAGTAATACTAAAGAGGATGTACTGTATAGTATATTAAAATTATTGTTTTAATTTAATAACTATGAGATTGAGATAATTAAATTTTTTATATGATAAAACCATGGTTTATAGAGATTAAATAATAATCCTAACATCATATTGCTATCAAGTAGCAGTGTTGAAAATATGAATCCAGTTATAGCTTAAAATAAATCCAGTTATATCTTTGCCAGTATGCTGCCAGGTTACATGTTAGCAATGAATTTCTCCGATTGGAAAGAGATATTTTGACAAATTTTCTCAATTTTCCTTAATAATTAAATATTATATTTTACTTCATAAGGAAATAAATGTTCTTTCAAAAAAAAAGGAAAAAAAGAAGGCTAAGTTTTCTTTTAAACAAAAGGACACTATTAGTTTCAAGTATTTTTTTCCTCCTTGTGTTTGAACTTTTAAAAGTCAGCATTAACTCTTACATTAGCTAATTTAATTGTCCTACTCAACCATTTCAACACCAATTTTTAAAAATTTATTTTATTTATTTATTTTTTTATTGGAGTTCAATTTGCCAACACCCAGTGCTCATCTTGTCAAGTGCCCCCCCTCAATGCCCGTCACCCAGTCACCCCCACCCCCCGCCCACCTCCCTTTCCACCACCCCTTGTTCATTTCCCAGAGTTAGGAGTCTCTCATGTTTTGTCACCCTCACTGATATTTTTAAAAGACTTTCAGTATTTTTTTGAATTGCTTTCAAAAGTAGCTTGACTTCATTTTTATTTTATTTTTTTAAATCTCTAGTGTTTAGTTGAATACTGTTAGGAAGTTTATGATAGAAGGCATAGTGCTTATCTAAACCTTTAAGAATTAGCAAATGTCTTCTTTTAACCATATTTGAAATATTCACTTAAAATGTCCAATTTTGTACATTTAAATTTTTGTAAATGGATGTAACAAAGAACTGTAGATGGATATTAATACTAGTAAGTAGGTTTGTTCGGTGCGGTGTTATATGTTAACAATATTAAAGTGGCTTTCTGTGTGCTTTATACTTTAAAAAATACCTTATTTCATATTTCTTATGTGCTCATGTCGTGTTTTATATTTTATAATACACAGCTGATTCTCTTCATTTCTAGACTCCATACTTGTCAATTCACCTACATGCTAAAATATATGTGCACCCCAGGATCAAGAGTCACACTGCTTTCATAGTCATTTGAGAACACACACAGACTAGTAAAAAATTGAAATTGCCTGAGGTCTATATACCCAGCTGAGGTCAAACAAGAGGACGCTGACCTCACGTTTTAGCTCTCATACTAGACACATGTTCTTTTCATGGTGTATTTCCTGCCATGTTTTTTTTTTTCATATTTGTGTGCTTTTTCTCGGTGATTTTGCTGCTTAACATGGCCCCCACGTGTCATGTTAACACGCTATCTAGTGTACCTAAGAACAACAAGGCTGTGATGTGTGTTATGGAGAAAATACACGTTAGATAAGCTTTGTTCAGATACAGGCTATAGTGCCGTTGGCTATGGGCTCAATGTTAATAAATCAACACTAGTGTACATTCAGAAAAAGGAAGAGGAAATTTGTCAATCTGTATGTGAGATCATTCTAGAAAGTGCTAAGGTAGCGTCTGTAATATGTGATGAAGCTATGGAAAAAAAATAGGAAACCAGCTAAATCCGTGGGTTCATGAGATGACAATAAGATAACTCAGTGAATAGCACTGTTGTGAAGCTGAAAGTCAAAGAAAGTTATTGTCATGTTACCCAGGGTCAAGAAAATGTTAAAGCCTTCTAAATAAAATAGCATTTTATTGTAAATAAATACTGCATAATATTAATTATTTGTAAGAAATATATAATGAATAAAGCAGAAGCACATATTAAACACATTTGTGTATTTATTGATTGGTTGATAAAAATGTTATAATCAGGGCCTTATAGGACCTAACCTTATATTTCTCCCAAGCAATGACTTAATACTCACAAATTAAGTGTTTATGGCCACTTTGTAGAATTTAACTGCTATCATTAATGATAATTGACTCTGTTTCTCTTTGTAATATAAATATCTTTTATCTTTATGATACATTTAATTTATATTTAACTTCATCTCTTTCCATGGATAATACCTAGAAACAAGGAAATACCAGCTATACTAAACACATCTAGCAGCAAGGTCTTGCTTTCTAATAACCATTCACAACTAAAAGTAACCAGAGCTCATGGATGATTAGAGAGTTGAAGCAAGAACAGTACAAGATGAGCCTGGTGCATTTTGTTGTGCCAGGAAATTAGGAAATGCTTGAGGAATCATGAGATAATGTGAAATGAAATCTGGAGCCAATGAAAGTGGCATGCACTTGCCAAATCTGGGTCAATATGAATATTAAAATAAATAATAATATTGGAGTAGAACTCATCAGATAAAACAAAGATTCATTTTTAATACGAATATAAATAAATATGGAAGAAAACAATGCCTTTCCTTAGGACACAATTCCACCTAATAAATATAAATGGATTCATGGACTAAAAGAAAAAAAAATAGATGCTAAAGCTAGTAAATATAAATCTGATAAGTAACAGAATATATAAAATAGTCTCAAAGTACCTCCCAACAAAATACTTGCTATTGAAAAAGAAAATAATAACTTTATACTGGTGAAATCTGGAGGATACTTAGACCATCTGAATGATCTAATCTAACATCATCACTGTTGGAACAAATCCACATCAAACCTCTCCTGAGAAAATTCAGAGGACACTAACCCTTCAGTGATATTCTTGCCAAAAATACATGACCTACTTCTTTCTTGAAGAAACAGCAGAATAACCCAAAACTGTTCTATAAAATAACTGACCTGTTCTCTTCAAAATAGTCATTTTTAAGCACTACAAAGAAAGATTAAGAGATTGTTTTTTTTACCAAAGAAGACTAAAAAGTTATAACAACTCAATGAAAGTGTGATTCTGGTTTGTATACTGAGCTAAAAATCTTGATGAAATTCACACAAGGATTTTGGATTAGATAGTAGTGTTATATCATTGTTAAATTGTCTGATTTTGATAACTATACTATGATTAGGCAAAGACTGTTCTTTATTTAACAGTAAAGGGATATAATATTTCCATGTCTCTCTAAAAAGTTTATAAAATATATCTTTTGCACATTGTGCAATATATGCATCTATACAATATATACACATATTTAATATATATGTATGCGTGTGGGTGTACATATATATACAAAATACTAGAGCAAATGAGACAAAATTTAAACAATTCATGAATCTGGATAAAAAGTATCTGTACTATTCTTGAACATTTTTCTTTAAGTCTAAAATAACATGGGGAGCTTGGGTGGCTAAGTTGGTTGAGCATCTGACTCTTGGGGTTCCAGCTCAAGTTGTGATCTCATGGATCATGTGCTCTATGGGGAGTCTGCTTGACAGTCTTTCTCCCTCTGCCTTCTGCCCTGCCCCACTCTTGCATGCACTCTCTCACTTTCAAATAAATAAATACATCTTTAAAAAACTACATCGAAAAGATGTAATTTAAAAGATACGTGAAAAGATAGATTTTTATAAATGACACCACATGATATTTCAAAAGTTCTCCTTTTTAAAGAAAACATTTTAAACATACCACATGGGCTGAGTAATTTTTGAAGGATCTTGTTATAATGATGATTTTTTTTCAGATAATAGTCACCAAAAAACAAAAACACCTGCTTCTTTCCTCTTTAGAATCTAGTCAAAATGGGTAGAAATTTAAATTAGTAAAATCCAGCACTTGCTGATGTGAATGACATTTAATTTGTAATTCTTTATGAATGTTTATTGCTAGTGAAAATTATTGTTAATGATGAACTTTCCTAAAAAAATAATCTAAAACACCCATTTAAAATCTACTTATTACAACTCATGTCATGTTAATATTTAACTCTGTTTGATCTTTAGGCTTTGCATATACTTCTCGGTAAAAAGTATTATATATCTTTCTCTAAGTTAAACTGGGTAATATCTACAAAGGTAAAATATATATTTGGGGAGACAGTTGGTAATTTTAAACTTGGTGAGAAACTGGTTAACTGTTTAAAAATGACAAGAAAATTATAGGTGTGTACTAATTACCATTTCTTTAAAGGTAGCTTGTTATTTTAGGGTTATTATGAAATATGTGTTAAGAACATTGTCTTTGAAGCCAGATTACCATGGAAAACTCTTGGGTAGACATTTACAAGTTGTGTGGCAAATTTTGTTAACCTGTCAAGATCTTAGTTTTCTCATCTGTAAGGTCTGAATAATAGTGATACCTGCTTCATAGGATGGTTGTGATGAATACATACATTAATATTTGAAGCATATGACCAGTGTTAGTAAGTGCTACCAAGTATTATTCTCAAGAGTAAAAAAAAAATATTTCATTTATCGAGGTAAAAACAAAAGGCATGCTACACTGAAAATACTTCCTTGAATAATCCATGTCTACCTGAGAATAATTGAAAAACAAATAATTGAAAACATCAAAATAATGCAAAATAAATGAATAGTTGCCACCCATTCTTATTTCTAGTATGAAATCTCCATTGTGTCTCACATAATTGTCACCTATTTTTCTAATTCACACTTTTCATTGCTCTTCATATGTTTTCATTTCTCTTGTCCTTCAACCAGTTCTTCATCCCATTATACCTGTTCCACTTGCATGCTCCTTGTCCACATTCTTCATTATTTCTGTTCTCTTTCTCCATTGGGTATCTTTTCCATTTGCTCTCCAAAACTATTTCCCGTGTCTTGGCTGTCACTTGGCTTACCTTCTGCCAGAGTCTGGTTTCTTCTGTGTTCTGCAGAACATCTCTCAGCGACAAAAGATCTTTACAGATAGATGAGGCAGTGCCAATCTCTTAGGGCTTCATTTCTTAGATTTTGCTCTAAGTATTCTTAAGAGTAGGCTCTACTAGTCTTCACACTATTGCTTCCCGGTGAGGGTGGAGGCAAAGAGCAGGGGGCAAAGGCCTGAGTCTTCCCATGGCCTGTTGCTCACCAGCTTTGTGGCACTTGGATGGAGAGACTCTCTGCCAGCCAGCCCTTCGAGGCTGCCACTTGCAAGTCCTGTGTGGGCACCTCACTCTTCCATCCATGCAGCCTCCTGTTTCTTACCAACATAATACCTCCTTGTGAGTGCTACATCTATTCAACCCATCTTTTAGAAAATATATATTTCAGTTGGAAAATAAATGCTTCTTTGCAAGTTATATGAATAGTGATATATTTCATATACTCATATGTGAATACGAATAATAGTGGCAGATATGTTTAATATCATAAAAATATTTTTCTCTTCAGAATGACTGGCTGAAGATTTTACTCAAAATCTCAGGAAAAAGGTGTAGATCATTGCATTGCTCCAGGCATGATTTTTAAAAAGCGAGAAAATATTAAAAGAAATAAAAATCAGGTTTGTAAACCCCTTTGCCTGTGTATTTACATGTCAATTCACAATAAAGTACTTACTAATTATTTTCAATATTAGTCAAAAGCAGTCTACAAACTCATGCTTATTATTTTCATTAGATTATATATAAATATCTCTTTTGAAATAAACCTGAGATGAATTGCATGAGTTTTTTAATATTAGTAGATATGGCTTTATCTTGAATATCCCCTTAAGGAATAAGCTACTTAGAAGATGTCTAAGTGATATACTCACTCTCAATGAGTTCATTTTATTATTCTCTGTTTAAAAATGTTTGGGATAATTTGATTATAATCAACAATGCATAAGTTATAAAGTTATTATGAGGCAGTTACCTAACATATTCTCTTGGAAACATCTGTAATACTTCTCTGAACTCCATTCCATGGTAATCAATAATTGCTAGAATCATCTCATGTGTTTTTCATTTTTAAATCATGATCTGGTATTTAGCTTGTGCGGTTTTAGCAGACAGGGATCTTATAGATAAGAAAGGCCAAAATTTATGAAAGAAACAGGATAAGTTGATATTCTATCCTCCAAAGTCCTTCATTTGCTATTTGTTGTAGCTTTCTGTTTTTGAACCATGATACAGAATTCTTACAAAGTGAATTTTGCCAAAAAATATGCTTTTACTTGTTATTTCATAAAAATCTGGAATCAAGAAAAAAAAACATTTTTCTTCCTTTCTTAGATCTACTATTTTGTTATTCTTGGTTAGAAAAAAAAATTAAAATAGGAAGACAGGCTTTTATTTTGATAGATATTTTAAAATTTCGGATTCTAAATAGAATAAATAATAAAGGAAATCTCAATTGCAAGAAGGAAAAATACAAATGTCTATTCATCAAATAAATTCTATGGTTAAATTTTTTTCTTAGAGCATGCCTATGGGACACCTGAGTGGCTCAGTGGTTGAGCATCTATCTGCCTTTGGCTCGGGGCGTGATCCCATGGTCCTGGGATCGAGTCCCACATTGGTCTCCCTGAGAGGAGCTGCTTCTCCCTCTGCCTGTGTCTCTGCCTCTCTCTCTTTCTCTGTGACTATCATAAATAAAATAAATAAATAAATAAATAAAGTCTATGCTTTCCTCAGTGGTCCTTTTCACATTGCTTTAATTTCTGCCCATTAAATTAGATTTGTTTCGGTTGTACCTTTGGCATTGAAAATCTCCTTATTTAATTTTTTACTTTCTTTCTTTTTTTTTTTTTTTTAATTTAATTCCTCCAAAGAACTAGCTGTCAGAATTTGTAGTGCCACTAGTGCAAAAAAGGTAGTCGTATTAGTTTAAGTACTTCTGTATCGCAGAATAATAATCTCCATGAATCTTGTCAGTTATTCCTTTCCAGGTATTTTAATTTCAGTTTGAATACACTTATTTGCACCACTGCAACATACTCCTTTGTTATCAGATATAAAAGAATCTTTTCTAGAATTCATAATAACTCTCTCTAAGTTTTTAGGATGCAGAAGACTTCTATGAAGAACTGTGAGTGTGAATTTTGAATATTGAATGTCTCTTCCAGAGTCCTATAGTAATTCTTATCATCTGAGCCTAATGATTTCCATGAATTCTTTAATGTAAGTTTTTAATATGCATTTTTCATTTTTTCCTGTTTTGTTATATACATATATATTCTTATGCATTCTTATATATTCATATGTATATGGATCATATAGAAAAATGGAGATTTTAGAGGTCTTCAAGAGGAGTTTATAAATAACTCAGACAACATGATACAATGTAGATTTCAAAGATGTTGGAAATTCAACAAAAAAATAGCACTACTCTACAGGAAAAACTAAAAGAAAAAACTAAAAAAAATTTCCATCACTGATACTTAAGTACTGTGGTTCTTACAAAATTAATTTCTTCTGAACCTATTTTTTTCTTTCAAATCTCTGTCAAGCCTTCTAAATAAACCTAACCATGAAAGTTGTAATAACCTTTCATTTAGCCAGGATATTGGCTAATGGCTGAAAATGGAAACCACAACCATTTCCAAATCATGTGACACAAAACAAGTGGGAACTGTACTTAATATGCTTATTAAAAATATAGATAATGAGACACTTGGGTGGCTCAATTGGTTAAGTGTTTGCCTTCAGCTCAGGTCATGATCCCAGGGTCCTGGGATGGAGCCCCACAATGGGTTCCCTGCTAAGCAGGGAGCCTGCTTCTTCCTCTCCCTCTGCCGCTCCCCTTGCTTATCCTCTCTTTCTCTGTCATATACATTTTTTTAAATTTAAAAACCCATAAGATAATGATGAATGGCAGCAGGAAACTTTATCTTCTTTTGCTTATTAGGTCCTTATCATTTATCTTTTATGCTTCTTTCCAGCAAATGCAACTAACAGAGGCTCAAGAGCTCAATGTCACTCAATTTCATTGTAAACAGGTTTCATAATAATGGCAATTTGCCACAAGTCCCATGGTTTAGGGACACCTGGGTGACTCAGAGGTTAGGCGCCTGCCTTCGGCCCAGGGTGTGATCCCAGGGTCCTGAGATCGAGTCCCACATCGGGCTCCCTGCAAAGAGCCTGCTTCTCCCTCTGCCTACATCTCTGCCCCTCTGTCTCTCTCATGAATAAATAGATAAAATATTTTTTTTAAAAAATCCCATGGTTTGGTATGAATATGTGAAACTATTTAGAAGGTGAATCACAGTAGCCATCCATTCAGTGATCTTCAAAGGGAAAATGCTTTTCCAGTCTTTTTTACTAAAGCCACTGGATTTTCCTGTGCCACTTGCAAATTGAACTGCAGAAGCTGTAAACAATGATTTTTATGAAGTTTTACTCTTCTCAGTGATGCTTCAACAACTTAAAGGATATTCAAGAGAAATTGAACTGTTATATTTTATTTGTAATAAAAGAATATTCAGTCTTCCACTCTACATTTAAAACAAATTGTTTAACACCTCTTTTATCTAATCATTCTAATAATTTCAAGGTTTTTATTTGACTTTAAATAGTATATACTTTTGTTAGCTTATGTTTACTCATCAATACGTTGAATATTCAGAGACTTTTCAGTACTATATGCCAATAAACAGAATGTTGTCTCCATTGTGCATTATGACATTTTAAAAATAGCCGTCTTCTAACATATAGATGTTTTTCATGATTAAATGTATTGCAATTTATTCAAAAACATAAATTATTTTTGAACCATATTTGAGCCAGGCCACTCAAACAGTTATAAATTGACTTATACGGAAAGTAAATTCAAAACAAAATAAAGCTAATACGTAGAGAAGGGCCAATCTTGCATATCCTTTTTGAGCATCATTTGAACAAGTACAAGAGGATAAAGTGACATCTTTCTTGCTAGCTACATGACTAGAACTATTTCTTTAAACATGTTCAAGAAGCTCTAAACCAAAATAAAACAAAAACTGAGTAGAATATTGGCTGAAATTTGGGACAGTAAAGTATTAAAGACAAAAGTTATATGCGTTTCTTTGACAAAATAAAAATTTGTCATCTCTAATAAAGAGGTGTTCTCAAAGAAGGAAAAAATAACTGAATTTTAATTGAAGTCACTTTAATCAGAAGTTGTAAAATGGTAATTGCTGTCTGTACCCACAGTGCCAGAGTGCAACTCAAGAGACACTGAGGCTTCACAGTGGGGGTGTGTGTGTGTATAAATTCAATTATTATTATATTTTATTGTCATTGTTATCATTATCATGTTAATTTCAGAGGACTGTGGATTTCTGCATTATTTCTGAATGAATCAAACTTAACTATATCAGTCAACTGTTTTGGCATCTTCTCTTTCCCAGATTTTTCCATTCTTAGTTTCATTAAACGCTATTTATATGGAAGCCAAATATTTCTTAGTGTCTCCCAGCATGTGGATTAAAGAGAAGCCAATTTATAGGTTAAAACCAAAGTCTTGGATATAAACCACATCTGAGACTTTTGGAATTTTTTACTTCATTCAATGTGTCTGTAGGAGTCCCATCCCCAACAGGTATCTCTAAATATTTGAAAGTAAGACTTGCATACCTCTGTACCACCTCTGCTCTTAGAGCTTCTCCACTGTTTTTGTACTTCTGTTTGTTCTGCTCTAATTCAGCCCCTTGCACATTCATATTATAAAAAACATTTTGCTGCTTGAAAGAAAATAAGTTAAAACAGAATGTTTTATATAGGATTATGTATGTTTTTATTTTCTCAACTATGTTTCTATTTCCCAAATTTTGCATAATGAGTACATATTTATTTTATAATCAGAAAAAAAATGTTTTAAGTACATATTAACTGAGAAATTGATTTGTGTCCTATTTACAAGGGACTTTTAAATTGGGGGCATTTATTTATTTTAAACTATAAGTTTTATTATTTATTTTAAACTATAAGTGCCTCCATAGAAATTACTCCATAGTAATTAAAATGTTAACATTTTATAGCAATATTATAAAATCAAAAGAACAAATACATTTCATAAATATTTTAGAATTCACCAATTCTATAGAAAACTCTACTATGTTACTTTAAACTTTTGATTTAGCTAAGTATTTACAGAGTATATACTAGTGAACATGCATCCTTGAAGACTAATTCAGAATAAAATTAGAATTTAATGGGAATATAGAAGAGATAAAGCTCAAAGTAAAATTTATAACCTCAAATGAAACCTCAAAAAATATTTTTAGAGCATTTGAGTTGTAGTAAGTGAGAGATTTACAACTCAAACCACAAAGATATATGTGCAAAGAAAATTTCAGAACTATTTACAAACTTTTTAAATGGATCTCTTTTTAAAAAGTTTTAAATCCATCAGTTCTAAGGCTTTGCATAATTTTCCAATAGAGACATGCTTAACTAAAACAAGAATTCTGAGCTCTGGCTACCGGTTCTTGGCCCATGTAGTGAGCTGAAATTTGATTTGCAGAGGAAATCAATTTGATGCTGGCAATGAGACAGACTCCCCTGAGACTGGCATAGTAGTAAAAATGCATCTCCCTGAGATAACTCTCACTATAAGCTCTGCCAAACCTGGGCAACTTCTTGTGAATACTGTTAATAGACATTAGGTATAAAAGTTAAATGAAGTAATAGTAACAATTTCTACCTCCTAAGTATTTCCCCAGCTCATCTTCTCTTCCAGTTCCCAAATTTTATTTCTGTCCTTTATCATTTCTATTCTCAGTTATATCTTTCTAAAATGTTCTCTATTTTTTCTCTTTTCTGATTCTCCATCATTTCTCTTTATACTGTTTCCAATTATTTTTCTAAAAATAAAATGTGATGACTGATGAACGGTTAAAAAAAAATGTGGTGGTGTTGCAATGGAATATTACTCAGCCATAAAAAGAATGAAATCATGTCATGTGCAATGACATGGATGGAGCTACAGTATATTATGCTAAGCAAAATATGTCAGCCAGAGAAAGGCAAATACCATATAATTTTGCTTATTTGTAAAATTTGAGAAACAGAACAGATGAACATGGGGGAAGGAGAAAAAAGAGAGGGAAGCAAACCATAAGAACTTAAACTTATAGAGAAGAAACAGAGTTGATGAAGAGGAGGTGGTTGAGGGATGGGCCAAGTAGGTGATGGGGATTAAGGAGGGCATTTGTTGAGTTGAACACACTGGGTATTACATGTAAGTAATGAATCACTAAATTCTACTCCTGAACCAATATCACACTATATGTAAACTAGAATTTAAATAAAAATTTGAAAATAATGTGATGTGATTCATCTCCTTTTTAATCTTTTGATAAATCAGCAAAATATAATTATATGAGTGGGTGGTTATATTCAGGAAATAATATCCATCCATATGTGTCTCTCACCACATGCTGACAGTAAAGAATCTAAAAAGGAAATTCAATAATTATATATTATATATAACATATATATTATAGATATCCATCTATACATAGAAATCTATATCTTTTATCTATCCATCATATATAAATATATATATTTCCATAGTATATTTAGATTGATTGATGGATAGATATCAGTTATTATATGTCCTGTTTACTATCTTTTGGTCCTCCATTGTATTTTTACACTCCTTAAGAGCAGAAAATGCATAAATATCTTTCATATTTGCTTAAAATACTATTTGGCACACATAATTCTTATCAAATAAATTGATGATTACTGAATGCTGGCTGGTTGTGTAGTGAAGGAATGACTAAGCTCACTGATATGCTATGAAAGGGTGTGAATTAGTACTTTTCTCCTGAAAATCATTTTGCCCATATGTCTCCAGTGAATGAGAAATGTATATTCCCTTTGGCTCAGTAATTACTATTTTGAGAGTTTATGCAAACTACTACTACTACTACTACTACTACTACTACTACTACTACTCCACAGAGGAGACAAAAGTACATTTTTTTTAAAACTTATGATCTTTCTTCATTGACAGCCATATTTTCCTTTCTTCTTTCCTGTTATGATAACAAAGCTACCTCTGCTCCTTTTTAAGGCTAACCATTTAACTTGTATAATGTTGACTTCTGCAACACATGCAGTGAATTTGTTCATTGTTCCATTGATTTATTGATTTTGCACAGCCTTTCTAAATTCTCCTTCATTTAAGCTTATCTGTCTTTGAGAAAAGGTAAAAACAAAAAACAAACATAATAAAAGCAAACAAAAAACCCTTTCAAGCCCCACAACAGCTAGTAATTACCCTTTCTACTATTTTTCAAAGTCACTTGGCAGAGGGGGCGTTTCTACAAAATAATTGTCTTCATTTCCTTTGCCAGCTACCCTCTCCTTAATTTATTGTCTAGAAAATCTATGACTCCATCAATCTATCATATAAAAATCTGCAATGTCCTGCCTATAACCTAAACAACAACCACAAAAACAGCAATAATAGAAATAATTAGCGTTTATACTTATACTGCTTGGGTATTGGGATATATATTTTACTTGCATATTCTCATTTAATCTTCATAGCAATCCTATGGGATAGACTGATGACCCTCTACATTTCACAGTTGACAAAATTATGCACTAAAGAAGTTAAATGATTTGCCCAGAGTCACCAAGTAAGTAACGGCCAAGTTGGGACTTATACATGTCTGACACCATCCTCAAGATTCTGTTGTACTATTTCCACAGTCTGAAATATTTGTGAATTATCTACATTTTTAGAGATTTTTTGTGTGTTTAATCTGAATTTTATAGATGTTTTACTGGTGAAAGGGGCCTATTATCCCGTCCAAAATGTTAAATTCAGTGTTAGCTTTTATATTGTTTTCTTGGTTGTTTAGTTTTTATCAACTAAGTGAGAAAATGCTAAATGGAGGTGTTATTTAGATAGGATAACAATCTTAGTACAGAGTCAACATTTAAATTGATAACACATATAGATGAATAATTTGTAAGGTAATTTTGTTCGTTTATATTTAATTTTTGAATGTCATTTGTAATTTGACCTTGACAAGATATTTTTTTAAAAAGCACCTCTTATTACACAACTCTGCAAGGGAATGAGGGAAGAGACTGTTGTAGTGAATATAAAGACAAATGTAAAATGATTAAAATGATAGTATTTACCCATCCCCAACTCCATTCCCTTATTCCCAGCCACCTGATAGAGGACTGAGGCTCTGAGCATCCCTTTCCTGTCAATATATACTGGCTAACTTGCTAGGTAGATTTATGACTTTTTAATCTTGGCTCACGTTGTTCTATTTCTCTAAATTCAGAGGAAGAGAGTGAGATAGAAATACAGATAGAGATAGAGAGATTGAGAAATAAGTTATTCTATTGAATGTATATTAGACCAGTCACAACACCCCTGGTTTATGAGATATTTAAAGCACAATTCTGCTGACCTCCTGTCTTGGGTACTGTCTTCCAGAGTGGGAAGAAAGGAAAAGATCCATCTTTCATTACCTAGCAATGTGGACAGTCTAACGATTAATGGTTCAGCTGCTGTTTAGGGTGTCAAATTTAATAAATCTGTGCATTTCTCTAACTAGTAGATGGATATCTTTTCTCCTCACCTTGTTTCGCTTGCAGATTTAAATCCTTTCTCATTTTGTAGGAAACTACAATTGCGCGGTGAGCGGTTTCGGAGGCAAGATGCTGTGTTCGAATTTGAAGCCAAAGGTTTACATACTAAAAATTGCATGAAGTCATTAATTACATCAGCAAAAAGCTGAGGCATATGTGTGGTAGTCGATTCTGAAAAAGGCTAATCTAGAAGGTAAGGATGTCATTTTTAATCAGTGTTCCCTCTTTTCCATGGATGTGCCTGCCAGAAATCCTAGATTCAGTGTTTGAGCAATTCCAATCATTTTCTCTACTAGTTGATGAAAAGTATTCAAAGGCATCTAAGCTAAAAGGAAATAAGATACCAGACACACCAGTCAGGATTCTGGTAGAATGGGCACTGAGGAGGTTAAACAGAGTTATTATTTACTAAGACAAAGGCTAGATTTGGGCAAACCACAAAAGATAGCACTAACCCCTTTCATGAAGCTTAAATTATAAAGAAAGGAAACATATACTATAAGAATATACTGAGACATATACTATAAGAATATACTTACAGGTTCTATGAAGAAAAATAACTTATAGAAACAGAATGGGATTTTATGGAATGAGAAGTGATAATTTAAATAAGATGGTGAAAGAACACCTGTCTGAAAAAGGAGTAAGGCATGTGTAGACTTGAAGGAAATGCTTAGTGGCAGCAGTATTGGCAGGTGCACAGGCATGTTTTAAAAACCGCAAGAAGACAAATGTGACTTGTCTTAAAGAGTAAATGAAAGAGGGAGTGATACTATCCTGAACATCTAAAATATTTACGCTATTTTTCTCTGAATCTCAACCCCAATCCTTCCCATTAAGAAAATCTAATTAATCCAATCTTAGTTATTTGACCACTGCAGTGCAATCCACTCTGCTGAGTTAGGTAAATCGATATAAATATTACTGGCAGTGTTCCATCTTCTTAAACAAGAAGAATTTTGAG